>NW_026014699.1:0-600000 GCF_020379485.1 Brassica napus
TTTAGAATGACAAGGAAGCTGTCATATTCCCAAACAGGAAAACTGGGATCACCTGATTTGAAAGTGGGATAGCTTCTTCATCCTAACTCCTATGAGATTTATTCAACTTCCTAGTGATTCTCCATTACTTTATGTATCAAAATCAAGCTTCTTACATCGCGATTCATCCTGGTTGATTAGAATGACAAAGAAGCTGTCATATTCCCAAACAGGAAAACTGGGATCACCTGATTTGAAAGTGGGATAGCTTCTTCATCCTAACTCCTATGAGATTTATTCAACTTCCTAGTGATTCTCCATTACTTTATGTATCAAAATCAAGCTTCTTACATCGCGATTCATCCTGGTTGATTAGAATGACAAGGAAGCTGTCATATTCCCAAACAGGAAAACTGGGATCACCTGATTTGAAAGTGGGATAGCTTCTTCATCCTAACTCCTATGAGATTTATTCAACTTCCTAGTGATTCTCCATTACTTTATGTATCAAAATCAAGCTTCTTACATCGCGATTCATCCTGGTTTGATTAGAATGACAAGAAGCTGTCATATTCCCAAACAGGAAAACTGGGATCACCTGATTTGAAAGTGGGATAGCTTCTTCATCCTAACTCCTATGAGATTTATTCAACTTCCTAGTGATTCTCCATTACTTTATGTATCAAAATCAAGCTTCTTACATCGCGATTCATCCTGGTTTGATTAGAATGACAAGGAAGCTGTCATATTCCCAAACAGGAAAACTGGGATCACCTGATTTGAAAGTGGGATAGCTTCTTCATCCTAACTCCTATGAGATTTATTCAACTTCCTAGTGATTCTCCATTACTTTATGTATCAAAATCAAGCTTCTTACATCGCGATTCATCCTGGTTTGATTAGAATGACAAAGAAGCTGTCATATTCCCAAACAGGAAAACTGGGATCACCTGATTTGAAAGTGGGATAGCTTCTTCATCCTAACTCCTATGAGATTTATTCAACTTCCTAGTGATTCTCCATTACTTTATGTATCAAAATCAAGCTTCTTACATCGCGATTCATCCTGGTTGATTAGAATGACAAAGAAGCTGTCATATTCCCAAACAGGAAAACTGGGATCACCTGATTTGAAAGTGGGATAGCTTCTTCATCCTAACTCCTATGAGATTTATTCAACTTCCTAGTGATTCTCCATTACTTTATGTATCAAAATCAAGCTTCTTACATCGCGATTCATCCTGGTTTGATTAGAATGACAAGGAAGCTGTCATATTCCCAAACAGGAAAACTGGGATCACCTGATTTGAAAGTGGGATAGCTTCTTCATCCTAACTCCTATGAGATTTATTCAACTTCCTAGTGATTCTCCATTACTTTATGTATCAAAATCAAGCTTCTTACATCGCGATTCATCCTGGTTGATTAGAATGACAAAGAAGCTGTCATATTCCCAAACAGGAAAACTGGGATCACCTGATTTGAAAGTGGGATAGCTTCTTCATCCTAACTCCTATGAGATTTATTCAACTTCCTAGTGATTCTCCATTACTTTATGTATCAAAATCAAGCTTCTTACATCGCGATTCATCCTGGTTGATTAGAATGACAAGGAAGCTGTCATATTCCCAAACAGGAAAACTGGGATCACCTGATTTGAAAGTGGGATAGCTTCTTCATCCTAACTCCTATGAGATTTATTCAACTTCCTAGTGATTCTCCATTACTTTATGTATCAAAATCAAGCTTCTTACATCGCGATTCATCCTGGTTTGATTAGAATGACAAAGAAGCTGTCATATTCCCAAACAGGAAAACTGGGATCACCTGATTTGAAAGTGGGATAGCTTCTTCATCCTAACTCCTATGAGATTTATTCAACTTCCTAGTGATTCTCCATTACTTTATGTATCAAAATCAAGCTTCTTACATCGCGATTCATCCTGGTTTGATTAGAATGACAAGGAAGCTGTCATATTCCCAACAGGAAAACTGGGATCACCTGATTTGAAAGTGGGATAGCTTCTTCATCCTAACTCCTATGAGATTTATTCAACTTCCTAGTGATTCTCCATTACTTTATGTATCAAAATCAAGCTTCTTACATCGCGATTCATCCTGGTTGATTAGAATGACAAAGAAGCTGTCATATTCCCAAACAGGAAAACTGGGATCACCTGATTTGAAAGTGGGATAGCTTCTTCATCCTAACTCCTATGAGATTTATTCAACTTCCTAGTGATTCTCCATTACTTTATGTATCAAAATCAAGCTTCTTACATCGCGATTCATCCTGGTTTGATTAGAATGACAAGAAGCTGTCATATTCCCAAACAGGAAAACTGGGATCACCTGATTTGAAAGTGGGATAGCTTCTTCATCCTAACTCCTATGAGATTTATTCAACTTCCTAGTGATTCTCCATTACTTTATGTATCAAAATCAAGCTTCTTACATCGCGATTCATCCTGGTTGATTAGAATGACAAGGAAGCTGTCATATTCCCAAACAGGAAAACTGGGATCACCTGATTTGAAAGTGGGATAGCTTCTTCATCCTAACTCCTATGAGATTTATTCAACTTCCTAGTGATTCTCCATTACTTTATGTATCAAAATCAAGCTTCTTACATCGCGATTCATCCTGGTTTGATTAGAATGACAAGAAGCTGTCATATTCCCAAACAGGAAAACTGGGATCACCTGATTTGAAAGTGGGATAGCTTCTTCATCCTAACTCCTATGAGATTTATTCAACTTCCTAGTGATTCTCCATTACTTTATGTATCAAAATCAAGCTTCTTACATCGCGATTCATCCTGGTTTGATTAGAATGACAAGGAAGCTGTCATATTCCCAAACAGGAAAACTGGGATCACCTGATTTGAAAGTGGGATAGCTTCTTCATCCTAACTCCTATGAGATTTATTCAACTTCCTAGTGATTCTCCATTACTTTATGTATCAAAATCAAGCTTCTTACATCGCGATTCATCCTGGTTTGATTAGAATGACAAGGAAGCTGTCATATTCCCAAACAGGAAAACTGGGATCACCTGATTGAAAGTGGGATAGCTTCTTCATCCTAACTCCTATGAGATTTATTCAACTTCCTAGTGATTCTCCATTACTTTTGTATCAAAATCAAGCTTCTTACATCGCGATTCATCCTGGTTTGATTAGAATGACAAAGAAGCTGTCATATTCCCAAACAGGAAAACTGGGATCACCTGATTTGAAAGTGGGATAGCTTCTTCATCCTAACTCCTATGAGATTTATTCAACTTCCTAGTGATTCTCCATTACTTTATGTATCAAAATCAAGCTTCTTACATCGCGATTCATCCTGGTTGATTAGAATGACAAGGAAGCTGTCATATTCCCAAACAGGAAAACTGGGATCACCTGATTTGAAAGTGGGATAGCTTCTTCATCCTAACTCCTATGAGATTTATTCAACTTCCTAGTGATTCTCCATTACTTTATGTATCAAAATCAAGCTTCTTACATCGCGATTCATCCTGGTTTGATTAGAATGACAAGGAAGCTGTCATATTCCCAAACAGGAAAACTGGGATCACCTGATTTGAAAGTGGGATAGCTTCTTCATCCTAACTCCTATGAGATTTATTCAACTTCCTAGTGATTCTCCATTACTTTATGTATCAAAATCAAGCTTCTTACATCGCGATTCATCCTGGTTTGATTAGAATGACAAGAAGCTGTCATATTCCCAAACAGGAAAACTGGGATCACCTGATTTGAAAGTGGGATAGCTTCTTCATCCTAACTCCTATGAGATTTATTCAACTTCCTAGTGATTCTCCATTACTTTATGTATCAAAATCAAGCTTCTTACATCGCGATTCATCCTGGTTTGATTAGAATGACAAAGAAGCTGTCATATTCCCAAACAGGAAAACTGGGATCACCTGATTTGAAAGTGGGATAGCTTCTTCATCCTAACTCCTATGAGATTTATTCAACTTCCTAGTGATTCTCCATTACTTTATGTATCCAAATCAAGCTTCTTACATCGCGATTCATCCTGGTTTGATTAGAATGACAAAGAAGCTGTCATATTCCCAAACAGGAAAACTGGGATCACCTGATTTGAAAGTGGGATAGCTTCTTCATCCTAACTCCTATGAGATTTATTCAACTTCCTAGTGATTCTCCATTACTTTATGTATCAAAATCAAGCTTCTTACATCGCGATTCATCCTGGTTTGATTAGAATGACAAGGAAGCTGTCATATTCCCAAACAGGAAAACTGGGATCACCTGATTTGAAAGTGGGATAGCTTCTTCATCCTAACTCCTATGAGATTTATTCAACTTCCTAGTGATTCTCCATTACTTTATGTATCAAAATCAAGCTTCTTACATCGCGATTCATCCTGGTTGATTAGAATGACAAAGAAGCTGTCATATTCCCAAACAGGAAAACTGGGATCACCTGATTTGAAAGTGGGATAGCTTCTTCATCCTAACTCCTATGAGATTTATTCAACTTCCTAGTGATTCTCCATTACTTTATGTATCAAAATCAAGCTTCTTACATCGCGATTCATCCTGGTTTGATTAGAATGACAAGGAAGCTGTCATATTCCCAAACAGGAAAACTGGGATCACCTGATTTGAAAGTGGGATAGCTTCTTCATCCTAACTCCTATGAGATTTATTCAACTTCCTAGTGATTCTCCATTACTTTATGTATCAAAATCAAGCTTCTTACATCGCGATTCATCCTGGTTTGATTAGAATGACAAGAAGCTGTCATATTCCCAAACAGGAAAACTGGGATCACCTGATTTGAAAGTGGGATAGCTTCTTCATCCTAACTCCTATGAGATTTATTCAACTTCCTAGTGATTCTCCATTACTTTATGTATCAAAATCAAGCTTCTTACATCGCGATTCATCCTGGTTTGATTAGAATGACAAGGAAGCTGTATTCCCAAACAGGAAAACTGGGATCACCTGATTTGAAAGTGGGATAGCTTCTTCATCCTAACTCCTAAGAGATTTATTCAACTTCCTAGTGATTCTCCATTACTTTATGTATCAAAATCAAGCTTCTTACATCGCGATTCATCCTGGTTGATTAGAATGACAAGGAAGCTGTCATATTCCCAAACAGGAAAACTGGGATCACCTGATTTGAAAGTGGGATAGCTTCTTCATCCTAACTCCTATGAGATTTATTCAACTTCCTAGTGATTCTCCATTACTTTATGTATCAAAATCAAGCTTCTTACATCGCGATTCATCCTGGTTTGATTAGAATGACAAAGAAGCTGTCATATTCCCAAACAGGAAAACTGGGATCACCTGATTTGAAAGTGGGATAGCTTCTTCATCCTAACTCCTATGAGATTTATTCAACTTCCTAGTGATTCTCCATTACTTTATGTATCAAAATCAAGCTTCTTACATCGCGATTCATCCTGGTTTGATTAGAATGACAAAGAAGCTGTCATATTCCCAAACAGGAAAACTGGGATCACCTGATTTGAAAGTGGGATAGCTTCTTCATCCTAACTCCTATGAGATTTATTCAACTTCCTAGTGATTCTCCATTACTTTATGTATCAAAATCAAGCTTCTTACATCGCGATTCATCCTGGTTTGATTAGAATGACAAGGAAGCTGTCATATTCCCAAACAGGAAAACTGGGATCACCTGATTTGAAAGTGGGATAGCTTCTTCATCCTAACTCCTATGAGATTTATTCAACTTCCTAGTGATTCTCCATTACTTTATGTATCAAAATCAAGCTTCTTACATCGCGATTCATCCTGGTTTGATTAGAATGACAAGGAAGCTGTCATATTCCCAAACAGGAAAACTGGGATCACCTGATTTGAAAGTGGGATAGCTTCTTCATCCTAACTCCTATGAGATTTATTCAACTTCCTAGTGATTCTCCATTACTTTATGTATCAAAATCAAGCTTCTTACATCGCGATTCATCCTGGTTTGATTAGAATGACAAAGAAGCTGTCATATTCCCAAACAGGAAAACTGGGATCACCTGATTTGAAAGTGGGATAGCTTCTTCATCCTAACTCCTATGAGATTTATTCAACTTCCTAGTGATTCTCCATTACTTTATGTATCAAAATCAAGCTTCTTACATCGCGATTCATCCTGGTTTGATTAGAATGACAAAGAAGCTGTCATATTCCCAAACAGGAAAACTGGGATCACCTGATTTGAAAGTGGGATAGCTTCTTCATCCTAACTCCTATGAGATTTATTCAACTTCCTAGTGATTCTCCATTACTTTATGTATCAAAATCAAGCTTCTTACATCGCGATTCATCCTGGTTTGATTAGAATGACAAGAAGCTGTCATATTCCCAAACAGGAAAACTGGGATCACCTGATTTGAAAGTGGGATAGCTTCTTCATCCTAACTCCTATGAGATTTATTCAACTTCCTAGTGATTCTCCATTACTTTATGTATCAAAATCAAGCTTCTTACATCGCGATTCATCCTGGTTTGATTAGAATGACAAGAAGCTGTCATATTCCCAAACAGGAAAACTGGGATCACCTGATTTGAAAGTGGGATAGCTTCTTCATCCTAACTCCTATGAGATTTATTCAACTTCCTAGTGATTCTCCATTACTTTATGTATCAAAATCAAGCTTCTTACATCGCGATTCATCCTGGTTTGATTAGAATGACAAGGAAGCTGTCATATTCCCAAACAGGAAAACTGGGATCACCTGATTTGAAAGTGGGATAGCTTCTTCATCCTAACTCCTATGAGATTTATTCAACTTCCTAGTGATTCTCCATTACTTTATGTATCAAAATCAAGCTTCTTACATCGCGATTCATCCTGGTTTGATTAGAATGACAAGGAAGCTGTCATATTCCCAAACAGGAAAACTGGGATCACCTGATTTGAAAGTGGGATAGCTTCTTCATCCTAACTCCTATGAGATTTATTCAACTTCCTAGTGATTCTCCATTACTTTATGTATCAAAATCAAGCTTCTTACATCGCGATTCATCCTGGTTTGATTAGAATGACAAGGAAGCTGTCATATTCCCAAACAGGAAAACTGGGATCACCTGATTTGAAAGTGGGATAGCTTCTTCATCCTAACTCCTATGAGATTTATTCAACTTCCTAGTGATTCTCCATTACTTTATGTATCAAAATCAAGCTTCTTACATCGCGATTCATCCTGGTTTGATTAGAATGACAAGGAAGCTGTCATATTCCCAAACAGGAAAACTGGGATCACCTGATTTGAAAGTGGGATAGCTTCTTCATCCTAACTCCTATGAGATTTATTCAACTTCCTAGTGATTCTCCATTACTTTATGTATCAAAATCAAGCTTCTTACATCGCGATTCATCCTGGTTTGATTAGAATGACAAGAAGCTGTCATATTCCCAAACAGGAAAACTGGGATCACCTGATTTGAAAGTGGGATAGCTTTTCATCCTAACTCCTATGAGATTTATTCAACTTCCTAGTGATTCTCCATTACTTTATGTATCAAAATCAAGCTTCTTACATCGCGATTCATCCTGGTTTGATTAGAATGACAAAGAAGCTGTCATATTCCCAAACAGGAAAACTGGGATCACCTGATTTGAAAGTGGGATAGCTTCTTCATCCTAACTCCTATGAGATTTATTCAACTTCCTAGTGATTCTCCATTACTTTATGTATCAAAATCAAGCTTCTTACATCGCGATTCATCCTGGTTTGATTAGAATGACAAGGAAGCTGTCATATTCCCAAACAGGAAAACTGGGATCACCTGATTTGAAAGTGGGATAGCTTCTTCATCCTAACTCCTATGAGATTTATTCAACTTCCTAGTGATTCTCCATTACTTTATGTATCAAAATCAAGCTTCTTACATCGCGATTCATCCTGGTTTGATTAGAATGACAAAGAAGCTGTCATATTCCCAAACAGGAAAACTGGGATCACCTGATTTGAAAGTGGGATAGCTTCTTCATCCTAACTCCTATGAGATTTATTCAACTTCCTAGTGATTCTCCATTACTTTATGTATCAAAATCAAGCTTCTTACATCGCGATTCATCCTGGTTTGATTAGAATGACAAGAAGCTGTCATATTCCCAAACAGGAAAACTGGGATCACCTGATTTGAAAGTGGGATAGCTTCTTCATCCTAACTCCTATGAGATTTATTCAACTTCCTAGTGATTCTCCATTACTTTATGTATCAAAATCAAGCTTCTTACATCGCGATTCATCCTGGTTTGATTAGAATGACAAGGAAGCTGTCATATTCCCAAACAGGAAAACTGGGATCACCTGATTTGAAAGTGGGATAGCTTCTTCATCCTAACTCCTATGAGATTTATTCAACTTCCTAGTGATTCTCCATTACTTTATGTATCAAAATCAAGCTTCTTACATCGCGATTCATCCTGGTTTGATTAGAATGACAAAGAAGCTGTCATATTCCCAAACAGGAAAACTGGGATCACCTGATTTGAAAGTGGGATAGCTTCTTCATCCTAACTCCTATGAGATTTATTCAACTTCCTAGTGATTCTCCATTACTTTATGTATCAAAATCAAGCTTCTTACATCGCGATTCATCCTGGTTTGATTAGAATGACAAGGAAGCTGTCATATTCCCAAACAGGAAAACTGGGATCACCTGATTTGAAAGTGGGATAGCTTCTTCATCCTAACTCCTATGAGATTTATTCAACTTCCTAGTGATTCTCCATTACTTTATGTATCAAAATCAAGCTTCTTACATCGCGATTCATCCTGGTTTGATTAGAATGACAAAGAAGCTGTCATATTCCCAAACAGGAAAACTGGGATCACCTGATTTGAAAGTGGGATAGCTTCTTCATCCTAACTCCTATGAGATTTATTCAACTTCCTAGTGATTCTCCATTACTTTATGTATCAAAATCAAGCTTCTTACATCGCGATTCATCCTGGTTTGATTAGAATGACAAGGAAGCTGTCATATTCCCAAACAGGAAAACTGGGATCACCTGATTTGAAAGTGGGATAGCTTCTTCATCCTAACTCCTATGAGATTTATTCAACTTCCTAGTGATTCTCCATTACTTTATGTATCAAAATCAAGCTTCTTACATCGCGATTCATCCTGGTTTGATTAGAATGACAAAAGCTGTCATATTCCCAAACAGGAAAACTGGGATCACCTGATTTGAAAGTGGGATAGCTTCTTCATCCTAACTCCTATGAGATTTATTCAACTTCCTAGTGATTCTCCATTACTTTATGTATCAAAATCAAGCTTCTTACATCGCGATTCATCCTGGTTTGATTAGAATGACAAAGAAGCTGTCATATTCCCAAACAGGAAAACTGGGATCACCTGATTTGAAAGTGGGATAGCTTCTTCATCCTAACTCCTATGAGATTTATTCAACTTCCTAGTGATTCTCCATTACTTTATGTATCAAAATCAAGCTTCTTACATCGCGATTCATCCTGGTTTGATTAGAATGACAAGGAAGCTGTCATATTCCCAAACAGGAAAACTGGGATCACCTGATTTGAAAGTGGGATAGCTTCTTCATCCTAACTCCTATGAGATTTATTCAACTTCCTAGTGATTCTCCATTACTTTATGTATCAAAATCAAGCTTCTTACATCGCGATTCATCCTGGTTTGATTAGAATGACAAGGAAGCTGTCATATTCCCAAACAGGAAAACTGGGATCACCTGATTTGAAAGTGGGATAGCTTCTTCATCCTAACTCCTATGAGATTTATTCAACTTCCTAGTGATTCTCCATTACTTTATGTATCAAAATCAAGCTTCTTACATCGCGATTCATCCTGGTTTGATTAGAATGACAAGGAAGCTGTCATATTCCCAAACAGGAAAACTGGGATCACCTGATTTGAAAGTGGGATAGCTTCTTCATCCTAACTCCTATGAGATTTATTCAACTTCCTAGTGATTCTCCATACTTTATGTATCAAAATCAAGCTTCATCGCGATTCATCCTGGTTTGATTAGAATGACAAAGAAGCTGTCATATTCCCAAACAGGAAAACTGGGATCACCTGATTTGAAAGTGGGATAGCTTCTTCATCCTAACTCCTATGAGATTTATTCAACTTCCTAGTGATTCTCCATTACTTTATGTATCAAATCAAGCTTCTTACATCGCGATTCATCCTGGTTTGATTAGAATGACAAAGAAGCTGTCATATTCCCAAACAGGAAAACTGGGATCACCTGATTTGAAAGTGGGATAGCTTCTTCATCCTAACTCCTATGAGATTTATTCAACTTCCTAGTGATTCTCCATTACTTTATGTATCAAAATCAAGCTTCTTACATCGCGATTCATCCTGGTTTGATTAGAATGACAAGGAAGCTGTCATATTCCCAAACAGGAAAACTGGGATCACCTGATTTGAAAGTGGGATAGCTTCTTCATCCTAACTCCTATGAGATTTATTCAACTTCCTAGTGATTCTCCATTACTTTATGTATCAAAATCAAGCTTCTTACATCGCGATTCATCCTGGTTTGATTAGAATGACAAGAAGCTGTCATATTCCCAAACAGGAAAACTGGGATCACCTGATTTGAAAGTGGGATAGCTTCTTCATCCTAACTCCTATGAGATTTATTCAACTTCCTAGTGATTCTCCATTACTTTATGTATCAAAATCAAGCTTCTTACATCGCGATTCATCCTGGTTGATTAGAATGACAAGGAAGCTGTCATATTCCCAAACAGGAAAACTGGGATCACCTGATTTGAAAGTGGGATAGCTCTTCATCCTAACTCCTATGAGATTTATTCAACTTCCTAGTGATTCTCCATTACTTTATGTATCAAAATCAAGCTTCTTACATCGCGATTCATCCTGGTTTGATTAGAATGACAAGGAAGCTGTCATATTCCCAAACAGGAAAACTGGGATCACCTGATTTGAAAGTGGGATAGCTTCTTCATCCTAACTCCTATGAGATTTATTCAACTTCCTAGTGATTCTCCATTACTTTATGTATCAAAATCAAGCTTCTTACATCGCGATTCATCCTGGTTTGATTAGAATGACAAGGAAGCTGTCATATTCCCAAACAGGAAAACTGGGATCACCTGATTTGAAAGTGGGATAGCTTCTTCATCCTAACTCCTATGAGATTTATTCAACTTCCTAGTGATTCTCCATTACTTTATGTATCAAAATCAAGCTTCTTACATCGCGATTCATCCTGGTTTGATTAGAATGACAAGGAAGCTGTCATATTCCCAAACAGGAAAACTGGGATCACCTGATTTGAAAGTGGGATAGCTTCTTCATCCTAACTCCTATGAGATTTATTCAACTTCCTAGTGATTCTCCACTACTTTATGTATCAAAATCAAGCTTCTTACATCGCGATTCATCCTGGTTTGATTAGAATGACAAAGAAGCAGTCATATTCCCAAACAAGAAAACTGGGATCACCTGATTTGAAAGTGGGATAGCTTCTTCATCCTAACTCCTATGAGATTTATTCAACTTCCTAGTGATTCTCCATTACCTTATGTATCCAAATCAACCTTCTTACATCGCGATTCATCCTGGTTTGATTAGAATGACAAAGAAGCTGTCATATTCCCAAACAGGAAAATCTTTATGTATCAAAATCTAGCTTCTTACATCAAGATTCATCCTGGTTTGATTAGAATGACAAGGAAGCTGTCATATTCCCAAACAGGAAAACTGGGATCACCTGATTTGAAAGTGGGATAGCTTCTTCATCCTAACTCCTATGAGATTTATTCAACTTCCTAGTGATTCTCCATTACTTTATGTATCAAAATCAAGCTTCTTACATCGCGATTCATCCTGGTTGATTAGAATGACAAAGAAGCTGTCATATTCCCAAACAGGAAAACTGGGATCACCTGATTTGAAAGTGGGATAGCTTCTTCATCCTAACTCCTATGAGATTTATTCAACTTCCTAGTGATTCTCCATTACTTTATGTATCAAAATCAAGCTTCTTACATCGCGATTCATCCTGGTTTGATTAGAATGACAAGGAAGCTGTCATATTCCCAAACAGGAAAACTGGGATCACCTGATTTGAAAGTGGGATAGCTTCTTCATCCTAACTCCTATGAGATTTATTCAACTTCCTAGTGATTCTCCATTACTTTATGTATCAAAATCAAGCTTCTTACATCGCGATTCATCCTGGTTTGATTAGAATGACAAAGAAGCTGTCATATTCCCAAACAGGAAAACTGGGATCACCTGATTTGAAAGTGGGATAGCTTCTTCATCCTAACTCCTATGAGATTTATTCAACTTCCTAGTGATTCTCCATTACTTTATGTATCAAAATCAAGCTTCTTACATCGCGATTCATCCTGGTTTGATTAGAATGACAAAGAAGCTGTCATATTCCCAAACAGGAAAACTGGGATCACCTGATTTGAAAGTGGGATAGCTTCTTCATCCTAACTCCTATGAGATTTATTCAACTTCCTAGTGATTCTCCATTACTTTATGTATCAAAATCAAGCTTCTTACATTGCGATTCATCCTGGTTTGATTAGAATGACAAGGAAGCTGTCATATTCCCAAACAGGAAAACTGGGATCACCTGATTTGAAAGTGGGATAGCTTCTTCATCCTAACTCCTATGAGATTTATTCAACTTCCTAATGGTTCTCCACTACTTTATATATCAAAATCAAGCTTCTTACATCGCGATTCATTCTGGTTTGATTAGAATGACAAAGAAGCTGTCATATTCCCAAACAGGAAAACTGGGATCACCTGATTTGAATGTGGGATAGTGATGAGGACATTCAACCAGAGCCGGAACCAGACTTAACTGAACCTGATATCCAGGACATGATCAGCAACATAACCAAATCAGAGACAGTCCAAGAAGTGCCAGTACCAACCGTATTCAAGGGAGCTATCACTAGACAAAGAGCTAAGGTACTTCAACATAAATTTAATGAGAGCATGATACTTGCTTCTGATCTTGGACAGGTTAAACTGGCTGGTGAACCAAGCTTGAAGCAAGATGAACTAAAGGTGCAGAACCGGTTAAGGAGAAACAAGCATCAAGTGAGGATATGTGGCCATTCATCCCGGAGCAATGCCACACCAACCTGATGATCATTACCATGGAAGATCAACTTGCCTAGCAAGTCTCTTGGACGAATCTAGCAACTAGGCCAAGCTCTTTGTGTGTGCTCTTTTTCCCTTACTCTTGGTTTTGTCCCAAATGGGTTTTCCAGGGAGGTTTTTAACGAGGCCACAACTTGCTTCACACTTATCCCAAGTGCCAAGTTCGATCCAAGGCTAAGAAGCCTCATGACCTTATTTCATGTTTTACATTATAGTTTGTTTCCTTATTTGTACTTTCGTGACCTAAGTGGAGCCTGTTCCCTTAGTCCTATTTATATGTTTTCGCAAGCCCACTTTTGGGGCAGACTTTGAATAATCATAAACTTTCTTTTAAAGAAAACCCTAGAGCTCTCAAGCTAGAACTCGCCTCCTTCTCTTTGCCTTGTGAGACCAGTACCTCCACGGCCTAGAGGAACCTTGTGTTGTATCACGAGCCTCCCATCTCTCGTGTGGTGCACTTCATCCCATCATACAGTTCCAGTTCAGATCCCTTGGTTGATTAGATCAGTCCATCCGGATCACCCTTGTGTTAGATCGGCTCCTTCTCTCTTGCTTGGGAACGTACAGCCTTTGATAGCTTAGGCTTGTATCATTTCTGGTATCAGAGCTGAAGTTCCTTCAGCATCAGGTTATATCTATCCTTGTCTCTTTTATTTGCATCCGATTTGTGATCCATTGTTTCTGCTTTCATGAAATCATAAACCAAATAAAGAGATCGCGTTTCATTGTTGCACTTAGTTGTTTTCTTCACATCTTGCTTGCATCCGATTGTTACATCCTGTCCTGCTTAGTTTAATCTTCATAAAGTCAAAAAAAAAAAAAAAAAAAAAAAACGTGTTGCTAGGATTGCATAATTTGGTTTCCAATTGTTTGATCGACAGGTTTATTCGGTTTCCATATTTGCAAAGAGTTTTCAAATTATTTCCTTCCCGGTCGATCACCTTCTCCAAGTCTTTCTATTCGAATTATTATAAAAAAAAAAAAAAAGGGAATTTGTATCTTTTCTTTTTT
The DNA here is from genome assembly GCF_020379485.1 of Brassica napus. NCBI lineage: Eukaryota > Viridiplantae > Streptophyta > Magnoliopsida > Brassicales > Brassicaceae > Brassica > Brassica napus. The sequence continues at coordinate 14,153 of NW_026014699.1, forward strand.
TCGTTTTCTTTCTTATTTACCTATTGAAAAGCTAAGGCATCTCTTGTTTATCTTGCAAGGTACAACTCAACCGCATACATGGGAGAAGCGAGTGAGCAAGCTACCATGATGCAAGTCCTCAACGCTTTGAGAGAAGAGATGAGGGTTATGCGGCAAGACCTTGGGGAAAGGATGACTAGAGTTGAGCAAAGACCTCCTCCTTTGCAACCAGTACGGAACGTTGATAGGTTCTTGAATCCAAACAACAGAAGATATGGAGTGCCCGTCCATGACAACCGGAGACTAGCACCCGGAACCAGCAGACTGATGAAGACACGGGACAGCAGCACGGTCCAATACCAAACCAGAGAGCAGGGTTGCAACCAGATGACTATGGTGAAGAAGAAGAGGAGGAAGGGTTTGCACCTCAACCCAGAGCTCCACGCAGGCAAAACCGGCACCAAGGGTTTGAAGAAGAGGAACTCCTACCTCAACACAGAGCCCCACGCCAACAAAACTATAACCAAGGGCCCGAGCACATCAAGATGAATGCTCCCGGCTATGCGGGAAAGGTTGATCCAGAAGCTTACCTAGACTGGGAGAAAAGGATGGATCACATTTTTGCCTACTATAACCACCCTGGTCCTAAAAGAGTTGCTTTGGCAGTAGCTCAGCTCACGGACAATGCACTTTCCTGGTGGGATAGATTGTGCTCCGATAGGAGAAGGAACGGCCTGAGGCAACTAGACTCTTGGCTAGACATGAAAGATGCGATGAAGCAACGGTTTGTGCCTCAACACTTTCACAGAGACTTGCAAAGGAAGTTGCGGGCACTCAAGCAAGGCAGCAAGTCAGTGGAAGAGTACTATGAAGAGTTTGAGAAACTAAGAAACCGTTTGGACCTTAATGAAGATGAGGAAGCTACCATGGCTCAGTTCCTTGATGGTTTACAGGAGAGGTTAAGCTGCAAGGTGGAGAGACATGTATATGCTGACATGAAGGACCTGTTCCATCTAGCTATCCAAGCTGAACAACACATCAAGAAGAAGAGCTCCAAGGGCAAGTCTCAAGTTTCTTGGAATTCAAGCAATAGCAACTACAACAAGTCGGTGGACAAAGGAAAAGGGGTTGAAGGAGACAGCCGGCCTAAGCCTCGCACCACCGAACCCACGAAGGACAACAAAACCGAGCCAGCCAAAACTACCAACCCCCAACGTGCCAGAGACATCACCTGTTTCAAATGTAGAGGCCGAGGGCACATGGCAAGAGAGTGCCCAAACCAGAGGGTTATGCTGCTCACCGATGATGGCTATGAATCTCGTGATGAAGGAGAAGTACCTGAGATTCAAGAAGAGTATGGAGAAGTTGAATATGCTGATGTGGGAGAGAGCTTGATGATCCGACGTGTGCTTAGCGTCTTAGTTCAACCCGCCGAGACAATCCAAAGAGAAAACATATTCCACAGCCGTTGCACCATAAAAGGCAAGGTATGTAACCTTATTATAGATGGTGGGTCTTGTACCAATGCTGCTAGCGCTTACATGGTAGAAAAACTTGGTTTAGAAAAGACAAAGCATCCGCATCCATATAGGCTAAGGTGGTTAGATGATAAGGTTGAGCTTAAAATTAAGGAACAAGTGAGCATTCCATTTAGCATTGGTAAGTATCAAGATGAAGTAGTTTGTGACGTAGTCCCTATGCAAGCTGGACATGTATTGCTAGGAAGACCATGGCAGTGGGATAGAGAAACTAAGCATGATGGTAGAACTAATATGTATACATTCATGCATGATAAGCGTAAGATAAGCTTAGCGCCTCTCACTCCAACACAAGTTCATGAAATTCATTTGCAAATGGTTAAGGAAAAGGAAAAGTCTGTTAAATCAAACTTTCTTATCCGTTCTAGCTGTGTAAGAAAGGCTGCTACTACCAAACACACAATGCTACTAATGATCTTTAAGGAGCTTTTGAGTGCAGGTTCTGATGAGTTAACTCTTCATCCAGAGATTACTAAGCTTCTTGACATGTTCAAAGATGTGTTTCCAGAGGAGATTCCGCACGGTTTACCCCCACTCCGAGGCATTGAGCACCAGATAGATTTTGTGCCAGGAGCTGCCCTGCCAAACAAACCGGCTTATAGGGTGAACCCGGAAGAGACTAAGGAGTTGGAGAGACAAGTACAGGACCTATTAGACAAAGGATACGTGAGGGAGAGTCTCAGTCCTTGCGCTGTGCCTGTCTTACTTGTACCAAAGAAGGACGGGACATGGAGAATGTGTGTAGACTGCCGAGCCATCAACAACATCACCATCAAGTATAGACACCCCATCCCACGGCTTGATGACATGTTAGATGAGCTAAGCGGAGCCACCATCTTCTCCAAGATTGATCTTAAGAGTGGGTACCATCAGGTAAGAATGAAAGAGGGAGATGAGTGGAAGACAGCTTTTAAAACAAAGCAAGGTCTATATGAATGGTTGGTGATGCCATTTGGACTTAGCAATGCTCCTAGTACTTTCATGCGTCTCATGAACCACATTCTTAGGCCATACATCAGTAAGTTTGTTGTGGTTTATTTTGATGACATTTTAATTTACAGTACTAGTTTACTTGATCATGTGACACATCTTGAGCAAGTACTAGAGACACTTCGACAAGAAGGGCTTTATGCAAACCTCAAGAAGTGCACATTCTGCACTGATAAACTTGTCTTCCTAGGTTTTGTTGTGAGTTCACAGGGCTTACAGGTTGATGAAGAGAAGGTTAAGGCCATTCAAGAGTGGCCGACTCCAACAAACATCAGCCAAGTTAGAAGTTTCCATGGCCTAGCTAGCTTCTACAGGCGGTTTGTCAAGGATTTCAGTAGTATAGCTGCACCCCTTACTGCTGTGGTGAAGAAGAGTATTGGGTTCATTTGGGAAAAAGCTCAACAGGAAGCCTTTCAGACCTTGAAGTATCGCCTGACCCATGCACCAGTACTGGTCTTACCCGACTTCAATAAGACCTTTGAAGTAGAATGTGATGCATCAGGGATTGGGATAGGGGCAGTTCTTATTCAAGAAGGAAAACCCGTGGCTTACTTCAGTGAGAAGCTTGGTGGAGCAGCTCTTAATTATCCGACCTATGATAAAGAGTTGTATGCCTTGGTGAGAGCTTTGGAGACATGGCAGCACTACCTGCTGTCTAAAGAATTCGTGGTACACACTGACCATGAAACCCTTAAACATCTAAGAGGGCAAACCAATCTCAAGAGGAGACATGCTCGCTGGTTAGAGTTTATTGAGACATTTCCCTACATTATCAAGTATAAGAAGGGCAAGGAGAACATTGTAGCAGATGCACTCTCCAGGAGATATGCTTTGATTGCAACCATGGAAGCAAAGGTGTTGGGATTTGAGTTCATCAAAAGTTTGTACGGAGAAGATCCGGATCTTGCTGCTATCTACTCAAGTTGCACCAAAGGACCACAAGGAAAGTTCTACTTGCATGAGGGATTTCTTTTCAAGGGCAGGAGATTATGCATTCCTCAATGCTCCTTGAGAGATCTAATCACTAGAGAGGCTCACGGAGGAGGGCTCATGGGTCACTTTGGAGTAGATAAGACACTTGCTGTGGTCAGGGAACATTTCTATTGGCCGCATCTTAAGAAATCAGTAGAATCTCATTGCGCCAGATGTGTGACTTGCAAGAAGGCTAAGTCTAGAGTCCAGCCTCATGGCCTTTACATGCCACTGCCGATTCCTACAGCTCCTTGGGTAGACATCTCCATGGATTTTGTCCTAGGATTACCAAAAATTCATCACAAGGATTCAATCTTTGTTGTCGTGGACAGATTCTCCAAAATGGCACACTTCATACCTTGTGCCAAGGTGAATGATGCGTCCAAAACTGCTGATCTGTTCTTTAAGGAGGTAGTGCGCTTACATGGGGTGCCAAGGACTATTGTATCTGACCGAGACACCAAGTTCCTCAGCCACTTTTGGAGAACACTATGGAAGAAGTTGGGTACAAAGTTGCTATTCTCTACTACTTGCCATCCCCAAACTGATGGGCAGACTGAAGTTGTCAACAGGACGCTCTCTACGCTGCTTAGGGCAACCATTGGGAAGAACATGAAGAATTGGGTTGATTGTATTCCATTCATCGAATTTGCATACAACCGAGCTCAGCATTCAGCCACTAAGATGTCCCCCTTTGAGGCAGCCTATGGGTTCAACCCGAAAACCCCTTTGGATCTTAAACCATTACCTCCAGCTGAAGTTGTCAGTCTTACCGGGGAAGCTAAAGCTGCTTATGTCAAAGAACTCCATCAGAAGGTTCAAGAGAATTTAGAGAAGAGGACTGAGCAGTACACTAAACATGCCAACAAGGGCCGCAAGGACATTGTATTTGAACCAGGGGAGTGGGTTTGGTTACACATGCGGCAAGAAAGGTTTCCTAACCAGAGAAGTTCCAAGCTGAAGCCAAGAGGGGACGGCCCATTTCAAGTTGTTGAGAGGATCAACAACAATGCCTACCGTCTTGATCTGCCAGGTGAGTTGAATGTGTCTTCTACTTTCAATGTTACTGATCTATCTCCTTGTTTTGCAGATGAACCAGTTTTGAGGTCAAAACCTTTTGAAGAGGGAGGGAATGATGAGGACATTCAACCAGAGCCGGAACCAGACTTAACTGAACCTGATATCCAGGACATGATCAGCAACATAACCAAATCAGAGACAGTCCAAGAAGTGCCAGTACCAACCGTATTCAAGGGAGCTATCACTAGACAAAGAGCTAAGGTACTTCAACATAAATTTAATGAGAGCATGATACTTGCTTCTGATCTTGGACAGGTTAAACTGGCTGGTGAACCAAGCTTGAAGCAAGATGAACTAAAGGGTGCAGAACCGGTTAAGGAGAAACAAGCATCAAGTGAGGATATGTGGCCATTCATCCCGGAGCAATGCCACACCAACCTGATGATCATTACCATGGAAGATCAACTTGCCTAGCAAGTCTCTTGGACGAATCTAGCAACTAGGCCAAGCTCTTTGTGTGTGCTCTTTTTCCCTTACTCTTGGTTTTGTCCCAAATGGGTTTTCCAGGGAAGGTTTTTAACGAGGCCACAACTTGCTTCACACTTATCCCAAGTGCCAAGTTCGATCCAAGGCTAAGAAGCCTCATGACCTTATTTCATGTTTTACATTATAGTTTGTTTCCTTATTTGTATTTTCGTGACCTAAGTGGAGCCTGTTCCCTTAGTCCTATTTATATGTTTTCGCAAGCCCACTTTTGGGCAGACTTTGAATAATCATAAACTTTTCTTTTAAAGAAAACCCTAGAGCTCTCAAGTTAGAACTCGCCTCCTTCTCTTTGCCTTGTGAGACCAGTACCTCCACGGCCTAGAGGAACCTTGTGTTGTATCACGAGCCTTCCATCTCTCGTGTGGTGCACTTCATCCCATCATACAGTTCCAGTTCAGATCCCTTGGTTGATTAGATCAGTCCATCCGGATCACCCTTGTGTTAGATCGGCTCCTTCTCTCTTGCTTGGGAACGTACAGCCTTTGATAGCTTAGGCTTGTATCAGATAGCTTCTTCATCCTAACTCCTATGAGATTTATTCAACTTCCTAGTGATTCTCCATTACTTTATGTATCAAAATCAAGTTTCTTACATAGAGATTCATCCTGGTTGTTGAGTTGAGCTGAATATATGTATGAAGAGCTAAGGAGTTGAAGAGGAAAGGAGATGAGGAAGCTTAAGGGAGTTTAGGGAGAGCATGGTACGGACGTCCGTACAAGGCCGTACAAGCCGTACAGTCCGTACCATCCAGCATCGACCAAGACTTACCTTGCATCAGCCAAGTAACACGGTAACTAGGAGAAGTTACTTGGGAGCTTAGGGAGAAGGGATCAGACCGTTGAAAGGATAAGGGAAGAGCGTGCCAGGCTGGAACAGGCTGTAAGAGGCAGCGTGTGTGAGCCTCTCCATCCAATCATCCGTAAAGCAGCCCTTGACTCTACATGCTTCAATAGTGCCCATTTCGACTCTTGTAAACCCTTGTGCTCCCATATAAATATGTAACCTCACTCATTAATAAGATCATGCAGTTTGAGTCTCTCTAATCTCTTAGACACTATGGTTCTCTCTTAGACTCTAAACGATTCACCCTAGTTACTTAATCTTTCACAAACTTCTCTTAATCACTCCTTAAACACTCTCTTTATTCTGATTACTCTAAGGATCTCTTATTCTCATATGGTATCAGAGCCAGGTTCATTTGAATCTGGGGTTTGATCTTTAGAGAGTTACAAGCTAACGGCGTTGAAGCTACACGCGAGTAGTCTTGAAGCTGTGATACGTTCTAGTTGAAGCTGTGCTACGTTCTGTGTGTTTGCGTGATTCTAGACTCAAGGTTGGTGTGTACGAGATTCAAGATTCAAGTTTTCAAGTCAAGCAAAGATGGAACACTGGATGAACATGATGTTGAGTTGAGCTGAATATATATGTATGAAGAGCTAAGGAGTTGAAGAGGAAAGGAGATGAGGAAGCTTGAGAGAGTTTAGGGAGAGCATGGTACGGACGTCCGTACAAGGCCGTACAAGCCGTACAGTCCGTACCATCCAGCATCGACCAAGACTTACCTTGCATCAGCCAAGTAACACGGTAACTAAGGTAAAGGGAAGGAACTTACCTTGAGGCATCAGACCGTTTAGGGATAAGGTAGAGCGCGCCTTGACAGGCTGGAACAGCTGGAAAGGCAAGAGCATCTCGGTCCAAGATGCCAGATACTCCGCGCATGTGGAGAAGCTAATTGGCTAGTCCAAATGAGCTTATCCTCTCCTGATTGACCTCACATGCTTTAGTCTTCTCTTGATTTCGAAAACCCTTGTATGCTCTCTCTATATATTGTAACTCATCAACCCTAATGAAGATTATGCAGTTTGAGTCTCTCTAATCTCTTAGACACTATGCTTTTCTCTTAGACACTAAACGGCTCTATCTAGTCTCCTAATCTTTCACAAACTTCTCTTAATCACTTCCTAAACACTCTCTTTATTCTGTTTACTCTAAGGATCTCTTAATCTCATATGGTATCAGAGCCAGGTTCATTTGAATCTGGGGTTTGATCTTTAGAGAGTTACAAGCTAAACGTCTTTGAAGCTACACGCGAGTAGTCTTGAAGGTGTTGAAGCTGTGGTCCGTTCTAGTTGAAGCTGTGCTACGTTCTGTTGGTTTACGTGATTCTAGACTCAAGGTTGGTGTGTACGAAATCCAAGATCCAAGTTTTCAAGTCAAGCAAAGATGGAACATGGGATGAACATGAGGATGAAGGTAGCGGTTACTTTCAAAGGTAGCAACTACCTTGTGTGGTCTCGGATGGTGAAGACTGCTGTGGGAAGTAAGGGTTTGTGGGGGCACATCACAACAGGGGAGGCTCCGAAACTCATTACTCAGGGAGGAGATCAAGAAGAGGTCTCCAATGAAGCGGCTGTGGAGAAATGGCAACAAGAAGACATGCTGGTGATGACGGTTCTACACGCATCCTTGGACCCAGCTATCTTGGATGCCTACAGCTACTGTGAATCAGCCAAGGAGCTGTGGGACACGCTGAAGAAGGTGTATGGGAACACTTCCAACCTCAGCCGTGTGTTTGAAGTGAAGCTAGCGATCAACCGTCTTGCACAAGAGGACATGGAGTTCACTAGCACTTGGGGAGGTTCAGGTCCTTATGGTCAGAGCTGGAGATGCTGAGGCCGAGCACACTGATCCGATCAGCTGAAATGAGAGGCGCGAGCAAGACAAGGTCTTTGGGCTGCTTCTCACACTGAACCCGGCCTACACCCAGCTCATCCAGCACATGTTAAGGTCAGACAAGCTCCGGACCTTGAGGAGGTGTGCACAAATCCAAGGGAGCAGGGATCCATGGGTTTGTTTGGAGGTAAGGGGGAGCTCTCTCTTGCCAATCAAGCAGCTCATGAGGATTCAACGAGGCTCCACAAGCAAACAAGGCATCTCACGGAAGTACGAGGACAGGAAGTTCAATGGCAACTGTGATCATTGCAAGAAGCATGGTCATAAGAAGAGCCAATGCTGGATACTGCACCCACACCTCAAGCCGGCCAAGTTCATGAAGGAGCGTGAGGGAAGGGCAAATGTGACTGAAGGTTCAAGCGGAGCTGGCACCAGCAAGATCAGTGAAGTGGATGGGCTTGAGGCAATGATGGGAATGGGAAGTCTCTGGTGGCTTACACAGGCGCCTCAAGCTCCCGCAGCAATGATGACTACATCAAGAGATCAGACCTTGATGCCCTCTTCAAAATGCTAGGAAACGGTAACACTTACGGTTATTCCTTTGAGCTTCTATGATTGCATTAAGGATGTTTGTGAAAGAAAACTAGTAGAGCCGTTAGTGTCTAAGAGAAAAGCATAGTGTCAAGAGATTAGAGAGACTAAACTGCATAATCTTCATTAGGGTTTGAGTTAATATATAGAGAGAGCATAAAGGGTAAATCAAGAGTAGGTAAAGCATGTGAGGTCATTCAGGAGAGGATAAGCTCATTTGACTAGGATGAGCTTCTCATTTGGATATAGAATCTACACATGCGCGGATGATAGCAAGGGCGCTCTACCTTATCCCTAAACGGTCTGAGCCTCAAGGTAAGTTCCTTCCCTTTACCTTAGACCGTGTTACTTGGCTGATGCAAGGTAAGTCTTGGTCGATGCTGGAGGTACGGACTGTACGGCTTGTACGGCCTTGTACGGACGTCCTACCATGCTCTCCCTAAACTCTCTCAAGCTTCCTCAGCTTCTTTCCTTTCAACTCCTTAGCTCTTCATACATATATATTCAGCTCAACTCAACACTCCCCCTCAAGCTTAGCTTTGTATAAGTCTAAGCTTGGACAGCCACAAGATCTTCCTCATTAAAAACCTCACCAAAGAAAACCCAATGGGATAAAACTTTGATGAGGGAAAAAGAGTAAAGACCTTGCAGCTAAGGGGATTAGCTCCTTCTCTTCCCAAGATCAATGAGGCCCAACCTGATGTGAATGGACTCCATTGTCTTCTGTCTTGCAGCCTTGGTGAACACATCCGCTAGCTGATCTTCACTCCTTGTGTAACATGGCAAGATCACCCCTAGCACAATCATCTGCCTCACCTTGTGACAATCAACTTCAATGTGCTTGGTCCTCTCATGAAACACCGAGTTGGATGCAATGTGGATGGCAGCTTGATTGTCACAATGCATTGTCATTGGAGTTGCTTGATCGATCTCCAAGTGCTTCAAGATGCCTTTGATCCATACCAACTCGTTGGTGAGCTTCAGCATGGCTCTATACTCGGCTTCTGCACTTGAACATGACACTACCTTCTGCTTCTTGCTCTTCCAAGTCACCAAGTTGCCTCCAATGAATGTGCAATAGCCTGTGGTTGATCTCCTGTCTGCTCTATCACCAGCCCAATCCGCATCACAATATCCCACCACTTCAGTGCTTCCATTGCAGCCCATCCATACTCCTTGATCAGGTGAGCCGTTGAGATACATCAAGATCCTCTCCACCATGTGCCAGTGATGTTCCTTAGGCACTTGCATGTGTTGACTCACCTGATTCACAGCAAAGCAGATGTCAGGTCTAGTTATAGTAAGATAAATCAATTTGCCAACTAGTTTTCTATAGAGTTTAGGATCCTGATAAGGTTTGCTGTCTTCAATCTCCCCCTCTCGTGGGACTTTGTAGCCATCCTCCATAGGCATCCTTGCTGTCTTGCCTCCATAAGCACCTGCACCTTTCAAAAGATCAAGTGTATATTTCCTTTGGGACATGAACAAACCTTCCTTGGATCTACATATCTCAATTCCAAGGAAGTATTTCATTTCTCCCAAGTCTTTAATCTCAAACATGGATTTAAGAAACTCCTTGGTTGCTATGATACCTTCCTTATCACTCCCTGTGATAATGATATCATCAACATACACAAGGAGAGCAATCATACCTGAGGGAGTCGTGAGAGTGAAGAGAGTGTGATCTAGTTCAGACTTCTTGAAGCCTCGGCCATTCAGAGTAGTGCTCAACTTGTTGTACCAAGCCCTTGGTGATTGCTTCAGTCCATAGATGGCTTTCTTCAATCTCAGTACATTCCCACTCTTTACTAAGTGTTCAAGGCCTGGAGGTGGATGCATATACACTTCATCCTCAAGTTCACCTTGTAGAAACGCATTCTTCACATCCATTTGCCATAACCCCCATCCAAGATTCACAGCCAAGCTTAGTACAATCCGGATTGTGTGGAGTTTAGCTACTGGTGCAAAGGTTTCTATGTAATCTTCTCCATAAGTTTGAGTGAACCCTCTTGCAACTAGTCTTGACTTCTTCCTCTCAACCTTTCCATCCGCTTTGTACTTGATTGTGAATATCCATCTACTAGTCACAGCCTTCTTCCCTTTTGGTAACTCACTCTCATACCATGTATCATTCTTGATCATCGCTCCTGCCTCATCTCCAACTGATTCCTTCCATTCTTTATCTTTCATTGCTTCTTCATAGCTTCTTGGGATGTGATTCTCATCCAAGTTTACCATGAACGCGCAATGTGCTTCTGGATATTGAGCAAAGGAGCACACGGCTTGAGAAGGATGCTCCACAGCTTGGGCATTGTAGTACACTCTCGTGTTTACCCAACTGGAAGGATCCTTCCTTATCCTTGTACTCCTTCTTAGTGGCTGCACAACTGGTTCTTCTTCCTGTTGTTCTTCTACCACTTCATCTTGAGAAGGTGTTTGTGTCACACCATGATCATGTCCATGACCATCCGAGCCTATGCTCTCTTCTCCTTCATTCTCTACTCCTCCTTCATCTTGGTTGGCCTCTTGCATAGGCTCCTCATGCTCCTCTCCTCCCTCATGATCAAGGTGGGATGGTGAACCAACTTCAGGAGGTGTAGTTGCGTGATTCCTCGGATCCTGGGATGTACTGATTCCAAGACCTTCAAGAATGATCCGCAAGGTGGTGGCCTTGTCTGATGTTAAGTCCTTCAGGTCTTCTTGATTCTTTTCTTCATAGTATCCTCTATCTTCCAAGAACTTCACATCTCTAGATACAAGAACTCTCCTTGCTATAGGATCATAGCATTTGTATCCTTTCTGTGTAGCTGAGTATCCTATGAACACAGCCTTAGTGCTTCTTGCTTCTAGCTTGTTGATCATCTCTCCTGGTTTGAGGACAAAGCATAGGCATCCAAAGACTCGCAAGTAATCAAGAGCTGGCTTGTACCTGTTCAGAACTTCAAATGGAGCCTTCTCATTCAGAACTTTGGTTGGAGTTCTGTTTATCAGGTAACAAGCAGTGGCAACCGCATCACTCCAAAATCTCTTTGGAACATTACTCTGAAACATAAGTGACCTTGCCACTTCCATGAGATGCCTATTCTTCCTCTCAGCCACTCCATTTTGCTGTGGAGTATAAGGACAGCTTGTTTGATGTAGAATCCCATGTTGTGATAGGTGTTGCTTGAATGCATGACTCGTGTACTCTCCTCCATTATCTGATCTCAAAATTTTAATCTTAGCATGATAATGGTTAGTTACATAAGTTTGAAAATTCCTAAATGCATCAAGTACCCTATCTTTGGTCTGAATTAAGGTTAACCAGGTGTATTTGGATTTTTCATCAATGAATGTGACAAAATACTTATAACTATCTCTAGATAAGCAAGGGGCAGTCCATACATCTGAATGAATTAGATCAAAGCAATTATCATAAACAGTAGTAGACTTTTGAAACACAGTTCTACAATGCTTGCCTAAAATGCAAGCTTCACAATCCTTATTCTCAAACACAACACCTGGTACCATTAAGTTCAAAGCTTTAACATGAGGGTGTCCTACTCTAGCATGCCACAATGCATTTTTATTCAACAAAGAAGCAGAAGTAAACGAGCAACTATAATCAGGAACAGAAGTGAGTTCTTCAAGCATATAGAGATCTCCCTTAGTCACCCCTTTCCCAATCAACCTGCTGCTCTCAATATCCTGAAACTTCACATCATTAGGACTAAAGATAACATTGCATTGTAAATCATTAGTACATTTCTTCACTGATAATAGGTTTGATGTGAATTCAGGCATGTAAAAAGCTCTAGATTCTTTGTTAAACAGCTTAAGCTTTCCTATTCCTCTAATGGGTATCTTATCCCCATTTGCTATCATCACATGCCCATGTGTAGGTTCTATATCCTTAATCAAGTTTTCATCACTTATCATATGATGTGATGCACCAGAATCAACAATCAATGGTTTACCTACTCGTTTAGCATTATGGCATAGATTACTAAGTGATGAATGCATCTTATCAGTTCTAGCAATGTAAGCATGCCTATACTCATTCCTAGCTTCTAACCGTTCTACTAGTTCTCTAATCAAGTGATCATCCTTATATGCAATCATAGAAGCTCCAAAGGAATAACCGTAAGTGTTACCGTTTTCCTTTAGCATTTTGAAGAGGGCATCAAGGTCTGATCTCTTGATGTAGTCATCATTGCTGCGGGAGCTTGAGGCGCCTGTGTAAGCCACCAGAGACTTCCCATTCCCATCATTGCCTCCAAGCCCATCCACTTCACTGATCTTGCTGGTGCCAGCTCCGCTTGAACCTTCAGTCACATTTGCCCTTCCCTCACGCTCCTTCATGAACTTGGCCGGCTTGAGGTGTGGGTGCAGTATCCAGCATTGGCTCTTCTTATGACCATGCTTCTTGCAATGATCACAGTTGCCATTGAACTTCCTGTCCTCGTACTTCCCGTGAGATGCCTTGTTTGCTTGTGGAGCCTCGGTTGAATCCTCATGAGCTGCTTGATTGGCAAGAGAGAGCTCCCCCTTACCTCCAAACAAACCCATGGATCCCTGCTCCCTTTGGATTTGTGCACACACCTCCTCAAGGTCCGGAAGCTTGTCTGACCTTAACATGTGCTGGATGAGCTGGGTGTAGGCCGGGTTCAGTGTGAGAAGCAGCCCAAAGACCTTGTCTTGCTCGCGCCTCTCATTCAGCTGATCTGGATCAGTTGTGCTCGGCCTCAGCATCTCCAGCTCTGACCATAAGGACCTGAACCTCCCCAAGTGCTTAGTGAACTCCATGTCCTCTTGTGCAAGACGGTTGATCGCTAGCTTCACTTCAAACACACGGCTGAGGTTGGAAGTGTTCCCATACACCTTCTTCAGCGTGTCCCACAGCTCCTTGGCTGATTCACAGTAGCTGTAGGCATCCAAGATAGCTGGGTCCAAGGATGCGTGTAGAACCGTCATCACCAGCATGTCTTCTTGTTGCCATTTCTCCACAGCCGCTTCATTGGAGACCTCTTCTTGATCTCCTCCCTGAGTAATGAGTTTCGGAGCCTCCCCTGTTGTGATGTGCCCCCACAAACCCTTACTTCCCACAGCAGTCTTCACCATCCGAGACCACACAAGGTAGTTGCTACCTTTGAAAGTAACCGCTACCTTCATCCTCATGTTCATCCCATGTTCCATCTTTGCTTGACTTGAAAACTTGGATCTTGGATTTCGTACACACCAACCTTGAGTCTAGAATCACGCAAACCAACAGAACGTAGCACAGCTTCAACTAGAACGGACCACAGCTTCAACACCTTCAAGACTACTCGCGTGTAGCTTCAAAGACGTTTAGCTTGTAACTCTCTAAAGATCAAACCCCAGATTCAAATGAACCTGGCTCTGATACCATATGAGATTAAGAGATCCTTAGAGTAAACAGAATAAAGAGAGTGTTTAGGAAGTGATTAAGAGAAGTTTGTGAAAGATTAGGAGACTAGATAGAGCCGTTTAGTGTCTAAGAGAAAAGCATAGTGTCTAAGAGATTAGAGAGACTCAAACTGCATAATCTTCATTAGGGTTGATGAGTTACAATATATAGAGAGAGCATACAAGGGTTTTCGAAATCAAGAGAAGACTAAAGCATGTGAGGTCAATCAGGAGAGGATAAGCTCATTTGGACTAGCCAATTAGCTTCTCCACATGCGCGGAGTATCTGGCATCTTGGACCGAGATGCTCTTGCCTTTCCAGCTGTTCCAGCCTGTCAAGGCGCGCTCTACCTTATCCCTAAACGGTCTGATGCCTAAAGGTAAGTTCCTTCCCTTTACCTTAGTTACCGTGTTACTTGGCTGATGCAAGGTAAGTCTTGGTCGATGCTGGATGGTACGGACTGTACGGCTTGTACGGCCTTGTACGGACGTCCGTACCATGCTCTCCCTAAACTCTCTCAAGCTTCCTCATCTCCTTTCCTCTTCAACTCCTTAGCTCTTCATACATATATATTCAGCTCAACTCAACACTTTGCACAACCTTTAAATAGACTTTAAAGGTGATTCAAGTCATCATGGTCGAGGTGATCCGTACTGGCCGTACACTGGCCGTACCGTCCGTACACACGCCGTCCGTTCCCTCTCCCATTACTCTCCTAACTCCTCCTCTCTTATCATAATGGCTTCCTCATCTCAATACTCCCCCTCAAGCTTAGCTTTGTGAAAGTCTAAGCTTGGACAGCCATGAGATCTTCCTCATTAAAAACCTTACCAAGGAAAACCCATTGGGATAAAACCTTGATAAGGGAAAAAGAGTAAAGACCTCACAGCCAAAGGGTATCAGCTCCTTCTCTTCCCAAGATCAATGAGGCCCAACCTGATGTGAATGGACTCCATTGTCTTCTGTCTTGCAGCCTTGGTGAACACATCCGCTAACTGATCTTCACTTCTTGTGTAGCATGGCAAGATGACTCCTAAGATGATCATCTGCCTCACCTTGTGACAATCAACTTCAATGTGCTTGGTTCTCTCATGGAACACCGAGTTGGAGGCAATGTGGATGGCAGCTTGGTTATCACAATGCATTGTCATTGGCGTGGCTTGATCAATCTCCAAATGCTTCAAGATGCCCTTGATCCACACCAGCTCGTTGGTCAGCTTCAGCATAGCTCTATACTCGGCTTCTGCACTTGAGCAAGACACCACCTTCTGCTTCTTACTCTTCCAAGTAACCAAGTTGCCTCCAATGAATGTGCAATAGCCTGTGGTTGATCTCCTGTCTGCTCTATCACCAGCCCAATCCGCATCACAGTATCCAACCACTTCAGTGCTCCCATTGCAACCCATCCATACTCCTTGATCAGGTGAGCCGTTGAGATACATCAAGATCCTCTCCACCATGCGCCAATGATGTTCCTTAGGCACTTGCATGTGTTGACTCACCTGATTCACAGCAAAGCAAATGTCAGGTCTAGTTATGGTAAGATAAATCAATTTACCAACTAGCTTTCTATAGAGTTTAGGATCCTGATAAGGTTTGCTGTCTTTAATCTCCCCCTCTCGTGGGACTTTGTAGCCATCCTCCATAGGCATCCTTGCTGTCTTGCCTCCATAAGCACCTGCACCTTTCAAAAGATCAAGTGTATATCACTTTTAGTGATGTTTAGAGTGATCTGAGTATTTAGGAAAGATTAGAAGAGATTTAGAGAAGATTAAAGTATAAAATGAGATTAAGAGTCTAAAGAAAGAACGAGAGAGAGACTAAGAGAGACTCATAACTTGCTTGATTTATTATTATGGAGAGATTACATATTTATATGGATCAGCATACAAGGGTTTTGTAATAGTGAAAGCAAATCCTAAAGACTAAGCATGTGGAGTCAAACCAAGGAGAGGCGCGCTTCATTTGAATGAACGGAGGTGAGGCTTTACACGCTTGATGCCAAAGGCATCTTTGCCTAGATGCTCCTTTTGCCTTTACAGCTAGCAACAGCTTAAGCCGCGTCCCAACCTTATCCTTCAACGGTCATATCCTAAAGCCTCTTCCTCTTGTAGAGTCATCGGCCACTTTAGGATAGATGTGAGCTTTGCCTTTCTTCCCAAGGTACCTGAGTTGTACGGCCTTTGCCCTATCCGTACACTTCTCCTTAACTTCACACAACTACTCCTTTTCTTCCTTTGATATCTCTTCTCATGTAAACCCTTGATCCTTTCACTTAATCATCTCCATAACTTAACACTCCCCCTCAAGCTTAGCTTTGTGAAAGTCTAAGCTTGGACAGCCATGAGATCTTCCTCATTAAAAACCTCACTAAGGAAAACCCATTGGGACAAAACCTTAATGAGGGAAAAAGAGTAAAGACCTCACAGCTAAGGGGATCAGCTCCTTCTCTTCCCAAGATCTATGAGTCCCAATCTAATGTGAATGGACTCCATAGTCTTTTGTCTTGCCGCCTTGGTGAACACATCAGCCAACTGATCTTCACTTCTCGTATAGCAAGGTAAAATCACTCCAAGCACAATCATCTGTCTCACCTTGTGGCAATCAACCTCAATGTGTTTGGTTCTCTCATGGAACACCGAGTTGGATGCAATGTGAATGGCAGCTTGATTGTCACAATGCATTGTCATTGGAGTCGCTTGATCAATCTCCAAGTGCTTCAAGATGCCTTTGATCCACACCAACTCGTTTGTGAGCTTCAGCATGGCTCTATACTCAGCTTCAGCACTTGAACATGACACCACCTTCTGCTTCTTGCTTTTCCAAGTTACCAAGTTGCCTCCAATGAATGTGCAATAGCCGGTGGTTGATCTTCTGTCAGCTCTATCTCCTGCCCAATCAGCATCACAATAGCCCACCACTTCTGAGCTTCCATTGCATCCCATCCAAACCCCTTGATCCGGCGAGCCATTTAGATACATCAGCAGCCTCTCCACCATACGCCAATGATGTTCCTTGGGAAGCTGCATGTGTTGACTCACCTGATTCACAGCAAAGCATATATCAGGTCTTGTGATGGTAAGATAGATCAATTTTCCAACAAGTGTTCTATAGAGTTTAGGATCATGAAATGGCTTGCTGTCTTCAATCTCCCCCTCTCTTGGTACTTTGTAGCCATCCTCCAGTGGCATCCTTGCTGTCTTGCCTCCATAAGCACCTGCACCTTTCAAAAGATCAAGTGTATACTTCCTTTGGGACATGAACAAACCTTCCTTGGATCTACAAATCTCAATTCCAAGGAAGTATTTCATTTCTCCCAAGTCTTTGATTTCAAACATAGACTTTAGAAACTCCTTGGTTGCTTTGATACCTTCCTTATCACTCCCAGTGATAATGATATCATCCACATACACAAGGAGAGCAACCATACCTGAGGGTGTCGTGAGTGTAAAGAGAGTGTGATCCAATTCTGACTTCTTGAAGCCTCGGCCATTCAGAGTTGTGCTCAACTTGTTATACCAAGCTCTTGGTGATTGCTTCAACCCATAAATGGCTTTCTTTAGCCTCAGTACATTCCCTCTCTTCACTAGATGTTCCAGACCTGGTGGAGGATACATATAGACTTCATCCTCAAGCTCTCCTTGTAGAAATGCATTCTTTACATCCATTTGCCACAATCCCCATCCTAGGTTCACAGCCAAGCTTAAAACAATCCTAATGGTGTGTAGCTTGGCTACTGGTGCAAATGTCTCAATGTAATCCTCTCCATATGTCTGAGTGAACCCTCTTGCTACTAGTCTAGTCTTCTTCCTCTCAATCGACCCATCAGCCTTGTACTTGATTGTAAAGATCCATCTACTAGACACAGCTTTCTTCCCTTTTGGTAGTTCACTCTCATACCATGTATCATTCTTTATCATAGCTCCTGCCTCAGCTCCAACTGATTCCTTCCATTCTTTATCCATCATTGCCTCTTCATAGCTTCTTGGTATGTAGTTCTCATCCAAGTTTACCATAAAAGCACAATGTTCTTCAGGGTATTGAGCAAAGGAACACACAGCTTGAGAAGGATGCTCCACAGCCTGGGCATTGTAGTACACTCTCGTGCTTACCCAGTTGGAAGCATCTCTCCTAATCCGTGTGCTTCTTCTCAATGCTGGTTCCGGTTGTTCCACTTCCACTTGTGATTCTTCTCCACTTTCTTGTGGTACAGAAGTAGACACTTCAACTGCCTCTTCTTCTCCTAGCTGACTTGCTTCAGCTCCATCTTGCTGTTCACTTACTTCCACATCTTGATCATGTGTACCAGATGCTCCACTACTCTCTTGAGTTGTCTCTGGTTCACTCCTTTCCCCCCCATGATCAGAAGTGGGAGTTGCTGAACTTCCACCATTTGGTGGTTGAGATCCTGGGTTACTGCCAGATCCTTGCTGATCTTGTCTCACCTTGACTCCAATACTCTCTAAGATGATCCGCAAGGTAGTGGCTCTCTCCGAGGTAAGATCCTTCAAGTCTTCTTTGTTTTGCTCCTCATAATATCCACTCTCTTCAACAAACTTCACATCCCTTGATACCAGCACCCTTCTTGTGTCTGGATTATAACACTTGTATCCCTTTTGAGTTGTAGAGTAGCCAATAAACATTGCCTTAGTACTCCTAGCTTCAAGCTTGTTTCTCAACTCCCCGGGTATCAAAACATAACATAAACACCCAAAGATCCTTATATGTTCTAATGAGGGTTTATGTTTGTTGAGAACCTCAAATGGTGACTGCCCTTTCAGGATCAGTGTGGGAGTCCTGTTGATTAGATAGCAGGCCGTGGCTACTGCATCACTCCAAAACTTCTTAGGTACATTAGCTTGGAACATCATTGATCTTGCAACTTCCATAAGGTGCCTATTCTTCCTCTCAGCTACACCATTCTGTTGTGGAGTGTAGGGACAGCTTGTTTGATGAAGAATTCCATACTGAGATAGGTGTTGCTTGAAAGCTTGTCCAATGTATTCTCCTCCATTATCTGACCTGAAAATCTTAATCTTGGCTTGATAATGGTTAGTTACATAGGATTGAAAATTTTTAAATGCATCAAGCACCCTATCTTTAGTTGGAATTAAGGTTAACCAGGTGTATTTAGATTTTTCATCAATGAATGAGACATAATACTTATGATTCTCTCTAGATAAACAAGGAGCAGTCCATACATCAGAGTGAATAAGATCAAAGCACTTCTCATAAACCGTAGAAGAGTTTGGAAAAACAGTTCTACAATGCTTGCCTAAAATGCAAGCTTCACAATCATTGTTTTCAAAAGAAACACCTGGCAACATCAGTTTTAAAGCCTTATTATGAGGGTGTCCTAGTCTAGCATGCCACAATGCATTCTTATTTAAACTAGGAACAGAAGCAGTAGTAAAAGAGCAGCTAATATCAGAAACAGGAGCAAGATCTTCAAGCAAATATAAGTCTCCTTTTGTTACTCCTTTTCCAATCACTTTGCTGCTTTCAATATCCTGAAACTTCACATCATTAGGACTAAATATGACATTGCATTGCAAGTCAGTTGCACATTTCTTGACAGATAATAAGTTATAAGTGAAGTCAGGCATATAGAAAGCTTTTGAGTCTTTACTAAACAGTTTAAGTGTTCCTATTCCTTTAATTGGAACCTTATCACCATTTGCAATCATCACATTGTTGACTTGAAGAAAAGAAATGGAGTGGTGAAGGGTTGAGTTGAGATTGAGTCTTGAGCAAGAATAGGGCAAGACCTCCGGAGATTATCTATGAAGACTTTAGGAGTGTATGAAGGTGTCCAGAAGTGCTCATATGGCTGTGCAAAGATAGGGCCAAGTCCAGGAGGGACTTAGAAGAGTGTTTGGGAGCAAATGGGCAAGTGTGCATACTTAGGGCGAGGCAGTACGGATGGTACGGACCTGTACGGATCCGTACGGACCGAGACAACCCGAGGATACACAACTTGGCCATTTGAGATGTTTTGGGAGTGTGCAAAGTCCGGGCCAAGATGTGCAAACTTAGGGCGTGATCAGAACATGTCCGGGAGACTTTGTGCATACTTAGGGCTGATAAAAAGAAGTCTGGTCGTGAAGCATCAAAAGGGAATCAAGAAGATCCTTTGTGGAGGCAAGCGGCCAATGAGAGCAAAGATGGAGCTGATTGGTTACTTTGGAGGATGGACAGGCTGGCTTTGGCTGTAAAGCCAAAGGGAGCCACGACCATGAACATGGTCTGAATGAAGGCTTGATACATGGGAGCCTATAAGGAGCCAATGGGAGAACAGCCTTCCCTTTGACCAGTTTGAATCAACCAATCAGATATCATATAGCTCTCATCCAATCAAGACATTTCACACAGATTGCAATCTCAACTCTTCATCCTAGCCATCCATTTATATTCAGTCATTTCTATCCATTAGATTTAGGTTTATGAGACTGCAAAGTTGTAAACCTTATAAAAGGAGTTGTGTGGGCGATTTTGTAAACTCTTAAGGGAGTTTGGGGGATTTCCCCTCTCCACTTCATAATGAAATGTGTTCTTGAATCAGATTCTCTTTAATCTCTCCCTTTCTTATACTCTTAATCTCTCAAAGTCTCTTGTTTCTGATTTAAGTAAACACATAAACACTCTTATAAACTCTCTCTCTAAAATCACCTAAAACAAACTCTAATCTTCTCAGCTTGCTCCATTGGAGCTTATCCACACACACAACCTGAGATCTCTGAAAATCTCATACACATGACCCTTAGTAGGCACAATGTTCTTAATTAACTTAGTATCACTAATCATGTGATGTGAAGCACCTGAATCTACAATAAGAGGTCTAGTTGATTGATTACTAGCAAGGTGAGCGAGTATACTAGATGGCTTATATGCATTGTAGTTATTTGCATTTCTTAGAGACCTAGCTATACTATCAGTTCTAGTGATGCAATCTAAGTCTCCTACAGTCCTAGCAATCATGGAAGCACCATAAGAATAACCATAGATGTTACCGTTATCCTTGAACATCTTGATGAGTGCATCAATGTCAGCCTTCCTTATGAAGTCCTGATCATTGTTGCGGCTGTTAGGAGCTCCCATGTACGCCACCAGAGACTTGCCATCACTTGTACCACCTTCTTGAGCCTTGCTAGTACCCACATCACTTGACCCGTCAGACATGTGAGCTCTAGCTTCCCTTTCCTTCATGAACTTTGCCGGTTTGAGGTGTGGGTGGAGTATCCAACACTGGCTCTTCTTGTGGCCTTGCTTCTTGCAATGATCACAGCTCCCATTGAACCTCCTATCCTCAAACTTCCCATTTGTAGCTCTGTTAGCTTGTGGAGTCTCTCCTTGCTCAGCTTGTGCGGCTTGGTTAGCTAAAGACAACTCCCCCTTCTTCCCAAACAACCCAATTGACCCTTGCTCTTTCTGAATCCTAGAACACACTTCCTCCATGTTAACTTGAAGAGAAGAAGTGGAGAAGCAAAAGTGATGAGTTGAGTTGGTGCTTGTGCAAAGACATGGCAAGATCTTCAGAGGTTGTATGTTAAGGCTTTGGGAGAGTCTTAAGGCTTCAGAAGTGGTCTGATGAGTGTGCAAAGATAGGGTTAAGTCCAGGAGGGACTTAGACACCATTTAGAGAAGATTTGGGTCAGACAGTAACTCCAAAGTTACCACAGTAACTTTGGAGAGTTACCACAGTAAGATTGGAGAAGTTTCGGCAAGTTGGTGTAAAAGTGAATAGTGAATCACTAGTCACTATTCAGGTTGACTATTCACTATTTGGGTCACTATTCAGGATGTGAAGAGTGTGCATAGTATGTGGATAAGGCACCAAGGTTTGAATCTAGTCAAAGGGAATCAAGAAGATGCTTTGTGGAGGCAAACAACCAATGGGAGCTTCCTTGTGTGTGATTGGCTAGTTCTGGTCTTGGACAGGCTGTCTCTTGCTGTAAAGAGAAGGGAGCCACGACCATGAACCTGGACAGATGCATGGGAAGATTAGGAGGAGCCTAAGGAGAGCCAATCACAAGCAAGGAGCCAGCTTGCCTTGGTTTGAATTAAAGTGAGCCAGCTTAGCTTATCCAATCAGCACACATCACTCAGATTACAACAAGACCAACTCATCCTCACCATCCATTCCTCTTAAGTTATTTCTATCCATTAGATTTAGGTTTCTAATGTTGCAAACTGTAAAGCCTATATAAGGCATGTGTATGGACGAAATTGAAAGCTCTCTTAAGAGAGTATGGGGGTTTTCCCCATCTCCTTCATAAATATAAAAGTGTGTTCTTGATCAGATTCCCTTAATCTACCCCTTTCTTAGTCTCTAATCTCTTAATCTCTCTAAGTCTCTTTGTTTCTGATTCAAGTTCATACTAGTTTCATCAGACCTCTTATTCAACTAGTTCAAGACCTTATTCTTTGCCTCTAATGGCTTCTCATACACATACACAGCCAGAGCTCTCAAATCTCATATGGTATCAGAGCCAGGTTCATCAGAACCTGAACTGAGCTTCCGCAAATCCACAGCTCTCATCTCAGCTCAAATCAAACCCTAGAAGACATTACCAGCCAAGTTCAGTTCTTGAAGAAGAAAGAAGCTTGAAGCATGGAGTGTTCTCCTTATCTCTCAACCGTGCCTGTCTTTACCTGATGGAGAGTGTCTCTTTGGAAGCAGAGGAGGATGGAGAGGCGTCATGAACCTCAAGCCAAAGCTCCTTGTCCAAGAGCTTATCACATCCGGATACAAGAAAGATGAAGCTAAGAAAAGCCGGTTTGAAGTATGAAGAAAGGAGGGGTCTTTGGGTGTGAGAAACAAGAAGGAGGCCATGGACTGAAGGAGAAGGAGTTGGGTGACGACCTAGACTCTTGAATCCAACCATATCATGGCCAGATTGCCTTTGGAGGCTTAAGGAACCAACCTGGTTCCTTGTGTAAGCGATTCTTTAAAACCTTCTTGATATTGAGCTTGTGGTGTGACTGTGCCTGGTTATTGTGATGTGTATTGATTGAAAACCCTGAGGATAATGTGTGATTGCTAAATATAATTAGTTGAATCTGTCCCAGGATGCTTTAAAGGCTTGTTTAGTGTTTAAAGAGTAAAATGCTTGCTCCTGTTAAGTAATGAGTTTGCTAAAGGTGAAATGATATTGTTTGAAGCTCATGAACTGAAAACAGATTGAAAGTAATGCATTGTCTGATGTTAAGTGATGATAGTAATGCTTAGCCTAAGTTATAAATGAATGTGTGATGAATTGTATTGTTGCATTCATGAATTAAAACTGATTAAGGTTAGTGCATACTGTCAAATGGCTGTCTTACATTGAAGCATTAGATTCATGTCTAAATGCTGAATAAAGAAGCTTTAAAATTGCCTAAGTAGCTTGTATTGAATCTGTTAGGATCATGCTAGTGCTTAGAGAGTTTGCTTGCAAAGATTAGAACTTGAAAATGTCTAGTTTAATCTGTTGCATTGCTTAAAGACATTGGTGTTCAAACTTGATGATGCATCAAGGGTTGACCCAATGCATTTGTGTCTTATCTTTGCTGGAGTTTGAGTGATGTTTCAGGTTCACAAGAGGTGTTCTTGGTTCACCATCCATCCGAGTTGAAAGAGGAAGACTTTGCCCATTGTGTGGAGCAATGGAGAGTTGAGAGAGAAGTGGTGATGCGCCACTGGTGTGAAGTGTCACTGAAGCTCACTTGCAAGCTTGGACCTATACTCAATCCAAGCTTGAGGAGGGGAGTTTAGTGAGCTTCCAAGCGATCCAAGAAGTCCATTGCAACCATCTGAAGAAGGAGCCATCCGGGCTTAGGCTGTGGCGAGTCTATTCAAGAGAGTACTCAAACTAAGACAGAGTACTCTTGGCTGTGAGAAGATGAAGGCAACTCTATCAAGGCGGCTTCTAGTGTGAAGTGATTGGAGAGATAGCTGAAGCTTCCACAAGCATTCCACGAAGATGGCAAGATCAGAAGAGAAGCGGCAATGGTGTGTGTGTGAGGATCATGAAGCAATCCATTCAAGCTTGTTCCTGTGAGAGTCTCAAGCTTGAGGGGGAGTGTTGAAGCTTACATGATCCAAGAGAGCTTGGTGGTTATTCTAGAAGAGGAAGCAACCTGTTGAGAAGTATGATGAAGGATGAAGAAGCAATGTCCAAGGCGGCTTCAAGTGTTGAGGTGATTGGAGAGTGGCTGAAGCATCCTCATGTAGCTCAAACAACAAGGTGGCGACTCTATAAGAAGAAGAAGCAGCCAAGACTCAGTAAGAGAAGTTGTATCTCCATGAAGAGGCTGATCTGGTGTGTCCGAGCACTTCAACCTAACAAGAGGTTAGGTGAAAGGGGGAGAGACCAAGATTAGGCAGTAAGGAGAGTACAAGGCGTGGGATGATTGTAGAGGCCATGATCCAGAGTCTTTGTGTCCCTTACATTGTTGGTAAGGCACAAAGACTCACTGGCCAATCCCTAGGCCTTGGAGACTTTACTCTTTTTCCCTCATCAAGGTTTTGTCCCAAAGGGTTTTCCTTGGTGAGGTTTTTAATGAGGAAGTTCTTCAAGGTTCCAAGCTTGACTTAGGATCAGCTAAAGTCAAGCTTGAGGGGGAGTGTTAACTTGAAGAGAAGAAGTGGAGAAGCAAAAGTGATGAGTTGAGTTGGTGCTTGTGCAAAGACATGGCAAGATCTTCAGAGGTTGTATGTTAAGGCTTTGGGAGAGTCTTAAGGCTTCAGAAGTGGTCTGATGAGTGTGCAAAGATAGGGTTAAGTCCAGGAGGGACTTAGATTAGGCAGTAAGGAGAGTACAAGGCGTGGGATGATTGTAGAGGCCATGATCCAGAGTCTTTGTGTCCCTTACATTGTTGGTAAGGCACAAAGACTCACTGGCCAATCCCTAGTGTTAAAATGAGCGTTCAGTATATGGGGAGATGGCTTAAGGAGTTGAGGATGTGAGAATGTGGAGGCAAAGGGAAGGAAGGTTAGGGATCGACCAGGCCGTACAAGAGGCCGTACCGGCCGTACCGTCCGTACTGTCCGGGTCGATCCATAACTCGACCAAGAGGGGAGTTACCCGGGTGAAAGGGTTAAACGGCCAAAGGGGTTTTACCTTAGGAGATATGACCGTTTGGATGGATAGAGTGACCGCGGCTTATCCTGACAGTCTGGCACAAGCTGTAAAGGCAAAAGGGAACCTAGTCCAAGATGCCAAAAGCGTGTGACAGCTCCCATTGGTTTACATTTGAATTAAAGCAATCTTATCCTTGACCTCACATGCTTAGCGCTTCTGAATACCCTAATGTCTCTCTCTATATATTGTAAACTCTGTCTTGATTAATGGTTAACACGAGTTTATCATATTCTCTCTCTAGTTCATCATGATTCTCTTCTACATTTCATAAATCATCTCATCTCACTTTAATCTTTCTCTAAATCTCTCAATACCTGTTCAACTCTCTAAAATCATATGGTATCAGAGCCAGGTTGGCTTTGGTATTGAGATTTAGAGTGTTCTTCAGCTTCAGTTCATACTCTTTCATACTTTCCTTTCGGTTCTAACAAAGCAAGATGGAGGGAAACTACAAGGTCATTACGGTTCCTGTTGCGTTGAAGGGTGGTAGTAACTACCTGTTGTGGTCAAGGCTGGTGAAGACAGCCATTGGGAGGCTAGGGCTGTGGAGTCACATCACGGATGATGCAACCAAGCCAGTGGCTAAAGACGGAGAAGGAGATGAAGGTGTGGGAGATCAAGTTGCTGCTGCCGAGAAGAAGTGGATTCAAGAAGACTTGATGGTGCTTTCAGTGCTACAAGGGTCCCTTGAAGAGCATCTCTTGGAGGCCTACAGCTACTGCGAGACTCCAAAACACCTGTGGGAGGTACTCCAGAAGACATTTGGGAACGTTACCAATCTGAACCGCGTGTATGAGATTAAGAAGGCTATCAACACACTGGTTCAAGATGGAGAAGAGTTCACCAAGCATTTGGGCAAGTATAGATCCTTGTGGTCTGAGCTTGAATCATTGAGGCCAAGCACCGCGGATCAAGAGCTACTCATGGAGAGGAGGGAGCAGGATCAGGTGTTTGGATTGCTGCTGACACTAGATCCTCCGTTCAATGATGTGATCAAGCACATGTTGAGGATGCCGAGTCTTCCATCTATGGAGGAAGTGTGTGCGCAGATTCAGAAGGAAGAGGGGTCACTTGGTATGTTTGGAGGGAAAGGAGACATGGCTCTGTCCAACAAGGCTGAAGCAATCCAAGCACACAAGGCTGCTTACCGTGGAGAGGAAAGGAAGTTCAGTGGAAACTGTGACCATTGCAAGAAGCCGGGACATAAGAGGAGTCAGTGCTGGATCCTACACCCCCATTTGAAGCCGGCCAAGTTCAACAAGGAGAGAGAGGGAAGAGCTCACCTTTCTGCAGAGACAAGTGAAGCCGGCGCATCAGGAGCTGGTTCATCTGGTCTTGCGGGTGAAAGTGAAGGAAGTGTTAACTTGAAGAGAAGAAGTGGAGAAGCAAAAGTGATGAGTTGAGTTGGTGCTTGTGCAAAGATAGGGTTAAGTCCAGGAGGGACTTAGACACCATTTAGAGAAGATTTGGGTCAGACAGTAACTCCAAAGTTACCACAGTAACTTTGGAAAGTTACCACAGTAAGATTGGAGAAGGTTGGGCAAGTTGGTGTAAAAGTGAATAGTGAATCACTAGTCACTATTCAGGTTGACTATTCACTATTTGGATCACTATTCAGGATGTGAGGCACCAAGGTTTGAATCTAGTCAAAGGGAATCAAGAAGATGCTGTGTGGAGCTGATTGGTTACTTTGGGGCATGGACAGGCTGGCTGTTGCTGTAAAGGAAGAGCAGCCACGACCATGCACCTAGACTGATCTGTAGACAGATACAAAGGAGCCTAAGGAGAGCCAATCACAGCACAGCCTTGTTTGAATTAAAGTGAGCCAGCTTAGCTCATCCAATCAGCACACATCACTCAGATCACAACAAGACCAACTCATCCTCACCATCCATTCCTCTTAAGTTATTTCTATCCATTAGATATAGGTTTATGAGTTTGCAAGAGTGTAAAACCTATATAAAGACCCTTATGGGCGTGTCTAGCTCTCTTAAGAGAGTATGGGGGTTTTCCCCATCTCCTTCATAAATATAAAAGTGTGTTCTTGATCAGATTCCCTTAATCTACCCCTTTCTTAGTCTCTAATCTCTTAATCTCTCTAAGTCTCTTTGTTTCTGATTCAAGTTCATACTAGTTTCATCAGACCTCTTATTCAACTAGTTCAAGACCTTATTCTTTGCCTCTAATGGCTTCTCATACACATACACAGCCAGAGCTCTCAAAATCTCATATGGTATCAGAGCCAGGTTCATCAGAACCTGAGCTGAAGCTTCCGCAAACACACTGCTCTCTCCTCAGCTCAAATCCAAACCATTGAAGCTCTCTCCATCCGGTTCAGCTCATTATGAAGAAGAAGACTGAAGCTTGGCGAGTTCTCATGGTTCCTCATCCTGTTCTCTTCCTGTCCTGATGGTGATTCTCCTTGGAAGCAGAGGTGTATGGACAAGGCCTAGCTATCCTTGTACCAAGGCGCCTTGTCCAAGAGAAGAACACATCCGGTTCCAAAGAAGATGGTGTCAAGAGCTTGGCGCCTAGTGGAGATGAAGAAAGGAGGGGTCTTTGAAGCTGATGGTACAAGATGGAGGCCATGAACTGAAGGTGAAGGAGGTGGGTGACGATCCACACTCTCAAGTCCAACAAAGCATGGCCGGTTTCATGAAAGGTTAAGGAACCAATCTGGTTCCTTGTGGTAAACGATTCTTAAAACCTTCTTGATGATGAGCAGATGATAAGATGAGTTGTGTATTGTGATGTGTATAGATTGAAAAACCTGAGGATAATGTGATTGCTAAATATAACTAGTTGAATCTGTCCCAGGATGCTTTAAAGGCTTGTTTAGTGTTTAAAGAGTAAAATGCTTGCTCCTGTTAAGTAATGAGTTTGCTAAATGTGAAATGATATAGTTTGAAGCTCATGAACTGAAAACAGATTGAAAGTAATGCATTGTCTGATGTTAAGTGATGATAGTAATGCTTAGCCTAAGTTATAAATGAATGTGTGATGAATTGTATTGTTGCATTCATGAATTAAAACTGATTAAGGTTAGTGCATACTGTCAAATGGCTGTCTTACATTGAAGCATTAGATTCATGTCTAAATGCTGAGTAAAGGAGCTGTCAAAATTGCCTAAGTATCTTGTAATGAATCTGTAGGATCATACTAGAACTTAGAGAGCTAAGCTTGCAATGATTTGAAACTTGGGTGTCTTGTTTGATCTTGCATTGCTTTAGTGAGACATTGGTGTTCAAGCTTGATGTGGAATCAAGGACTGACCCAATGCACCTATGTCTAATCTTCTCTGGAGGTTGAGTGGTGTTTCAGGTGCACAAGGAGTGTTCTTAGTTCTTCACCAATCCAAGAGAAAGAGGAAGGCATTGCCCATTGTCATGAGCAATGGAGAGCGGTTACTGAAGTGGTTATGTACCACTGGTTAGTGAAGTCTCACGGCTGCTCACTTCCAAGCTTGGACCCTCATTCTATCCAAGCTTGAGGAGGGGAGTTAAGTGAGCAAAGAAGGAAGACCATGGCAAGCAACTGATGGAAAAGGAGTCATCCAGCTGTGGGAAGAACAAGGGAGTGTTCAGAGCACTCTCGGCTGTGTGAAGATGATGGAGCTACTCTATCAAGGCGGCTTCCAGTGTGAGCAGTCTGAAGAGGGAGCTGAAGGTTCCACAAGCATTCCATGGAGATGGCGAGTTCAGAAGGTGCTGCAAGGGTCTGATGGTGTGATCATGAAGCTGCTCTCCCAAGCTTGACTTGTTCCATATGGTCAAGCTTGAGGGGGAGTGTTGAGAAGACTTCAATGATCACAAAGATGCTGGTTTACGAAGGTGGACAGCAGTGAGCAAAGATGGATGATCAAGAAGCCCTCCTTCCAAGCTTGACTTGTTCCACATGGTCAAGCTTGAGGGGGAGTGTTGAGAAGGCTTCTTGATGAGAGCACTTGGCGGTTAATCAAGAAGAGGAGCAGACTGGTTTGTGAAGCAAGATGGAGGATGGTGAAGCAATCACCAAGGCGGCCAAAGCAGAGCAGCCTTGATACTACAGACTGAACCATCCGATCATGAAGCTTTAGAACTAGGTGGAGACTCTAGAAGGAGAAGCAGCCAAGGCTCCACAAGTTCTTGATACTCTTGGTGCGAGTATGATCTGATGGTTCCATATGAAGCTAGAAGAAGGTCAGACCGTGAGAAGAGTACAAGATGAAGGGTGATGAGCAAGGGAAGATGTGATCAACCTTGCATCACAAGAAGAGGCCATGATCCAGAGTCTTTGTGTCCCTTACATTGTTGGTAAGGCACAAAGACTCACTGGCCAATCCCTAGGCCTTGGAGGCTTTACTCTTTTTCCCTCATCAAGTTTTGTCCCAAAGGGTTTTCCTTGGTGAGGTTTTTAATGAGGAAGTTCTTCAAGGTTCCAAGCTTGACTTAGGATCAGCTAGAGTCAAGCTTGAGGGGGAGTGTTAACTTGAAGAGAAGAAGTGGAGAAGCAAAAGTGATGAGTTGAGTTGGTGCTTGTGCAAAGATAGGGTTAAGTCCAGGAGGGACTTAGACACCATTTAGAGAAGATTTGGGTCAGACAGTAACTCCAAAGTTACCACAGTAACTTTGGAAAGTTACCACAGTAAGATTGGAGAAGGTTGGGCAAGTTGGTGTAAAAGTGAATAGTGAATCACTAGTCACTATTCAGGTTGACTATTCACTATTTGGATCACTATTCAGGATGTGAGGCACCAAGGTTTGAATCTAGTCAAAGGGAATCAAGAAGATGCTGTGTGGAGCTGATTGGTTACTTTGGGGCATGGACAGGCTGGCTGTTGCTGTAAAGGAAGAGCAGCCACGACCATGCACCTAGACTGATCTGTAGACAGATACAAAGGAGCCTAAGGAGAGCCAATCACAGCACAGCCTTGTTTGAATTAAAGTGAGCCAGCTTAGCTCATCCAATCAGCACACATCACTCAGATCACAACAAGACCAACTCATCCTCACCATCCATTCCTCTTAAGTTATTTCTATCCATTAGATATAGGTTTATGAGTTTGCAAGAGTGTAAAACCTATATAAAGACCCTTATGGGCGTGTCTAGCTCTCTTAAGAGAGTATGGGGGTTTTCCCCATCTCCTTCATAAATATAAAAGTGTGTTCTTGATCAGATTCCCTTAATCTACCCCTTTCTTAGTCTCTAATCTCTTAATCTCTCTAAGTCTCTTTGTTTCTGATTCAAGTTCATACTAGTTTCATCAGACCTCTTATTCAACTAGTTCAAGACCTTATTCTTTGCCTCTAATGGCTTCTCATACACATACACAGCCAGAGCTCTCAAATCTCATAGGAAGAGCCTTAACCTCTCACCACCAAGGAGCTGTGAAGAACATGGATCATGAGGTGATCAAGAAGTCAGACTTGATGCCTTGATCAAAGCCCCTTAAGAGGTCTGGTAACACCCTTGGAAAACACCCTTGGTTATTCCTATACTGCTCATGTGCTGCCTAGAACTTGTGATAGCTTGCTAGGAAGCTTTGATAGGATGAGAACTGAAACCGGATAGATATACACCTTTGCTGCTGATAGGATGTCTAGAAATGAAACCACATTGCTTGATCTCATTGATAAATTGAAACTGGTAAAAGAACAACCTAGGAATCATATTGCTCAAGGAATAAAACCATTGATTATTGATTCAGGTGCTTCACACCATATGATAAGTGATGATAGCCTTATAAAGAACATAGAACCGGCTCATGGACATGTATGATTGCAAATATGGTGATAGAATTCCTATTAGAGGTGTAGGAGATTTTAAAACTGTTTAATAAGGATTCTAAAGCTTTGTACATGCCTGAGTTTGCTTCTAATCTTTTATCTGTTAAGAGGTGTACCAATGATCTTCAATGCAATGTTATTTTCAGTCCTAATGATGTGAAATTTCAGGATATTGAAAGCAGTAAGTTGATTGGGCAAGGAGTAACCAAAGGAGACCTTTATTACTTGAAGACCTTCCTTCTTCATTTCTAGTTCTAGTTGCTTGTTGAGTTCCGTTTTAAGTAGAGGTGCATTGTGGCATTCTAGGCTAGGACATCCACATGTTAGAGCCTTAAGCTTAATGTTACCAGGTGTCATGTTTAAAAATAATGAGTGTGAAGCATGTATTTTGGGAAAGCATTGTAAGACTGTGTTCAAGAGATCTACTACTATCTATGATAAATGCTTTGATCTTGTTCATTCTGATGTATGGACTGCTCCGTGCTTATCTAGAGACAATTAAAAATACTTTGTCACATTCATAGATGAGAAATCCAAATACACCTGGATAACACTAATTAAAACAAAGGATAGGGTTCTTGATGCATTTAAAAACTTTCAATCATATGTTTCTAACCAGTATAATGCCAAGATTAAGATTTTCAGGTCTGATAATGGTGGAGAGTATACTGGCCATGCATTCAAGAACCATCTAGCTCAACATGGGATACTTCATCAAACGAGTTGCCCTTATACACCTCAACAAAATGGAGTGGCTGAGAGGAAGAACAGACATCTTATGGAAGTGGCTAGATCAATGATGTTCCAGATGAGAGTACCAAAGAGATTCTGGAGTGATGCTGTGATCACGGCTTGCTACCTAATCAATAGGATACCAACCAAGATTCTGGAAGATAGAGCCCCTATGAAGTTCTCAACAACAGCAAGCCAGTTCTAGATCACCTAAGAGTGTTTGGGTGTGTAAGCTATGTTCTTGTCCCGGGAGAGGAGAAAACAAGCTGGAAGCAAAGAGTATCAAAGCTATATGATGATAGGATACTCAACCACACAGAAGGGATACAAGTGCTTTGTTCCTGGACAAGGAGAGTCCTTGTATCTAGAGATGTCAAGTTCTTTGAAGAAAAGAGCTACTATGAAGATAAAGATTGGAAAGAGCTGGAGGATTTCACAACCTTCAGATAGAGCTATAAGCTTGAGACAGATACTAGAAGGTCTTGGAATGGAATGTCCAGGAGTCGACAGAGGATCAGTCATCTGAAGGACAAGAAGCTGAAGAACCATCTCACCTTGATCATGAGGGAGGGAATGGAATTGAGCCGGATGAGAATCAAGATGTTGCGGATCATCCGGATCATCCTGATCAAGGTGGAGCTGAACCAAGTAATGAAGAGCTTAATGAGTTAGAGAGGAGAGTTGCAGAACAAGGAGGAGTAGAAGCAACTGAAGTAGAAGCACCAGAGCAAGCACCAGTTGAGGTACCATTGAGGAGAAGCACACGGCTGAAGAGAGATGCTTCCAACTGGGTAAACACGAGAGTGTACTACAATGCCCAGGCTGTGGAGCATCCTTCTCAAGCTGTGTGTTCATTTGCCTGTTATCCAAAGGAGCATTGCGCATTCATGATGAGCCTAGATGAAAGTAGTGTACCAAGATCATATGAAAAGGCAATGCTACATCAAGATTGGAAGGAATCTGTTGGAGATGAGGCAAATGCCATGATAAAGAATGACACTTGGTTTGAAAGTGAGTTGCCAAAAGGAAGAAGGCAGTAACCAGCAAGTGGATATTCACCATTAAGTATCTACCTGATGGAACCATTGACAGAAAGAAGACAAGACTGGTGGCCAGAGGATACACTCAAACATATGGGGAAGACTACATTGATACCTTTGCCCTGTTGCCAAGCTACATACAATAAGAATTGTATTGTCTCTTGCTGTGAACCTTGAGTGGGAGCTTTGGCAGATGGATGTGAAGAATGCATTTCTTCAGGGAGAACTAGAAGATGAAGTGTACATGCATCCACCACCGGGTCTTGAACATCTTGTGAAACCAGGGAATGTATTGAGACTCAAGAAGGCATCTATGGGTTTGAAGCAATCACCTAGAGCATGGTACAACAAGCTGAGTACTACTCTGAATGGCCGTGGGTTCAAGAAGTCAGAGTTGGATCACACCCTCTTCACCCACTACACCTTCAGGTATCATCTGTCTACTTGTATACGTTGATGATATTATCATAACAGGTAGTGATAAGGCTGGTATAAAGCCACAAGGAGTTTTTGAAATTGTGTTTGTTTGAAATCAAAGACTTAGGGGAAATGAAATACTTCCTTGGAATTGAGTTGTGTAGATCTAAGGAAGGATTGTTCATTTCCCAAAGGAAGTATACACTTGATCTTTTGAAAGATGCAGGTATACAAGGAGACAAGACAGCAAGATGCCTCTTGAAGATGGATACAAGGTTCCCACGTGAGGGGGAGGGTTGAAGATAGCAAGGCTTTCATGATCCAAAGCTGTACAGGAAGCTAGTAGGAAAGCTCATCTACCTTACAATCACACGACCAGACATATGCTTTGCGGTGAACCAAGTGAGCCAGCATATGCAAGTCCCAAAGGATCATCACTGGCGCATGGTGGAGAGACTTCTCTTGTATCTAAATGGGACGTCAAGCCTTGGAGTGTGGATGGGATGCAACAAGAGCACTGAAGTGGTGGGATACTGTGATGCGGATTGGGCTGGAGATAGAGCAGACAGGAGATCAAACCACGGCTATTGTACATTCATTGGAGGCAACTTGTGACTTGGAAGAGTAAGAAGCAGAAGGTGGTGTCTTGTTCAAGCGCTGAAGCTGAGTATAGAGCAATGCTGAAGCTTACCAATGAGTTGGTATGGATCAAAGGAATCTGAAGCACTTGGAGATAGAGCAGGGAACTCCAATGACTATGCATTGTGATAATCAAGCGGCTATACACATTGCGACCAACTCAGTTCCATGAGAGAACCAAGCACATTGAAGTAGATTGTCACAAGGTGAGGCAGATGATTGTCTGGGAGTGATCTTGCCATGCTACACAAGGAGTGAGGATCAACTTGCGGATGTGTTCACCAAGGCTGCAAGACAAAGACTATGGAGTCCATTCATACCAGATTGGGGCTCATAGATCTTTCCCAAGGAGCTGATCCCCTTTGCCAGAGGTCTTCACTCTTTTTCCTCATCATCAAGGTTTTGTCCCAATGGGTTTTCCTTGGTGAGGTTTTTAATGAGGGAGATCTCATGGTGGTTCCAAGCTTAACTAAGTTACTAAGTTAAGCTTGAGGGGGAGTGTTAAACTGAGCGTTCAGTATATGGGGAGATGGCTTAAGGAGTTGAGGATGTGAGAATGTGGAGGCAAAGGGAAGGAAGGTTAGGGATCGACAGGCCGTACAAGAGGCCGTACCGGCCGTACCGTCCGTACTGCCGGGGCGATCCATATACTCGACCAGAGGGGAGTTTACCCGGTGAAAGGGTGTAAAATTGGCCAAAGGGTTTTAACCTTAGGAGATAGTGACGTTTGGATGGATAGATGGTGACCGCGGCTTAATCCTGACAGTTCTGGCAACAAGCTGTAAAGGCAAAAGGGAACCTAGTCCAAGATGCCAAAAGCGTGTGACAGGTGGTTTACATGTGAATTAAAGCGTTGTCCGTACACACGCGTCCGTTCCCTCCCATTACTCTCCTAACTCCTCCTCTCTTATCATAATGGCTTCCTCATCTCATAAGAACTGGAGATGCTGAGGCCGAGCACAACTGATCCAGATCAGTTGAATGAGAGGCGCGAGCAAGACAAGGTCTTTGGGTTGCTTCTCACACTGAACCCGGCCTACACCCAACTCATCCAGTATACACTTTTGTGTATGTAGAGTGATGAATGAATATCAAGAGATGATTTGTGTAGTTTGTATGAGATTAGGAGATTAAGAGAGACTAAGAGAATAAAGAACAAGAGAGAATACTCAAAACTCCATTAATTGATAACTGATGAGGTTTACAGGTATATATAGAGAGAGCAACAAGGGTTTTCGAAATGTATAAGCATGTGGAGTCAATGGACAGGCTGGAACTCCTTTTGAATCACTTGGCTGTGCTTTCTCACATGCTTGCACTAGTGAAAAAGCATCCTCTCCTTTCCAGCATCATACAGGCTGTCAAAGTGCTCCCTTATCCTTCCTTATCCTCTTCCCACGTTTTCCTTAGGGTAAGAAAGGATTAACATCAGCTAGACTCCAATTTAACCCATCCGGGTAACTTCTCTTCATTTCACTTAGTTACCACAGTAAAACTAAAGTTACTGTGGTAAATCCCAAAGTTACTGACTGCCCAATACTCTTCTCTATCAATGTATCCACTCCTCATCACCTCATCTCAACACTCCCCCTCAAGCTTGACCATGTGGAACAAGTCAAGCTTGGAAACCATGAAGACCTCCCTCATTAAAAACCTCACCAAAGAAAACCCATTGGGATAAAACTTTGATGAGGGAAAAAGAGTGGAGACTCCATGGTTAAGGGGCTTAACTCCTGGGAGTAAGATCAATGAGTCCAAGCCTGGATAGTATGGACTCCATTGTCTTCAATCTCGCTGCCTTGGTAAACACATCTGCAAGCTGATCTTCACTTCTTGTATAACATGGCAGAATCACTCCTAAGATAATCATCTGCCTCACCTTATGACAATCCACCTCTATGTGCTTTGTTCTCTCATGAAACACTGAGTTGGAGGCAATGTGGATAGCTGCTTGATTGTCACAATGCATAGTCATAGGAGTACTCTGCTCAATCTCTAGATGCTTCAAGATCCCCTTGATCCACACCAACTCGTTTGTCAGCTTCAACATGGCTCTATACTCAGCTTCAGCACTTGAACAAGAGATAACCTTTTGCTTCTTACTCTTCCAAGTAACCAAGTTCCCTCCAATGAATGTACAATACCCAGTAGTTGATCTCCTGTCCACTCTATCTCCTGCCCAATCAGCATCACAATACCCAACCACTTCTGTACTGCCATTACAGCCCATCCAAACTCCTTGTCCAGCCGTCCCACTTAGATACCTCAGTATCCTATCAACCATCTTCCAATGATGGACCTTTGGAGCCTGCATATGTTGACTCACTTGATTCACCGCAAAGCATATATCTGGCCTAGTAATGGTCAAGTAGATCAGCTTGCCAACCATCTTCCTGTATAGCCTAGGATCCTCAAACAACTGCTTCTCTTCAACCTCCCCCTCACGCAGAACCTTATATCCCTCCTCTAGGGGTGTCTTGGCTATCTTTCCTCCAAGCACATCAGTCTCCTTCAACATATCCATAGTATACTTCCTTTGAGACATAAACAAACCCTCCTTTGATCTGCATATCTCAATGCCCAGAAAATACTTCATCTCTCCCAAATCCTTGATGTCAAACACAGATTTGAGAAACTCCTTAGTAGCTTGAATCCCTGCCTTATCACTCCCTGTGATAATCAAGTCATCCACATACACTAGAATCACAATGATCCCTGAAGGTCCTGTCAAGGTGAAGAGAGTGTGATCTAATTCAGACTTCCTAAAACCTCTCCCATTGAGTGTTGTACTCAGCTTCCTGTACCAAGCTCTAGGTGATTGTTTCAGCCCATATATTGCCTTCTTCAACCTCAAAACATTCCCTGGCTTTACTAGATGCTCAAGACCAGGAGGCGGATGCATGTATACTTCATCTTCAAGTTCACCTTGCAGGAAAGCATTCTTCACATCCATTTGCCACAAATCCCACTCCAAGTTTGTTGCAATGGACAACACAATCCGAACTGTGTGCAGCTTAGCTACTGGTGCAAAGGTATCAATGTAATCCTCTCCATAGGTCTGTGTAAATCCTCTTGCAACCAATCTGGTCTTCTTCCTATCAATCTGTCCATTTTCTAGATACTTGATTGTGAAGATCCATCTACTAGATACAGCCTTCTTTCCCTTAGGCAGCTCACTCTCATACCATGTATCATTTTTGATCATAGCACCTGCTTCAGCTCCCACTGATTCTTTCCATTCCTTGTCTAACATAGCTTCTTCATAAGTCCTTGGTACATAACTCTCATCCAGACTAATCATAAAGGCATAATGCTCCTCTGGAAACTCAGCAAAGGAACACATGGGCTTGAGAAGGATGCTCCACAGCCTGGGCATTGTAGTACACTCTCGTGTTTACCCAGTTGGAAGGATCCCTCTTTATCCTTGTGCTCCTCCTCAAAGCTTGAACCTGATCTTCAGTTTGCACACTAGCCGGCTCTACTTGCTCTTTCTTCTGAACTGGCTGGTCCGACTTGTTCTTCTCCACTAGACTGAACCTCATCCACTTCTCTATGAGATTAAGAGATCCTTAGAGTAAACAGAATAAAGAGAGTGTTTAGGAAGTGATTAAGAGAAGTTTGTGAAAGATTAGGAGACTAGATAGAGCCGTTTAGTGTCTAAGAGAAAAGCATAGTGTCTAAGAGATTAGAGAGACTCAAACTGCATAATCTTCATTAGGGTTGATGAGTTACAATATATAGAGAGAGCATACAAGGGTTTTCGAAATCAAGAGAAGACTAAAGCATGTGAGGTCAATCAGGAGAGGATAAGCTCATTTGGACTAGCCAATTAGCTTCTCCACATGCGCGGAGTATCTGGCATCTTGGACCGAGATGCTCTTGCCTTTCCAGCTGTTCCAGCCTGTCAAGGCGCGCTCTACCTTATCCCTAAACGGTCTGATGCCTCAAGGTAAGTTCCTTCCCTTTACCTTAGTTACCGTGTTACTTGGCTGATGCAAGGTAAGTCTTGGTCGATGCTGGATGGTACGGACTGTACGGCTTGTACGGCCTTGTACGGACGTCCGTACCATGCTCTCCCTAAACTCTCTCAAGCTTCCTCATCTCCTTTCCTCTTCAACTCCTTAGCTCTTCATACATATATATTCAGCTCAACTCAACACTCCCCCTCAAGCTTAGCTTTGTATAAGTCTAAGCTTGGACAGCCACAAGATCTTCCTCATTAAAAACCTCACCAAAGAAAACCCAATGGGATAAAACTTTGATGAGGGAAAAAGAGTAAAGACCTTGCAGCTAAGGGGATTAGCTCCTTCTCTTCCCAAGATCAATGAGGCCCAACCTGATGTGAATGGACTCCATTGTCTTCTGTCTTGCAGCCTTGGTGAACACATCCGCTAGCTGATCTTCACTCCTTGTGTAACATGGCAAGATCACCCCTAGCACAATCATCTGCCTCACCTTGTGACAATCAACTTCAATGTGCTTGGTCCTCTCATGAAACACCGAGTTGGATGCAATGTGGATGGCAGCTTGATTGTCACAATGCATTGTCATTGGAGTTGCTTGATCGATCTCCAAGTGCTTCAAGATGCCTTTGATCCATACCAACTCGTTGGTGAGCTTCAGCATGGCTCTATACTCGGCTTCTGCACTTGAACATGACACTACCTTCTGCTTCTTGCTCTTCCAAGTCACCAAGTTGCCTCCAATGAATGTGCAATAGCCTGTGGTTGATCTCCTGTCTGCTCTATCACCAGCCCAATCCGCATCACAATATCCCACCACTTCAGTGCTTCCATTGCAGCCCATCCATACTCCTTGATCAGGTGAGCCGTTGAGATACATCAAGATCCTCTCCACCATGTGCCAGTGATGTTCCTTAGGCACTTGCATGTGTTGACTCACCTGATTCACAGCAAAGCAGATGTCAGGTCTAGTTATAGTAAGATAAATCAATTTGCCAACTAGTTTTCTATAGAGTTTAGGATCCTGATAAGGTTTGCTGTCTTCAATCTCCCCCTCTCGTGGGACTTTGTAGCCATCCTCCATAGGCATCCTTGCTGTCTTGCCTCCATAAGCACCTGCACCTTTCAAAAGATCAAGTGTATATTTCCTTTGGGACATGAACAAACCTTCCTTGGATCTACATATCTCAATTCCAAGGAAGTATTTCATTTCTCCCAAGTCTTTAATCTCAAACATGGATTTAAGAAACTCCTTGGTTGCTATGATACCTTCCTTATCACTCCCTGTGATAATGATATCATCAACATACACAAGGAGAGCAATCATACCTGAGGGAGTCGTGAGAGTGAAGAGAGTGTGATCTAGTTCAGACTTCTTGAA
Organism: Brassica napus; assembly: GCF_020379485.1. Taxonomy (NCBI): domain Eukaryota; kingdom Viridiplantae; phylum Streptophyta; class Magnoliopsida; order Brassicales; family Brassicaceae; genus Brassica; species Brassica napus. Next base: position 52,928 of record NW_026014699.1, read on the forward strand.
GCCTCGGCCATTCAGAGTAGTGCTCAACTTGTTGTACCAAGCCCTTGGTGATTGCTTCAGTCCATAGATGGCTTTCTTCAATCTCAGTACATTCCCACTCTTTACTAAGTGTTCAAGGCCTGGAGGTGGATGCATATACACTTCATCCTCAAGTTCACCTTGTAGAAACGCATTCTTCACATCCATTTGCCATAACCCCCATCCAAGATTCACAGCCAAGCTTAGTACAATCCGGATTGTGTGGAGTTTAGCTACTGGTGCAAAGGTTTCTATGTAATCTTCTCCATAAGTTTGAGTGAACCCTCTTGCAACTAGTCTTGACTTCTTCCTCTCAACCTTTCCATCCGCTTTGTACTTGATTGTGAATATCCATCTACTAGTCACAGCCTTCTTCCCTTTTGGTAACTCACTCTCATACCATGTATCATTCTTGATCATCGCTCCTGCCTCATCTCCAACTGATTCCTTCCATTCTTTATCTTTCATTGCTTCTTCATAGCTTCTTGGGATGTGATTCTCATCCAAGTTTACCATGAACGCGCAATGTGCTTCTGGATATTGAGCAAAGGAGCACACGGCTTGAGAAGGATGCTCCACAGCTTGGGCATTGTAGTACACTCTCGTGTTTACCCAACTGGAAGGATCCTTCCTTATCCTTGTACTCCTTCTTAGTGGCTGCACAACTGGTTCTTCTTCCTGTTGTTCTTCTACCACTTCATCTTGAGAAGGTGTTTGTGTCACACCATGATCATGTCCATGACCATCCGAGCCTATGCTCTCTTCTCCTTCATTCTCTACTCCTCCTTCATCTTGGTTGGCCTCTTGCATAGGCTCCTCATGCTCCTCTCCTCCCTCATGATCAAGGTGGGATGGTGAACCAACTTCAGGAGGTGTAGTTGCGTGATTCCTCGGATCCTGGGATGTACTGATTCCAAGACCTTCAAGAATGATCCGCAAGGTGGTGGCCTTGTCTGATGTTAAGTCCTTCAGGTCTTCTTGATTCTTTTCTTCATAGTATCCTCTATCTTCCAAGAACTTCACATCTCTAGATACAAGAACTCTCCTTGCTATAGGATCATAGCATTTGTATCCTTTCTGTGTAGCTGAGTATCCTATGAACACAGCCTTAGTGCTTCTTGCTTCTAGCTTGTTGATCATCTCTCCTGGTTTGAGGACAAAGCATAGGCATCCAAAGACTCGCAAGTAATCAAGAGCTGGCTTGTACCTGTTCAGAACTTCAAATGGAGCCTTCTCATTCAGAACTTTGGTTGGAGTTCTGTTTATCAGGTAACAAGCAGTGGCAACCGCATCACTCCAAAATCTCTTTGGAACATTACTCTGAAACATAAGTGACCTTGCCACTTCCATGAGATGCCTATTCTTCCTCTCAGCCACTCCATTTTGCTGTGGAGTATAAGGACAGCTTGTTTGATGTAGAATCCCATGTTGTGATAGGTGTTGCTTGAATGCATGACTCGTGTACTCTCCTCCATTATCTGATCTCAAAATTTTAATCTTAGCATGATAATGGTTAGTTACATAAGTTTGAAAATTCCTAAATGCATCAAGTACCCTATCTTTGGTCTGAATTAAGGTTAACCAGGTGTATTTGGATTTTTCATCAATGAATGTGACAAAATACTTATAACTATCTCTAGATAAGCAAGGGGCAGTCCATACATCTGAATGAATTAGATCAAAGCAATTATCATAAACAGTAGTAGACTTTTGAAACACAGTTCTACAATGCTTGCCTAAAATGCAAGCTTCACAATCCTTATTCTCAAACACAACACCTGGTACCATTAAGTTCAAAGCTTTAACATGAGGGTGTCCTACTCTAGCATGCCACAATGCATTTTTATTCAACAAAGAAGCAGAAGTAAACGAGCAACTATAATCAGGAACAGAAGTGAGTTCTTCAAGCATATAGAGATCTCCCTTAGTCACCCCTTTCCCAATCAACCTGCTGCTCTCAATATCCTGAAACTTCACATCATTAGGACTAAAGATAACATTGCATTGTAAATCATTAGTACATTTCTTCACTGATAATAGGTTTGATGTGAATTCAGGCATGTAAAAAGCTCTAGATTCTTTGTTAAACAGCTTAAGCTTTCCTATTCCTCTAATGGGTATCTTATCCCCATTTGCTATCATCACATGCCCATGTGTAGGTTCTATATCCTTAATCAAGTTTTCATCACTTATCATATGATGTGATGCACCAGAATCAACAATCAATGGTTTACCTACTCGTTTAGCATTATGGCATAGATTACTAAGTGATGAATGCATCTTATCAGTTCTAGCAATGTAAGCATGCCTATACTCATTCCTAGCTTCTAACCGTTCTACTAGTTCTCTAATCAAGTGATCATCCTTATATGCAATCATAGAAGCTCCAAAGGAATAACCGTAAGTGTTACCGTTTTCCTTTAGCATTTTGAAGAGGGCATCAAGGTCTGATCTCTTGATGTAGTCATCATTGCTGCGGGAGCTTGAGGCGCCTGTGTAAGCCACCAGAGACTTCCCATTCCCATCATTGCCTCCAAGCCCATCCACTTCACTGATCTTGCTGGTGCCAGCTCCGCTTGAACCTTCAGTCACATTTGCCCTTCCCTCACGCTCCTTCATGAACTTGGCCGGCTTGAGGTGTGGGTGCAGTATCCAGCATTGGCTCTTCTTATGACCATGCTTCTTGCAATGATCACAGTTGCCATTGAACTTCCTGTCCTCGTACTTCCCGTGAGATGCCTTGTTTGCTTGTGGAGCCTCGGTTGAATCCTCATGAGCTGCTTGATTGGCAAGAGAGAGCTCCCCCTTTCCTCCAAACAAACCCATGGATCCCTGCTCCCTTTGGATTTGTGCACACACCTCCTCAAGGTCCGGAAGCTTGTCTGACCTTAACATGTGCTGGATGAGCTGGGTGTAGGCCGGGTTCAGTGTGAGAAGCAGCCCAAAGACCTTGTCTTGCTCGCGCCTCTCATTCAGCTGATCTGGATCAGTTGTGCTCGGCCTCAGCATCTCCAGCTCTGACCATAAGGACCTGAACCTCCCCAAGTGCTTAGTGAACTCCATGTCCTCTTGTGCAAGACGGTTGATCGCTAGCTTCACTTCAAACACACGGCTGAGGTTGGAAGTGTTCCCATACACCTTCTTCAGCGTGTCCCACAGCTCCTTGGCTGATTCACAGTAGCTGTAGGCATCCAAGATAGCTGGGTCCAAGGATGCGTGTAGAACCGTCATCACCAGCATGTCTTCTTGTTGCCATTTCTCCACAGCCGCTTCATTGGAGACCTCTTCTTGATCTCCTCCCTGAGTAATGAGTTTCGGAGCCTCCCCTGTTGTGATGTGCCCCCACAAACCCTTACTTCCCACAGCAGTCTTCACCATCCGAGACCACACAAGGTAGTTGCTACCTTTGAAAGTAACCGCTACCTTCATCCTCATGTTCATCCCATGTTCCATCTTTGCTTGACTTGAAAACTTGGATCTTGGATTTCGTACACACCAACCTTGAGTCTAGAATCACGCAAACCAACAGAACGTAGCACAGCTTCAACTAGAACGGACCACAGCTTCAACACCTTCAAGACTACTCGCGTGTAGCTTCAAAGACGTTTAGCTTGTAACTCTCTAAAGATCAAACCCCAGATTCAAATGAACCTGGCTCTGATACCATATGAGATTAAGAGATCCTTAGAGTAAACAGAATAAAGAGAGTGTTTAGGAAGTGATTAAGAGAAGTTTGTGAAAGATTAGGAGACTAGATAGAGCCGTTTAGTGTCTAAGAGAAAAGCATAGTGTCTAAGAGATTAGAGAGACTCAAACTGCATAATCTTCATTAGGGTTGATGAGTTACAATATATAGAGAGAGCATACAAGGGTTTTCGAAATCAAGAGAAGACTAAAGCATGTGAGGTCAATCAGGAGAGGATAAGCTCATTTGGACTAGCCAATTAGCTTCTCCACATGCGCGGAGTATCTGGCATCTTGGACCGAGATGCTCTTGCCTTTCCAGCTGTTCCAGCCTGTCAAGGCGCGCTCTACCTTATCCCTAAACGGTCTGATGCCTCAAGGTAAGTTCCTTCCCTTTACCTTAGTTACCGTGTTACTTGGCTGATGCAAGGTAAGTCTTGGTCGATGCTGGATGGTACGGACTGTACGGCTTGTACGGCCTTGTACGGACGTCCGTACCATGCTCTCCCTAAACTCTCTCAAGCTTCCTCATCTCCTTTCCTCTTCAACTCCTTAGCTCTTCATACATATATATTCAGCTCAACTCAACATTCTCCACTAGACTGAACATTGTTCTCAACTTCTTGTGATGTATCTTGATCATGAAGACCTGAATCCTCTTGGTTTTGCTCTTGCTCACCAGATTCAGTTCCATTCCCCCTCTCATGATCAAGAGGAGTTGTTCTTCCAGCTCCACCAGTCTGATTGGAAGGCTCTCTCCTTCCGGGTTCCTGATCCTGGGATAACCCTATCCCGAGCTTCTCCAACAACACTCTCAGTATTGTTGCCTTATCAGATGGAGCTTGAGACAAATCCTTCAGATTTTCCCACTCCTTTTCTTCATAATAACCTTTTGTTTCAACAAACTTCACTTCTCTAGATACCATCACCCTCCTTGCTTCAGGATCATAGCACTTGTACCCCTTCTGAGTGATAGAATAACCAATGAACATAGCCTTAGTACTCTTTGCCTCCAGCTTGTTTCTCTGTTCTCCTGGAACCATGACATAGCACACACACCCAAAGACACGTAGGTGATCAATGACAGGTTTGCTCTTGTTCAACACTTCAAATGGAGACAGATTCTTTAATATCTTGGTTGGAACCCGGTTGATGAGATAGCAAGCAGTCTGCACAGCATCACTCCAAAAACGTTTTGGGACATTTGCATGAAACATCATCGATCTAGCAACCTCCATCAAGTGCCTGTTCTTCCTCTCAGCTACACCATTCTGCTGTGGTGTATAAGGGCAGCTAGTCTGATGCACAATCCCATGCTTGGCTAGATGACTTTTGAAGGCATTGCTGATGTATTCACCTCCATTATCTGATCTCAGTACCTTCACAGTAGCATTGTATTGATTAGATACATATGCTTGGAAGTTCATAAATGCTTCTAGCACCCTATCTTTAGATGGAAGCAATGTAAGCCAAGTATACTTAGACTTCTCATCAATGAATGTCACAAAGTACTTCTGGCTATCTCTAGACAAACAAGGAGCAGTCCACACATCTGAATGAACTAGATCAAAGCAATGCTCATAGGTAGTTTCTGATGTTGGAAATGAGAGTTTTAGAAGATTAAGGAGAGATTAAGAGAGAAGAGTAAGAGATGGAGAGAGTTTCCGTGAGAGTGTGACAAAGAGAATAGAAGGAGAATAAGTTTTCTTACTTGATTTGTTACACATGACAGGGTATTTAAAGACATACAAGAATGCATAAACAATGAGAAGATAGTACAAGGGAAAGAATAAACAAAGAGGAGGCAGATGCGCGGATGGCTCGTTCAGCAAGAGGGATAGTGACAGCACCCAACGGTCAGCTCCCTCTCTCTTCTCTTAGACACACCCGTGACCCCTCCACTCACTTCTCTTCAACGGATACATGTCGACATTCCCACTCACTAGGAGATCTTTTAATCACTTGACCGAGTTGGTTAACTCATGACTTGCTTCCTTTCCTTGCAAGTCACTCTTAGGTTGTACGGACAGCCTTGTTCTCCAAGTTCCTATCTTCTTGCTTTATTCTTCATGTCAACACTCCCCCTCAAGCTTGACAGTAGTGAGTGTCAAGCTTGGAAATCCATGAAGCATTCCCTCATTAAAACCTTTACTTGGAAAAACCACTTGGGATAAAAACCAAGCAAAGGAAAAAGAGTAGAATACTCCATGGTGAGGGGATCATTGACATGGAAGGTTTATGAGTCCAAGTCTTGGAAGAATGGACTCACAAACTTTGCTGCTGGCTGCCTTGGTGAAGATGTCAGCCAGCTGATCCTCACTTCTTGTATAGCATGGGAGGATCACTTGCTGTTCTACTGCTTGTCTCACCTTGTGACAGTCCACTTCTATGTGTTTTGTCCTCTCATGGAAGACTGAGTTGGATGCAATGTGTATTGCAGCTTGATTGTCACAATGCATGGTCATGGGAGTGGTGATCTCAATTCCCAAGTCGCCTAGAAGCCCCTTTATCCAGATAAGCTCACTGGTTAGCTTCCTCATTGATCTGTACTCTGCTTCTGCACTTGAGCAAGACACCACCTTCTGCTTCTTGCTCTTCCAAGTGACCAGATTCCCTCCAATGAATGTACAATAGCCGGTGGTTGACCTTCTGTCTACTCTGTCCCCAGCCCAATCTGCATCACAGTATCCTATCACCTCAGTGTTCTTGTTGCAAGCCATCCATACACCCTGACCTGGCGCCTCTCTCAAGTATCTTAGGATCCTCTCCACCATGTTCCAGTGATGAACCTTGGGAGTTTGCATGTGCTGGCTTACTTGATTAACTGCAAAGCACACATCTGGCCGAGTGATGGTTAGATAGATCAGCTTCCCAACCATCCTTCTATACTGCTTGACATCTTCAAATGGAGTATCTTCATACTCCCCCTCTCGCAATACCTTGTAACCTTCTTCAAGTGGTGTCTTGGCTTGTCTTCCTCCAAGATCTCCTGCCTCCTTTAAGATGTCCAGGGTATACTTTCTTTGGGACATGAACAATCCTTCCTTTGATCTGCACATCTCAATGCCGAGGAAGTACTTCAGTTCTCCTAGGTCTTTGATATCAAATGCGGCTTTAAGAAAGGTCTTGGTTGAACTGATCCCCTCCTTGTCACAACCAGTGATGATGATATCATCCACATAGACTAGAATCACAACAATCCCTTGCTTGCTGGTGAGAGTGAAGAGTGTGTGATCCGCTTGAGACTTCACAAAGCCTCTCCCATTCAGTGTAGTGCTCAGCTTGTGATACCAAGCTCTTGGTGATTGCTTCAAACCATATATGGCTTTTCTGAGTCTGAGTACATTCCCTGGTTTCACCATCTCTTCCATTCCCGGCGGTGGTCTCATATATACCTCATCTTCTAGTTCACCTTGCAAGAAGGCATTCTTCACATCCATTTGCCAAAGATCCCACTCTTGATTTACTGCCAATGAAAGGATAATCCGGATTGTGTGGAGCTTGGCCACTGGTGCAAAGGTGTCTAGATAGTCTTCTCCATAAACTTGTGTGTATCCTCTTGCTACCAATCTGGTCTTCTTTCTTTCTGGCTTCCCATTTGCAAGATACTTGATGGTGTGTATGAGTCTGCTGGTCACGGCTTTCTTTCCTTTTGGAAGCTCTGTCTCATACCAGGTGTTGTTCCTCTCCATGGCTCCCATTTCATCATTCACTGATTCCCTCCATTCATCATCTTCCATAGCTTCTGCATATGTTCTTGGTATCCATTCCTGATCCAATGAACCCACAAAGGCTTGATGTTCTTCTGGATAGTGAGCTAGGGAGCACACGCCACTGGGTGGGTGAGCTACTGCCTCTGCATTGAAGTAGACTCTGGTGTTGTTCCAGTTTGAAGCCGGCTTCTTGATCCTAGTACTTCTCCTAAGTACTGGCTGATCATTTTCATTCTGAGTGCCTTCTCCACCTTCCAAGTTCTGATTCTGATCATCTACTTCCTCCTCTTGGTCATGGTGCTCTTCTTGATCATGAACTTCCTCAGATACAGGTGGTTCACCCTGATTTCCCCCCTCAGGATCAAGGGGAGCAGCTTCTTGGATCTCAACTTCATCTGTAGTTGTCTCGGTTTGCTCTTCAGACCGGCTTGATCCTCCCACATTATCTGATCCTGCTTGTCCCGGCTCTTCCATAGGTAAGCTGACCCCAAGTCTCCTCATGACTTGTCTGAGATTGGCTGCTCTATCTGATGCGGATTGAGACAAGTTCTCCAGCTCATTCCAATCCTTGTTGTTGTAGTACCCTCTGGTTTCTACAAACTTCACATCTCTAGATACCAAGACTCTCCTAGTCTCTGGTTCATAGCACTTATAGCCCTTCTGGTTTGGTGAATACCCAATGAACATAGCTCTTGTGCTCTTAGCCTCCAGTTTGTTCCTCAGTTCTCCTGGTTTCAAAACAAAACACAGGCACCCAAACACACGCATATGATCAATAGATGGTTTAGCTTTGTTCAATACCTCAAATGGAGAGTAGTCTTTTAGAACTCTGGTAGGAATGCGGTTGATCAGGTAGCATGCAGTTAGGACCGCATCACCCCAAAAGCTCTTTGGGACACTAGTATGGAACATCATGCTCCTAGTGACCTCCATGAGATGCCTGTTCTTCCTCTCGGCCACACCATTTTGTTGGGGAGTGTATGGACAGCTGGTTTGATGGATCACACCTCGTTTGGCTAGATGGGCTTTGAATGCATTGCTGGTGTACTCTCCTCCATTATCTGATCTCAAAATCTTAACTTTGGCATTATAATGGTTAGAGACATATGTTTCAAAGTTTATAAATGCATCTAAGACCCTATCCTTTGATTGTAAGAGAGTGATCCATGTGTACTTGGATTTCTCATCAATAAAGGTCACAAAATACTTGTGATGTTCTCTAGAAAGACATGGAGCTGTCCATACATCCGAGTGAATTAAATCAAAGCAGTGTTCATAGATTGTACTAGACTTGGGAAATACAGTTTTGCAATGTTTTCCTAAGATACAAGCTTCACAATCTTGTTGGAATGAAATACTAGGCAACATGATGTTCAAGGCACGAGAATGAGGATGTCCTAATCTAGCATGCCACATTACATCTTTAGGGAAATTAAAACTTGAATTGAAAGCAACAGATAGATCGGATGCAAGCTTAGTGTCTTCTAGCAAGTACAGGTTTCCCTTGCTCACACCTTTGCCAAGCAACCTACATGAGTCAATATCCTGAAAGTAGACATCATCAGGCGTAAATATAACATTGCAATTCAAGTCATTGGTCACCCTTTTCACAGATAATAGATTAGAAGTGAAACTAGGCATGTAGAAGGCTTTGGATTCTTTCTCAAATAATTTAAGTTCCCCTATGCCTTTAATTGGAACCTTGTTACCATCAGCTATCATAACATTTCCTACTGCAGGAGTGATATTTTTAATCAAGTTTAAATCACTAATCATGTGATGAGAGGCTCCTGAGTCTATGACTAAGGGTTTAACTCTATCAGATTCATGAGCAACTTGAAATGCCGTGAATAAACTCCTAGGCAATTGATATGATGCACTAAGAGAGGAACCAAGAGTTTTACCAGACTCCTTGAGAGCTTTGATGAGTGCCTCAATGTCAGATTTCTTGATGGACTCATCCTGGTTTCCCTTGCCCTCATGAGTGCGGTAGGCCGTGGAAGCTTCTCCTACATCACCTGAGTAGTTTGCTCGACCATCAGTCTTGAACTTAGCCGGTTTGAGGTGTGGGTGAAGTATCCAGCACTTGTCCTTGCCGTGACCCTTCCTCTTGCAATGATCACACACCCACACTTTCTTTTCCTCCGGCTTGTAGTACCCTTTGTTGGCTACTCCGGCAGGTTTGCTCTCGGCTCCTTCAGCTTGATTGGCCATCACTAGCTCCCCCTTTCTCTTAAAGAGACCCACTGAGCCGTGCTCCTTCTGAATCTCAGCACACACTTCATCTAGAGATGGAAGCTCCTTGTTCCTCAGTATGTGCCTAATAAGGTCATCATACCCTGGGTTGAGAGTGAGCAGCAAGGCAAAGACCTTATCTTGCTCCCTTCTTTCATGTAGAACATCCGGATCAATTGTTGCGGGTCTGAGCATCTCTAGCTCAGCCCATAGAGACCGGAACTTCCCAAAATGAGCATCAAAGTCTGTGTCCTCTTGACTTAGAGAGTTGATTGCTCCTTTTACTTCATACACCTTGCTGATGTTGGATTTGTTGGCATACACCTTCTTGAGAGTATCCCACAGCTCCTTGGAAGTTTCACAGAATGCATAAGCCTCTTGGAGAGAAGGGGCGAGGCTATTCTGGATGATAGACAACACCATGAGGTCCTCCTGACCTTTCTTCTTATCCCCAGCATCCGCAACCACCACTTCTTTGCCATCCTCTCCTAGAACAGTCTTCTTGGTGGGGCGGCCTTCTTCAACAATCTCCCAAAGGCCTCTGCCTCCGAGAGCTGTTTTGGCAAGTCTTGCCCATGTCAGGTAGTTAGGACCCTTGAGAGTAACTGGTATCATCACCATCTTTGGGTTCTCGGAGGTATCCATCAAGAGAGAAAGAGAAACGAAAGTTTTGGATGAACTTTGCTATTTTTGGCAAATTCTGGAAATGAGATTGAAGAACACCTCAAGAACAGGATGAACTTTGCCAAAAATAGAAATAAAACACAGAGAGTTCGCGGAAGAAAAAGAGATTTAGGTCTCAAGAGCACAGCTGCTCTGATACCATGAGAGTTTTAGAAGATTAAGGAGAGATTAAGAGAGAAGAGTAAGAGATGGAGAGAGTTTCCGTGAGAGTGTGACAAAGAGAATAGAAGGAGAATAAGTTTTCTTACTTGATTTGTTACACATGACAGGGTATTTAAAGACATACAAGAATGCATAAACAATGAGAAGATAGTACAAGGGAAAGAATAAACAAAGAGGAGGCAGATGCGCGGATGGCTCGTTCAGCAAGAGGGATAGTGACAGCACCCAACGGTCAGCTCCCTCTCTCTTCTCTTAGACACACCCGTGACCCCTCCACTCACTTCTCTTCAACGGATACATGTCGACATTCCCACTCACTAGGAGATCTTTTAATCACTTGACCGAGTTGGTTAACTCATGACTTGCTTCCTTTCCTTGCAAGTCACTCTTAGGTTGTACGGACAGCCTTGTTCTCCAAGTTCCTATCTTCTTGCTTTATTCTTCATGTCAACAGGAAAAACAGTCCTACAATGCTTTCCTAATATGCATGCTTCACACTCCAAGTGATTAAATGACATATTAGGAATTATCAATTCAATAGCACGAGCATGAGGATGTCCCAATCTAGCATGCCAAGTAATACTATCAATCTTCTCATAATTACTACTCAAACACATAGAATCAAAGGGTTTAGAGATCTTAGCCAATTGGAGCTGGTATAGATTATTCTTGCTGGCTCCTCTCCCAATGACCTTTCCAGTCTTCAAATCTTGGAACTCAACATCATCTGGCCTGAATACTACTTGACAGCCAAGATCAATCGTGGCTTTCCTCACAGATAGTAGATTTGAAGCAAACTGTGGCATGTAGAAGGCATCTGAGTCTTTATCAAATAGCTTGAGCTTTCCAACTCCTTCTATTGGAATCCTATCACCATTAGCTATCATCACACCCCCAGTAGCTTTCTTTACATCACTCATTAAGCTTCTGTCACTAATCATGTGATGACTTGCTCCAGAATCAACAATGATGGGTTTGTTGGATGTGGATGCTTTGGCAGGAGCACCTTGTCTCCGGGTCGTAGCCAAAGCATACACATACTTGACAAACTCATCCCATTCCTCCTTTGTGACAGGCTCATCCGCTCCTTTGGTCCCTAGCTTCCTCATAACCCCACTGCTCTCTACAGATTCTCCAATGTAAGCTGAGTACAAGCATTCTCCTACTTGCATACTCTCCTTGATATCCTTCCTCCATAATCTGCTCATCATGACCCACATCTTAGAAAGTTTTCTCAACTTTCCCTTCTTGCAGCTTGTACCTCTCTTCCATCTATCTGGCTTCTTGTTTATCTCCCACACATCACACATGTGTTCAACCAGCTCACATATCTCTCCCATAAGAAAGCCAAAGATCACATCTTGCTTCCTCCTTCCTTGACACCAACTCGGACTTACTGTATGAGTTTTCACCATACTCAACTCTGATTCTACTTCTCTCAGCCTCCCTACAAGCTGATACAACTCTTTCTTCCCTTGTCTTAGACTATAGATCACGCCCTTGGCTTCATCAGCCTCCAACCTTGCTGTCTGACCTTCTTCAGCAGCTACCTCCTCTAAAGGTTCCACCTTTACTTGAATCTCCTCCATCCTTGCTGTCTGACCTTCTTCAGCAGCTACCTCCCTTAAAGGTTCCTTCTTTTCATGATTACTCCAAATCCCACAGCTTTCAAAAACTGTCTTTATCCAGCTTGACCAAGCACACTCGTTTTCTCTCTCTTTCTTCTCTTCACTTCTTGATCTTGTCTCCTCCACCATGCTTAACTCGTTTGAATCCATCAGAAACTCTCCACAGACTCAATTCGATCTCAAGGACACCAAAAAGCACCAAGAACACATCAAGAACACCAAGAACACCTCAAGAACACCTCAAGAAACTCAGATTTCGAAAATCATAATCAAACACACTCTCCCCTTTGCGCAACCTGGCTCTGATACCATATACACTTTTGTGTATGTAGAGTGATGAATGAATATCAAGAGATGATTTGTGTAGTTTGTATGAGATTAGGAGATCAAGAGAGACTAAGAGAATAAAGAACAAGAGAGAATACTCAAAACTCCATTAATTGATAACTGATGAGGTTTACAGGTATATATAGAGAGAGCAACAAGGGTTTTCGAAATGTATAAGCATGTGGAGTCAATGGACAGGCTGGAACTCCTTTTGAATCACTTGGCTGTGCTTTCTCACATGCTTGCACTAGTGAAAAAGCATCCTCTCCTTTCCAGCATCATACAGGCTGTCAAAGTGCTCCCTTATCCTTCCTTATCCTCTTCCCACGTTTTCCTTAGGGTAAGAAAGGATTAACATCAGCTAGACTTCAATTTAACCCATCCGGGTAACTTCTCTTCATTTCACTTAGTTACCACAGTAAAACTAAAGTTACTGTGGTAAATCCCAAAGTTACTGACTGCCCAATACTCTTCTCTATCAATGTATCCACTCCTCATCACCTCATCTCAACATCCAGCACATGTTAAGGTCAGACAAGCTTCCGGACCTTGAGGAGGTGTGTGCGCAAATCCAAAGGGAGCAGGGATCTATGGGGTTGTTTGGAGGAAAGGGGGAGCTCTCTCTTGCCAATCAAGCAGCTCATGAGGACTCAACCGAGGCTCCACAAGCAAACAAGGCATCTCACGGGAAGTACGAGGACAGGAAGTTCAATGGCAACTGTGATCATTGCAAGAAGCATGTTCATAAGAAGAGCCAATGCTGGATACTACACCCACACCTCAAGCCGGCCAAGTTCATGAAGGAGTGTGAGGGAAGGGCAAATGTGACTGAAGGTTCAAATGGAGCTGGCACCAGCAAGATCAGTGAAGTGTATGGGCTTGGAGGCAATGATGGGAATGGGAAGTCTCTGGTGGGTTACAACAGGCGCCTCAAGCTCCCGCGGCAATGATGACTACATCAAGAGATCAGACCTTGATGCCCTCTTCAAAATGCTAAAGGAAAACGGTAACACTTACGGTTATTCCTTTGGAGCTTCTATGATTGCATATAAGGATGATCACTTGATTAGAGAACTAGTAGAACGGTTAGAAGCTAGGAATGAGTATAGACATGCTCACATTGCTAGAACTGATAGGATGCATCCATCACTTAGTAATCTATGTCATAATGCTAAACGAGTAGGTAAACCATTGATTGTTGATTCTGGTGCATCACATCATATGATAAGTGATGAGAACTTGATTAAGGATATAGAACCTACACATGGGCATGTGATGATAGCAAATGGGGATAAGATACCCATTAGAGGAATAGGAAAGCTTAAGTTGTTTAACAAAGAATCTAGAGCTTTTTACATGCCTGAATTCACATCAAACCTATTATCAGTGAAGAAATGCACTAATGATTTACAATGCAATGTTATCTTTAGTCCTAATGATGTGAAGTTTCAGGATATTGAGAGCAGCAGATTGATTGGGAAAGGGGTGACTAAGGGAGATCTCTATATGCTTGAAGAACTCACTTCTGTTCCTGATTATAGTTGCTCGTTTACTTCTGCTTCTTTGTTGAATAAAAATGCATTGTGGCATGCTAGAGTAGGACACCCTCATGTTAAAGCTTTGAACTTAATGGTACCAGGTGTTATGTTTGAGAACAAAGATTGTGAAGCTTGTATTTTAGGCAAGCATTGTAGAACTGTGTTTCAAAAGTCTACTACCGTTTATGATAATTGCTTTGATCTAATTCATTCAGATGTGTGGACTGCCCCTTGCTTATCTAGAGATAGTTATAAGTATTTTGTCACATTCATTGATGAAAAATCCAAATACACCTGGTTAACCTTAATTCAGACCAAAGATAGGGTACTTGATGCATTTAGGAACTTTCAAACTTATGTAACTAACCATTATCATGCTAAGATTAAAATTTTGAGATCAGATAATGGAGGAGAGTACACGAGTCATGCATTCAAGCAACACCTATCACAACATGGGATCCTACATCAAACAAGCTGTCCGTATACTCCACAGCAAAATGGAGTGGCTGAGAGGAAGAATAGGCATCTCATGGAAGTGGCAAGGTCACTTATGTTTCAGAGTAATGTTCCAAAGAGATTTTGGAGTGATGCGGTTGCCACTGCTTGTTACCTGATAAACAGAACTCCAACCAAAGTTCTGAATGAGAAGGCTCCATTTGAAGTTCTGAACAGGTACAAGCCAGCTCTTGATTACTTGCGAGTCTTTGGATGCCTATGCTTTGTGCTCAAACCAGGAGAGATGATCAACAAGCTAGAAGCAAGAAGCACTAAGGCTGTGTTCATAGGATACTCAGCTACACAGAAAGGATACAAATGCTATGATCCTATAGCAAGGAGAGTTCTTGTATCTAGAGATGTGAAGTTCTTGGAAGATAGAGGATACTATGAAGAAAAGAATCAAGAAGACCTGAAGGACTTAACATCAGACAAGGCCACCACCTTGCGGATCATTCTTGAAGGTCTTGGAATCAGTACATCCCAGGATCCGAGGAATCACGCAACTACACCTCCTGAAGTTGGGTCACCATCCCACCTTGATCATGAGGGAGGAGAGGAGCATGAGGAGCCTATGCAAGAGGCCAACCAAGATGAAGGAGGAGTAGAGAATGAAGGAGAAGAGAGCATAGGCTCGGATGGTCATGGACATGATCATGGTGTGACACAAACACCTTCTCAAGATGAAGTGGTAGAAGAACAACAGGAAGAAGAACCGGTTGTGCAGCCACTAAGAAGGAGTACAAGGATAAGGAAGGATCCTTCCAGTTGGGTAAACACGAGAGTGTACTACAATGCCCAAGCTGTGGAGCATCCTTCTCAAGCCGTGTGCTCCTTTGCTCAATATCCAGAAGCACATTGCGCTTTCATGGTAAACTTGGATGAGAATCACATCCCAAGAAGCTATGAAGAGGCAATGAAAGATAAAGAATGGAAGGAATCAGTTGGAGATGAGGCAGGAGCGATGATCAAGAATGATACATGGTATGAGAGTGAGTTACCAAAAGGGAAGAAGGCTGTGACTAGTAGATGGATATTCACAATCAAGTACAAAGCGGATGGAAAGGTTGAGAGGAAGAAGTCAAGGCTAGTTGCAAGAGGTTTCACTCAAACTTATGGAGAAGATTACATAGAAACCTTTGCACCAGTAGCTAAACTACACACAATCCGGATTGTACTAAGCTTGGCTGTGAATCTTGGATGGGGGTTATGGCAAATGGATGTGAAGAATGCGTTTCTACAAGGTGAACTTGAGGATGAAGTGTATATGCATCCACCTCCAGGCCTTGAACACTTAGTGAAGAGTGGAAATGTGTTGAGACTGAAGAAAGCCATCTATGGGCTGAAGCAATCACCAAGAGCTTGGTACAACAAGTTGAGCACTACTCTGAATGGCCGAGGCTTCAAGAAGTCTGAACTAGATCACACTCTCTTCACTCTCACGACTCCCTCAGGTATGATTGCACTCCTTGTGTATGTTGATGATATCATTATCACAGGGAGTGATAAGGAAGGTATCATAGCAACCAAGGAGTTTCTTAAATCCATGTTTGAGATTAAAGACTTGGGAGAAATGAAATACTTCCTTGGAATTGAGATATGTAGATCCAAGGAAGGTTTGTTCATGTCCCAAAGGAAATATACACTTGATCTTTTGAAAGGTGCAGGTGCTTATGGAGGCAAGACAGCAAGGATGCCTATGGAGGATGGCTACAAAGTCCCACGAGAGGGGGAGATTGAAGACAGCAAACCTTATCAGGATCCTAAACTCTATAGAAAACTAGTTGGCAAATTGATTTATCTTACTATAACTAGACCTGACATCTGCTTTGCTGTGAATCAGGTGAGTCAACACATGCAAGTGCCTAAGGAGCATCACTGGCACATGGTGGAGAGGATCTTGATGTATCTCAACGGCTCACCTGATCAAGGAGTATGGATGGGCTGCAATGGAAGCACTGAAGTGGTGGGATATTGTGATGCGGATTGGGCTGGTGATAGAGCAGACAGGAGATCAACCACAGGCTATTGCACATTCATTGGAGGCAACTTGGTGACTTGGAAGAGCAAGAAGCAGAAGGTAGTGTCATGTTCAAGTGCAGAAGCCGAGTATAGAGCCATGCTGAAGCTCACCAACGAGTTGGTATGGATCAAAGGCATCTTGAAGCACTTGGAGATTGATCAAGCAACTCCAATGACAATGCATTGTGACAATCAAGCTGCCATCCACATTGCATCCAACTCGGTGTTTCATGAGAGGACCAAGCACATTGAAGTTGATTGTCACAAGGTGAGGCAGATGATTGTGCTAGGGGTGATCTTGCCATGCTACACAAGGAGTGAAGATCAGCTAGCGGATGTGTTCACCAAGGCTGCAAGACAGAAGACAATGGAGTCCATTCACATCAGGTTGGGCCTCATTGATCTTGGGAAGAGAAGAAGCTAATCCCCTTAGCTGCAAGGTCTTTACTCTTTTTCCCTCATCAAAGTTTTATCCCATTGGGTTTTCTTTGGTGAGGTTTTTAATGAGGAAGATCTTGTGGCTGTCCAAGCTTAGACTTATACAAAGCTAAGCTTGAGGGGGAGTGTTGAGTTGAGCTGAATATATGTATGAAGAGCTAAGGAGTTGAAGAGGAAAGGAGATGAGGAAGCTTAAGGGAGTTTAGGGAGAGCATGGTACGGACGTCCGTACAAGGCCGTACAAGCCGTACAGTCCGTACCATCCAGCATCGACCAAGACTTACCTTGCATCAGCCAAGTAACACGGTAACTAAGGAGAAGTTACTTGGGAGCTTAGGGAGAAGGGATCAGACCGTTGAAAGGATAAGGGAAGAGCGTGCCAGGCTGGAACAGGCTGTAAAGAGGCAAAGCGTGTGAGCCTCTCCATCCAATCATCCGTAAAGCAGCCCTTGACTCTACATGCTTCAATAGTGCCCATTTCGACTCTTGTAAACCCTTGTGCTCCCCATATAAATATGTAACCTCACTCATTAATAAGATCATGCAGTTTAAGTCTCTCTAATCTCTTAGACACTATGGTTCTCTCTTAGACTCTAAACGATTCACCCTAGTTACTTAATCTTTCACAAACTTCTCTTAATCACTCCTTAAACACTCTCTTTATTCTGATTACTCTAAGGATCTCTTATTCTCATACTGGTTTGATTAGAATGACAAGGAAGCTGTCATATTCCCAAACAAGAAAACTGGGATTACCTGATTTGAAAGTGGGATAGCTTCTTCATCCTAACTCCTATGAGATTTATTCAACTTCCTAATGATTCTCCATTACTTTATGTATCAAAATCAAGCTTCTTACATAGCGATTCATCCTGGTTTGATTAGAATGACAAGGAAGCTGTCATATTCCCAAACAGGAAAACTGGGATCACCTGATTTGAAAGTGGGATAGCTTCTTCATCCTAACTCCTATGAGATTTATTCAACTTCCTAGTGATTCTCCATTACTTTATGTATCAAAATCAAGCTTCTTACATCTCGATTCATCCTGGTTCAATTAGAATGACAAGGAAGCTGTCATATTCCCAAACAGGAAAACTGGGATCACCTGATTTGAAAGTGGGATAGCTTCTTCATCCTAACTCCTATGAGATTTCTTCAACTTCCTAATGGTTCTCCACTACTTTATGTATCAAAATCAAGCTTCTTACATCGCGATTCATTCTGGTTCGATTAGAATGACAAAGAAGCTGTCATATTCCCAAACAGGAAAACTGGGATCACCTGATTTGAATGTGGGATAGCTTCTTCATCCTAACTCCTATGAGATTTATTCAACTTCCTAGTGACTCTCCATTACTTTATGTATCCAAATCAAGCTTCTTACATCGCGATTCATCCTGGTTCGATTACAATGACAAGGAAGCTGTCATATTCCCAAACAGGAAAACTGGGATCACCTGATTTGAAAGTGGGATAGCTTCTTCATCCTAACTCCTATGAGATTTCTTCAACTTCCTAGTGATTCTCCATTATTTTATGTATCAAAATCAAGCTCCTTACATCGCGATTCATCCTGGTTCGATTAGAATGACAAGGAAGCTGTTATATTCCCAAACAGGAAAACTGGGATCACCTGATTTGAAAGTGGGATAGCTTCTTCATCCTAACTCCTATGAGATTTATTCAACTTCCTAGTGATTCTCCATTACTTTATGTATCAAAATCAAGCTTCTTACATCGCGATTCATCCTGGTTCGATTAGAATGACAAGGAAGCTGTTATATTCCCAAACAGGAAAACTGGGATCACCTGATTTGAAAGTTGGATAGCTTCTTCATCCTAACTCCTATGAGATTTCTTCAACTTCCTAGTGATTCTCCATTACTTTATATATCAAAATCCAGCTTCTTACATCGCGATTCATTCTGGTTTGATTAGAATGACAAAGAAGTTGTCATATTCCCAAACAGGAAAAGTGGGATCACCTGATTTGAAAGTGGGATAGCTTCTTCATCCTAACTCCTATGAGATTTATTCAACTTCCTAGTGACTCTCCATTACTTTATGTACCCAAATCAACCTTCTTACATCGCGATTCATCCTGGTTTGATTTGAATGACAAAGAAGTTGTCATATTCCCAAACAGGAAAACTGGGATCACCTGATTTGAAAGTGGGATAGCTTCTTCATCCTAACTCCTATGAGATTTATTCAACTTCCTAGTGATTCTCCATTACTTTATGTATCAATATCAAGCTTCTTACATCAAGATTCATCCTGGTTTTATTAGAATGACAAGGAAGCTGTCATATTCCCAAACAGGAAAACTGGGATCACCTGATTTGAAAGTGGGATAGCTTCTTCATCCTAACTCCTATGAGATTTCTTCAACTTCCTAGTGATTCTCCATTACTTTATATATCAAAATCCAGCTTCTTACATCGCGATTCATTCTGGTTTGATTAGAATGACAAAGAAGCTGTCATATTCCCAAACAGGAAAAGTGGGATCACCTGATTTGAAAGTGGGATAGCTTCTTCATCCTAACTCCTATGAGATTTATTCAACTTCCTAGTGATTCTCCATTACTTTATGTATCAAAATCAAGCTTCTTACATCGCGATTCATCCTGGTTCGATTAGAATGACAAGGAAGCTGTTATATTTCCAAACAGGAAAACTGGGATCACCTGATTTGAAAGTGGGATAGCTTCTTCATCCTAACTCCTATGAGATTTATTCAACTTCCTAGTGATTCTCCATTACTTTATGTATCAAAATCAAGCTTCTTACATAGAGATTCATCCTGGTTTGATTAGAATGACAAGGAAGCTGTCATATTCCCAAACAGGAAAACTAGGATCACCTGATTCGAAAGTGGGATAGCTTCTTCATCCTTACTCCTATGAGATTTCTTCAACTTCCTAATGGTTCTCCACTACTTTATATATCAAAATCAAGCTTCTTACATCGCGATTCATTCTGGTTCGATTAGAATGACAAAGAAGCTGTCATATTCCCAAACAGGAAAACTGGGATCACCTGATTTGAATGTGGGATAGCGTCTTCATCCTAACTCCTATGAGATTTATTCAACTTCCTAGTGATTCTCCATTACTTTATGTATCAAAATCAAGTTTCTTACATAGAGATTCATCCTGGTTTGATTAGAATGACAAGGAAGCTGTCATATTCCCAAACAGGAAAACTAGAATCACCTGATTTGAAAGTGGGATAGCTTCTTCATCCTAACTCCTATGAGATTTATTCAATTTCCTAGTGATTCTCCATTACTTTATGTATCAAAATCAAGCTTCTTACATAGAGATTCATACTGGTTTGATTAGAATGACAAGGAAGCTGTCATATTCCCAAACTGGAAAACTGGGATCACCTGATTTGAAAGTGGGATAGCTTCTTCATCCTAACTCCTATGATATTTCTTCAACTTCCTAATGGTTCTCCACTACTTTATGTATCAAAATCAAGCTTCTTACATCGCGATTCATTCTGGTTCGATTAGAATGACAAAGAAGCTGTCATATTCCCAAACAGGAAAACTGGGATCACCTGATTTGAAAGTGGGATAGCTTCTTCATTCTAACTCCTATTGTTAAGTTGTGGAGATGATTAAGTGAAAGGATCAAGGGTTTACATGAGAAGAGAGATCAAAGGAAGAAATGGAGTAGTTGTGTGAAGTTAAGGAGAAGTGTACGGATAGGGCAAAGGCCGTACAACTGAGGTACCTTGGGAGGAAAGGCAAAGCTCACATCTATCCTAAAGTGGCCGATGACTCTACAAGAGGAAGAGGCTTTAGGATATGACCGTTGGAGGATAAGGTTGGGACGCGGCTTGAGCTGTTGCTAGCTGTAAAGGCAAAAGGAGCATCTAGGCAAAGATACCTTTGGCATCAAGCGTGTAAAGCCTCACCTCCGTTCATTCAAATGAAGCGCGCCTCTCCTTGGTTTGACTCCACATGCTTAGTCTCTAGGATCTGCTTTCACTATTACAAAACCCTTGTATGCTGATCCATATAAATATGTAATCTCTCCATAATAATAAATCAGACAGTTCTATCCTATTAATCTCTCTACACATTTCGATCATGATTATCCATTAGTCACTAATCCTTTTTCTACTCAACCTAAATCATACTACTCTCTCATATACAACTCAGATTCTCTAAATCTCATATGGTATCAGAGCCAGGTTCGAAAGAATCTGAGTTCTTGTTTTGAAACGTTGAGAAACAAGTTTGAAGCTTTGCAACCATCCGTGGAAGATCAAAGCTCAAAGGTGTTCATCCTTGCGTGTGTGTGGGTTCTAGACAAGTTCAGATCAGTTCTTACAAGATTCGTTGGTTCAAGGTCTCATCTAACTCAAGCTTTTGAAGTCAAGTGTTGTTAAGATGGAGAACATGAAGATGAAGGTGGCGATTACCTTTAAGGGGAACAACTACCTGGTTTGGTCTCGCCTAGTGAAGACAACCGTTGGAAGTAAGGGCTTGTGGAGTCATGTTACACCTGGTGAAGCTCCGAAGCTCATTACTCAAGGAGAGGGCCAAGAAGAGGTCTCAAGTGAAGCTGTAGAGAAGTGGCAGCAAGAGGACATGGTGGTGATGTCTGTTCTTCATGGGTCGTTGGAGCCGGCGATACTGGAGGCATACAGCTACTGTGAGACAGCCAAGGAGCTGTGGGACACTTTGAAGAAAGTGTATGGGAACACTTCAAACCTGAGCCGGGTCTTTGAAGTGAAGCAAGCCATCAACAACCTAGCTCAAGAAGACATGGAGTTCACCAAGCATTTGGGGAGGTTCAGGTCTTTGTGGTCCGAGCTAGAGATGTTGAGGCCAAGCACAACCGATCCAGACCAGTTGAATGAGAGGCGCGAGCAAGACAAGGTGTTTGGGTTACTACTCACGCTGAGTCCTGCCTACTCCGGTCTCATCCAGCATATGTTAAGGTCTGATAAGCTTCCTGATCTTGAGGATGTATGCTCACAGATTCAGAAAGAGCAAGGCTCCATTGGATTGTTTGGAGGCAAAGGAGGGCTCTCATTGGCAAACCAGGCTGCTCAAGCGGATCAGAATGAAGCTCCTCAAGCAAACAAGGCAGTTCATGGCAAGTATGAGGACAAGAGGTTCAATGGGAACTGTGACCACTGCAAGAAGCATGGGCACAAGAAGAGTCAGTGCTGGATCCTTCATCCTCACCTGAAGCCGGCTAAGTTCTTGAAAGACAAGGAGGCAAGGGCACACATGACCGAGAGCTCCTCGGGTGCTGGGTCATCAAGCAGGGCAAATGAAGGAGAGGTACGTGAGGTGGGTGATGGGAAGTCACTTGTGGCTTACACAGGAGGGCCAAGCAACAATGACTACATCCGGAGATCAGACATGGACGCCCTCATCAAGATGCTCAAAGAAAACGGTAACAAAAGTAGTATCAACTATGGTTATTCATTTGGTGCATCCCTGATTGAGAACATAACTGATAGTATTGAAAGTGATTCTAGAAGTGCTAGGATTGAAAATGCATTCATTGAAAGTGATTCTAGAAGTGCTAGGATTGAAAATGCATTCATCAACTTAAGGAATGATTATAAACCGGTTAGGACTCTTTATCAAGCTCACACTGCTAGTAATAAGTCTAAAGCATTGATAGTTGACTCTGGTGCATCTCATCATATGATAAGTGACACTAGATTGATTAAGGATATTGAACCTGCCAATGGAAATGTAATGATTGCTAATGGTGATAAAATTCCCATAAAAGGGATAGGAAAACTTAAGTTGTTTGAAAAAGAATCTAAAGCCTTCTACATGCCTGAGTTTACATCTAATCTATTGTCGGTTAAGAGATGTGCTACTGACTTGCAATGCAATGTTATATTCAGTCCTAATGATGTAAAGTTTCAGGATATTAAAAGCAGCAAGGTGATTGGGAAAGGAGTTACTAAAGGAGACCTTTACTTACTTGAAGATCTTGCTTCTGTTCCTAATCATTGTTGTTCATTTACATTTGCTTCTGATTCTGTCTCTAGTTTAAATAAGAATGCATTATGGCATGCTAGACTAGGTCACCCTCATGTTAAACCTTTGAACTTAATGGTACCAGGTGTTATTTATGAGAATAAAGATTGTGAGACTTGTATTCTAAGCAAGCATTGTAAGAATGTGTTTCCCAAATCTACAACAGTCTATGAGAATTGCTTTGATTTGATTCATTCGGATGTGTGGACTGCTCCTTGTATGTCTAGGGATAACCTTAAGTATTTTGTCACATTCATTGATGAAAAATCCAAATACACCTGGTTAACCTTAATTCAAACCAAAGATAGGGTACTTGCTGCATTTAAGAACTTTCTGTTGAGATGAGAGAATAAAGAGTTGATATATTGAGAGGGGAAGAGAGTTGGAGCAGACAGTAACTT
Source organism: Brassica napus (assembly GCF_020379485.1). Taxonomy (NCBI): domain Eukaryota; kingdom Viridiplantae; phylum Streptophyta; class Magnoliopsida; order Brassicales; family Brassicaceae; genus Brassica; species Brassica napus. Next base: position 76,303 of record NW_026014699.1, read on the forward strand.
TGGAGTTTTACTGTGGTAACTTTAGTTTTACCACAGTAACTACTTGGGAAGTTATCTGATGGGATGAGAAGGTAACTTAGTGAAGAGAAGAGAGTAAACTCGACCAAAGAGGATAAGGAAGGATAAGGGAGCAGTTTGACAGCCTGTATGATGCTGGAAAGGAGAGGATGCTTTTCTACTAGTGCAAGCATGTGAGAAAGCACAGCCAAGTGATTCAAAAGGAGTTCCAGCCTGTCCTTTGACTACACATGCTTATACATTTCGAAATTACTTGTTGCTCTCTCTTTATATACTTGTAAACCCTCATTAGTATTAATTAATGGAGTTTTGAGTCTCTCTCTCTCTTAAATCTCTCTTGTTCTTAATCTCCAATCTCTTTAATTCTCAGATTAGACTTAATCACTCTTTAAATCACCAAATCTAAGATGGTATCAGAGCCAGGTTACTTCAAAAGGAGAGAGTGATTTCGTTTTTCCAAATGTTCTTGAGTGTTCTTGAGTGTTCTTGAGAGTTCTTGAGATTTTTCAAGAGCTAGATCCTTTAAAAGTCAAGTTTGTGTCTGTTGGTGTTTCTTTTGGAGAGTCAGCTTCAAGGGAGTCCCTTTAGGTGTTTGACAAGGTCAGAAGATGGGTCTAGCTTGTGGTTCAGCAAGGCGAGAAGAGAAGGAAGAGAGAGGGAATGAGTGGGGGTGGTTCTCACAAATGAAAGCGACTCTGAAGAGGTGTGGAGTTTGGAGAAACCATGAGAAGGAAGAGTCTTTGAAGGGTAAAGCTGCTGAGAAAGATCAGACAGCAAGAGAAACAAGTGGAAATTGCTTTAGTCTTGAAGAAAGTACACTGCTTGAGAAGATTGAAGATGTTTATGAGAACAAGATCAGTCTTAGGAGAGTGTATGAAGTCAAGAAGGTGATTAGTGGAGGTAAACCAGGAAGAGAAGAGTTCAATAACCATGTGAGGAAGCTACAACAGTTGTGGGTTGAACTACAAGGGTTGAGATCCCATGAGGATGGGGATACTACACAAGAGCAAGAGACGGTCTTGAAGCTCTTGGCGAGCATGGAGTCATCATATGGGTGGCTGGTAGAGATGGTTCTAAGAGGGGAACAGCTTCCGGAAATGGAAGAGATTTGTGGGCTTATAAGAAGGGCGTATGAGATAATGAGAGATGATGAGAGGCTAACCATGAGTAGGAGTGAGAGCTCATGGAAGCCAACTGGGAGTAGGAGTGAGAGCTTCCAGAAGCTAACCATGAGTAGGAGTGAGGGCTCATGGAGGCTAACCGGGAGTAGGAGTGAGGGCTTCCGGAAGAAGAGAAGGTGCAGAATGCTATCCAAAGCTTCTATCAACATAGGAAAGGGTAGAAAGAGAGTTGTGGGAGAGTGTTCTTACTCAGCCTACATGGGGGAATCAGTAGAAGACAGTGGGGTGTTAAGAGAGCAGGAGAAAGGGAGTGGAGCTGATGATCGCATCACCAGGAAGGAGTGGAGAGTGTTCATGGAACATGTACAAGCCTTAACAGCAAGCAAGAAGCATGCTATACAATCCAGAGCTTCTAAACCCATGGTGATTGATTCTGGAGCAAGTCATCATATGATCAGTGATAGGAGGCTTATAAGTGAGATCAAGGCTGCAACAGGGAGTGTTAGGATAGCTAATGGTGCTATGATCCCAATAGAAGGAGTGGGAAAGCTCAAACTGTTTGAGAAGGACACGGCTGCCTTCTACATGCCTCAGTTCACTTCAAATCTATTATCTGTGAAGAAAGCTACCATTGATCTTGATTGTCAAGTAGTATTCAGACCTGATGAAGTTGAGTTTCAAGATTTGAAGACTGGGAGAGTCATTGGCAGAGGAGACAGCAAAAATCAGCTATACCACCTCGACTTGGCTAAGACCTCTAATCCCTTTGATTCTATTTGCTTGAGTAGTACTGCTGAGAAGATTGATAGTATTACTTGGCATGCTAGATTAGGACATCCTCATGCTCGTGCCATTGAATTGATAATCCCTAATATGTCATTCAATCACTTGGATTGTGAAGCATGCATATTAGGAAAGCATTGTAGGACTGTTTTCCCAACATCTAAGACTACTTATGAGCATTGCTTTGATCTAGTTCACTCGGATGTGTGGACCGCTCCATGCATGTCTAGAGACAGCCATAAATACTTTGTGACATTCATTGATGAGAAGTCTAAGTATACATGGCTCACATTGCTTCCATCTAAAGATAAGGTGCTAGAAGCGTTTATGAACTTCCAAGCATATGTATCTAATCAATACAATGCTACTGTGAAGGTACTGAGATCAGACAACGGAGGTGAATACATCAGCAATGCCTTCAAGAGTCATCTAGCCAAGCATGGGATTGTGCATCAGACCAGTTGTCCCTACACACCACAGCAGAATGGTGTAGCTGAGAGGAAGAATAGGCACTTGATGGAGGTTGCTAGGTCGATGATGTTTCATGCAAATGTCCCAAAAAGATTTTGGGGAGATGCTGTTCAGACTGCTTGCTACCTCATCAACCGGGTCCCAACCAAGATACTGAAGAATCTGTCTCCATTTGAGGTGCTGAATAAGAGCAAGCCTTTTATTGTTCACCTACGAGTATTTGGGTGTGTATGCTATGTCATGACTCCAGGAGAACAGAGAAACAAGCTGGAGGCAAAGAGTACTAAGGCAATGTTTATTGGATACTCTATCACTCAGAAGGGATACAAGTGCTATGATCCTGAAGCAAGGAGAGTGATGGTATCTAGAGAAGTGAAGTTTATTGAATCCAAAGGGTATTATGAAGAAAAGGAGTGGGAAAATCTGAAGGATTTGTCTCAAGCTCCATCTGATAGAGCAACAACACTGAGGGTGCTGTTGGAGAAGCTAGGGATAGGGTTATCCCAGGATCAGGAATCTGGAAGAAGAGAGTCTTCCAATCCTACTAGTGAAGCTGAAAGAACAACTCCTCTTGATCATGAGAGGGGGAGTGGAACTGTATCTCATGAGCAAGTGCACAATCAAGAAGATTCAGGCCAGCATAATCAAGAGGTGACACAGGAAGTAGAGAGTGGTGCTCAGTCTAGTGGAGATGGGCAAAGAGAGTCTACTGGCTCAGATGAGAGTGGTACTCAGTCTAGTGGAGATTGGGAAGTAGATCCTGATGGGTCAAATGAGAGTGGTGCTCAATCAAGTGAAGATAGGCAAGAAACACAAGAAGAACAAGTTCAGGAGCTAAGGAGGAGCACAAGGGTGAAGAGAGATGCTTCCAACTGGGTAAACACGAGAGTGTACTACAATGCCCAGGCTGTGGAGCATCCTTCTCAAGCTATGTGTTCCTTTGCAGAGTTTCCGGACGAGCATATAGCCTTCACAGTAAGCTTGGATGAGAGCTATATTCCAAGGACATATGAAGAAGCTGTGGCTTTAAAGGAGTGGAGAGATTCAGTGGCTGATGAGTCCGGAGCCATGATTAAGAATGAAACATGGTATGAGAGTGAGCTGCCTAAAGGGAAGAAGGCAGTGACTAGTAAATGGGTGTTCACAATCAAGTTTCATCCTGATGGAAGAATAGAGAGGCGCAAGTCTAGGTTGGTGGCAAGAGGATTTACTCAGACATATGGTGAGGACTATGTTGAGACCTTTGCTCCTGTGGCTAAACTTCATACTATCAGGATTGTATTATCTTTAGCTGTGAATCTTGAGTGGGATCTGTGGCAAATGGATGTGAAGAATGCATTCCTTCAAGGAGAGTTGGAAGATGAAGTATACATGCATCCACCACCAGGTCTTGAACATCTAGTAAAGAAGGGTAATGTGTTGAGGTTGAGGAAAGCTATCTATGGTCTCAAGCAGTCTCCAAGGGCGTGGTACAACAAGTTGAGTACTACACTGAATGGGAGAGGGTTCAGAAAGTCAGAATTGGATCACACTCTCTTTACCCTAACCACCTCATCTGGTATTGTGGTATTGCTTGTGTATGTGGATGATATCATCATCACAGGCAGTGATAAGGAAGGCATCAAGGCTACAAAGGAGTATCTCAAGGCAAGCTTTGAGATTAAAGACTTGGGGGAAATGAAGTATTTGTTGAGTTGAGCTGAATATATATGTATGAAGAGCTAAGGAGTTGAAGAGGAAAGGAGATGAGGAAGCTTGAGAGAGTTTAGGGAGAGCATGGTACGGACGTCCGTACAAGGCCGTACAAGCCGTACAGTCCGTACCATCCAGCATCGACCAAGACTTACCTTGCATCAGCCAAGTAACACGGTAACTAAGGTAAAGGGAAGGAACTTACCTTGAGGCATCAGACCGTTTAGGGATAAGGTAGAGCGCGCCTTGACAGGCTGGAACAGCTGGAAAGGCAAGAGCATCTCGGTCCAAGATGCCAGATACTCCGCGCATGTGGAGAAGCTAATTGGCTAGTCCAAATGAGCTTATCCTCTCCTGATTGACCTCACATGCTTTAGTCTTCTCTTGATTTCGAAAACCCTTGTATGCTCTCTCTATATATTGTAACTCATCAACCCTAATGAAGATTATGCAGTTTGAGTCTCTCTAATCTCTTAGACACTATGCTTTTCTCTTAGACACTAAACGGCTCTATCTAGTCTCCTAATCTTTCACAAACTTCTCTTAATCACTTCCTAAACACTCTCTTTATTCTGTTTACTCTAAGGATCTCTTAATCTCATATGGTATCAGAGCCAGGTTCATTTGAATCTGGGGTTTGATCTTTAGAGAGTTACAAGCTAAACGTCTTTGAAGCTACACGCGAGTAGTCTTGAAGGTGTTGAAGCTGTGGTCCGTTCTAGTTGAAGCTGTGCTACGTTCTGTTGGTTTGCGTGATTCTAGACTCAAGGTTGGTGTGTACGAAATCCAAGATCCAAGTTTTCAAGTCAAGCAAAGATGGAACATGGGATGAACATGAGGATGAAGGTAGCGGTTACTTTCAAAGGTAGCAACTACCTTGTGTGGTCTCGGATGGTGAAGACTGCTGTGGGAAGTAAGGGTTTGTGGGGGCACATCACAACAGGGGAGGCTCCGAAACTCATTACTCAGGGAGGAGATCAAGAAGAGGTCTCCAATGAAGCGGCTGTGGAGAAATGGCAACAAGAAGACATGCTGGTGATGACGGTTCTACACGCATCCTTGGACCCAGCTATCTTGGATGCCTACAGCTACTGTGAATCAGCCAAGGAGCTGTGGGACACGCTGAAGAAGGTGTATGGGAACACTTCCAACCTCAGCCGTGTGTTTGAAGTGAAGCTAGCGATCAACCGTCTTGCACAAGAGGACATGGAGTTCACTAAGCACTTGGGGAGGTTCAGGTCCTTATGGTCAGAGCTGGAGATGCTGAGGCCGAGCACAACTGATCCAGATCAGCTGAATGAGAGGCGCGAGCAAGACAAGGTCTTTGGGCTGCTTCTCACACTGAACCCGGCCTACACCCAGCTCATCCAGCACATGTTAAGGTCAGACAAGCTTCCGGACCTTGAGGAGGTGTGTGCACAAATCCAAAGGGAGCAGGGATCCATGGGTTTGTTTGGAGGTAAGGGGGAGCTCTCTCTTGCCAATCAAGCAGCTCATGAGGATTCAACCGAGGCTCCACAAGCAAACAAGGCATCTCACGGGAAGTACGAGGACAGGAAGTTCAATGGCAACTGTGATCATTGCAAGAAGCATGGTCATAAGAAGAGCCAATGCTGGATACTGCACCCACACCTCAAGCCGGCCAAGTTCATGAAGGAGCGTGAGGGAAGGGCAAATGTGACTGAAGGTTCAAGCGGAGCTGGCACCAGCAAGATCAGTGAAGTGGATGGGCTTGGAGGCAATGATGGGAATGGGAAGTCTCTGGTGGCTTACACAGGCGCCTCAAGCTCCCGCAGCAATGATGACTACATCAAGAGATCAGACCTTGATGCCCTCTTCAAAATGCTAAAGGAAAACGGTAACACTTACGGTTATTCCTTTGGAGCTTCTATGATTGCATATAAGGATGATCACTTGATTAGAGAACTAGTAGAACGGTTAGAAGCTAGGAATGAGTATAGGCATGCTTACATTGCTAGAACTGATAAGATGCATTCATCACTTAGTAATCTATGCCATAATGCTAAACGAGTAGGTAAACCATTGATTGTTGATTCTGGTGCATCACATCATATGATAAGTGATGAAAACTTGATTAAGGATATAGAACCTACACATGGGCATGTGATGATAGCAAATGGGGATAAGATACCCATTAGAGGAATAGGAAAGCTTAAGCTGTTTAACAAAGAATCTAGAGCTTTTTACATGCCTGAATTCACATCAAACCTATTATCAGTGAAGAAATGTACTAATGATTTACAATGCAATGTTATCTTTAGTCCTAATGATGTGAAGTTTCAGGATATTGAGAGCAGCAGGTTGATTGGGAAAGGGGTGACTAAGGGAGATCTCTATATGCTTGAAGAACTCACTTCTGTTCCTGATTATAGTTGCTCGTTTACTTCTGCTTCTTTGTTGAATAAAAATGCATTGTGGCATGCTAGAGTAGGACACCCTCATGTTAAAGCTTTGAACTTAATGGTACCAGGTGTTGTGTTTGAGAATAAGGATTGTGAAGCTTGCATTTTAGGCAAGCATTGTAGAACTGTGTTTCAAAAGTCTACTACTGTTTATGATAATTGCTTTGATCTAATTCATTCAGATGTATGGACTGCCCCTTGCTTATCTAGAGATAGTTATAAGTATTTTGTCACATTCATTGATGAAAAATCCAAATACACCTGGTTAACCTTAATTCAGACCAAAGATAGGGTACTTGATGCATTTAGGAATTTTCAAACTTATGTAACTAACCATTATCATGCTAAGATTAAAATTTTGAGATCAGATAATGGAGGAGAGTACACGAGTCATGCATTCAAGCAACACCTATCACAACATGGGATTCTACATCAAACAAGCTGTCCTTATACTCCACAGCAAAATGGAGTGGCTGAGAGGAAGAATAGGCATCTCATGGAAGTGGCAAGGTCACTTATGTTTCAGAGTAATGTTCCAAAGAGATTTTGGAGTGATGCGGTTGCCACTGCTTGTTACCTGATAAACAGAACTCCAACCAAAGTTCTGAATGAGAAGGCTCCATTTGAAGTTCTGAACAGGTACAAGCCAGCTCTTGATTACTTGCGAGTCTTTGGATGCCTATGCTTCGTCCTCAAACCAGGAGAGATGATCAACAAGCTAGAAGCAAGAAGCACTAAGGCTGTGTTCATAGGATACTCAGCTACACAGAAAGGATACAAATGCTATGATCCTATAGCAAGGAGAGTTCTTGTATCTAGAGATGTGAAGTTCTTGGAAGATAGAGGATACTATGAAGAAAAGAATCAAGAAGACCTGAAGGACTTAACATCAGACAAGGCCACCACCTTGCGGATCATTCTTGAAGGTCTTGGAATCAGTACATCCCAGGATCCGAGGAATCACGCAACTACACCTCCTGAAGTTGGTTCACCATCCCACCTTGATCATGAGGGAGGAGAGGAGCATGAGGAGCCTATGCAAGAGGCCAACCAAGATGAAGGAGGAGTAGAGAATGAAGGAGAAGAGAGCATAGGCTCGGATGGTCATGGACATGATCATGGTGTGACACAAACACCTTCTCAAGATGAAGTGGTAGAAGAACAACAGGAAGAAGAACCAGTTGTGCAGCCACTAAGAAGGAGTACAAGGATAAGGAAGGATCCTTCCAGTTGGGTAAACACGAGAGTGTACTACAATGCCCAAGCTGTGGAGCATCCTTCTCAAGCCGTGTGCTCCTTTGCTCAATATCCAGAAGCACATTGCGCGTTCATGGTAAACTTGGATGAGAATCACATCCCAAGAAGCTATGAAGAAGCAATGAAAGATAAAGAATGGAAGGAATCAGTTGGAGATGAGGCAGGAGCGATGATCAAGAATGATACATGGTATGAGAGTGAGTTACCAAAAGGGAAGAAGGCTGTGACTAGTAGATGGATATTCACAATCAAGTACAAAGCGGATGGAAAGGTTGAGAGGAAGAAGTCAAGACTAGTTGCAAGAGGGTTCACTCAAACTTATGGAGAAGATTACATAGAAACCTTTGCACCAGTAGCTAAACTCCACACAATCCGGATTGTACTAAGCTTGGCTGTGAATCTTGGATGGGGGTTATGGCAAATGGATGTGAAGAATGCGTTTCTACAAGGTGAACTTGAGGATGAAGTGTATATGCATCCACCTCCAGGCCTTGAACACTTAGTAAAGAGTGGGAATGTACTGAGATTGAAGAAAGCCATCTATGGACTGAAGCAATCACCAAGGGCTTGGTACAACAAGTTGAGCACTACTCTGAATGGCCGAGGCTTCAAGAAGTCTGAACTAGATCACACTCTCTTCACTCTCACGACTCCCTCAGGTATGATTGCTCTCCTTGTGTATGTTGATGATATCATTATCACAGGGAGTGATAAGGAAGGTATCATAGCAACCAAGGAGTTTCTTAAATCCATGTTTGAGATTAAAGACTTGGGAGAAATGAAATACTTCCTTGGAATTGAGATATGTAGATCCAAGGAAGGTTTGTTCATGTCCCAAAGGAAATATACACTTGATCTTTTGAAAGGTGCAGGTGCTTATGGAGGCAAGACAGCAAGGATGCCTATGGAGGATGGCTACAAAGTCCCACGAGAGGGGGAGATTGAAGACAGCAAACCTTATCAGGATCCTAAACTCTATAGAAAACTAGTTGGCAAATTGATTTATCTTACTATAACTAGACCTGACATCTGCTTTGCTGTGAATCAGGTGAGTCAACACATGCAAGTGCCTAAGGAACATCACTGGCACATGGTGGAGAGGATCTTGATGTATCTCAACGGCTCACCTGATCAAGGAGTATGGATGGGCTGCAATGGAAGCACTGAAGTGGTGGGATATTGTGATGCGGATTGGGCTGGTGATAGAGCAGACAGGAGATCAACCACAGGCTATTGCACATTCATTGGAGGCAACTTGGTGACTTGGAAGAGCAAGAAGCAGAAGGTAGTGTCATGTTCAAGTGCAGAAGCCGAGTATAGAGCCATGCTGAAGCTCACCAACGAGTTGGTATGGATCAAAGGCATCTTGAAGCACTTGGAGATCGATCAAGCAACTCCAATGACAATGCATTGTGACAATCAAGCTGCCATCCACATTGCATCCAACTCGGTGTTTCATGAGAGGACCAAGCACATTGAAGTTGATTGTCACAAGGTGAGGCAGATGATTGTGCTAGGGGTGATCTTGCCATGTTACACAAGGAGTGAAGATCAGCTAGCGGATGTGTTCACCAAGGCTGCAAGACAGAAGACAATGGAGTCCATTCACATCAGGTTGGGCCTCATTGATCTTGGGAAGAGAAGGAGCTAATCCCCTTAGCTGCAAGGTCTTTACTCTTTTTCCCTCATCAAAGTTTTATCCCATTGGGTTTTCTTTGGTGAGGTTTTTAATGAGGAAGATCTTGTGGCTGTCCAAGCTTAGACTTATACAAAGCTAAGCTTGAGGGGGAGTGTTGAGTTGAGCTGAATATATATGTATGAAGAGCTAAGGAGTTGAAGAGGAAAGGAGATGAGGAAGCTTGAGAGAGTTTAGGGAGAGCATGGTACGGACGTCCGTACAAGGCCGTACAAGCCGTACAGTCCGTACCATCCAGCATCGACCAAGACTTACCTTGCATCAGCCAAGTAACACGGTAACTAAGGTAAAGGGAAGGAACTTACCTTGAGGCATCAGACCGTTTAGGGATAAGGTAGAGCGCGCCTTGACAGGCTGGAACAGCTGGAAAGGCAAGAGCATCTCGGTCCAAGATGCCAGATACTCCGCGCATGTGGAGAAGCTAATTGGCTAGTCCAAATGAGCTTATCCTCTCCTGATTGACCTCACATGCTTTAGTCTTCTCTTGATTTCGAAAACCTTGTATGCTCTCTCTATATATTGTAACTCATCAACCCTAATGAAGATTATGCAGTTTGAGTCTCTCTAATCTCTTAGACACTATGCTTTCTCTTAGACACTAAACGGCTCTATCTAGTCTCCTAATCTTTCACAAACTTCTCTTAATCACTTCCTAAACACTCTCTTTATTCTGTTTACTCTAAGGATCTCTTAATCTCATATGGTATCAGAGCCAGGTTCATTTGAATCTGGGGTTTGATCTTTAGAGAGTTACAGCTAAACGTCTTTGAAGCTACACGCGAGTAGTCTTGAAGGTGTTGAAGCTGTGGTCCGTTCTAGTTGAAGCTGTGCTCGTTCTGTTGGTTTGCGGTGATTCTAGACTCAAGGTTGGTGTGTACGAAATCCAAGATCCAAGTTTTCAAGTCAAGCAAAGATGAACATGGGATGAACATGAGGATGAAGGTAGCGGTTACTTTCAAAGGTAGCAACTACCTTGTGTGGTCTCGGATGGTGAAGACTGCTGTGGGAAGTAAGGGTTTGTGGGGGCACATCACAAGGGGAGGCTCCGAAACTCATTACTCAGGGAGGAGATCAAGAAGAGGTCTCCAATGAAGCGGCTGTGGAGAATGGCAACAAGAAGACATGCTGGTGATGACGGTTCTACACGCATCCTTGGACCCAGCTATCTTGGATGCCTACAGCTACTGTGAATCAGCCAAGGAGCTGTGGGACACGCTGAAGAAGGTGTATGGGAACACTTCCAACCTCAGCCGTGTGTTTGAAGTGAAGCTAGCGATCAACCGTCTTGCACAAGAGGACATGGAGTTCACTAAGCACTTGGGGAGGTTCAGGTCCTTATGGTCAGAGCTGGAGATGCTGAGGCCGAGCACAACTGATCCAGATCAAGCTGAATGAGAGGCGCGAGCAAGACAAGGTCTTTGGGCTGCTTCTCACACTGACGGCCTACACCCAGCTCATCCAGCACATGTTAAGGTCAGACAAGCTTCCGGACCTTGAGGAGGTGTGTGCACAAATCCAAAGGGAGCAGGGATCCATGGGTTTGTTTGGAGGAAAGGGGGAGCTCTCTCTTGCCAATCAAGCAGCTCATGAGGATTCAACCGAGGCTCCACAAGCAAACAAGGCATCTCACGGGAAGTACGAGGACAGGAAGTTCAATGGCAACTGTGATCATTGCAAGAAGCATGGTCATAAGAAGAGCCAATGCTGGATACTGCACCCACACCTCAAGCCGGCCAAGTTCATGAAGGAGCGTGAGGGAAGGGCAAATGTGACTGAAGGTTCAAGCGGAGCTGGCACCAGCAAGATCAGTGAAGTGGATGGGCTTGGAGGCAATGATGGGAATGGGAAGTCTCTGGTGGCTTACACAGGCGCCTCAAGCTCCCGCAGCAATGATGACTACATCAAGAGATCAGACCTTGACCTTATGCCCTCTTCAAATGCTAAAGGAAACGGTAACACTTACGGTTATCCTTTGGAGCTCTATGATTGCATATAGGATGATCACTTGATTAGAGAACTAGTAGAACGGTTAGAAGCTAGGAATGAGTATAGGCATGCTTACATTGCTAGAACTGATAAGATGCATCATCACTTAGTAATCTATGCCATAATGCTAAACGAGTAGGTAAACCATTGATTGTTGATTCTGGTGCATCACATCATATGATAAGTGATGAGAACTTGATTAAGGATATAGAACCTACACATGGGCATGTGATGATAGCAAATGGGGATAAGATACCCATTAGAGGAATAGGAAAGCTTAAGCTGTTTTAACAGAATCTAGAGCTTTTTACATGCCTGAATTCACATCAAACCTATTATCAGTGAAGAAATGTACTAATGATTACAATGCAATGTTATCTTTAGTCCTAATGATGTGAAGTTTCAGGATATTGAGAGCAGCAGGTTGATTGGGAAAGGGGTGACTAGGGAGATCTCTATATGCTTGAAGAACTCACTTCTGTTCCTGATTATAGTTGCTCGTTTACTTCTGCTTCTTTGTTGAATAAAAATGCTTGTGGCATGCTAGAGTAGGACACCCTCATGTTAAAGCTTTGAACTTAATGGTACCAGGGTGTTGTGTTTGAGAATAAGGATTGTGAAGCTTGCATTTTAGGCAAGCATTGTAGAACTGTGTTTCAAAAGTCTACTACCGTTTATGATAATTGCTTTGATCTAATTCATTCAGATGTATGGACTGCCCCTTGCTTATCTAGAGATAGTTATAAGTATTTTGTCACATCATTGATGAAAATCCAATACACCTGGTTAACCTTAATTCAGACCAAAGATAGGGTACTTGATGCATTTAGGAATTTCAAACTTATGTAACTAACCATTATCATGCTAAGATTAAAATTTTGAGATCAGATAATGGAGGAGAGTACACGAGTCATGCTTCAAGCAACACTATCACAACATGGGATTCTACATCAAACAAGCTGTCCTTATACTCCACAGCAAAATGGAGTGGCTGAGAGGAAGAATAGGCATCTCATGGAAGTGGCAAGGTCACTTATGTTTCAGAGTAATGTTCCAAAGAGATTTTGGAGTGATGCGGTTGCCACTGCTTGTTACCTGATAAACAGAACTCCAACCAAGTTCTGAATGAGAAGGCTCCATTTGAAGTTCTGAACAGGTACAAGCCAGCTCTTGATTACTTGCGAGTCTTTGGATGCCTATGCTTTGTCCTCAAACCAGGAGAGATGATCAACAAGCTAGAAGCAAGAAGCACTAAGGCTGTGTTCATAGGATACTCAGCTACACAGAAAGGATACAAATGCTATGATCCTATAGCAAGAGAGAGTTCTTGTATCTAGAGATGTGAAGTTTCTTGGAAGATAGAGGATACTATGAAGAAAAGAATCAAGAAGACCTGAAGGACTTAACATCAGACAAGGCCACCACTCTTGCGGATCATTCTTGAAGGTCTTGGAATCAGTACATCCCAGGATCCGAGGAATCACGCAACTACACACTCCTGAAGTTGGTTCACACATCCCACCTTGATCATGAGGGAGGAGAGGAGCATGAGGAGCCTATGCAAGAGGCAACCAAGATGAAGGAGGAGTAGAGAATGAAGGAGAAGAGAGCATAGGCTCGGATGGTCATGGACATGATCATGGTGTGACACAAACACCTTCTCAAGATGAAGTGGTAGAAGAACAACAGGAAGAAGAACCGTTGTGCAGCCACTAAGAAGGAGTACAAGGATAAGGAAGGATCCTTCCAGTTGGGTAAACACGAGAGTGTACTACAATGCCCAAGCTGTGGAGCATCCTTCTCAAGCCGTGTGCTCCTTTGCTCAATATCCAGAAGCACATTGCGCGTTTCATGGTAAACTTGGATGAGAATCACATCCCAAGAAGCTATGAAGAAGCAATGAAAGATAAAGAATGGAAGGAATCAGTTGGAGATGAGCGCAGGAGCGATGATCAAGAATGATACATGGTATGAGAGTGAGTTACCAAAAGGGAAGAAGGCTGTGACTAGTAGATGGATATTCACAATCAAGTACAAAGCGGATGGAAAGGTTGAGAGGAAGAGTCAAGACTAGTTGCAAGAGGGTTCACTCAAACTTATGGAGAAGATTACATAGAAACTTTGCACCAGTAGCTAAACTCCACACATCCGGATTGTACTAAGCTTGGCTGTGAATCTTGGATGGGGGTTATGGCAAATGGATGTGAAGAATGCGTTTCTACAAGGTGAACTTGAGGATGAAGTGTATATGCATCCACCTCCAGGCCTTGAACACTTAGTAAAGAGTGGGAATGTACTGAGATTGAAGAAAGCCATCTATGGACTGAAGCAATCACCAAGGCTTGGTACAACAAGTTGAGCACTACTCTGAATGGCCGAGGCTTCAAGAAGTCTGAACTAGATCACACTCTCTTCACTCTCACGACTCCCTCAGGTATGATTGCTCTCCTTGTGTATGTTGATGATATCATTATCACAGGGAGTGATAAGGAAGGTATCATAGCAACCAAGGAGTTTCTTAAATCCATGTTTGAGATTAAAGACTTGGGAGAAATGAAATACTTCCTTGGAATGAGATATGTAGATCCAAGGAAGGTTTGTTCATGTCCCAAAGGAAATATACACTTGATCTTTTGAAAGGTGCAGGTGCTTATGGAGGCAAGACAGCAAGGATGCCTATGGAGGATGGCTACAAAGTCCCACGAGAGGGGGAGATTGAAGACAGCAAACCTTATCAGGATCCTAAACTCTAGAAAAACTAGTTGGCAAATTGATTTATCTTACTATAACTAGACCTGACATCTGCTTTGCTGTGAATCAGGTGAGTCAACACATGCAAGTGCCTAAGGAACATCACTGGCACATGGTGGAGAGGATCTTGATGTATCTCAACGGCTCACCTGATCAAGGAGTATGGATGGGCTGCAATGGAAGCACATGAAGTGGTGGGATATTGTGATGCGGATTGGGCTGGTGATAGAGCAGACAGGAGATCAACCACAGCTATTGCACATTCATTGGAGGCAACTTGGTGACTTGGAAGAGCAAGAAGCAGAAGGTAGTGTCATGTTCAAGTGCAGAAGCCGAGTATAGAGCCATGCTGAAGCTCACCAACGAGTTGGTATGGATCAAAGGCATCTTGAAGCACTTGGAGATTGATCAAGCAACTCCAATGACAATGCATTGTGACAATCAAGCTGCCATCCACATTGCATCCAACTCGGGTTTCATGAGAGGACAAGCACATTGAAGTTGATTGTCACAAGGTGAGGCAGATGATTGTGCTAGGGGTGATCTTGCCATGTTACACAAGGAGTGAAGATCAGCTAGCGGATGTGTTCACCAAGCTGCAGACAGAAGACATGGAGTCCATTCACATCAGGTTGGGCCTCATTGATCTTGGGAAGAGAAGGAGCTAATCCCCTTAGCTGCAAGGTCTTTACTCTTTTTCCCTCATCAAAGTTTTATCCCATTGGGTTTTCTTTGGTGAGGTTTTTAATGAGGAAGATCTTGTGGCTGTCCAAGCTTAGACTTATACAAAGCTAAGCTTGAGGGGGAGTGTTGAGTTGAGCTGAATATATATGTTGAAGAGCTAAGGAGTTGAAGAGGAAGGAGATGAGGAAGCTTGAGAGAGTTTAGGGAGAGCATGGTACGGACGTCCGTACAAGGCCGTACAACCGTACAGTCCGTACCATCCAGCATCGACCAAGACTTACCTTGCATCAGCCAAGTAACACGGTAACTAAGGTAAAGGGAAGGAACTTACTTGGGCATCAGACCGTTTAGGGATAAGGTAGAGCGCGCCTTGACAGGCTGGAACAGCTGGAAAGGCAAGAGCATCTCGGTCCAAGATGCCAGATACTCCGCGCATGTGAGAAGCTAATTGGCTAGTTCCAAATGAGCTTATCCTCTCCTGATTGACCTCACATCTTTAGTCTTCTCTTGATTTCGAAAACCCTTGTATGCTCTTCTTATATATTGTAACTCATCAACCCTAATGAAGATTATGCAGTTTGAGTCTCTCTAATCTTCTTAGACACTATGCTTTTCTCTTAGACACTAAACGGCTCTATCTAGTCTCCTAATCTTTCACAAACTTCTCTTAATCACTTCCTAAACACTCTCTTTATTCTGTTTACTCTAAGGATCTCTTATCTCATAGGATAACAGCTTCTTCATCCTATACTCCTATGAATTTATTCACTTCCTATGATCTCCATTACTATATGTATCAAAATCAAGCTTCTTACATCCGATTCATCCTGTTTTGATTAGAATGACAAAGAAGCTGTCATATTCCAACAGGAAAACTGGATCACCTGATTTGAAAGTGGATAGCTTCTTCATCCTAAACTCCTATGAGATTTATTCAACTTCCTATGATTCCCACTACTTTATGTGTTAAAATCAAGCTCTCTTACTCGTGATTCATCTTGGTTTGATTAGAATGACAAGAAGCTGTCATATTCCCAAACAGGAAAACTGGGATCACCTGATTTGAAAGTGGGATAGCTTCTCACATCCTAACTCCTATGAGATTTATTCAACTTCCTAGTGATTCTCCATTACTTTATGTATCAAAATCAAGCTTCTTACATCGCGATTCATCCTGGTTTGATTAGAATGACAAAGAAGCTGTCATATTCCCAAACAGGAAAAATGGGATCACCTGATTTGAAAGTGGATAGCTTCTTCATCCTAACTCCTATGAATTTATTCAACTTCCTAGTGATTCTCCATTACTATATGTCACAAATCAAGCTTCTTACATCGCGATTCATCCTGTTTTGATTAGAATGACAAGGAAGCTGTCATATTCCCAAACAGGAAAACTGGGATCACCTGATTTGAAAGTGGGATAGCTTCTTCAATCCTAACTCCTATGAGATTTATTCAACTTCCTAGTGATTCTCCATTACTTTATGTAACAAATCAAGCTTTTACATACATCGCGATTCATCGGTTTGATTAGAATGACAAAGAAGCTGCCATATTCCCAAACAGGAAACTGGGATCACCTGATTTGAAAGTGGGATAGCTTCTTCATCCTAACTCCTATGAGATTTATTCAACTTCCTAGTGATTCTCCATTACTATATGTATCAAAATCAAGCTTCTTACATCGCGATTCATCCTGTTTTGATTAGAATGACAAGGAAGCTGTCATTTTCCCAAAGGAAAACTGGGATCACTGATTTGAAAGTGGGATAGCTTCTTCATCCTAACTCCTATGAGATTTATTCAACTTCCTGGTGATTCCCATTACTTTATGTTGTTAAAATCAAGCTTCTTACATCGCGATTCATCTTGTTTGATTAGAATGACAAAGAAGCTGTCATATTCCCAAACAGGAAAACTGGGATCACCTGATTTGAAAGTGGGATAGCTTCTTCATCCTAACTCCTATGAGATTTATTCAACTTCCTAATGATTCTCCACTACTTTATGTATCAAAATCAAGCTTCTTACATCATGATTCATCCTGGTTTTATTAGAATGACAAAGAAGCTGTCATATTCCCAACACGGAAAACTGGGATCACCTGATTTGAGTGGGACAATCTTCTTCATCCTAACTCCTATGAATTTATTCAACTTCAATGATTCTCCATTACTTTATGTATCAAAATCAAGCTTCTTACATCGCGATTCATCCTGGTTTGATTAGAATGAAAAGGAAGCTGTCATATTCCCAAACAGGAAAACTGGGATCACCTGATTTGAAAGTGGGATAGCTTCTTCATCCTAACTCCTATGAGATTTATTCAACTTCCTAGTGATTCTCCATTACTTTATATAACAAAATCAAGCGCTTCTTACATCGCGATTCATCCTGGTTTGATTAGAATGATAAAGAAGCTGCATATTCCCAAACAGGAAAAGTGGGATCACCTGATTTGAAAGTGGGATAGCTTCTTCATCCTAACTCCTATGAGATTTATTCAACTTCCTAGTGATTCTCCATTACTATATGTATCAAAATCAAGCTTCTTACATCGCGATTCATCCTGGTTTGATTAGAATGACAAAGAAGCTGTCATATTCCCAAACAGGAAACTGGGATCACCTGATTTGAAAGTGGATAGCTTCTTCATCCTAACTCCTATGAGATTTATTCAACTTCCTAGTGATTCTCTCCATTACTTTATGTGTTAAAATCAAATCAAGCTTCTTACATCGTGATTCATCCTGGTTTGATTAGAATGACAAGGAAGCTGTCATATTCCCAAACAGGAAAACTGGGATCACCTGATTTAAAGTGGGATAGCTTCTTCATCCTAACTCCTATGAGATTTATTCAACTTCCTAGTGATTCTCCATTACTTTATATATCAAAATCAAGCTTCTTACATCGCGATTCATCCTGGTTTGATTAGAATGACAAAGAAGCTGTCATATTCCCAACAGGAAAACTGGGATCACCTGATTTGAAAGTGGGATAGCTTCTTCATCCTAACTCCTATGAAATTTATTCACTTCCTGGTGATTCTCCCTTACTATATGTATCAAAATCAAGCTTCTTACATCGCGATTCATCCTGTTTTGATTAGAATGACAAGGAAGCTGTCATATTCCCAACAGGAAAACTGGGATCACCTGATTTGAAAGTGGGATAGCTTCTTCATCCTAACTCCTATGAGATTTATTCAACTTCCTATTGATTCTCATTACTTTATATACAAATCAAGCTTCTTACATCGCGATTCATCCTGGTTTGATTAGAATGACAAAGAAGCTGTCATATTCCCAAACAGGAAAAGTGGATCACCTGATTTGAAAGTGGGATAGCTTCTTCATCCTAACTCCTATGAAATTTATTTCAACTTCCTAGTGATTCTCCATTACTATATGTATCAAAATCAAGCTTCTTACATCGCGATTCATCCTGTTTGATTAGAATGACAAGGAAGCTGTCATTTCCCCAACAGGAAACTGGGATCACCTGATTTGAAAGTGGATAGCTTCTTCATCCTAACTCCTATGAGATTTATTCAACTTCCTAGTGATTCTCCATTACTTTATGTGTTAAAATCAAGCTTCTTACATCGCGATTCATCTTGGTTTGATTAGAATGACAAGGAAGCTGTCATATTCCCAACAGGAAACTGGGATCACCTGATTTGAAAGTGGGATAGCTTCTTCATCCTAACCTCCTATGAGATTTATTCAACTTCCTAATGATTCTCCACTACTTTATGTATCCAATTCAAGCTTCTTACATCATAATTCATCCTGGTTTTATTAGAATGACAAAGAAGCTGTCATATTCCCAAACTGGAAAATTGGGATCACCTGATTTGAAAGTGGGACAGTTTCTTCATCCTAACTCCTATGAAATTTATTCAACTTCCTAATGATTCTCCATTACTTTATGTATCAAAATCAAGCTTCTTACGTCGCGATTCATCCTGGTTTGATTAGAATGACAAGGAAGCTGTCATATTCCCAAACAGGAAAACTGGGATCACCTGATTTGAAAGTGGGATAGCTTCTTCATCCTAACTCCTATGAGATTTATTCAACTTCCTAGTGATTCTCCATTACTTTATATAACAAAATCAAGCTTCTTACATCGCGATTCATCCTGGTTTTGATTAGAATGACAAGAAGCTGTCATATTCCCAAACAGGAAAAGTGGGATCACCTGATTTGAAAGTGGGATAGCTTCTTCATCCTAACTCCTATGAGATTTATTCAACTTCCTAGTGATTCTCCATTACTTTATATTTCAAAATCAAGTTTCTTCCATCGCGATTCATCCTGGTTTTATTAGAATTACAAAGAAGCTGTCATATTCCCAAACAGGAAAATGGGATCACCTGATTTGAAGTGGGATAGCTTCTTCATCAAAACTCTCCTATGAAATTTATTCAACTTCCTAGTGATTCTCCATACTTTATGTATCAAAATCAAGCTTCTTACATAATCGCGATTCATCCTGTTTTGATTAGAATGACAAGGAAGCTGTCATATTCCCAAACAGGAAAACTGGGATCACCTGATTGAAAGTGGGATAGCTTCTTCATCCCTAACTCTATGAGATTTATTCAACTTCCTAGTGATTCTCCATACTTTATATAACAAATCAAGCTTCTTACATCGCTTCATCCTGGTTTCATTAGAATGACAAAGAAGCTGTCATATTCCCAAACAGGAAAATGGGATCACCTGATTTGAAAGTGGGATAGCTTCTTCATCCTAACTCCTATGAGATTTATTCACTTCCTAGTGATTCTCCATTACTTTATATAACAAAATCAAGCTTCTTACATCGCGATTCATCCTGGTTTGATTAGAATGACAAGGAAGCTGTCATATTCCCAACAGGAAAACTGGGATCACCTGATTTGAAAGTGGGATAGCTTCTTCATCCTAACTCCTATGAGATTTATTCAACTTCCTGTGATTCTCCATTACTTTATATTTCAAATCAAGCTTCTTCTTACATCGCGATTCATCCTGTTTTATTAGAATGACAAAGAAGCTGTCATATTCCCAACAGGAAAAAGGGATCACCTGATTTGAAAGTGGGATAGCTTCTTCATCCTCCTCCTATGAATTTATTCAACTTCCTAGTGATTCTCCATTACTTTATGTATCAAAATCAAGCTTCTTACATCGCGATTCATCCTGTTTTGATTAGAATGACAAGGAAGCTGTCATATTCCCAAACAGGAAAACTGGGATCACACCTGATTTGAAAGTGGGATAGCTTCTTCATCCTAACTCCTATGAGATTTATTCAACTTCCTAGTGATTCTCCATTACTTTATATAACAAAATCAAGCTTCTTACATCGCGATTCATCCTGGTTTGATTAGAATGACAAAGAAGCTGTCATATATTCCCAAACAGGAAAACTGGGATCACCTGATTTGAAAGTGGGATAGCTTCTTCATCCTAACTCCTATGAAATTTATTCAACTTCCTAGTGATTCTCCATTACTTTATGTATCAAAATCAAGCTTCTTACATCGCGATTCATCCTGTTTTGATTAGAATGACAAGGAAGCTGTCATATTCCCAAACAGGAAAACTGGGATCACCTGATTTGAAAGTGGGATAGCTTCTTCATCCTAACTCCTATGAGATTTATTCAACTCCTAGTGATTCTCCATTACTTTATGTGTTAAAATCAAGCTTCTTACACATCGCGATTCATCCTGGTTTGATGAATGACAAAGGAAGCTGTCATATTCCCAAACAGGAAAACTGGGATCACCTGATTTGAAAGTGGGATAGCTTTTCATCCTAACTCCTATGAGATTTATTCGACTTCCTGGTGATTCTCCACTACTTTATGTATCAAATTCAAGCTTCTTACATCGCGATTCATCCTGGTTTGATTAGAATGACAAAGAAGCTGTCATATTCCCAAACAGGAAATTGGGATCACCTGATTTGAAAGTGGGATAGCTTCTTCATCCTAACTCCTATGAGATTTATTCATCTTCCTATGATTCTCCATTACTTTATGTATCCAAATCAAGCTTCTTACATCGCGATTCATCCTGGTTTGATTAGAATGACAAGGAAGCTGTCATATTCCCAAACAGGAAACTGGGATCACCTGATTTGAAAGTGGGATAGCTCTTCATCCTAACTCCTATGAGATTTATTCAACTTCCTAATGGTTCTCCTCTCACTATTATGTATCCAATTCAAGCTTCTTACATCATGATTCATCCTGGTTTGATTAGAATGACAAGAAGCTGTCATATTCCCAACAGGAAAACTGGGATCACCTGATTTGAAAGTGGGACAGCTTCTTCATCCTAACTCCTATGAAATTTATTCAACTTCCAATGATTCTCCTTACTTTATGTATCAAATCAAGCTTCTTACATCGCGATTCATCCTGGTTTGATTAGAATGACAAGGAAGCTGTCATATTCCCAAACAGGAAAACTGGGATCACCACCTGATTTGAAAGTGGGATAGCTTCTTCATCCTAACTCCTATGAGATTTATTCAACTTCCTAGTGATTCTCCATTACTTTTATCAAAATCAAGCTTCTTACATCGCGATTCATCCTGGTTTGATTAGAATGACAAAGAAGCTGTCATATTCCCAAACAGGAAAAGTGGGATCACCTGATTTGAAAGTGGGATATGTTGAGTTGAGCTGAATATATATGTATGAAGAGCTAAGGAGTTGAAGAGGAAAGGAGATGAGGAAGCTTGAGAGAGTTTAGGGAGAGCATGGTACGGACGTCCGTACAAGGCCGTACAAGCCGTACAGTCCGTACCATCCAGCATCGACCAAGACTTACCTTGCATCAGCCAAGTAACACGGTAACTAAGGTAAAGGGAAGGAACTTACCTTGAGGCATCAGACCGTTTAGGGATAAGGTAGAGCGCGCCTTGACAGGCTGGAACAGCTGGAAAGGCAAGAGCATCTCGGTCCAAGATGCCAGATACTCCGCGCATGTGGAGAAGCTAATTGGCTAGTCCAAATGAGCTTATCCTCTCCTGATTGACCTCACATGCTTTAGTCTTCTCTTGATTTCGAAAACCCTTGTATGCTCTCTCTATATATTGTAACTCATCACCCTAATGAGATATGCAGTTGAGTCTCTCTAATCTCTTAGACACTATGCTTTTCTCTTAGACACTAAACGGCTCTATCTAGTCTCCTAATCTTTCACAAACTTCTCTTAATCACTTCCTAAACACTCTCTTTATTCTGTTTACTCTAAGGATCTCTTAATCTCATATGGTATCAGAGCCAGGTTCATTTGAATCTGGGGTTTGATCTTTAGAGAGTTACAAGCTAAACGTCTTTGAAGCTACACGCGAGTAGTCTTGAAGGTGTTGAAGCTGTGGTCCGTTCTAGTTGAAGCTGTGCTACGTTCTGTTGGTTTTGCGTGATTCTAGACTCAAGGTTGGTGTGTACGAAATCCAAGATCCAAGTTTTCAAGTCAAGCAAAGATGGAACATGGGATGAACATGAGGATGAAGGTAGCGGTTACTTTCAAAGGTAGCAACTACCTTGTGTGGTCTCGGATGGTGAAGACTGCTGTGGGAAGTAAGGGTTTGTGGGGGCACATCACAACAGGGGAGGCTCCGAAACTCATTACTCAGGGAGGAGATCAAGAAGAGGTCTCCAATGAAGCGGCTGTGGAGAAATGGCAACAAGAAGACATGCTGGTGATGACGGTTCTACACGCATCCTTGGACCCAGCTATCTTGGATGCCTACAGCTACTGTGAATCAGCCAAGGAGCTGTGGGACACGCTGAAGAAGGTGTATGGGAACACTTCCAACCTCAGCCGTGTGTTTGAAGTGAAGCTAGCGATCAACCGTCTTGCACAAGAGGACATGGAGTTCACTAAGCACTTGGGGAGGTTCAGGTCCTTATGGTCAGCTGGAGATGCTGAGGCCGAGCACAACTGATCCAGATCAGCTGAATGAGAGGCGCGAGCAAGACAAGGTCTTTGGGCTGCTTCTCACACTGAACCCGGCCTACACCCAGCTCATCCAGCACATGTTAAGGTCAGACAAGCTTCCGGACCTTGAGGAGGTGTGTGCACAAATCCAAAGGGAGCAGGGATCCATGGGTTTGTTTGGAGGAAAGGGGAGCTCTCTCTTGCCAATCAAGCAGCTCATGAGGATTCAACCGAGGCTCCACAAGCAAACAAGGCATCTCACGGGAAGTACGAGGACAGGAAGTTCAATGGCAACTGTGATCATTGCAAGAAGCATGGTCATAAGAAGAGCCAATGCTGGATACTGCACCCACACCTCAAGCCGGCCAAGTTCATGAAGGAGCGTGAGGGAAGGGCAAATGTGACTGAAGGTTCAAGCGGAGCTGGCACCAGCAAGATCAGTGAAGTGGATGGGCTTGGAGGCAATGATGGGAATGGGAAGTCTCTGGTGGCTTACACAGGCGCCTCAAGCTCCCGCAGCAATGATGACTACATCAAGAGATCAGACCTTGATGCCCTCTTCAAAATGCTAAAGGAAAACGGTAACACTTACGGTTATTCCTTTGGAGCTTCTATGATTGCATATAAGGATGATCACTTGATTAGAGAACTAGTAGAACGGTTAGAAGCTAGGAATGAGTATAGGCATGCTTACATTGCTAGAACTGATAAGATGCATTCCATCACTTAGTAATCTATGCCATAATGCTAAACGAGTAGGTAAACCATTGATTGTTGATTCTGGTGCATCACATCATATGATAAGTGATGAAAACTTGATTAAGGATATAGAACCTACACATGGGCATGTGATGATAGCAAATGGGGATAAGATACCCATTAGAGGAATAGGAAAGCTTAAGCTGTTTAACAAAGAATCTAGAGCTTTTTACATGCCTGAATTCACATCAAACCTATTATCAGTGAAGAAATGTACTAATGATTTACAATGCAATGTTATCTTTAGTCCTAATGATGTGAAGTTTCAGGATATTGAGAGCAGCAGGTTGATTGGGAAAGGGGTGACTAAGGGAGATCTCTATATGCTTGAAGAACTCACTTCTGTTCCTGATTATAGTTGCTCGTTTACTTCTGCTTCTTTGTTGAATAAAAATGCATTGTGGCATGCTAGAGTAGGACACCCTCATGTTAAAGCTTTGAACTTAATGGTACCAGGTGTTGTGTTTGAGAATAAGGATTGTGAAGCTTGCATTTTAGGCAAGCATTGTAGAACTGTGTTTCAAAAGTCTACTACTGTTTATGATAATTGCTTTGATCTAATTCATTCAGATGTATGGACTGCCCCTTGCTTATCTAGAGATAGTTATAAGTATTTTGTCACATTCATTGATGAAAAATCCAAATACACCTGGTTAACCTTAATTCAGACCAAAGATAGGGTACTTGATGCATTTAGGAATTTTCAAACTTATGTAACTAACCATTATCATGCTAAGATTAAAATTTTGAGATCAGATAATGGAGGAGAGTACACGAGTCATGCATTCAAGCAACACCTATCACAACATGGGATTCTACATCAAACAAGCTGTCCTTATACTCCACAGCAAAATGGAGTGGCTGAGAGGAAGAATAGGCATCTCATGGAAGTGGCAAGGTCACTTATGTTTCAGAGTAATGTTCCAAAGAGATTTTGGAGTGATGCGGTTGCCACTGCTTGTTACCTGATAACAGAACTCCAACCAAAGTTCTGAATGAGAAGGCTCCATTTGAAGTTCTGAACAGGTACAAGCCAGCTCTTGATTACTTGCGAGTCTTTGGATGCCTATGCTTTGTCCTCAAACCAGGAGAGATGATCAACAAGCTAGAAGCAAGAAGCACTAAGGCTGTGTTCATAGGATACTCAGCTACACAGAAAGGATACAAATGCTATGATCCTATAGCAAGGAGAGTTCTTGTATCTAGAGATGTGAAGTTCTTGGAAGATAGAGGATACTATGAAGAAAAGAATCAAGAAGACCTGAAGGACTTAACATCAGACAAGGCCACCACCTTGCGGATCATTCTTGAAGGTCTTGGAATCAGTACATCCCAGGATCCGAGGAATCACGCAACTACACCTCCTGAAGTTGGTTCACCATCCCACCTTGATCATGAGGGAGGAGAGGAGCATGAGGAGCCTATGCAAGAGGCCAACCAAGATGAAGGAGGAGTAGAGAATGAAGGAGAAGAGAGCATAGGCTCGGATGGTCATGGACATGATCATGGTGTGACACAAACACCTTCTCAAGATGAAGTGGTAGAAGAACAACAGGAAGAAGAACCGTTGTGCAGCCACTAAGAAGGAGTACAAGGATAAGGAAGGATCCTTCCAGTTGGGTAAACACGAGAGTGTACTACAATGCCCAAGCTGTGGAGCATCCTTCTCAAGCCGTGTGCTCCTTTGCTCAATATCCAGAAGCACATTGCGCGTTCATGGTAAACTTGGATGAGAATCACATCCCAAGAAGCTATGAAGAAGCAATGAAAGATAAAGAATGGAAGGAATCAGTTGGAGATGAGGCAGGAGCGATGATCAAGAATGATACATGGTATGAGAGTGAGTTACCAAAAGGGAAGAAGGCTGTGACTAGTAGATGGATATTCACAATCAAGTACAAAGCGGATGGAAAGGTTGAGAGGAAGAAGTCAAGACTAGTTGCAAGAGGGTTCACTCAAACTTATGGAGAAGATTACATAGAAACCTTTGCACCAGTAGCTAAACTCCACACAATCCGGATTGTACTAAGCTTGGCTGTGAATCTTGGATGGGGGTTATGGCAAATGGATGTGAAGAATGCGTTTCTACAAGGTGAACTTGAGGATGAAGTGTATATGCATCCACCTCCAGGCCTTGAACACTTAGTAAAGAGTGGGAATGTACTGAGATTGAAGAAAGCCATCTATGGACTGAAGCAATCACCAAGGGCTTGGTACAACAAGTTGAGCACTACTCTGAATGGCCGAGGCTTCAAGAAGTCTGAACTAGATCACACTCTCTTCACTCTCACGACTCCCTCAGGTATGATTGCTCTCCTTGTGTATGTTGATGATATCATTATCACAGGGAGTGATAAGGAAGGTATCATAGCAACCAAGGAGTTTTAAATCCATGTTTGAGATTAAAGACTTGGGAGAAATGAAATACTTCCTTGGAATTGAGATATGTAGATCCAAGGAAGGTTTGTTCATGTCCCAAAGGAAATATACACTTGATCTTTTGAAAGGTGCAGGTGCTTATGGAGGCAAGACAGCAAGGATGCCTATGGAGGATGGCTACAAAGTCCCACGAGAGGGGGAGATTGAAGACAGCAAACCTTATCAGGATCCTAAACTCTATAGAAAACTAGTTGGCAAATTGATTTATCTTACTACTATAACTAGACCTGACATCTGCTTTGCTGTGAATCAGGTGAGTCAACACATGCAAGTGCCTAAGGAACATCACTGGCACATGGTGGAGAGGATCTTGATGTATCTCAACGGCTCACCTGATCAAGGAGTATGGATGGGCTGCAATGGAAGCACTGAAGTGGTGGGATATGTGATGCGGATTGGGCTGGTGATAGAGCAGACAGGAGATCAACCACAGGCTATTGCACATTCATTGGAGGCAACTTGGTGACTTGGAAGAGCAAGAAGCAGAAGGTAGTGTCATGTTCAAGTGCAGAAGCCGAGTATAGAGCCATGCTGAAGCTCACCAACGAGTTGGTATGGATCAAAGGCATCTTGAAGCACTTGGAGATCGATCAAGCAACTCCAATGACATGCATTGTGACAATCAAGCTGCCATCCACATTGCATCCAACTCGGTGTTTCATGAGAGGACCAAGCACATTGAAGTTGATTGTCACAAGGTGAGGCAGATGATTGTGCTAGGGGTGATCTTGCCATGTTACACAAGGAGTGAAGATCAGCTAGCGGATGTGTTCACCAAGGCTGCAAGACAGAAGACAATGGAGTCCATTCACATCAGGTTGGGCCTCATTGATCTTGGGAAGAGAAGGAGCTATCCCCTTAGCTGCAAGTCTTTACTCTTTTTCCCTCATCAAAGTTTTATCCCATTGGGTTTTTCTTGGTGGGTTTTTAATGAGGAAGATCTTGTGGCTGTCCAAGCTTAGACTTATACAAAGCTAAGCTTGAGGGGGAGTGTTGAGTTGAGCTGAATATATATGTATGAAGAGCTAAGGAGTTGAAGAGGAAAGGAGATGAGGAAGCTTGAGAGAGTTAGGGAGAGCATGGTACGGACGTCCGTACAAGGCCGTACAAGCCGTACAGTCCGTACCATCCAGCATCGACCAAGACTTACCTTGCATCAGCCAAGTAACACGGTAACTAAGGTAAAGGAAGGAACTTACCTTGAGGCATCAGACCGTTTAGGGATAAGGTAGAGCGCGCCTTGACAGGCTGGAACAGCTGGAAAGGCAAGAGCATCTCGGTCCAAGATGCCAGATACTCCGCGCATGTGGAGAAGCTAATTGGCTAGTCCAAATGAGCTTATCCTCTCCTGATTGACCTCACATGCTTTAGTCTTCTCTTGATTTCGAAAACCCTTGTATGCTCTCTCTATATATTGTAACTCATCAACCCTAATGAAGATTATGCAGTTTGAGTCTCTCTAATCTCTTAGACACTATGCTTTTCTCTTAGACACTAAACGGCTCTATCTAGTCTCCTAATCTTTCACAAACTTCTCTTAATCACTTCCTAAACACTCTCTTTATTCTGTTTACTCTAAGGATCTCTTAATCTCATAGGATAGCTTCTTCATCCTAACTCCTATGAAATTTATTCAACTTCCTAGTGATTCTCCATTACTTTATTGTATCAAAATCAAGCTTCTACATCGCGATTCATCCTGTTTTGATTAGAATGACAAAGAAGCTGTCATATTCCAAACAGGAAAACTGGGATCACCTGATTTGAAAGTGGGATAGCTTCTTCATCCTAACTCCTATGAGATTTATTCAACTTCCTAGTGATTCTCCATTACTTTATGTGTTAAAATCAAGCTTCTTACATCGTGATTCATCTTGGTTTGATTAGAATGACAAGGAAGCTGTCATATTCCCAAACAGGAAAACTGGGATCACCTGATTTGAAAGTGGATAGCTTCTTCATATCTCCAAGATTTTCCTATGAGATTATTTCAAGCTGCAATCAGCTTCTACATCGTGATTCATCCATTACTTTGATTATAATAAAATGGAAAATAAAAAAAAAAGGTGGCTGCATTTCTTAAAAAATCAATACAAGGAAAGCGGATCTCCTTCCTGGAGCCTCGCCCTTGATCAAACTATGGTGACAGAAGGTGTCAAAATCAGGCTGGAAGCTTGTGATTCACGCGGGGATTCCGGAGATGATACATCTGGTCTCATTGGAAAAAAGGAAAAAATGGGATCAAGTCTTCATCTGAAAGTGGGTAGATCTTCATAATCCACAGCTAGCTCTCTGAGAATAGATCAATCTTCACACTGGAAATTTTGACAGATAGACTTATCTCAAAAACTCATAGCTTAGAATGATCACTGAATATGTGACAAGAAGAGATAGGTGGACATACATAATAACGGGATTTCTAATTCTAAGTCCTATGAGCTTTTATTCAACTCCATGACATTACAACTTATGAATCTTTACTTCATCGTAACATGATGATTGAAAGAAGTCAAGGATATTTCCAAAACAGGAAAACTGGGATCACCTGATTTGAAAGTGGGATAGCTTCTTCATCCTAACTCCTATGAGATTTATTCAACTTCCTAGTGATTCTCCTTACTTTATGTATCAAAATCAAGCTTCTTACATCGCGATTCATCCTGGTTTGATTAGAATGACAAGAAGCTGTCATATTCCCAAACAGGAAAACTGGGATCACCTGATTTGAAAGTGGGATAGCTTCTTCATCCTAACTCCTATGAGATTTATTCAACTTCCTAGTGATTCTCCATTACTTTATGTATCAAAATCAAGCT
Organism: Brassica napus; assembly: GCF_020379485.1. NCBI lineage: Eukaryota > Viridiplantae > Streptophyta > Magnoliopsida > Brassicales > Brassicaceae > Brassica > Brassica napus. The sequence goes on from NW_026014699.1 coordinate 105,153, forward strand.
TCTTACATCGCGATTCATCCTGGTTTGATTAGAATGACAAGGAAGCTGTCATATTCCCAAACAGGAAAACTGGGATCACCTGATTTGAAAGTGGGATAGCTTCTTCATCCTAACTCCTATGAGATTTATTCAACTTCCTAGTGATTCTCCATTACTTTATGTATCAAAATCAAGCTTCTTACATCGCGATTCATCCTGGTTTGATTAGAATGACAAAGAAGCTGTCATATTCCCAAACAGGAAAACTGGGATCACCTGATTTGAAAGTGGGATAGCTTCTTCATCCTAACTCCTATGAGATTTATTCAACTTCCTAGTGATTCTCCATTACTTTATGTATCAAATCAAGCTTCTTACATCGCGATTCATCCTGGTTTGATTAGAATGACAAAGAAGCTGTCATATTCCCAAACAGGAAAACTGGGATCACCTGATTTGAAAGTGGGATAGCTTCTTCATCCTAACTCCTATGAGATTTATTCAACTTCCTAGTGATTCTCCATTACTTTATGTATCAAAATCAAGCTTCTTACATCGCGATTCATCCTGGTTTGATTAGAATGACAAGGAAGCTGTCATATTCCCAAACAGAAAACTGGGATCACCTGATTTGAAAGTGGGATAGCTTCTTCATCCTAACTCCTATGAGATTTATTCAACTTCCTAGTGATTCTCCATACTTTATGTATCAAAATCAAGCTTCTTACATCGCGATTCATCCTGGTTTGATTAGAATGACAAAGAAGCTGTCATATTCCCAAACAGGAAAACTGGGATCACCTGATTTGAAAGTGGGATAGCTTCTTCATCCTAACTCCTATGAGATTTATTCAACTTCCTAGTGATTCTCCATTACTTTATGTATCAAAATCAAGCTTCTTACATCGCGATTCATCCTGGTTTGATTAGAATGACAAAGAAGCTGTCATATTCCCAAACAGGAAAACTGGGATCACCTGATTTGAAAGTGGGATAGCTTCTTCATCCTAACTCCTATGAGATTTATTCAACTTCCTAGTGATTCTCCATTACTTTATGTATCAAAATCAAGCTTCTTACATCGCGATTCATCCTGGTTTGATTAGAATGACAAGGAAGCTGTCATATTCCCAAACAGGAAAACTGGGATCACCTGATTTGAAAGTGGGATAGCTTCTTCATCCTAACTCCTATGAGATTTATTCAACTTCCTAGTGATTCTCCATTACTTTATGTATCAAAATCAAGCTTCTTACATCGCGATTCATCCTGGTTTGATTAGAATGACAAAGAAGCTGTCATATTCCCAAACAGGAAAACTGGGATCACCTGATTTGAAAGTGGGATAGCTTCTTCATCCTAACTCCTATGAGATTTATTCAACTTCCTAGTGATTCTCCATTACTTTATGTATCAAAATCAAGCTTCTTACATCGCGATTCATCCTGGTTTGATTAGAATGACAAGGAAGCTGTCATATTCCCAAACAGGAAAACTGGGATCACCTGATTTGAAAGTGGGATAGCTTCTTCATCCTAACTCCTATGAGATTTATTCAACTTCCTAGTGATTCTCCATTACTTTATGTATCAAAATCAAGCTTCTTACATCGCGATTCATCCTGGTTTGATTAGAATGACAAAGAAGCTGTCATATTCCCAAACAGGAAAACTGGGATCACCTGATTTGAAAGTGGGATAGCTTCTTCATCCTAACTCCTATGAGATTTATTCAACTTCCTAGTGATTCTCCATTACTTTATGTATCAAAATCAAGCTTCTTACATCGCGATTCATCCTGGTTTGATTAGAATGACAAAGAAGCTGTCATATTCCCAAACAGGAAAACTGGGATCACCTGATTTGAAAGTGGGATAGCTTCTTCATCCTAACTCCTATGAGATTTATTCAACTTCCTAGTGATTCTCCATTACTTTATGTATCAAAATCAAGCTTCTTACATCGCGATTCATCCTGGTTTGATTAGAATGACAAGGAAGCTGTCATATTCCCAAACAGGAAAACTGGGATCACCTGATTTGAAAGTGGGATAGCTTCTTCATCCTAACTCCTATGAGATTTATTCAACTTCCTAGTGATTCTCCATTACTTTATGTATCAAAATCAAGCTTCTTACATCGCGATTCATCCTGGTTTGATTAGAATGACAAAGAAGCTGTCATATTCCCAAACAGGAAAACTGGGATCACCTGATTTGAAAGTGGGATAGCTTCTTCATCCTAACTCCTATGAGATTTATTCAACTTCCTAGTGATTCTCCATTACTTTATGTATCAAAATCAAGCTTCTTACATCGCGATTCATCCTGGTTTGATTAGAATGACAAGAAGCTGTCATATTCCCAAACAGGAAAACTGGGATCACCTGATTTGAAAGTGGGATAGCTTCTTCATCCTAACTCCTATGAGATTTATTCAACTTCCTAGTGATTCTCCATTACTTTATGTATCAAAATCAAGCTTCTTACATCGCGATTCATCCTGGTTTGATTAGAATGACAAGGAAGCTGTCATATTCCCAAACAGGAAAACTGGGATCACCTGATTTGAAAGTGGGATAGCTTCTTCATCCTAACTCCTATGAGATTTATTCAACTTCCTAGTGATTCTCCATTACTTTATGTATCAAAATCAAGCTTCTTACATCGCGATTCATCCTGGTTTGATTAGAATGACAAGAAGCTGTCATATTCCCAAACAGGAAAACTGGGATCACCTGATTTGAAAGTGGGATAGCTTCTTCATCCTAACTCCTATGAGATTTATTCAACTTCCTAGTGATTCTCCATTACTTTATGTATCAAAATCAAGCTTCTTACATCGCGATTCATCCTGGTTTGATTAGAATGACAAGGAAGCTGTCATATTCCCAAACAGGAAAACTGGGATCACCTGATTTGAAAGTGGGATAGCTTCTTCATCCTAACTCCTATGAGATTTATTCAACTTCCTAGTGATTCTCCATTACTTTATGTATCAAAATCAAGCTTCTTACATCGCGATTCATCCTGGTTTGATTAGAATGACAAAGAAGCTGTCATATTCCCAAACAGGAAAACTGGGATCACCTGATTTGAAAGTGGGATAGCTTCTTCATCCTAACTCCTATGAGATTTATTCAACTTCCTAGTGATTCTCCATTACTTTATGTATCAAAATCAAGCTTCTTACATCGCGATTCATCCTGGTTTGATTAGAATGACAAAGAAGCTGTCATATTCCCAAACAGGAAAACTGGGATCACCTGATTTGAAAGTGGGATAGCTTCTTCATCCTAACTCCTATGAGATTTATTCAACTTCCTAGTGATTCTCCATTACTTTATGTATCAAAATCAAGCTTCTTACATCGCGATTCATCCTGGTTTGATTAGAATGACAAGGAAGCTGTCATATTCCCAAACAGGAAAACTGGGATCACCTGATTTGAAAGTGGGATAGCTTCTTCATCCTAACTCCTATGAGATTTATTCAACTTCCTAGTGATTCTCCATTACTTTATGTATCAAAATCAAGCTTCTTACATCGCGATTCATCCTGGTTTGATTAGAATGACAAAGAAGCTGTCATATTCCCAAACAGGAAAACTGGGATCACCTGATTTGAAAGTGGGATAGCTTCTTCATCCTAACTCCTATGAGATTTATTCAACTTCCTAGTGATTCTCCATTACTTTATGTATCAAAATCAAGCTTCTTACATCGCGATTCATCCTGGTTTGATTAGAATGACAAGAAGCTGTCATATTCCCAAACAGGAAAACTGGGATCACCTGATTTGAAAGTGGGATAGCTTCTTCATCCTAACTCCTATGAGATTTATTCAACTTCCTAGTGATTCTCCATTACTTTATGTATCAAAATCAAGCTTCTTACATCGCGATTCATCCTGGTTTGATTAGAATGACAAGAAGCTGTCATATTCCCAAACAGGAAAACTGGGATCACCTGATTTGAAAGTGGGATAGCTTCTTCATCCTAACTCCTATGAGATTTATTCAACTTCCTAGTGATTCTCCATTACTTTATGTATCAAAATCAAGCTTCTTACATCGCGATTCATCCTGGTTTGATTAGAATGACAAGAAGCTGTCATATTCCCAAACAGGAAAACTGGGATCACCTGATTTGAAAGTGGGATAGCTTCTTCATCCTAACTCCTATGAGATTTATTCAACTTCCTAGTGATTCTCCATTACTTTATGTATCAAAATCAAGCTTCTTACATCGCGATTCATCCTGGTTTGATTAGAATGACAAGAAGCTGTCATATTCCCAAACAGGAAAACTGGGATCACCTGATTTGAAAGTGGGATAGCTTCTTCATCCTAACTCCTATGAGATTTATTCAACTTCCTAGTGATTCTCCATTACTTTATGTATCAAAATCAAGCTTCTTACATCGCGATTCATCCTGGTTTGATTAGAATGACAAGGAAGCTGTCATATTCCCAAACAGGAAAACTGGGATCACCTGATTTGAAAGTGGGATAGCTTCTTCATCCTAACTCCTATGAGATTTATTCAACTTCCTAGTGATTCTCCATTACTTTATGTATCAAAATCAAGCTTCTTACATCGCGATTCATCCTGGTTTGATTAGAATGACAAGAAGCTGTCATATTCCCAAACAGGAAAACTGGGATCACCTGATTTGAAAGTGGGATAGCTTCTTCATCCTAACTCCTATGAGATTTATTCAACTTCCTAGTGATTCTCCATTACTTTATGTATCAAAATCAAGCTTCTTACATCGCGATTCATCCTGGTTTGATTAGAATGACAAAGAAGCTGTCATATTCCCAAACAGGAAAACTGGGATCACCTGATTTGAAAGTGGGATAGCTTCTTCATCCTAACTCCTATGAGATTTATTCAACTTCCTAGTGATTCTCCATTACTTTATGTATCAAAATCAAGCTTCTTACATCGCGATTCATCCTGGTTTGATTAGAATGACAAGGAAGCTGTCATATTCCCAAACAGGAAAACTGGGATCACCTGATTTGAAAGTGGGATAGCTTCTTCATCCTAACTCCTATGAGATTTATTCAACTTCCTAGTGATTCTCCATTACTTTATGTATCAAAATCAAGCTTCTTACATCGCGATTCATCCTGGTTTGATTAGAATGACAAAGAAGCTGTCATATTCCCAAACAGGAAAACTGGGATCACCTGATTTGAAAGTGGGATAGCTTCTTCATCCTAACTCCTATGAGATTTATTCAACTTCCTAGTGATTCTCCATTACTTTATGTATCAAAATCAAGCTTCTTACATCGCGATTCATCCTGGTTTGATTAGAATGACAAGGAAGCTGTCATATTCCCAAACAGGAAAACTGGGATCACCTGATTTGAAAGTGGGATAGCTTCTTCATCCTAACTCCTATGAGATTTATTCAACTTCCTAGTGATTCTCCATTACTTTATGTATCAAAATCAAGCTTCTTACATCGCGATTCATCCTGGTTTGATTAGAATGACAAGGAAGCTGTCATATTCCCAAACAGGAAAACTGGGATCACCTGATTTGAAAGTGGGATAGCTTCTTCATCCTAACTCCTATGAGATTTATTCAACTTCCTAGTGATTCTCCATTACTTTATGTATCAAAATCAAGCTTCTTACATCGCGATTCATCCTGGTTTGATTAGAATGACAAAGAAGCTGTCATATTCCCAAACAGGAAAACTGGGATCACCTGATTTGAAAGTGGGATAGCTTCTTCATCCTAACTCCTATGAGATTTATTCAACTTCCTAGTGATTCTCCATTACTTTATGTATCAAAATCAAGCTTCTTACATCGCGATTCATCCTGGTTTGATTAGAATGACAAGAAGCTGTCATATTCCCAAACAGGAAAACTGGGATCACCTGATTTGAAAGTGGGATAGCTTCTTCATCCTAACTCCTATGAGATTTATTCAACTTCCTAGTGATTCTCCATTACTTTATGTATCAAAATCAAGCTTCTTACATCGCGATTCATCCTGGTTTGATTAGAATGACAAGAAGCTGTCATATTCCCAAACAGGAAAACTGGGATCACCTGATTTGAAAGTGGGATAGCTTCTTCATCCTAACTCCTATGAGATTTATTCAACTTCCTAGTGATTCTCCATTACTTTATGTATCAAAATCAAGCTTCTTACATCGCGATTCATCCTGGTTTGATTAGAATGACAAGAAGCTGTCATATTCCCAAACAGGAAAACTGGGATCACCTGATTTGAAAGTGGGATAGCTTCTTCATCCTAACTCCTATGAGATTTATTCAACTTCCTAGTGATTCTCCATTACTTTATGTATCAAAATCAAGCTTCTTACATCGCGATTCATCCTGGTTTGATTAGAATGACAAAGAAGCTGTCATATTCCCAAACAGGAAAACTGGGATCACCTGATTTGAAAGTGGGATAGCTTCTTCATCCTAACTCCTATGAGATTTATTCAACTTCCTAGTGATTCTCCATTACTTTATGTATCAAAATCAAGCTTCTTACATCGCGATTCATCCTGGTTTGATTAGAATGACAAGGAAGCTGTCATATTCCCAAACAGGAAAACTGGGATCACCTGATTTGAAAGTGGGATAGCTTCTTCATCCTAACTCCTATGAGATTTATTCAACTTCCTAGTGATTCTCCATTACTTTATGTATCAAAATCAAGCTTCTTACATCGCGATTCATCCTGGTTTGATTAGAATGACAAGGAAGCTGTCATATTCCCAAACAGGAAAACTGGGATCACCTGATTTGAAAGTGGGATAGCTTCTTCATCCTAACTCCTATGAGATTTATTCAACTTCCTAGTGATTCTCCATTACTTTATGTATCAAAATCAAGCTTCTTACATCGCGATTCATCCTGGTTTGATTAGAATGACAAAGAAGCTGTCATATTCCCAAACAGGAAAACTGGGATCACCTGATTTGAAAGTGGGATAGCTTCTTCATCCTAACTCCTATGAGATTTATTCAACTTCCTAGTGATTCTCCATTACTTTATGTATCAAAATCAAGCTTCTTACATCGCGATTCATCCTGGTTTGATTAGAATGACAAGAAGCTGTCATATTCCCAAACAGGAAAACTGGGATCACCTGATTTGAAAGTGGGATAGCTTCTTCATCCTAACTCCTATGAGATTTATTCAACTTCCTAGTGATTCTCCATTACTTTATGTATCAAAATCAAGCTTCTTACATCGCGATTCATCCTGGTTTGATTAGAATGACAAAGAAGCTGTCATATTCCCAAACAGGAAAACTGGGATCACCTGATTTGAAAGTGGGATAGCTTCTTCATCCTAACTCCTATGAGATTTATTCAACTTCCTAGTGATTCTCCATTACTTTATGTATCAAAATCAAGCTTCTTACATCGCGATTCATCCTGGTTTGATTAGAATGACAAGGAAGCTGTCATATTCCCAAACAGGAAAACTGGGATCACCTGATTTGAAAGTGGGATAGCTTCTTCATCCTAACTCCTATGAGATTTATTCAACTTCCTAGTGATTCTCCATTACTTTATGTATCAAAATCAAGCTTCTTACATCGCGATTCATCCTGGTTTGATTAGAATGACAAGAAGCTGTCATATTCCCAAACAGGAAAACTGGGATCACCTGATTTGAAAGTGGGATAGCTTCTTCATCCTAACTCCTATGAGATTTATTCAACTTCCTAGTGATTCTCCATTACTTTATGTATCAAAATCAAGCTTCTTACATCGCGATTCATCCTGGTTTGATTAGAATGACAAGAAGCTGTCATATTCCCAAACAGGAAAACTGGGATCACCTGATTTGAAAGTGGGATAGCTTCTTCATCCTAACTCCTATGAGATTTATTCAACTTCCTAGTGATTCTCCATTACTTTATGTATCAAAATCAAGCTTCTTACATCGCGATTCATCCTGGTTTGATTAGAATGACAAAGAAGCTGTCATATTCCCAAACAGGAAAACTGGGATCACCTGATTTGAAAGTGGGATAGCTTCTTCATCCTAACTCCTATGAGATTTATTCAACTTCCTAGTGATTCTCCATTACTTTATGTATCAAAATCAAGCTTCTTACATCGCGATTCATCCTGGTTTGATTAGAATGACAAAGAAGCTGTCATATTCCCAAACAGGAAAACTGGGATCACCTGATTTGAAAGTGGGATAGCTTCTTCATCCTAACTCCTATGAGATTTATTCAACTTCCTAGTGATTCTCCATTACTTTATGTATCAAAATCAAGCTTCTTACATCGCGATTCATCCTGGTTTGATTAGAATGACAAGGAAGCTGTCATATTCCCAAACAGGAAAACTGGGATCACCTGATTTGAAAGTGGGATAGCTTCTTCATCCTAACTCCTATGAGATTTATTCAACTTCCTAGTGATTCTCCATTACTTTATGTATCAAAATCAAGCTTCTTACATCGCGATTCATCCTGGTTTGATTAGAATGACAAGGAAGCTGTCATATTCCCAAACAGGAAAACTGGGATCACCTGATTTGAAAGTGGGATAGCTTCTTCATCCTAACTCCTATGAGATTTATTCAACTTCCTAGTGATTCTCCATTACTTTATGTATCAAAATCAAGCTTCTTACATCGCGATTCATCCTGGTTTGATTAGAATGACAAAGAAGCTGTCATATTCCCAAACAGGAAAACTGGGATCACCTGATTTGAAAGTGGGATAGCTTCTTCATCCTAACTCCTATGAGATTTATTCAACTTCCTAGTGATTCTCCATTACTTTATGTATCAAAATCAAGCTTCTTACATCGCGATTCATCCTGGTTTGATTAGAATGACAAGGAAGCTGTCATATTCCCAAACAGGAAAACTGGGATCACCTGATTTGAAAGTGGGATAGCTTCTTCATCCTAACTCCTATGAGATTTATTCAACTTCCTAGTGATTCTCCATTACTTTATGTATCAAAATCAAGCTTCTTACATCGCGATTCATCCTGGTTTGATTAGAATGACAAAGAAGCTGTCATATTCCCAAACAGGAAAACTGGGATCACCTGATTTGAAAGTGGGATAGCTTCTTCATCCTAACTCCTATGAGATTTATTCAACTTCCTAGTGATTCTCCATTACTTTATGTATCAAAATCAAGCTTCTTACATCGCGATTCATCCTGGTTTGATTAGAATGACAAGGAAGCTGTCATATTCCCAAACAGGAAAACTGGGATCACCTGATTTGAAAGTGGGATAGCTTCTTCATCCTAACTCCTATGAGATTTATTCAACTTCCTAGTGATTCTCCATTACTTTATGTATCAAAATCAAGCTTCTTACATCGCGATTCATCCTGGTTTGATTAGAATGACAAGAAGCTGTCATATTCCCAAACAGGAAAACTGGGATCACCTGATTTGAAAGTGGGATAGCTTCTTCATCCTAACTCCTATGAGATTTATTCAACTTCCTAGTGATTCTCCATTACTTTATGTATCAAAATCAAGCTTCTTACATCGCGATTCATCCTGGTTTGATTAGAATGACAAAGAAGCTGTCATATTCCCAAACAGGAAAACTGGGATCACCTGATTTGAAAGTGGGATAGCTTCTTCATCCTAACTCCTATGAGATTTATTCAACTTCCTAGTGATTCTCCATTACTTTATGTATCAAAATCAAGCTTCTTACATCGCGATTCATCCTGGTTTGATTAGAATGACAAGGAAGCTGTCATATTCCCAAACAGGAAAACTGGGATCACCTGATTTGAAAGTGGGATAGCTTCTTCATCCTAACTCCTATGAGATTTATTCAACTTCCTAGTGATTCTCCATTACTTTATGTATCAAAATCAAGCTTCTTACATCGCGATTCATCCTGGTTTGATTAGAATGACAAGAAGCTGTCATATTCCCAAACAGGAAAACTGGGATCACCTGATTTGAAAGTGGGATAGCTTCTTCATCCTAACTCCTATGAGATTTATTCAACTTCCTAGTGATTCTCCATTACTTTATGTATCAAAATCAAGCTTCTTACATCGCGATTCATCCTGGTTTGATTAGAATGACAAGAAGCTGTCATATTCCCAAACAGGAAAACTGGGATCACCTGATTTGAAAGTGGGATAGCTTCTTCATCCTAACTCCTATGAGATTTATTCAACTTCCTAGTGATTCTCCATTACTTTATGTATCAAAATCAAGCTTCTTACATCGCGATTCATCCTGGTTTGATTAGAATGACAAGAAGCTGTCATATTCCCAAACAGGAAAACTGGGATCACCTGATTTGAAAGTGGGATAGCTTCTTCATCCTAACTCCTATGAGATTTATTCAACTTCCTAGTGATTCTCCATTACTTTATGTATCAAAATCAAGCTTCTTACATCGCGATTCATCCTGGTTTGATTAGAATGACAAGAAGCTGTCATATTCCCAAACAGGAAAACTGGGATCACCTGATTTGAAAGTGGGATAGCTTCTTCATCCTAACTCCTATGAGATTTATTCAACTTCCTAGTGATTCTCCATTACTTTATGTATCAAAATCAAGCTTCTTACATCGCGATTCATCCTGGTTTGATTAGAATGACAAGAAGCTGTCATATTCCCAAACAGGAAAACTGGGATCACCTGATTTGAAAGTGGGATAGCTTCTTCATCCTAACTCCTATGAGATTTATTCAACTTCCTAGTGATTCTCCATTACTTTATGTATCAAAATCAAGCTTCTTACATCGCGATTCATCCTGGTTTGATTAGAATGACAAAGAAGCTGTCATATTCCCAAACAGGAAAACTGGGATCACCTGATTTGAAAGTGGGATAGCTTCTTCATCCTAACTCCTATGAGATTTATTCAACTTCCTAGTGATTCTCCATTACTTTATGTATCAAAATCAAGCTTCTTACATCGCGATTCATCCTGGTTTGATTAGAATGACAAGGAAGCTGTCATATTCCCAAACAGGAAAACTGGGATCACCTGATTTGAAAGTGGGATAGCTTCTTCATCCTAACTCCTATGAGATTTATTCAACTTCCTAGTGATTCTCCATTACTTTATGTATCAAAATCAAGCTTCTTACATCGCGATTCATCCTGGTTTGATTAGAATGACAAGAAGCTGTCATATTCCCAAACAGGAAAACTGGGATCACCTGATTTGAAAGTGGGATAGCTTCTTCATCCTAACTCCTATGAGATTTATTCAACTTCCTAGTGATTCTCCATTACTTTATGTATCAAAATCAAGCTTCTTACATCGCGATTCATCCTGGTTTGATTAGAATGACAAGAAGCTGTCATATTCCCAAACAGGAAAACTGGGATCACCTGATTTGAAAGTGGGATAGCTTCTTCATCCTAACTCCTATGAGATTTATTCAACTTCCTAGTGATTCTCCATTACTTTATGTATCAAAATCAAGCTTCTTACATCGCGATTCATCCTGGTTTGATTAGAATGACAAGGAAGCTGTCATATTCCCAAACAGGAAAACTGGGATCACCTGATTTGAAAGTGGGATAGCTTCTTCATCCTAACTCCTATGAGATTTATTCAACTTCCTAGTGATTCTCCATTACTTTATGTATCAAAATCAAGCTTCTTACATCGCGATTCATCCTGGTTTGATTAGAATGACAAAGAAGCTGTCATATTCCCAAACAGGAAAACTGGGATCACCTGATTTGAAAGTGGGATAGCTTCTTCATCCTAACTCCTATGAGATTTATTCAACTTCCTAGTGATTCTCCATTACTTTATGTATCAAAATCAAGCTTCTTACATCGCGATTCATCCTGGTTTGATTAGAATGACAAGGAAGCTGTCATATTCCCAAACAGGAAAACTGGGATCACCTGATTTGAAAGTGGGATAGCTTCTTCATCCTAACTCCTATGAGATTTATTCAACTTCCTAGTGATTCTCCATTACTTTATGTATCAAAATCAAGCTTCTTACATCGCGATTCATCCTGGTTTGATTAGAATGACAAAGAAGCTGTCATATTCCCAAACAGGAAAACTGGGATCACCTGATTTGAAAGTGGGATAGCTTCTTCATCCTAACTCCTATGAGATTTATTCAACTTCCTAGTGATTCTCCATTACTTTATGTATCAAAATCAAGCTTCTTACATCGCGATTCATCCTGGTTTGATTAGAATGACAAGAAGCTGTCATATTCCCAAACAGGAAAACTGGGATCACCTGATTTGAAAGTGGGATAGCTTCTTCATCCTAACTCCTATGAGATTTATTCAACTTCCTAGTGATTCTCCATTACTTTATGTATCAAAATCAAGCTTCTTACATCGCGATTCATCCTGGTTTGATTAGAATGACAAGGAAGCTGTCATATTCCCAAACAGGAAAACTGGGATCACCTGATTTGAAAGTGGGATAGCTTCTTCATCCTAACTCCTATGAGATTTATTCAACTTCCTAGTGATTCTCCATTACTTTATGTATCAAAATCAAGCTTCTTACATCGCGATTCATCCTGGTTTGATTAGAATGACAAAGAAGCTGTCATATTCCCAAACAGGAAAACTGGGATCACCTGATTTGAAAGTGGGATAGCTTCTTCATCCTAACTCCTATGAGATTTATTCAACTTCCTAGTGATTCTCCATTACTTTATGTATCAAAATCAAGCTTCTTACATCGCGATTCATCCTGGTTTGATTAGAATGACAAGGAAGCTGTCATATTCCCAAACAGGAAAACTGGGATCACCTGATTTGAAAGTGGGATAGCTTCTTCATCCTAACTCCTATGAGATTTATTCAACTTCCTAGTGATTCTCCATTACTTTATGTATCAAAATCAAGCTTCTTACATCGCGATTCATCCTGGTTTGATTAGAATGACAAGGAAGCTGTCATATTCCCAAACAGGAAAACTGGGATCACCTGATTTGAAAGTGGGATAGCTTCTTCATCCTAACTCCTATGAGATTTATTCAACTTCCTAGTGATTCTCCATTACTTTATGTATCAAAATCAAGCTTCTTACATCGCGATTCATCCTGGTTTGATTAGAATGACAAGGAAGCTGTCATATTCCCAAACAGGAAAACTGGGATCACCTGATTTGAAAGTGGGATAGCTTCTTCATCCTAACTCCTATGAGATTTATTCAACTTCCTAGTGATTCTCCATTACTTTATGTATCAAAATCAAGCTTCTTACATCGCGATTCATCCTGGTTTGATTAGAATGACAAGGAAGCTGTCATATTCCCAAACAGGAAAACTGGGATCACCTGATTTGAAAGTGGGATAGCTTCTTCATCCTAACTCCTATGAGATTTATTCAACTTCCTAGTGATTCTCCATTACTTTATGTATCAAAATCAAGCTTCTTACATCGCGATTCATCCTGGTTTGATTAGAATGACAAGGAAGCTGTCATATTCCCAAACAGGAAAACTGGGATCACCTGATTTGAAAGTGGGATAGCTTCTTCATCCTAACTCCTATGAGATTTATTCAACTTCCTAGTGATTCTCCATTACTTTATGTATCAAAATCAAGCTTCTTACATCGCGATTCATCCTGGTTTGATTAGAATGACAAGAAGCTGTCATATTCCCAAACAGGAAAACTGGGATCACCTGATTTGAAAGTGGGATAGCTTCTTCATCCTAACTCCTATGAGATTTATTCAACTTCCTAGTGATTCTCCATTACTTTATGTATCAAAATCAAGCTTCTTACATCGCGATTCATCCTGGTTTGATTAGAATGACAAAGAAGCTGTCATATTCCCAAACAGGAAAACTGGGATCACCTGATTTGAAAGTGGGATAGCTTCTTCATCCTAACTCCTATGAGATTTATTCAACTTCCTAGTGATTCTCCATTACTTTATGTATCAAAATCAAGCTTCTTACATCGCGATTCATCCTGGTTTGATTAGAATGACAAGGAAGCTGTCATATTCCCAAACAGGAAAACTGGGATCACCTGATTTGAAAGTGGGATAGCTTCTTCATCCTAACTCCTATGAGATTTATTCAACTTCCTAGTGATTCTCCATTACTTTATGTATCAAAATCAAGCTTCTTACATCGCGATTCATCCTGGTTTGATTAGAATGACAAGGAAGCTGTCATATTCCCAAACAGGAAAACTGGGATCACCTGATTTGAAAGTGGGATAGCTTCTTCATCCTAACTCCTATGAGATTTATTCAACTTCCTAGTGATTCTCCATTACTTTATGTATCAAAATCAAGCTTCTTACATCGCGATTCATCCTGGTTTGATTAGAATGACAAGAAGCTGTCATATTCCCAAACAGGAAAACTGGGATCACCTGATTTGAAAGTGGGATAGCTTCTTCATCCTAACTCCTATGAGATTTATTCAACTTCCTAGTGATTCTCCATTACTTTATGTATCAAAATCAAGCTTCTTACATCGCGATTCATCCTGGTTTGATTAGAATGACAAGGAAGCTGTCATATTCCCAAACAGGAAAACTGGGATCACCTGATTTGAAAGTGGGATAGCTTCTTCATCCTAACTCCTATGAGATTTATTCAACTTCCTAGTGATTCTCCATTACTTTATGTATCAAAATCAAGCTTCTTACATCGCGATTCATCCTGGTTTGATTAGAATGACAAAGAAGCTGTCATATTCCCAAACAGGAAAACTGGGATCACCTGATTTGAAAGTGGGATAGCTTCTTCATCCTAACTCCTATGAGATTTATTCAACTTCCTAGTGATTCTCCATTACTTTATGTATCAAAATCAAGCTTCTTACATCGCGATTCATCCTGGTTTGATTAGAATGACAAGGAAGCTGTCATATTCCCAAACAGGAAAACTGGGATCACCTGATTTGAAAGTGGGATAGCTTCTTCATCCTAACTCCTATGAGATTTATTCAACTTCCTAGTGATTCTCCATTACTTTATGTATCAAAATCAAGCTTCTTACATCGCGATTCATCCTGGTTTGATTAGAATGACAAAGAAGCTGTCATATTCCCAAACAGGAAAACTGGGATCACCTGATTTGAAAGTGGGATAGCTTCTTCATCCTAACTCCTATGAGATTTATTCAACTTCCTAGTGATTCTCCATTACTTTATGTATCAAAATCAAGCTTCTTACATCGCGATTCATCCTGGTTTGATTAGAATGACAAAGAAGCTGTCATATTCCCAAACAGGAAAACTGGGATCACCTGATTTGAAAGTGGGATAGCTTCTTCATCCTAACTCCTATGAGATTTATTCAACTTCCTAGTGATTCTCCATTACTTTATGTATCAAAATCAAGCTTCTTACATCGCGATTCATCCTGGTTTGATTAGAATGACAAGGAAGCTGTCATATTCCCAAACAGGAAAACTGGGATCACCTGATTTGAAAGTGGGATAGCTTCTTCATCCTAACTCCTATGAGATTTATTCAACTTCCTAGTGATTCTCCATTACTTTATGTATCAAAATCAAGCTTCTTACATCGCGATTCATCCTGGTTTGATTAGAATGACAAGGAAGCTGTCATATTCCCAAACAGGAAAACTGGGATCACCTGATTTGAAAGTGGGATAGCTTCTTCATCCTAACTCCTATGAGATTTATTCAACTTCCTAGTGATTCTCCATTACTTTATGTATCAAAATCAAGCTTCTTACATCGCGATTCATCCTGGTTTGATTAGAATGACAAGAAGCTGTCATATTCCCAAACAGGAAAACTGGGATCACCTGATTTGAAAGTGGGATAGCTTCTTCATCCTAACTCCTATGAGATTTATTCAACTTCCTAGTGATTCTCCATTACTTTATGTATCAAAATCAAGCTTCTTACATCGCGATTCATCCTGGTTTGATTAGAATGACAAGGAAGCTGTCATATTCCCAAACAGGAAAACTGGGATCACCTGATTTGAAAGTGGGATAGCTTCTTCATCCTAACTCCTATGAGATTTATTCAACTTCCTAGTGATTCTCCACTACTTTATGTATCAAAATCAAGCTTCTTACATCGCGATTCATCCTGGTTTGATTAGAATGACAAAGAAGCTGTCATATTCCCAAACAGGAAAACTGGGATCACCTGATTTGAAAGTGGGATAGCTTCTTCATCCTAACTCCTATGAGATTTATTCAACTTCCTAGTGATTCTCCATTACTTTATGTATCAAAATCAAGCTTCTTACATCGCGATTCATCCTGGTTTGATTAGAATGACAAGGAAGCTGTCATATTCCCAAACAGGAAAACTGGGATCACCTGATTTGAAAGTGGGATAGCTTCTTCATCCTAACTCCTATGAGATTTATTCAACTTCCTAGTGATTCTCCACTACTTTATGTATCAAAATCAAGCTTCTTACATCGCGATTCATCCTGGTTTGATTAGAATGACAAGGAAGCTGTCATATTCCCAAACAGGAAAACTGGGATCACCTGATTTGAAAGTGGGATAGCTTCTTCATCCTAACTCCTATGAGATTTATTCAACTTCCTAGTGATTCTCCATTACTTTATGTATCAAAATCAAGCTTCTTACATCGCGATTCATCCTGGTTTGATTAGAATGACAAAGAAGCTGTCATATTCCCAAACAGGAAAACTGGGATCACCTGATTTGAAAGTGGGATAGCTTCTTCATCCTAACTCCTATGAGATTTATTCAACTTCCTAGTGATTCTCCATTACTTTATGTATCAAAATCAAGCTTCTTACATCGCGATTCATCCTGGTTTGATTAGAATGACAAGGAAGCTGTCATATTCCCAAACAGGAAAACTGGGATCACCTGATTTGAAAGTGGGATAGCTTCTTCATCCTAACTCCTATGAGATTTATTCAACTTCCTAGTGATTCTCCATTACTTTATGTATCAAAATCAAGCTTCTTACATCGCGATTCATCCTGGTTTGATTAGAATGACAAGGAAGCTGTCATATTCCCAAACAGGAAAACTGGGATCACCTGATTTGAAAGTGGGATAGCTTCTTCATCCTAACTCCTATGAGATTTATTCAACTTCCTAGTGATTCTCCACTACTTTATGTATCAAAATCAAGCTTCTTACATCGCGATTCATCCTGGTTTGATTAGAATGACAAGGAAGCTGTCATATTCCCAAACAGGAAAACTGGGATCACCTGATTTGAAAGTGGGATAGCTTCTTCATCCTAACTCCTATGAGATTTATTCAACTTCCTAGTGATTCTCCATTACTTTATGTATCAAATCAAGCTTCTTACATCGCGATTCATCCTGGTTTGATTAGAATGACAAGGAAGCTGTCATATTCCCAAACAGGAAAACTGGGATCACCTGATTTGAAAGTGGGATAGCTTCTTCATCCTAACTCCTATGAGATTTATTCAACTTCCTAGTGATTCTCCACTACTTTATGTATCAAAATCAAGCTTCTTACATCGCGATTCATCCTGGTTTGATTAGAATGACAAAGAAGCTGTCATATTCCCAAACAGGAAAACTGGGATCACCTGATTTGAAAGTGGGATAGCTTCTTCATCCTAACTCCTATGAGATTTATTCAACTTCCTAGTGATTCTCCATTACTTTATGTATCAAAATCAAGCTTCTTACATCGCGATTCATCCTGGTTCGATTAGAATGACAAGGAAGCTGTCATATTCCCAAACAGGAAAACTGGGATCACCTGATTTGAAAGTGGGATAGCTTCTTCATCCTAACTCCTATGAGATTTATTCAACTTCCTAGTGACTCTCCATTACTTTATGTATCCAAATCAAGCTTCTTACATCGCGATTCTGT
The DNA here is from genome assembly GCF_020379485.1 of Brassica napus. Taxonomy (NCBI): domain Eukaryota; kingdom Viridiplantae; phylum Streptophyta; class Magnoliopsida; order Brassicales; family Brassicaceae; genus Brassica; species Brassica napus. Next base: position 122,919 of record NW_026014699.1, read on the forward strand.
TGAGAAGAGTGCACTATAATATGAAGAAGAAGTCCAAGAGGGTGTAGAAGTGTTGAGGAGTTAATAAGCAAGTAAGAGAAGGAGCATGTACGGACAGACAGTACGGATAGGGAGAGCAGTACGGACGCAGGCCGTACCAACGACCATCCGCAAGAAGTAACTCGGCCAAGGTGAAATGTAAACAGGCTGGAGTTACTTTACCTTACTTACCGTGAACCTGAAGTTGAGCTGAACATTAGAAGGATAAGGGAGGCGCGTCTGACAGCCTGTCATAGGCTGGAAAGGTAAAGGCATATTCAAAGATGCCTTACACATGTGGAGACTCTCATTGGAAGGATTCAAAAGAGCTCTTAGCTGGTTATTGACCTCACATGCTTTCTACTTTATGTAATCGAAACCCTAGTGTCTTAAGCTTCCTATATAAGTGTAAACTCTCTCATTATTAATGTTAAGCAAGTTATGAGTCTCTCTTAGTCTCTCTCTAGTTCGTTCTTAGACTCTTAATCTCATTTTATACTTTAATCTTCTCTAAATCTCTTCTAATCTTTCCTAAATACTCAGATCACTCTAAACATCACTAAAAGTGATATGGTATCAGAGCCAGGTTCGTGAGAGCCTGAGGTCGTGTGAGATTCTTTGAAGCCTCAAGGTTGAAGCTTTGAAGAAACTCTTGTGTGTTCTTGTGTGTTTGAGAGTTTCTGGGTACTTTTCAAGTTCAAGACTGGTTGTGGTGTGTCATCTGAAGCTGTGTGGGTTGAAGATCGAGGCGGTGAAGGTTTCTACAAGTCATTCAACTCAAGATAAAGTTTCTGAAGCTTAGAGGGTTCATCATTCAACATGGAGAGTGGGATGAACATGAACATGAAGGTAGCTGTGTGTTTCAAGGGAACCAACTACTTGGTGTGGTCTCGGATGGTGAGAACCACGGTGGGAAGCAAGGGGTTGTGGAAGCACATCACCCCCGGAGAAGCTCCAAAACTCATCACTCAAGGAGAGGATGATGGTGAGGCTGCAAGCAAGGCGGAAGAGAAGTGGCATCAAGAGGACATGCTGGTGATGTCTGTGCTTCATGCGTCACTTGAGCCGGCCATTCTGGATGCATACAGCTACTGTGAGTCTGCTAAGGAGCTGTGGGATACTTTGAAGAAGGTGTATGGCAACACGTCAAACCTAAGCCGAGTGTTTGAAGTGAAGCAAGCCATCAACAACCTTGTACAAGAAGACATGGAGTTCACCAAGCATCTAGGGAGATTCAGGAGTCTCTGGTCCGAGATGGAGATGCTTAGGCCAAGCACAACGGATGCTGATGAGCTTAACAAGAGGAGAGAGCAAGACAAGGTCTTTGGGCTACTCCTCACGCTGAACCCGGCTTACAACGGTCTCATCCAGCACCTGCTTAGAGAAGACACTCTACCTGATCTTGAGGATGTGTGTGCGCGGATTCAGAAGGAGCAAGGCTCCATTGGGTTGTTTGCAAAGAAAGGAGACCTTTCCCTTGCAAGCCAAGCAACTCAAGAGGAAGGTAGTGAAGCTCCACAAGCAAACAAGGCTACGGCTGCGCATGGGAAGTTTGAGGAGAGGAGGTTCAATGGGAGTTGTGATCACTGCAAGAAGCATGGCCACAAGAAGAGCCAATGCTGGATACTCCATCCTCACCTCAAGCCGGCTAAGTTCATGAAGGATCGTGAGGCAAGGGCTAATGTCTCGGATGGTACAAGTGGAGCTGGTACAAGCAAAGGAAAGGAGATAGATGGGCGTGAGGCAGGTGATGGAAAGTCTCTTGTAGCCTACACTGGAGCATCAAGCAACCGTGGGAACAATGATCAAGAGTATCTAAGGAGATCCGACCTTGATGCTCTCATTAAGATGTTCAAGGAGAATGGTAACATCTTTGGGTATTCTTTTGGTGCTAGGGTGGTAGAGAACTATGAGAATCTAACTAGAACTGATAGGATGCATGAGAGCTTGATAGAAATGGTAAATCAATCTAGGATTGCAAACTTTGCTAGAAATGATCATGCATTCAAACCATCTAGTATCCTTGCGCATATTGCTAGTTCTCATGACATTAAGCCATTAGTGATTGATTCAGGTGCATCTCATCATATGATAAGTGACACTAGCTTAATTAAAAACATTGTGCCAATGAATGGAAATGTACTGATTGCTAATGGAGATAAGATTCCTATTAGAGGAATAGGAAGTCTTAAACTATTTGATAAGGAAACTAAAGCTTTTTATATGCCTGAATTTACATCAAACTTGTTATCTGTTAAGAAATGTGCTACTGATTTGCAATGCAATGTTATATTCAGTCCTAATGATGTGAAGTTTCAGGATATTAAAAGCAGCAAGATGATTGGAAAGGGAGTGACTAAAGGAGAGCTATATTTACTTGAAGATCTCACTCCTGTTTCTAGATATAGCTGCTCGTTTACTTCTGTTTCTAGTTCTGGTTTAAGTAAAAATGCATTGTGGCATGCTAGATTAGGACACCCTCATAATAAGGCTTTAAAACTGATGTTGCCAGGTGTTTCCTTTGAGAATAATGATTGTGAAGCTTGCATTTTAGGCAAGCATTGTAGAACTGTCTTTACCAAGTCTACTACTGTTTATGAAAAGTGTTTTGATCTTATTCATTCTGATGTTTGGACTGCACCTTGCCTATCTAGAGAAAACCATAAGTATTATGTAACTTTCATTGATGAAAAATCCAAATACACCTGGTTAACCTTAATTCCAACCAAAGATAGGGTACTTGATGCATTTAAAAATTTTCAATCCTATGTGACTAACCATTACAATGCCAAGATAAAGATTTTCAGGTCAGATAATGGAGGAGAGTACACGGGACAAGCATTCAAGCTACACCTAGCTCAGCATGGAATTCTTCATCAGACAAGCTGTCCCTATACACCACAACAGAATGGTGTGGCTGAGAGGAAGAACAGGCATTTGATGGAAGTAGCCAGGTCCATGATGTTTCAATCCAATGTGCCTAAGAAGTTTTGGAGTGATGCTGTTGCTACGGCGTGTTATCTCATCAACAGGACACCAACTCTGATTCTTCAAGGACAATCACCATTTGAGGTACTGAATCAGTACAAGCCTTCTCTCGAGCATATGAAGGTCTTTGGGTGTTTGTGTTTTGTGATGGTGCCTGGAGAGATAAGAAACAAGCTAGAAGCTAAGAGTTCAAAGGCAATGTTCATTGGATACTCATCAAGTCAGAAAGGATACAAGTGCTATGATCCTAACACAAGGAGAGTGTTAGTATCTAGAGAAGTGAAGTTTGTTGAAGAGAAAGGATATTATGAGGAACAGATTCAAGAAGACTTGAAGGATCTTACCTCTGATAGAGCTGAAACCTTGAGGATTATCCTAGAAGGCCTTGGAATCAACATGAATCAAGGACATCAAGGGGGGAGAAGCACTACCCCAGTCCCGGATCATCAGACTTCCAACCTTGAGCATGAGGGGGGGAATGAAACAAGAACTCCAAACCGTGAAGAAACAAGTAGAGAAGAGAGTTCTGGCTCTCATGATCAAGCTGTGGAATCAAATGATCAAGAAGAAGGAGCTGAAGAGAGTCAGCTAAGGGAAGAAGGAGCTGAAGCAAGTCAGCTAGGAGAAGAAAGATCTGAAACAAGTGTGCTGCCACAAGAAGAACAAGAGATGGCGCAAGAAGGGCCAGTATTGAGAAGAAGTACAAGGCTGAGAAAGGATCCTTCCAGTTGGGTAAACACAAGAGTGTACTACAATGCCCAAGCTGTGAAGCATCCTACTCAGGCCGTGTGTTCTTTTGCTCAATATCCAGAAGCACATTGCGCATTCATGGTAAACTTGGATGAGAATCACATTCCAAGAAGCTATGAAGAGGCAATGGAGGATAAGGAATGGAAGGAATCAGTAGGAGCTGAGGCAGGAGCTATGATAAAGAATGATACATGGTATGAGAGTGAACTACCAAAAGGGAAGAAAGCTGTGTCTAGTAGATGGATCTTTACAATCAAGTACAAGGCTGATGGGTCGATTGAGAGGAAGAAGACTAGACTAGTAGCAAGAGGGTTCACTCAGACATATGGAGAGGATTACATTGAAACATTTGCACCAGTGGCCAAGCTACACACCATTAGGATTGTTTTAAGCTTGGCTGTGAACCTTGGATGGGGATTGTGGCAAATGGATGTAAAGAATGCATTTCTACAAGGAGAACTTGAGGATGAAGTCTATATGTATCCTCCATCAGGCCTGGAACATCTAGTGAAGAGAGGGAATGTACTGAGGCTGAAGAAAGCTATTTATGGGTTGAAGCAATCACCAAGAGCTTGGTATAACAAGTTGAGCACAACCTTAAACGGCCGAGGCTTCAAGAAGTCAGAGTTGGATCACACTCTCTTTACACTCACGACACCCTCAGGTATGGTTGCTCTCCTTGTGTATGTGGATGATATCATTATCACAGGAAGTGATAAGGAAGGTATCAAAGCAACCAAGGAGTTTCTAAAGACTATGTTTGAAATCAAAGACTTGGGAGAAATGAAATACTTCCTTGGAATTGAGATTTGTAGATCCAAGGAAGGTTTGTTCATGTCCCAAAGAAAGTATACACTTGATCTTTTGAAAGATGCAGGTGCTTATGGAGGCAAGACAGCAAGGATGCCAATGGAGGATGGCTACAAAGTACCAAGAGAGGGGGAGATTGAAGACAGCAAGCCATTTCATGATCCTAAACTCTATAGAAAACTTGTTGGCAAATTGATTTATCTTACCATCACAAGACCTGATATATGCTTTGCTGTGAATCAGGTGAGTCAACACATGCAGCTTCCCAAGGAACATCATTGGCGTATGGTGGAGAGGCTGCTGATGTATCTAAATGGCTCGCCGGATCAAGGGGTTTGGATGGGATGCAATGGAAGCTCAGAAGTGGTGGGCTATTGTGATGCTGATTGGGCAGGAGATAGAGCTGATAGGAGATCAACTACCGGCTATTGCACTTTCATTGGAGGCAACTTGGTGACTTGGAAAAGCAAGAAGCAGAAGGTGGTGTCATGTTCAAGTGCTGAAGCTGAGTATAGAGCCATGCTGAAGCTGACAAACGAGTTGGTGTGGATCAAAGGCATCTTGAAGCACTTGGAGATTGATCAAGCCACTCCAATGACAATGCATTGTGACAACCAAGCTGCCATTCACATTGCATCCAACTCGGTGTTCCATGAGAGAACCAAGCACATTGAGGTTGATTGCCACAAGGTGAGACAGATGATTGTGCTTGGAGTGATCTTACCTTGCTATACGAGAAGTGAAGATCAGTTGGCTGATGTGTTCACCAAGGCGGCAAGACAAAAGACTATGGAGTCCATTCACATTAGATTGGGACTCATAGATCTTGGGAAGAGAAGGAGCTGATCCCCTTAGCTGTGAGATCTTTACTCTTTTTCCCTCATTAAGGTTTTATCCCAATGGGTTTTCCTTAGTGAGGTTTTTAATGAGGAAGATCTCATGGCTGTCCAAGCTTAGGCTTTCACAAAGCTAAGCTTGAGGGGGAGTGTTGAGAAGAGTGCACTATAATATGAAGAAGAAGTCCAAGAGGGTGTAGAAGTGTTGAGGAGTTAATAAGCAAGTAAGAGAAGGAGCATGTACGGACAGACAGTACGGATAGGGAGAGCAGTACGGACGCAGGCCGTACCAACGACCATCCGCAAGAAGTAACTCGGCCAAGGTGAAATGTAAACAGGCTGGAGTTACTTTACCTTACTTACCGTGAACCTGAAGTTGAGCTGAACATTAGAAGGATAAGGGAGGCGCGTCTGACAGCCTGTCATAGGCTGGAAAGGTAAAGGCATATTCAAAGATGCCTTACACATGTGGAGACTCTCATTGGAAGGATTCAAAAGAGCTCTTAGCTGGTTATTGACCTCACATGCTTTCTACTTTATGTAATCGAAACCCTAGTGTCTTAAGCTTCCTATATAAGTGTAAACTCTCTCATTATTAATGTTAAGCAAGTTATGAGTCTCTCTTAGTCTCTCTCTAGTTCGTTCTTAGACTCTTAATCTCATTTTATACTTTAATCTTCTCTAAATCTCTTCTAATCTTTCCTAAATACTCAGATCACTCTAAACATCACTAAAAGTGATAGATTCATCCTGGTTCGATTAGAATGACAAGGAAGCTGTCATATTCCCAAACAGGAAAACTGGGATCACCTGATTTGAAAGTGGGATAGCTTCTTCATCCTAACTCCTATGAGATTTATTCAACTTCCTAGTGATTCTCCATTACTTTATGTATCAAAATCAAGCTTCTTACATAGAGATTCATCCTGGTTTGATTAGAATGACAAGGAAGCTGTCATATTCCCAAACAGGAAAACTGGGATCACCTGATTTGAAAGTGGGATAGCTTCTTCATCCTAACTCCTATGAGATTTATTCAACTTCCTAATGGTTCTCCACTACTTTATGTATCCAAATCAAGCTTCTTACATCGCGATTCATCCTGGTTTGATTAGAATGACAAGGAAGCTGTCATATTCCCAAACAGGAAAACTGGGATCACCTGATTTGAAAGTGGGATAGCTTCTTCATCCTAACTCCTATGAGATTTATTCAACTTCCTAGTGATTCTCCATTACTTTATGTATCCAAATCAAGCTTCTTACATCGCGATTCATCCTGGTTTGATTAGAATGACAAAGAAGCTGTCATATTCCCAAACAGAAAAACTGGGATCACCTGATTTGAAAGTGGGATAGCTTCTTCATCCTAACTCCTATGAGATTTATTCAACTTCCTAATGATTCTCCACTACTTTATGTATCCAAATCAAGCTTCTTACATCGCGATTCATCCTGGTTTGATTAGAATGACAAGGAAGCTGTCATATTCCCAAACAGGAAAACTGGGATCACCTGATTTGAAAGTGGGATAGCTTCTTCATCCTAACTCCTATGAGATTTATTCAACTTCCTAGTGATTCTCCATTACTTTATGTATCCAAATCAAGCTTCTTACATCGCGATTCATCCTGGTTTGATTAGAATGACAAAGAAGCTGTCATATTCCTAAACAGAAAAACTGGGATCACCTGATTTGAAAGTGGGATAGCTTCTTCATCCTTACTCCTATGAGATTTCTTCAACTTCCTAATGGTTCTCCACTACTTTATGTATCAAAATCAAGCTTCTTACATCGCGATTCATCCTGGTTCGATTAGAATGACAAAGAAGCTGTCATATTCCCAAACAGGAAAACTGGGATCACCTGATTTGAATGTGGGATAGCTTCTTCATCCTTACTCCTATGAGATTTCTTCAACTTCCTAATGGTTCTCCACTACTTTATATATCAAAATCAAGCTTCTTACATCGCGATTCATTCTGGTTTGATTAGAATGACAAAGAAGCTGTCATATTCCCAAACAGGAAAACTGGGATCACCTGATTTGAAAGTGGGATAGCTTCTTCATCCTAACTCCTATGAGATTTATTCAACTTCCTAGTGATTCTCCATTACTTTATGTATCAAAATCAAGCTTCTTACATAGCGATTCATCCTGGTTTGATTAGAATGACAAGGAAGCTGTCATATTCCCAAACAGGAAAACTGGGATCACCTGATTTGAAAGTGGGATAGCTTCTTCATCCTAACTCCTATGAGATTTATTCAACTTCCTAGTGATTCTCCACTACTTTATGTATCAAAATCAAGCTTCTTACATAGCGATTCATCCTGGTTTGATTAAAATGACAAGGAAGCTATCATATTCCCAAACAGGAAACCTGGGATCACCTGATTTGAAAGTGGGATAGCTTCTTCATCCTAACTCCTATGAGATTTATTCAACTTCCTAGTGATTCTCCATTACTTTATGTATCAAAATCAAGCTTCTTACATATCGATTCATCCTGGTTTGATTAGAATGACAAGGAAGCTGTCATATTCCCAAACAGGAAAACTGGGATCACCTGATTTGAAAGTGGGATAGCTTCTTCATCCTAACTCCTATGAGATTTATTCAACTTCCTAGTGATTCTCCATTACTTTATGTATCAAAATCAAGCTTCTTACATCGCGATTCATCCTGGTTCGATTAGAATGACAAGGAAGCTGTCATATTCCCAAACAGGAAAACTGGGATCACCTGATTTGAAAGTGGGATAGCTTCTTCATCCTAACTCCTATGAGATTTATTCAACTTCCTAGTGATTCTCCACTACTTTATGTATCAAAATCAAGCTTCTTACATAGCGATTCATCCTGGTTTGATTAGAATGACAAGGAAGCTGTCATATTCCCAAACAGGAAAACTGGGATCACCTGATTTGAAAGTGGGATAGCTTCTTCATCCTAACTCCTATGAGATTTATTCAACTTCCTAATGGTTCTCCACTACTTTATGTATCCAAATCAAGCTTCTTACATCGCGATTCATCCTGGTTCGATTAGAATGACAAGGAAGCTGTCATATTCCCAAACAGGAAAACTGGGATCACCTGATTTGAAAGTGGGATAGCTTCTTCATCCTAACTCCTATGAGATTTATTCAACTTCCTAGTGATTCTCCATTACTTTATGTATCCAAATCAAGCTTCTTACATCGCGATTCATCCTGGTTTGATTAGAATGACAAAGAAGCTGTCATATTCCCAAACAGAAAAACTGGGATCACCTGATTTGAAAGTGAGATAGCTTCTTCATCCTAACTCCTATGAGATTTCTTCAACTTCCTAATGGTTCTCCACTACTTTATGTATCCAAATCAAGCTTCTTACATCGCGATTCATCCTGGTTCGATTAGAATGACAAGGAAGCTGTCATATTCCCAAACAGGAAAACTGGGATCACCTGATTTGAAAGTGGGATAGCTTCTTCATCCTAACTCCTATGAGATTTATTCAACTTCCTAGTGATTCTCCATTACTTTATGTATCCAAATCAAGCTTCTTACATCGCGATTCATCCTGGTTTCATTAGAATGACAAAGAAGCTGTCATATTCCTAAACAGAAAAACTGGGATCACCTGATTAGAAAGTGGGATAGCTTCTTCATCCTAACTCCTATGAGATTTATTCAACTTCCTAATGGTTCTCCACTACTTTATGTATCAAAATCAAGCTTCTTACATCGCGATTCATTCTGGTTCGATTAGAATGACAAAGAAGCTGTCATATTCCCAAACAGGAAAACTGGGATCACCTGATTTGAAAGTGGGATAGCTTCTTCATCCTTACTCCTATGAGATTTATTCAACTTCCTAATGGTTCTCCACTACTTTATGTATCAAAATCAAGCTTCTTACATCGCGATTCATTCTGGTTCGATTAGAATGACAAAGAAGCTGTCATATTCCCAAACAGGAAAACTGGGATCACCTGATTTGAAAGTGGGATAGCTTCTTCATCCTAACTCCTATGAGATTTATTAAACTTCCTAGTGATTCTCCATTACTTTATGTATCAAAATCAAGCTTCTTACATAGCGATTCATCCTGGTTTGATTAGAATGACAAGGAAGCTGTCATATTCCCAAACAGGAAAACTGGGATCACCTGATTTGAAAGTGGGATAGCTTCTTCATCCTAACTCCTATGAGATTTATTCAACTTCCTAGTGATTCTCCACTACTTTATGTATCAAAATCAAGCTTCTTACATAGCGATTCATCCTGGTTTGATTAAAATGACAAGGAAGCTATCATATTCCCAAACAGGAAACCTGGGATCACCTGATTTGAAAGTGGGATAGCTTCTTCATCCTAACTCCTATGAGATTTCTTCAACTTCCTAGTGATTCTCCATTACTTTATGTATCAAAATCAAGCTTCTTACATCGCGATTCATCCTGGTTTGATTAGAATGACAAGGAAGCTGTCATATTCCCAAACAGGAAAACTGGGATCACCTGATTTGAAAGTGGGATAGCTTCTTCATCCTAACTCCTATGACATTTATTCAACTTCCTAGTGATTCTCCATTACTTTATGTATCAAAATCAAGCTTCTTACATCGCGATTCATCCTGGTTCGATTAGAATGACAAGGAAGCTGTCATATTCCCAAACAGGAAAACTGGGATCACCTGATTTTAAAGTGGGATAGCTTCTTCATCCTAACTCCTATGAGATTTATTCAACTTCCTAGTGATTCTCCATTACTATATGTATCAAAATCAAGCTTCTTACATAGAGATTCATACTGGTTTGATTAGAATGACAAGGAAGCTGTCATATTCCCAAACAGCAAAACTGGGATCACCTGATTTGAAAGTGGGATAGCTTCTTCATCCTAACTCCTATGAGATTTATTCAACTTCCTAGTGATTCTCTATTACTTTATGTATCCAAATCAAGCTTCTTACATCGCGATTCATCCTGGTTTCATTAGAATGACAAAGAAGCTGTCATATTCCTAAACAGAAAAACTGGGATCACCTGATTTGAAAGTGGGATAGCTTCTTCATCCTTACTCCTAAGAGATTTCTTCAACTTCCTAATGGTTCTCCACTACTTTATGTATCAAAATCAAGCTTCTTACATCGCGATTCATTCTGGTTCGATTAGAATGACAAAGAAGCTGTCATATTCCCAAACAGGAAAACTGGGATCACCTGATTTGAATTAGGGATAGCTTCTTCATCCTTACTCCTATGAGATTTCTTCAACTTCCTAGTGACTCTCCATTACTTTATGTATCCAAAACAAGCTTCTTACATCGCGATTCATCCTGGTTCGATTAGAATGACAAGGAAGCTGTCATATTCCCAAACAGGAAAACTGGGATCACCTGATTTGAAAGTGGGATAGCTTCTTCATGTTAAGTTATGGAGATGATTAAGTGAAAGGATCAAGGGTTTACATGAGAAGAGATATCAAAGGAAGAAAAGGAGTAGTTGTGTGAAGTTAAGGAGAAGTGTACGGATAGGGCAAAGGCCGTACAACTCAGGTACCTTGGGAAGAAAGGCAAAGCTCACATCTATCCTAAAGTGGCCGATGACTCTACAAGAGGAAGAGGCTTTAGGATATGACCGTTGAAGGATAAGGTTGGGACGCGGCTTAAGCTGTTGCTAGCTGTAAAGGCAAAAGGAGCATCTAGGCAAAGATGCCTTTGGCATCAAGCGTGTAAAGCCTCACCTCCGTTCATTCAAATGAAGCGCGCCTCTCCTTGGTTTGACTCCACATGCTTAGTCTTTAGGATTTGCTTTCACTATTACAAAACCCTTGTATGCTGATCCATATAAATATGTAATCTCTCCATAATAATAAATCAAGCAAGTTATGAGTCTCTCTTAGTCTCTCTCTCGTTCTTTCTTTAGACTCTTAATCTCATTTTATACTTTAATCTTCTCTAAATCTCTTCTAATCTTTCCTAAATACTCAGATCACTCTAAACATCACTAAAAGTGATATGGTATCAGAGCCAGGTTCGTGAGAACCTGAGGTCGTGTGAGATTCTTTGAAGCCTCAAGGTTGAAGCTTTGAAGAAACTCTTGTGTGTTCTTGTGTGTTTGAGAGTTTCTGGGTACTTTTCGAGTTCAAGACTGGTTGTGGTGTATCATCTGAAGCTGTGTGGGTTGAAGATCGAGGCTGTGAAGGTTTCTACAAGTCACTCAACTCAAGATAAAGTTTCTGAAGCTTAGAGAGTTCATCATTCAACATGGAGAGTGGGATGAACATGAACATGAAGGTAGCTGTGTGTTTCAAGGGAACCAACTACTTGGTGTGGTCTCGGATGGTGAGAACCACGGTGGGAAGCAAGGGGTTGTGGAAGCATATCACCCCCGGAGAAGCTCCAAAACTCATCACTCAAGGAGAGGATGATGGTGAGGCTGCAAGCAAGGCGGAAGAGAAGTGGCATCAAGAGGACATGCTGGTGATGTCTGTGCTTCATGCGTCACTTGAGCCGGCTATTCTGGATGCATACAGCTACTGTGAGTCTGCTAAGGAGCTGTGGGATACTTTGAAGAAGGTGTATGGCAACACATCAAACCTAAGCCGAGTGTTTGAAGTGAAGCAAGCCATCAACAACCTTGTACAAGAAGACATGGAGTTCACCAAGCATCTAGGGAGATTCAGGAGTCTCTGGTCCGAGATGGAGATGCTTAGGCCAAGCACAACGGATGCTGATGAGCTCAACAAGAGGAGAGAGCAAGACAAGGTCTTTGGGCTACTCCTCACGCTGAACCCAGCTTACAACGGTCTCATCCAGCACCTGCTTAGAGAAGACACTCTACCTGATCTTGAGGATGTGTGTGCGCGGATTCAGAAGGAGCAAGGCTCCATTGGGTTGTTTGCAAAGAAAGGAGACCTTTCCCTTGCAAGCCAGGCAACTCAAGAGGAAGGTAGTGAAGCTCCACAAGCAAACAAGGCTGCGGCTGCGCATGGGAAGTTTGAGGAGAGGAGGTTCAATGGGAGTTGTGATCACTGCAAGAAGCATGGCCACAAGAAGAGCCAATGCTGGATACTCCATCCTCACCTCAAGCCGGCTAAGTTCATGAAGGATCGTGAGGCAAGGGCTAATGTCTCGGATGGTACAAGTGGAGCTGGTACAAGCAAAGGAAAGGAGATAGATGGGCGTGAGGCAGGTGATGGAAAGTCTCTTGTAGCCTACACTGGAGCATCAAGCAACCGTGGGAACAATGATCAAGAGTATCTAAGGAGATCCGACCTTGATGCTCTCATTAAGATGTTCAAGGAGAATGGTAACATCTTTGGGTATTCTTTTGGTGCTAGGGTGGTAGAGAACTATGAGAATCTAACTAGAACTGATAGGATGCATGAGAGCTTGATAGAAATGGTAAATCAATCTAGAATTGCAAACTTTGCTAGAAATGATCATGCATTCAAACCATCTAGTATACTTGCACATATTGCTAGTTCTCATGACATTAAGCCATTAGTGATTGATTCAGGTGCATCTCATCATATGATAAGTGACACTAGCTTAATTAAAAACATTGTGCCAATGAATGGAAATGTACTGATTGCTAATGGAGATAAGATTCCTATTAGAGGAATAGGAAGTCTTAAACTATTTGATAAGGAAACTAAAGCTTTTTATATGCCTGAATTTACATCAAACTTGTTATCTGTTAAGAAATGTGCTACTGATTTGCAATGCAATGTTATATTCAGTCCTAATGATGTGAAGTTTCAGGATATTAAAAGCAGCAAGATGATTGGAAAGGGAGTGACTAAAGGAGAGCTATATTTACTTGAAGATCTCACTCCTGTTTCTAGATATAGCTGCTCGTTTACTTCTGTTTCTAGTTCTGGTTTAAGTAAAAATGCATTGTGGCATGCTAGATTAGGACACCCTCATAATAAGGCTTTAAAACTGATGTTGCCAGGTGTTTCCTTTGAGAATAATGATTGTGAAGCTTGCATTTTAGGCAAGCATTGTAGAACTGTCTTTACCAAGTCTACTACTGTTTATGAAAAGTGTTTTGATCTTATTCATTCTGATGTTTGGACTGCACCTTGCCTATCTAGAGAAAACCATAAGTATTATGTAACTTTCATTGATGAAAAATCCAAATACACCTGGTTAACTTTAATTCCAACCAAAGATAGGGTACTTGATGCATTTAAAAATTTTCAATCCTATGTGACTAACCATTACAATGCCAAGATAAAGATTTTCAGGTCAGATAATGGAGGAGAGTACACGGGACAAGCATTCAAGCTACACCTAGCTCAGCATGGAATTCTTCATCAAACAAGCTGTCCCTATACACCACAACAGAATGGTGTGGCTGAGAGGAAGAACAGGCATTTGATGGAAGTAGCCAGGTCCATGATGTTTCAATCCAATGTGCCTAAGAAGTTTTGGAGTGATGCTGTTGCTACGGCGTGTTATCTCATCAACAGGACACCAACTCTGATCCTTCAAGGACAATCACCATTTGAGGTACTGAATCAGTACAAGCCTTCTCTCGAGCATATGAAGGTCTTTGGGTGTTTGTGTTTTGTGATGGTGCCTGGAGAGATAAGAAACAAGCTAGAAGCTAAGAGTTCAAAGGCAATGTTCATTGGATACTCATCAAGTCAGAAAGGATACAAGTGCTATGATCCTAACACAAGGAGAGTGTTAGTATCTAGAGAAGTGAAGTTTGTTGAAGAGAAAGGATATTATGAGGAACAGATTCAAGAAGACTTGAAGGATCTTACCTCTGATAGAGCTGAAACCTTGAGGATTATCCTAGAAGGCCTTGGAATCAACATGAATCAAGGACATCAAGGGGGGAGAAGCACTACCCCAGTCCCGGATCATCAGACTTCCAACCTTGAGCATGAGGGGGGGAATGAAACAAGAACTCCAAACCGTGAAGAAACAAGTAGAGAAGAGAGTTCTGGCTCTCATGATCAAGCTGTGGAATCAAATGATCAGGAAGAAGGAGCTGAAGAGAGTCAGCTAAGGGAAGAAGGAGCTGAAGCAAGTCAGCTAGGAGAAGAAAGATCTGAAACAAGTGTGCTGCCACAAGAAGAAGAACAAGAGATGGCGCAAGAAGGGCCAGTATTGAGAAGAAGTACAAGGCTGAGAAAGGATCCTTCCAGTTGGGTAAACACAAGAGTGTACTACAATGCCCAAGCTGTGAAGCATCCTACTCAGGCCGTGTGTTCTTTTGCTCAATATCCAGAAGCACATTGCGCATTCATGGTAAACTTGGATGAGAATCACATTCCAAGAAGCTATGAAGAGGCAATGGAGGATAAGGAATGGAAGGAATCAGTAGGAGCTGAGGCAGGAGCTATGATAAAGAATGATACATGGTATGAGAGTGAACTACCAAAAGGGAAGAAAGCTGTGTCTAGTAGATGGATCTTTACAATCAAGTACAAGGCTGATGGGTCGATTGAGAGGAAGAAGACTAGACTAGTAGCAAGAGGGTTCACTCAGACATATGGAGAGGATTACATTGAGACATTTGCACCAGTAGCCAAGCTACACACCATTAGGATTGTTTTAAGCTTGGCTGTGAACCTAGGATGGGGATTGTGGCAAATGGATGTAAAGAATGCATTTCTACAAGGAGAGCTTGAGGATGAAGTCTATATGTATCCTCCACCAGGTCTGGAACATCTAGTGAAGAGAGGGAATGTACTGAGGCTAAAGAAAGCCATTTATGGGTTGAAGCAATCACCAAGAGCTTGGTATAACAAGTTGAGCACAACTCTGAATGGCCGAGGCTTCAAGAAGTCAGAATTGGATCACACTCTCTTTACACTCACGACACCCTCAGGTATGGTTGCTCTCCTTGTGTATGTGGATGATATCATTATCACTGGGAGTGATAAGGAAGGTATCAAAGCAACCAAGGAGTTTCTAAAGTCTATGTTTGAAATCAAAGACTTGGGAGAAATGAAATACTTCCTTGGAATTGAGATTTGTAGATCCAAGGAAGGTTTGTTCATGTCCCAAAGGAAGTATACACTTGATCTTTTGAAAGGTGCAGGTGCTTATGGAGGCAAGACAGCAAGGATGCCAATGGAGGATGGCTACAAAGTACCAAGAGAGGGGGAGATTGAAGACAGCAAGCCATTTCATGATCCTAAACTCTATAGAACACTTGTTGGAAATTGATCTATCTTACCATCACAAGACCTGATATATGCTTTGCTGTGAATCAGGTGAGTCAACACATGCAGCTTCCCAAGGAACATCATTGGCGTATGGTGGAGAGGCTGCTGATGTATCTAAATGGCTCGCCGGATCAAGGGGTTTGGATGGGATGCAATGGAAGCTCAGAAGTGGTGGGCTATTGTGATGCTGATTGGGCAGGAGATAGAGCTGACAGAAGATCAACCACCGGCTATTGCACATTCATTGGAGGCAACTTGGTGACTTGGAAAGCAAGAAGCAGAAGGTGGTGTCATGTTCAAGTGCTGAAGCTGAGTATAGAGCCATGCTGAAGCTCACAAACGAGTTGGTGTGGATCAAAGGCATCTTGAAGCACTTGGAGATTGATCAAGCGACTCCAATGACAATGCATTGTGACAATCAAGCTGCCATTCACATTGCATCCAACTCGGTGTTCCATGAGAGAACCAAGCACATTGAGGTTGATTGCCACAAGGTGAGACAGATGATTGTGCTTGGAGTGATCTTACCTTGCTATACGAGAAGTGAAGATCAGTTGGCTGATGTGTTCACCAAGGCGGCAAGACAAAAGACTATGGAGTCCATTCACATTAGATTGGGACTCATAGATCTTGGGAAGAGAAGGAGCTGATCCCCTTAGCTGTGAGGTCTTTACTCTTTTTCCCTCATTAAGGTTTTGTCCCAATGGGTTTTCCTTAGTGAGGTTTTTAATGAGGAAGATCTCATGGCTGTCCAAGCTTAGACTTTCACAAAGCTAAGCTTGAGGGGGAGTGTTAAGTTATGGAGATGATTAAGTGAAAGGATCAAGGGTTTACATGAGAAGAGATATCAAAGGAAGAAAAGGAGTAGTTGTGTGAAGTTAAGGAGAAGTGTACGGATAGGGCAAAGGCCGTACAACTCAGGTACCTTGGGAAGAAAGGCAAAGCTCACATCTATCCTAAAGTGGCCGATGACTCTACAAGAGGAAGAGGCTTTAGGATATGACCGTTGAAGGATAAGGTTGGGACGCGGCTTAAGCTGTTGCTAGCTGTAAAGGCAAAAGGAGCATCTAGGCAAAGATGCCTTTGGCATCAAGCGTGTAAAGCCTCACCTCCGTTCATTCAAATGAAGCGCGCCTCTCCTTGGTTTGACTCCACATGCTTAGTCTTTAGGATTTGCTTTCACTATTACAAAACCCTTGTATGCTGATCCATATAAATATGTAATCTCTCCATAATAATAAATCAAGCAAGTTATGAGTCTCTCTTAGTCTCTCTCTCGTTCTTTCTTTAGACTCTTAATCTCATTTTATACTTTAATCTTCTCTAAATCTCTTCTAATCTTTCCTAAATACTCAGATCACTCTAAACATCACTAAAAGTGATACTTCATCCTAACTCCTATGAGATTTATTCAACTTCCTAGTGATTCTCCATTACTTTATGTATCAAAATCAAGCTTCTTATATAGCGATTCATCCTGGTTTGATTAGAATGACAAGGAAGCTGTCATATTCCCAAACAGGAAAACTGGGATCACCTGATTTGAAAGTGGGATAGCTTCTTCATCCTAACTCCTATGAGATTTATTCAACTTCCTAGTGATTCTCCATTACTTTATGTATCAAAATCAAGCTTCTTACATCGCGATTCATCCTGGTTCGATTAGAATGACAAGGAAGCTGTTATATTCCCAAACAGGAAAACTGGGATCACCTGATTTGAAAGTGGGATAGCTTCTTCATCCTAACTCCTATGAGATTTATTCAACTTCCTAGTGATTCTCCATTACTTTATGTATCAAAATCAAGCTTCTTACATCGCGATTCATCCTGGTTTGATTAGAATGACAAAGAAGCTGTCATATTCCCAAACAGGAAAACTGGGATCACCTGATTTGAAAGTGGGATAGCTTCTTCATCCTAACTCCTATGAGATTTATTCAACTTCCTAGTGATTCTCCATTACTTTATGTATCCAAATCAAGCTTCTTACATCGCGATTCATCCTGGTTTGATTAGAATGACAAAGAAGCTGTCATATTCCCAAACAGAAAAACTGGGATCACCTGATTTGAAAGTGGGATAGCTTCTTCATCCTAACTCCTATGAGATTTATTCAACTTCCTAGTGATTCTCCATTACTTTATATATCAAAATCAAGCTTCTTACATCGCGATTCATCCTGGTTTGATTAGAATGACAAGGAAGCTGTCATATTCCCAAACAAGAAAACTGGGATCACCTGATTTGAAAGTGGGATAGCTTCTTCATCCTAACTCCTATGAGATTTATTCAACTTCCTAGTGATTCTCCATTACTTTATGTATCAAAATCAAGCTTCTTACATCGCGATTCATCCTGGTTTGATTAGAATGACAAAGAAGCTGTCATATTCCCAAACAGGAAAACTGGGATCACCTGATTTGAAAGTGGGATAGCTTCTTCATCCTAACTCCTATGAGATTTATTCAACTTCCTAGTGATTCTCCATTACTTTATGTATCCAAATCAAGCTTCTTACATCGCGATTCATCCTGGTTTGATTAGAATGACAAGGAAGCTGTCATATTCCCAAACAGGAAAACTGGGATCACCTGATTTGAAAGTGGGATAGCTTCTTCATCCTAACTCCTATGAGATTTATTCAACTTCCTAGTGATTCTCCATTACTTTATGTATCAAAATCAAGCTTCTTACATCGCGATTCATCCTGGTTTGATTAGAATGACAAGGAAGCTGTCATATTCCCAAACAGGAAAACTGGGATCACCTGATTTGAAAGTGGGATAGCTTCTTCATCCTAAATCCTATGAGATTTATTCAACTTCCTAGTGATTCTCCATTACTTTATGTATCAAAATCAAGCTTCTTACATCGCGATTCATCCTGGTTTGATTAGAATGACAAGGAAGCTGTCATATTCCCAAACAGGAAAACTGGGATCACCTGATTTGAAAGTGGGATAGCTTCTTCATCCTAACTCCTATGAGATTTATTCAACTTCCTAGTGATTCTCCATTACTTTATGTATCAAAATCAAGCTTCTTACATCGCGATTCATCCTGGTTTGATTAGAATGACAAGGAAGCTGTCATATTCCCAAACAGGAAAACTGGGATCACCTGATTTGAAAGTGGGATAGCTTCTTCATCCTAACTCCTATGAGATTTATTCAACTTCCTAGTGATTCTCCATTACTTTATGTATCCAAATCAAGCTTCTTACATCGCGATTCATCCTGGTTTGATTAGAATGACAAGGAAGCTGTCATATTCCCAAACAGGAAAACTGGGATCACCTGATTTGAAAGTGGGATAGCTTCTTCATCCTAACTCCTATGAGATTTATTCAACTTCCTAGTGATTCTCCATTACTTTATGTATCAAAATCAAGCTTCTTACATAGCGATTCATCCTGGTTTGATTAGAATGACAAGGAAGCTGTCATATTCCCAAACAGGAAAACTGGGATCACCTGATTTGAAAGTGGGATAGCTTCTTCATCCTAACTCCTATGAGATTTATTCAACTTCCTAATGGTTCTCCACTACTTTATGTATCCAAATCAAGCTTCTTACATCGCGATTCATCCTGGTTTGATTAGAATGACAAGGAAGCTGTCATATTCCCAAACAGGAAAACTGGGATCACCTGATTTGAAAGTGGGATAGCTTCTTCATCCTAACTGTTGAGTTGAGTTGATTATATTGGTATGGAGAGAAGAGGAGTTGAAGAGGAGAAGAGATGGAGAAGCTTAGGGGGTTTGGGTGTGAATGGTACGGACGTCCGTACAAGGCCGTACATGGCCGTACCGTCCGTACCAAAGGTCTCGACCAAAACTTACCCAACTCGACCAAGTGAAACGGTAACAAGGGAGTGTTACCTTGGGGACTTAAGGAGAAGGGATCAGACCGTTGAGTGGATAAGGGAAGAGCGTGCCAGGCTGGAACAGGCTGTAAAGAGGCAAAGCGTGTGAGCCTTACCATCCAATCATCCGGAAAGCAACCTTGACTCTACATGCTTCAATAGTGCCCATTTCGCCTCTTGTAAACCCTAATGCCTTCTATATAAATATGTAACCTCACTCATTAATAAGATCAATCAGTTCGAGTCTCTCTAATCTCTTAGACTATGGTTTTCTCTTAGACACTAAACGGCTCTTTCTAGTCTCTTAATCTTTCACAAACTTCTCTTAATCACTTCCTAAACACTCTCTTTATTCTAATCACTCTAAAGATCTCTTAATCTCATATGGTATCAGAGCCAGGTTCATTTGAATCTGGGGTTTGATCTTTAGAGAGTTACAAGCTAAACGTCTTTGAAGCTACACGCGAGTAGTCTTGAAGGTGTTGAAGCTGTGGTTCGTTCTAGTTGAAGCTGTGCTACGTTCTGTGGGTTTGCGTGATTCTAGACTCAAGGTTGGTGTGTACGAGATCCAAGATACAAGTTTTCAAGTCAAGCAAAGATGGAACAGGGGATGAACATGAGGATGAAGGTAGCGGTTACTTTCAAAGGTAGCAACTACCTTGTGTGGTCTCGGATGGTGAAGACTGCGGTGGGAAGTAAGGGTTTGTGGGGGCACATCACAACAGGGGAGGCTCCGAAACTCATTACTCAGGGAGGAGATCAAGAAGAGGTCTCCAATGAAGCGGCTGTGGAGAAATGGCAACAAGAAGACATGCTGGTGATGACGGTTCTACACGCATCCTTGGACCCAGCTATCTTGGATGCCTACAGCTACTGTGAATCAGCCAAGGAGCTGTGGGACACGCTGAAGAAGGTGTATGGGAACATTTCCAACCTCAGCCGTGTGTTTGAAGTGAAGCTAGCGATCAACCGTCTTGCACAAGAGGACATGGAGTTCACTAAGCACTTGGGGAGGTTCAGGTCCTTATGGTCAGAGCTGGAGATGCTGAGGCCGAGCACAACTGATCCAGATCAGTTGAATGAGAGGCGCGAGCAAGACAAGGTCTTTGGTCTGCTTCTCACACTGAACCCGGCCTACACCCAGCTCATCCAGCACATGTTAAGGTCAGACAAGCTTCCGGACCTTGAGGAGGTGTGTGCACAAATCCAAAGGGAGCAGGGATCTATGGGTTTGTTTGGAGGAAAGGGGGAGCTCTCTCTTGCCAATCAAGCAGCTCATGAGGATTCAACCGAGGCTCCACAAGCAAACAAGGCATCTCACGGGAAGTACGAGGACAGGAAGTTCAATGGCAACTGTGATCATTGCAAGAAGCATGGTCATAAGAAGAGCCAATGCTGGATACTGCACCCACACCTCAAGCCGGCCAAGTTCATGAAGGAGCGTGAGGGAAGGGCAAATGTGACTGAAGGTTCAAGTGGAGCTGGCACCAGCAAGATCAGTGAAGTGGATGGGCTTGGAGGCAATGATGGGAATGGGAAGTCTCTGGTGGCTTACACAGGCGCCTCAAGCTCCCGCAGCAATGATGACTACATCAAGAGATCAGACCTTGATGCCCTCTTCAAAATGCTAAAGGAAAACGGTAACACTTACGGTTATTCCTTTGGAGCTTCTATGATTGCATATAAGGATGATCACTTGATTAGAGAACTAGTAGAACGGTTAGAAGCTAGGAATGGGTATAGACATGCTCACATTGCTAGAACTGATAAGATGCATCCATCACTTAGTAATCTATGCCATAATGCTAAACGAGTAAGTAAACCATTGATTGTTGATTCTGGTGCATCACATCATATGATAAGTGATGAAAACTTGATTAAGGATATAGAACCTACACATGGGCATGTGATGATAGCAAATGGGGATAAGATACCCATTAGAGGAATAGGAAAGCTTAAGCTGTTTAACAAAGAATCTAGAGCTTTTTACATGCCTGAATTCACATCAAACCTATTATCAGTGAAGAAATGTACTAATGATTTACAATGCAATGTTATCTTTAGTCCTAATGATGTGAAGTTTCAGGATATTGAGAGCAGCAGATTGATTGGGAAAGGGGTGACTAAGGGAGATCTCTATATGCTTGAAGAACTCACTTCTGTTCCTGATTATAGTTGCTCGTTTACTTCTGCTTCTTTGTTGAATAAAAATGCATTGTGGCATGCTAGAGTAGGACACCCTCATGTTAAAGCTTTGAACTTAATGGTACCAGGTGTTGTGTTTGAGAACAAGGATTGTGAAGCTTGTATTTTAGGCAAGCATTGTAGAACTGTGTTTCAAAAGTCTACTACCGTTTATGATAATTGCTTTGATCTAATTCACTCAGATGTGTGGACTGCCCCTTGCTTATCTAGAGATAGTTATAAGTATTTTGTCACATTCATTGATGAAAAATCCAAATACACCTGGTTAACCTTAATTCAGACCAAAGATAGGGTACTTGATGCATTTAGGAACTTTCAAACTTATGTAACTAACCATTATCATGCTAAGATTAAAATTTTGAGATCAGATAATGGAGGGGAGTACACGAGTCATGCATTCAAGCAACACCTATCACAACATGGGATCCTACATCAAACAAGCTGTCCTTATACTCCACAGCAAAATGGAGTGGCTGAGAGGAAGAATAGGCATCTCATGGAAGTGGCAAGGTCACTTATGTTTCAGAGTAATGTTCCAAAGAGATTTTGGAGTGATGCGGTTGCCACTGCTTGTTACCTGATAAACAGAACCCCAACCAAAGTTCTGAATGAGAAGGCTCCATTTGAAGTTCTGAACAGGTACAAGCCAGCTCTTGATTATTTGCGAGTCTTTGGGTGCCTATGCTTTGTACTCAAACCAGGAGAGATGATCAACAAGCTAGAAGCAAGAAGCACTAAGGCTGTGTTCATAGGATACTCAGCTACACAGAAAGGATACAAATGCTATGATCCTATAGCAAGGAGAGTTCTTGTATCTAGAGATGTGAAGTTCTTGGAAGATAGAGGATACTATGAAGAAAAGAATCAAGAAGACCTGAAGGACTTAACATCAGACAAGGCCACCACCTTGCGGATCATTCTTGAAGGTCTTGGAATCAGTACATCCCAGGATCCAAGGAATCACGCAACTACACCTCCTGAAGTTGGTTCACCATCCCACCTTGATCATGAGGGAGGAGAGGAGCATGAGGAGCCTATGCAAGAGGCCAACCAAGATGAAGGAGGAGTAGAGAATGAAGGAGAAGAGAGCATAGGCTCGGATGGTCATGGACATGATCATGGTGTGACACAAACACCTTCTCAAGATGAAGTGGTAGAAGAACAACAGGAAGAAGAACCGGTTGTGCAGCCACTAAGAAGGAGTACAAGGATAAGGAAGGATCCTTCCAGTTGGGTAAACACGAGAGTGTACTACAATGCCCAAGCTGTGGAGCATCCTTCTCAAGCCGTGTGCTCCTTTGCTCAATATCCAGAAGCACATTGCGCTTTCATGGTAAACTTGGATGAGAATCACATCCCAAGAAGCTATGAAGAAGCAATGAAAGATAAAGAATGGAAGGAATCAGTTGGAGATGAGGCAGGAGCAATGATCAAGAATGATACATGGTATGAGAGTGAGTTACCAAAAGGGAAGAAGGCTGTGACTAGTAGATGGATATTCACAATCAAGTACAAAGCGGATGGAAAGGTTGAGAGGAAGAAGTCAAGGCTAGTTGCAAGAGGTTTCACTCAAACTTATGGAGAAGATTACATAGAAACCTTTGCACCAGTAGCTAAACTCCACACAATCCGGATTGTACTGAGCTTAGCTGTGAATCTTGGATGGGGGTTATGGCAAATGGATGTGAAGAATGCGTTTCTACAAGGTGAACTTGAGGATGAAGTGTATATGCATCCACCTCCAGGCCTTGAACACTTAGTGAAGAGTGGAAATGTGTTGAGACTGAAGAAAGCCATCTATGGGCTGAAGCAATCACCAAGAGCTTGGTACAACAAGTTGAGTACTACTCTGAATGGCCGAGGCTTCAAGAAGTCTGAACTAGATCACACCCTCTTCACACTCACGACTCCCTCAGGTATGATTGCACTTCTTGTGTATGTTGATGATATCATTATCACAGGGAGTGATAAGGAAGGTATCATAGCAACCAAGGAGTTTCTTAAATCCATGTTTGAGATTAAAGACTTGGGAGAAATGAAATACTTTCTTGGAATTGAGATATGTAGATCCAAGGAAGGTTTGTTCATGTCCCAAAGGAAGTATACACTTGATCTTTTGAAAGGTGCAGGTGCTTATGGAGGCAAGACAGCAAGGATGCCTATGGAGGATGGCTACAAAGTCCCACGAGAGGGGGAGATTGAAGACAGCAAACCTTATCAGGATCCTAAACTCTATAGAAAACTAGTTGGCAAATTGATTTATCTCACTATAACTAGACCTGACATTTGTTTTGCTGTGAATCAGGTGAGTCAACACATGCAAGTACCTAAGGAACATCATTGGCGCATGGTGGAGAGGATCTTGATGTATCTCAACGGCTCACCTGATCAAGGAGTATGGATGGGCTGCAATGGAAGCACTGAAGTGGTGGGATACTGTGATGCGGATTGGGCTGGTGATAGAGCAGACAGGAGATCAACCACAGGCTATTGCACATTCATTGGAGGCAACTTGGTGACTTGGAAGAGTAAGAAGCAGAAGGTGGTGTCTTGCTCAAGTGCAGAAGCTGAGTATAGAGCTATGCTGAAGCTCACCAACGAGTTAGTATGGATCAAAGGCATCTTGAAGCATTTGGAGATTGATCAAGCCACGCCAATGACCATGCATTGTGACAACCAAGCAGCTATCCACATTGCCTCCAACTCGGTGTTCCATGAGAGAACCAAGCACATTGAAGTTGATTGCCACAAGGTGAGGCAGATGATCATCTTAGGAGTCATCTTGCCATGCTACACAAGAAGTGAAGATCAGTTAGCGGATGTGTTCACCAAGGCTGCAAGACAGAAGACAATGGAGTCCATTCACATACGGTTGGGCCTCATTGATCTTGGGAAGAGAAGGAGCTGATCCCCTTGGCTGTGAGGTCTTTACTCTTTTTCCCTTATCAAGGTTTTATCCCAATGGGTTTTCCTTGGTAAGGTTTTTAATGAGGAAGATCTCATAGCTATCCAAGCTTAGGCTTTCACAAAGCTAAGCTTGAGGGGGAGTGTTGAGTTGAGTTGATTATATTGGTATGGAGAGAAGAGGAGTTGAAGAGGAGAAGAGATGGAGAAGCTTAGGGGGTTTGGGTGTGAATGGTACGGACGTCCGTACAAGGCCGTACATGGCCGTACCGTCCGTACCAAAGGTCTCGACCAAAACTTACCCAACTCGACCAAGTGAAACGGTAACAAGGGAGTGTTACCTTGGGGACTTAAGGAGAAGGGATCAGACCGTTGAGTGGATAAGGGAAGAGCGTGCCAGGCTGGAACAGGCTGTAAAGAGGCAAAGCGTGTGAGCCTTACCATCCAATCATCCGGAAAGCAACCTTGACTCTACATGCTTCAATAGTGCCCATTTCGCCTCTTGTAAACCCTAATGCCTTCTATATAAATATGTAACCTCACTCATTAATAAGATCAATCAGTTCGAGTCTCTCTAATCTCTTAGACTATGGTTTTCTCTTAGACACTAAACGGCTCTTTCTAGTCTCTTAATCTTTCACAAACTTCTCTTAATCACTTCCTAAACACTCTCTTTATTCTAATCACTCTAAAGATCTCTTAATCTCATACTAACTCCTATGAGATTTATTCAACTTCCTAGTGATTCTCCATTACTTTATGTATCCAAATCAAGCTTCTTACATCGCGATTCATCCTGGTTTCATTAGAATGACAAAGAAGCTGTCATATTCCCAAACAGGAAAACTGGGATCACCTGATTTGAAAGTGGGATAGCTTCTTCATCCTAACTCCTATGAGATTTATTCAACTTCCTAGTGATTCTCCACTACTTTATGTATCAAAATCAAGCTTCTTACATCGCGATTCATCCTGGTTTGATTAGAATGACAAGAAGCTGTCATATTCCCAAACAGGAAAACTGGGATCACCTGATTTGAAAGTGGGATAGCTTCTTCATCCTAACTCCTATGAGATTTATTCAACTTCCTAGTGATTCTCCATTACTTTATGTATCAAAATCAAGCTTCTTACATCGCGATTCATCCTGGTTTGATTAGAATGACAAAGAAGCTGTCATATTCCCAAACAGGAAAACTGGGATCACCTGATTTGAAAGTGGGATAGCTTCTTCATCCTAACTCCTATGAGATTTATTCAACTTCCTAGTGATTCTCCACTACTTTATGTATCAAAATCAAGCTTCTTACATCGCGATTCATCCTGGTTTGATTAGAATGACAAAGAAGCTGTCATATTCCCAAACAGGAAAACTGGGATCACCTGATTTGAAAGTGGGATAGCTTCTTCATCCTAACTCCTATGAGATTTATTCAACTTCCTAGTGATTCTCCATTACTTTATGTATCAAAATCAAGCTTCTTACATCGCGATTCATCCTGGTTTGATTAGAATGACAAAGAAGCTGTCATATTCCCAAACAGGAAAACTGGGATCACCTGATTTGAAAGTGGGATAGCTTCTTCATCCTAACTCCTATGAGATTTATTCAACTTCCTAGTGATTCTCCATTACTTTATGTATCAAAATCAAGCTTCTTACATCGCGATTCATCCTGGTTTGATTAGAATGACAAAGAAGCTGTCATATTCCCAAACAGGAAAACTGGGATCACCTGATTTGAAAGTGGGATAGCTTCTTCATCCTAACTCCTATGAGATTTATTCAACTTCCTAGTGATTCTCCATTACTTTATGTATCAAAATCAAGCTTCTTACATCGCGATTCATCCTGGTTTGATTAGAATGACAAAGAAGCTGTCATATTCCCAAACAGGAAAACTGGGATCACCTGATTTGAAAGTGGGATAGCTTCTTCATCCTAACTCCTATGAGATTTATTCAACTTCCTAGTGATTCTCCATTACTTTATGTATCAAAATCAAGCTTCTTACATCGCGATTCATCCTGGTTTGATTAGAATGACAAGAAGCTGTCATATTCCCAAACAGGAAAACTGGGATCACCTGATTTGAAAGTGGGATAGCTTCTTCATCCTAACTCCTATGAGATTTATTCAACTTCCTAGTGATTCTCCATTACTTTATGTATCAAAATCAAGCTTCTTACATCGCGATTCATCCTGGTTTGATTAGAATGACAAAGAAGCTGTCATATTCCCAAACAGGAAAACTGGGATCACCTGATTTGAAAGTGGGATAGCTTCTTCATCCTAACTCCTATGAGATTTATTCAACTTCCTAGTGATTCTCCATTACTTTATGTATCAAAATCAAGCTTCTTACATCGCGATTCATCCTGGTTTGATTAGAATGACAAGAAGCTGTCATATTCCCAAACAGGAAAACTGGGATCACCTGATTTGAAAGTGGGATAGCTTCTTCATCCTAACTCCTATGAGATTTATTCAACTTCCTAGTGATTCTCCATTACTTTATGTATCAAAATCAAGCTTCTTACATCGCGATTCATCCTGGTTTGATTAGAATGACAAAGAAGCTGTCATATTCCCAAACAGGAAAACTGGGATCACCTGATTTGAAAGTGGGATAGCTTCTTCATCCTAACTCCTATGAGATTTATTCAACTTCCTAGTGATTCTCCATTACTTTATGTATCAAAATCAAGCTTCTTACATCGCGATTCATCCTGGTTTGATTAGAATGACAAAGAAGCTGTCATATTCCCAAACAGGAAAACTGGGATCACCTGATTTGAAAGTGGGATAGCTTCTTCATCCTAACTCCTATGAGATTTATTCAACTTCCTAGTGATTCTCCATTACTTTATGTATCAAAATCAAGCTTCTTACATCGCGATTCATCCTGGTTTGATTAGAATGACAAGGAAGCTGTCATATTCCCAAACAGGAAAACTGGGATCACCTGATTTGAAAGTGGGATAGCTTCTTCATCCTAACTCCTATGAGATTTATTCAACTTCCTAGTGATTCTCCATTACTTTATGTATCAAAATCAAGCTTCTTACATCGCGATTCATCCTGGTTTGATTAGAATGACAAGGAAGCTGTCATATTCCCAAACAGGAAAACTGGGATCACCTGATTTGAAAGTGGGATAGCTTCTTCATCCTAACTCCTATGAGATTTATTCAACTTCCTAGTGATTCTCCATTACTTTATGTATCAAAATCAAGCTTCTTACATCGCGATTCATCCTGGTTTGATTAGAATGACAAAGAAGCTGTCATATTCCCAAACAGGAAAACTGGGATCACCTGATTTGAAAGTGGGATAGCTTCTTCATCCTAACTCCTATGAGATTTATTCAACTTCCTAGTGATTCTCCATTACTTTATGTATCAAAATCAAGCTTCTTACATCGCGATTCATCCTGGTTTGATTAGAATGACAAAGAAGCTGTCATATTCCCAAACAGGAAAACTGGGATCACCTGATTTGAAAGTGGGATAGCTTCTTCATCCTAACTCCTATGAGATTTATTCAACTTCCTAGTGATTCTCCATTACTTTATGTATCAAAATCAAGCTTCTTACATCGCGATTCATCCTGGTTTGATTAGAATGACAAGGAAGCTGTCATATTCCCAAACAGGAAAACTGGGATCACCTGATTTGAAAGTGGGATAGCTTCTTCATCCTAACTCCTATGAGATTTATTCAACTTCCTAGTGATTCTCCATTACTTTATGTATCAAAATCAAGCTTCTTACATCGCGATTCATCCTGGTTTGATTAGAATGACAAAGAAGCTGTCATATTCCCAAACAGGAAAACTGGGATCACCTGATTTGAAAGTGGGATAGCTTCTTCATCCTAACTCCTATGAGATTTATTCAACTTCCTAGTGATTCTCCATTACTTTATGTATCAAAATCAAGCTTCTTACATCGCGATTCATCCTGGTTTGATTAGAATGACAAAGAAGCTGTCATATTCCCAAACAGGAAAACTGGGATCACCTGATTTGAAAGTGGGATAGCTTCTTCATCCTAACTCCTATGAGATTTATTCAACTTCCTAGTGATTCTCCATTACTTTATGTATCAAAATCAAGCTTCTTACATCGCGATTCATCCTGGTTTGATTAGAATGACAAGAAGCTGTCATATTCCCAAACAGGAAAACTGGGATCACCTGATTTGAAAGTGGGATAGCTTCTTCATCCTAACTCCTATGAGATTTATTCAACTTCCTAGTGATTCTCCATTACTTTATGTATCAAAATCAAGCTTCTTACATCGCGATTCATCCTGGTTTGATTAGAATGACAAGAAGCTGTCATATTCCCAAACAGGAAAACTGGGATCACCTGATTTGAAAGTGGGATAGCTTCTTCATCCTAACTCCTATGAGATTTATTCAACTTCCTAGTGATTCTCCATTACTTTATGTATCAAAATCAAGCTTCTTACATCGCGATTCATCCTGGTTTGATTAGAATGACAAAGAAGCTGTCATATTCCCAAACAGGAAAACTGGGATCACCTGATTTGAAAGTGGGATAGCTTCTTCATCCTAACTCCTATGAGATTTATTCAACTTCCTAGTGATTCTCCATTACTTTATGTATCAAAATCAAGCTTCTTACATCGCGATTCATCCTGGT
This sequence comes from Brassica napus, assembly GCF_020379485.1. Taxonomy (NCBI): domain Eukaryota; kingdom Viridiplantae; phylum Streptophyta; class Magnoliopsida; order Brassicales; family Brassicaceae; genus Brassica; species Brassica napus. The sequence goes on from NW_026014699.1 coordinate 152,145, forward strand.
TTGATTAGAATGACAAAGAAGCTGTCATATTCCCAAACAGGAAAACTGGGATCACCTGATTTGAAAGTGGGATAGCTTCTTCATCCTAACTCCTATGAGATTTATTCAACTTCCTAGTGATTCTCCATTACTTTATGTATCAAAATCAAGCTTCTTACATCGCGATTCATCCTGGTTTGATTAGAATGACAAAGAAGCTGTCATATTCCCAAACAGGAAAACTGGGATCACCTGATTTGAAAGTGGGATAGCTTCTTCATCCTAACTCCTATGAGATTTATTCAACTTCCTAGTGATTCTCCATTACTTTATGTATCAAAATCAAGCTTCTTACATCGCGATTCATCCTGGTTTGATTAGAATGACAAAGAAGCTGTCATATTCCCAAACAGGAAAACTGGGATCACCTGATTTGAAAGTGGGATAGCTTCTTCATCCTAACTCCTATGAGATTTATTCAACTTCCTAGTGATTCTCCATTACTTTATGTATCAAAATCAAGCTTCTTACATCGCGATTCATCCTGGTTTGATTAGAATGACAAAGAAGCTGTCATATTCCCAAACAGGAAAACTGGGATCACCTGATTTGAAAGTGGGATAGCTTCTTCATCCTAACTCCTATGAGATTTATTCAACTTCCTAGTGATTCTCCATTACTTTATGTATCAAAATCAAGCTTCTTACATCGCGATTCATCCTGGTTTGATTAGAATGACAAAGAAGCTGTCATATTCCCAAACAGGAAAACTGGGATCACCTGATTTGAAAGTGGGATAGCTTCTTCATCCTAACTCCTATGAGATTTATTCAACTTCCTAGTGATTCTCCATTACTTTATGTATCAAAATCAAGCTTCTTACATCGCGATTCATCCTGGTTTGATTAGAATGACAAAGAAGCTGTCATATTCCCAAACAGGAAAACTGGGATCACCTGATTTGAAAGTGGGATAGCTTCTTCATCCTAACTCCTATGAGATTTATTCAACTTCCTAGTGATTCTCCATTACTTTATGTATCAAAATCAAGCTTCTTACATCGCGATTCATCCTGGTTTGATTAGAATGACAAGGAAGCTGTCATATTCCCAAACAGGAAAACTGGGATCACCTGATTTGAAAGTGGGATAGCTTCTTCATCCTAACTCCTATGAGATTTATTCAACTTCCTAGTGATTCTCCACTACTTTATGTATCAAAATCAAGCTTCTTACATCGCGATTCATCCTGGTTTGATTAGAATGACAAAGAAGCTGTCATATTCCCAAACAGGAAAACTGGGATCACCTGATTTGAAAGTGGGATAGCTTCTTCATCCTAACTCCTATGAGATTTATTCAACTTCCTAGTGATTCTCCATTACTTTATGTATCAAAATCAAGCTTCTTACATCGCGATTCATCCTGGTTTGATTAGAATGACAAAGAAGCTGTCATATTCCCAAACAGGAAAACTGGGATCACCTGATTTGAAAGTGGGATAGCTTCTTCATCCTAACTCCTATGAGATTTATTCAACTTCCTAGTGATTCTCCATTACTTTATGTATCAAAATCAAGCTTCTTACATCGCGATTCATCCTGGTTTGATTAGAATGACAAAGAAGCTGTCATATTCCCAAACAGGAAAACTGGGATCACCTGATTTGAAAGTGGGATAGCTTCTTCATCCTAACTCCTATGAGATTTATTCAACTTCCTAGTGATTCTCCATTACTTTATGTATCAAAATCAAGCTTCTTACATCGCGATTCATCCTGGTTTGATTAGAATGACAAAGAAGCTGTCATATTCCCAAACAGGAAAACTGGGATCACCTGATTTGAAAGTGGGATAGCTTCTTCATCCTAACTCCTATGAGATTTATTCAACTTCCTAGTGATTCTCCATTACTTTATGTATCAAAATCAAGCTTCTTACATCGCGATTCATCCTGGTTTGATTAGAATGACAAAGAAGCTGTCATATTCCCAAACAGGAAAACTGGGATCACCTGATTTGAAAGTGGGATAGCTTCTTCATCCTAACTCCTATGAGATTTATTCAACTTCCTAGTGATTCTCCATTACTTTATGTATCAAAATCAAGCTTCTTACATCGCGATTCATCCTGGTTTGATTAGAATGACAAAGAAGCTGTCATATTCCCAAACAGGAAAACTGGGATCACCTGATTTGAAAGTGGGATAGCTTCTTCATCCTAACTCCTATGAGATTTATTCAACTTCCTAGTGATTCTCCATTACTTTATGTATCAAAATCAAGCTTCTTACATCGCGATTCATCCTGGTTTGATTAGAATGACAAGGAAGCTGTCATATTCCCAAACAGGAAAACTGGGATCACCTGATTTGAAAGTGGGATAGCTTCTTCATCCTAACTCCTATGAGATTTATTCAACTTCCTAGTGATTCTCCATTACTTTATGTATCAAAATCAAGCTTCTTACATCGCGATTCATCCTGGTTTGATTAGAATGACAAAGAAGCTGTCATATTCCCAAACAGGAAAACTGGGATCACCTGATTTGAAAGTGGGATAGCTTCTTCATCCTAACTCCTATGAGATTTATTCAACTTCCTAGTGATTCTCCATTACTTTATGTATCAAAATCAAGCTTCTTACATCGCGATTCATCCTGGTTTGATTAGAATGACAAAGAAGCTGTCATATTCCCAAACAGGAAAACTGGGATCACCTGATTTGAAAGTGGGATAGCTTCTTCATCCTAACTCCTATGAGATTTATTCAACTTCCTAGTGATTCTCCATTACTTTATGTATCAAAATCAAGCTTCTTACATCGCGATTCATCCTGGTTTGATTAGAATGACAAAGAAGCTGTCATATTCCCAAACAGGAAAACTGGGATCACCTGATTTGAAAGTGGGATAGCTTCTTCATCCTAACTCCTATGAGATTTATTCAACTTCCTAGTGATTCTCCATTACTTTATGTATCAAAATCAAGCTTCTTACATCGCGATTCATCCTGGTTTGATTAGAATGACAAAGAAGCTGTCATATTCCCAAACAGGAAAACTGGGATCACCTGATTTGAAAGTGGGATAGCTTCTTCATCCTAACTCCTATGAGATTTATTCAACTTCCTAGTGATTCTCCATTACTTTATGTATCAAAATCAAGCTTCTTACATCGCGATTCATCCTGGTTTGATTAGAATGACAAAGAAGCTGTCATATTCCCAAACAGGAAAACTGGGATCACCTGATTTGAAAGTGGGATAGCTTCTTCATCCTAACTCCTATGAGATTTATTCAACTTCCTAGTGATTCTCCATTACTTTATGTATCAAAATCAAGCTTCTTACATCGCGATTCATCCTGGTTTGATTAGAATGACAAAGAAGCTGTCATATTCCCAAACAGGAAAACTGGGATCACCTGATTTGAAAGTGGGATAGCTTCTTCATCCTAACTCCTATGAGATTTATTCAACTTCCTAGTGATTCTCCATTACTTTATGTATCAAAATCAAGCTTCTTACATCGCGATTCATCCTGGTTTGATTAGAATGACAAAGAAGCTGTCATATTCCCAAACAGGAAAACTGGGATCACCTGATTTGAAAGTGGGATAGCTTCTTCATCCTAACTCCTATGAGATTTATTCAACTTCCTAGTGATTCTCCATTACTTTATGTATCAAAATCAAGCTTCTTACATCGCGATTCATCCTGGTTTGATTAGAATGACAAAGAAGCTGTCATATTCCCAAACAGGAAAACTGGGATCACCTGATTTGAAAGTGGGATAGCTTCTTCATCCTAACTCCTATGAGATTTATTCAACTTCCTAGTGATTCTCCATTACTTTATGTATCAAAATCAAGCTTCTTACATCGCGATTCATCCTGGTTTGATTAGAATGACAAAGAAGCTGTCATATTCCCAAACAGGAAAACTGGGATCACCTGATTTGAAAGTGGGATAGCTTCTTCATCCTAACTCCTATGAGATTTATTCAACTTCCTAGTGATTCTCCATTACTTTATGTATCAAAATCAAGCTTCTTACATCGCGATTCATCCTGGTTTGATTAGAATGACAAAGAAGCTGTCATATTCCCAAACAGGAAAACTGGGATCACCTGATTTGAAAGTGGGATAGCTTCTTCATCCTAACTCCTATGAGATTTATTCAACTTCCTAGTGATTCTCCATTACTTTATGTATCAAAATCAAGCTTCTTACATCGCGATTCATCCTGGTTTGATTAGAATGACAAAGAAGCTGTCATATTCCCAAACAGGAAAACTGGGATCACCTGATTTGAAAGTGGGATAGCTTCTTCATCCTAACTCCTATGAGATTTATTCAACTTCCTAGTGATTCTCCATTACTTTATGTATCAAAATCAAGCTTCTTACATCGCGATTCATCCTGGTTTGATTAGAATGACAAAGAAGCTGTCATATTCCCAAACAGGAAAACTGGGATCACCTGATTTGAAAGTGGGATAGCTTCTTCATCCTAACTCCTATGAGATTTATTCAACTTCCTAGTGATTCTCCATTACTTTATGTATCAAAATCAAGCTTCTTACATCGCGATTCATCCTGGTTTGATTAGAATGACAAAGAAGCTGTCATATTCCCAAACAGGAAAACTGGGATCACCTGATTTGAAAGTGGGATAGCTTCTTCATCCTAACTCCTATGAGATTTATTCAACTTCCTAGTGATTCTCCATTACTTTATGTATCAAAATCAAGCTTCTTACATCGCGATTCATCCTGGTTTGATTAGAATGACAAAGAAGCTGTCATATTCCCAAACAGGAAAACTGGGATCACCTGATTTGAAAGTGGGATAGCTTCTTCATCCTAACTCCTATGAGATTTATTCAACTTCCTAGTGATTCTCCATTACTTTATGTATCAAAATCAAGCTTCTTACATCGCGATTCATCCTGGTTTGATTAGAATGACAAGGAAGCTGTCATATTCCCAAACAGGAAAACTGGGATCACCTGATTTGAAAGTGGGATAGCTTCTTCATCCTAACTCCTATGAGATTTATTCAACTTCCTAGTGATTCTCCATTACTTTATGTATCAAAATCAAGCTTCTTACATCGCGATTCATCCTGGTTTGATTAGAATGACAAAGAAGCTGTCATATTCCCAAACAGGAAAACTGGGATCACCTGATTTGAAAGTGGGATAGCTTCTTCATCCTAACTCCTATGAGATTTATTCAACTTCCTAGTGATTCTCCATTACTTTATGTATCAAAATCAAGCTTCTTACATCGCGATTCATCCTGGTTTGATTAGAATGACAAGGAAGCTGTCATATTCCCAAACAGGAAAACTGGGATCACCTGATTTGAAAGTGGGATAGCTTCTTCATCCTAACTCCTATGAGATTTATTCAACTTCCTAGTGATTCTCCATACTTTATGTATCAAAATCAAGCTTCTTACATCGCGATTCATCCTGGTTTGATTAGAATGACAAAGAAGCTGTCATATTCCCAAACAGGAAAACTGGGATCACCTGATTTGAAAGTGGGATAGCTTCTTCATCCTAACTCCTATGAGATTTATTCAACTTCCTAGTGATTCTCCATTACTTTATGTATCAAAATCAAGCTTCTTACATCGCGATTCATCCTGGTTTGATTAGAATGACAAAGAAGCTGTCATATTCCCAAACAGGAAAACTGGGATCACCTGATTTGAAAGTGGGATAGCTTCTTCATCCTAACTCCTATGAGATTTATTCAACTTCCTAGTGATTCTCCATTACTTTATGTATCAAAATCAAGCTTCTTACATCGCGATTCATCCTGGTTTGATTAGAATGACAAGGAAGCTGTCATATTCCCAAACAGGAAAACTGGGATCACCTGATTTGAAAGTGGGATAGCTTCTTCATCCTAACTCCTATGAGATTTATTCAACTTCCTAGTGATTCTCCATTACTTTATGTATCAAAATCAAGCTTCTTACATCGCGATTCATCCTGGTTTGATTAGAATGACAAAGAAGCTGTCATATTCCCAAACAGGAAAACTGGGATCACCTGATTTGAAAGTGGGATAGCTTCTTCATCCTAACTCCTATGAGATTTATTCAACTTCCTAGTGATTCTCCATTACTTTATGTATCAAAATCAAGCTTCTTACATCGCGATTCATCCTGGTTTGATTAGAATGACAAAGAAGCTGTCATATTCCCAAACAGGAAAACTGGGATCACCTGATTTGAAAGTGGGATAGCTTCTTCATCCTAACTCCTATGAGATTTATTCAACTTCCTAGTGATTCTCCATTACTTTATGTATCAAAATCAAGCTTCTTACATCGCGATTCATCCTGGTTTGATTAGAATGACAAAGAAGCTGTCATATTCCCAAACAGGAAAACTGGGATCACCTGATTTGAAAGTGGGATAGCTTCTTCATCCTAACTCCTATGAGATTTATTCAACTTCCTAGTGATTCTCCATTACTTTATGTATCAAAATCAAGCTTCTTACATCGCGATTCATCCTGGTTTGATTAGAATGACAAAGAAGCTGTCATATTCCCAAACAGGAAAACTGGGATCACCTGATTTGAAAGTGGGATAGCTTCTTCATCCTAACTCCTATGAGATTTATTCAACTTCCTAGTGATTCTCCATTACTTTATGTATCAAAATCAAGCTTCTTACATCGCGATTCATCCTGGTTTGATTAGAATGACAAAGAAGCTGTCATATTCCCAAACAGGAAAACTGGGATCACCTGATTTGAAAGTGGGATAGCTTCTTCATCCTAACTCCTATGAGATTTATTCAACTTCCTAGTGATTCTCCATTACTTTATGTATCAAAATCAAGCTTCTTACATCGCGATTCATCCTGGTTTGATTAGAATGACAAAGAAGCTGTCATATTCCCAAACAGGAAAACTGGGATCACCTGATTTGAAAGTGGGATAGCTTCTTCATCCTAACTCCTATGAGATTTATTCAACTTCCTAGTGATTCTCCATTACTTTATGTATCAAAATCAAGCTTCTTACATCGCGATTCATCCTGGTTTGATTAGAATGACAAAGAAGCTGTCATATTCCCAAACAGGAAAACTGGGATCACCTGATTTGAAAGTGGGATAGCTTCTTCATCCTAACTCCTATGAGATTTATTCAACTTCCTAGTGATTCTCCATTACTTTATGTATCAAAATCAAGCTTCTTACATCGCGATTCATCCTGGTTTGATTAGAATGACAAAGAAGCTGTCATATTCCCAAACAGGAAAACTGGGATCACCTGATTTGAAAGTGGGATAGCTTCTTCATCCTAACTCCTATGAGATTTATTCAACTTCCTAGTGATTCTCCATTACTTTATGTATCAAAATCAAGCTTCTTACATCGCGATTCATCCTGGTTTGATTAGAATGACAAAGAAGCTGTCATATTCCCAAACAGGAAAACTGGGATCACCTGATTTGAAAGTGGGATAGCTTCTTCATCCTAACTCCTATGAGATTTATTCAACTTCCTAGTGATTCTCCATTACTTTATGTATCAAAATCAAGCTTCTTACATCGCGATTCATCCTGGTTTGATTAGAATGACAAGGAAGCTGTCATATTCCCAAACAGGAAAACTGGGATCACCTGATTTGAAAGTGGGATAGCTTCTTCATCCTAACTCCTATGAGATTTATTCAACTTCCTAGTGATTCTCCATTACTTTATGTATCAAAATCAAGCTTCTTACATCGCGATTCATCCTGGTTTGATTAGAATGACAAAGAAGCTGTCATATTCCCAAACAGGAAAACTGGGATCACCTGATTTGAAAGTGGGATAGCTTCTTCATCCTAACTCCTATGAGATTTATTCAACTTCCTAGTGATTCTCCATTACTTTATGTATCAAAATCAAGCTTCTTACATCGCGATTCATCCTGGTTTGATTAGAATGACAAAGAAGCTGTCATATTCCCAAACAGGAAAACTGGGATCACCTGATTTGAAAGTGGGATAGCTTCTTCATCCTAACTCCTATGAGATTTATTCAACTTCCTAGTGATTCTCCATTACTTTATGTATCAAAATCAAGCTTCTTACATCGCGATTCATCCTGGTTTGATTAGAATGACAAAGAAGCTGTCATATTCCCAAACAGGAAAACTGGGATCACCTGATTTGAAAGTGGGATAGCTTCTTCATCCTAACTCCTATGAGATTTATTCAACTTCCTAGTGATTCTCCATTACTTTATGTATCAAAATCAAGCTTCTTACATCGCGATTCATCCTGGTTTGATTAGAATGACAAAGAAGCTGTCATATTCCCAAACAGGAAAACTGGGATCACCTGATTTGAAAGTGGGATAGCTTCTTCATCCTAACTCCTATGAGATTTATTCAACTTCCTAGTGATTCTCCATTACTTTATGTATCAAAATCAAGCTTCTTACATCGCGATTCATCCTGGTTTGATTAGAATGACAAAGAAGCTGTCATATTCCCAAACAGGAAAACTGGGATCACCTGATTTGAAAGTGGGATAGCTTCTTCATCCTAACTCCTATGAGATTTATTCAACTTCCTAGTGATTCTCCATTACTTTATGTATCAAAATCAAGCTTCTTACATCGCGATTCATCCTGGTTTGATTAGAATGACAAGGAAGCTGTCATATTCCCAAACAGGAAAACTGGGATCACCTGATTTGAAAGTGGGATAGCTTCTTCATCCTAACTCCTATGAGATTTATTCAACTTCCTAGTGATTCTCCATTACTTTATGTATCAAAATCAAGCTTCTTACATCGCGATTCATCCTGGTTTGATTAGAATGACAAGGAAGCTGTCATATTCCCAAACAGGAAAACTGGGATCACCTGATTTGAAAGTGGGATAGCTTCTTCATCCTAACTCCTATGAGATTTATTCAACTTCCTAGTGATTCTCCATACTTTATGTATCAAAATCAAGCTTCTTACATCGCGATTCATCCTGGTTTGATTAGAATGACAAAGAAGCTGTCATATTCCCAAACAGGAAAACTGGGATCACCTGATTTGAAAGTGGGATAGCTTCTTCATCCTAACTCCTATGAGATTTATTCAACTTCCTAGTGATTCTCCATTACTTTATGTATCAAAATCAAGCTTCTTACATCGCGATTCATCCTGGTTTGATTAGAATGACAAAGAAGCTGTCATATTCCCAAACAGGAAAACTGGGATCACCTGATTTGAAAGTGGGATAGCTTCTTCATCCTAACTCCTATGAGATTTATTCAACTTCCTAGTGATTCTCCATTACTTTATGTATCAAAATCAAGCTTCTTACATCGCGATTCATCCTGGTTTGATTAGAATGACAAAGAAGCTGTCATATTCCCAAACAGGAAAACTGGGATCACCTGATTTGAAAGTGGGATAGCTTCTTCATCCTAACTCCTATGAGATTTATTCAACTTCCTAGTGATTCTCCATTACTTTATGTATCAAAATCAAGCTTCTTACATCGCGATTCATCCTGGTTTGATTAGAATGACAAAGAAGCTGTCATATTCCCAAACAGGAAAACTGGGATCACCTGATTTGAAAGTGGGATAGCTTCTTCATCCTAACTCCTATGAGATTTATTCAACTTCCTAGTGATTCTCCATTACTTTATGTATCAAAATCAAGCTTCTTACATCGCGATTCATCCTGGTTTGATTAGAATGACAAGGAAGCTGTCATATTCCCAAACAGGAAAACTGGGATCACCTGATTTGAAAGTGGGATAGCTTCTTCATCCTAACTCCTATGAGATTTATTCAACTTCCTAGTGATTCTCCATTACTTTATGTATCAAAATCAAGCTTCTTACATCGCGATTCATCCTGGTTTGATTAGAATGACAAAGAAGCTGTCATATTCCCAAACAGGAAAACTGGGATCACCTGATTTGAAAGTGGGATAGCTTCTTCATCCTAACTCCTATGAGATTTATTCAACTTCCTAGTGATTCTCCATTACTTTATGTATCAAAATCAAGCTTCTTACATCGCGATTCATCCTGGTTTGATTAGAATGACAAAGAAGCTGTCATATTCCCAAACAGGAAAACTGGGATCACCTGATTTGAAAGTGGGATAGCTTCTTCATCCTAACTCCTATGAGATTTATTCAACTTCCTAGTGATTCTCCATTACTTTATGTATCAAAATCAAGCTTCTTACATCGCGATTCATCCTGGTTTGATTAGAATGACAAAGAAGCTGTCATATTCCCAAACAGGAAAACTGGGATCACCTGATTTGAAAGTGGGATAGCTTCTTCATCCTAACTCCTATGAGATTTATTCAACTTCCTAGTGATTCTCCATTACTTTATGTATCAAAATCAAGCTTCTTACATCGCGATTCATCCTGGTTTGATTAGAATGACAAAGAAGCTGTCATATTCCCAAACAGGAAAACTGGGATCACCTGATTTGAAAGTGGGATAGCTTCTTCATCCTAACTCCTATGAGATTTATTCAACTTCCTAGTGATTCTCCATTACTTTATGTATCAAAATCAAGCTTCTTACATCGCGATTCATCCTGGTTTGATTAGAATGACAAAGAAGCTGTCATATTCCCAAACAGGAAAACTGGGATCACCTGATTTGAAAGTGGGATAGCTTCTTCATCCTAACTCCTATGAGATTTATTCAACTTCCTAGTGATTCTCCATTACTTTATGTATCAAAATCAAGCTTCTTACATCGCGATTCATCCTGGTTTGATTAGAATGACAAAGAAGCTGTCATATTCCCAAACAGGAAAACTGGGATCACCTGATTTGAAAGTGGGATAGCTTCTTCATCCTAACTCCTATGAGATTTATTCAACTTCCTAGTGATTCTCCATTACTTTATGTATCAAAATCAAGCTTCTTACATCGCGATTCATCCTGGTTTGATTAGAATGACAAAGAAGCTGTCATATTCCCAAACAGGAAAACTGGGATCACCTGATTTGAAAGTGGGATAGCTTCTTCATCCTAACTCCTATGAGATTTATTCAACTTCCTAGTGATTCTCCATTACTTTATGTATCAAAATCAAGCTTCTTACATCGCGATTCATCCTGGTTTGATTAGAATGACAAGAAGCTGTCATATTCCCAAACAGGAAAACTGGGATCACCTGATTTGAAAGTGGGATAGCTTCTTCATCCTAACTCCTATGAGATTTATTCAACTTCCTAGTGATTCTCCATTACTTTATGTATCAAAATCAAGCTTCTTACATCGCGATTCATCCTGGTTTGATTAGAATGACAAAGAAGCTGTCATATTCCCAAACAGGAAAACTGGGATCACCTGATTTGAAAGTGGGATAGCTTCTTCATCCTAACTCCTATGAGATTTATTCAACTTCCTAGTGATTCTCCATTACTTTATGTATCAAAATCAAGCTTCTTACATCGCGATTCATCCTGGTTTGATTAGAATGACAAGAAGCTGTCATATTCCCAAACAGGAAAACTGGGATCACCTGATTTGAAAGTGGGATAGCTTCTTCATCCTAACTCCTATGAGATTTATTCAACTTCCTAGTGATTCTCCATTACTTTATGTATCAAAATCAAGCTTCTTACATCGCGATTCATCCTGGTTTGATTAGAATGACAAAGAAGCTGTCATATTCCCAAACAGGAAAACTGGGATCACCTGATTTGAAAGTGGGATAGCTTCTTCATCCTAACTCCTATGAGATTTATTCAACTTCCTAGTGATTCTCCATTACTTTATGTATCAAAATCAAGCTTCTTACATCGCGATTCATCCTGGTTTGATTAGAATGACAAAGAAGCTGTCATATTCCCAAACAGGAAAACTGGGATCACCTGATTTGAAAGTGGGATAGCTTCTTCATCCTAACTCCTATGAGATTTATTCAACTTCCTAGTGATTCTCCATTACTTTATGTATCAAAATCAAGCTTCTTACATCGCGATTCATCCTGGTTTGATTAGAATGACAAAGAAGCTGTCATATTCCCAAACAGGAAAACTGGGATCACCTGATTTGAAAGTGGGATAGCTTCTTCATCCTAACTCCTATGAGATTTATTCAACTTCCTAGTGATTCTCCATTACTTTATGTATCAAAATCAAGCTTCTTACATCGCGATTCATCCTGGTTTGATTAGAATGACAAGGAAGCTGTCATATTCCCAAACAGGAAAACTGGGATCACCTGATTTGAAAGTGGGATAGCTTCTTCATCCTAACTCCTATGAGATTTATTCAACTTCCTAGTGATTCTCCATTACTTTATGTATCAAAATCAAGCTTCTTACATCGCGATTCATCCTGGTTTGATTAGAATGACAAAGAAGCTGTCATATTCCCAAACAGGAAAACTGGGATCACCTGATTTGAAAGTGGGATAGCTTCTTCATCCTAACTCCTATGAGATTTATTCAACTTCCTAGTGATTCTCCACTACTTTATGTATCAAAATCAAGCTTCTTACATCGCGATTCATCCTGGTTTGATTAGAATGACAAAGAAGCTGTCATATTCCCAAACAGGAAAACTGGGATCACCTGATTTGAAAGTGGGATAGCTTCTTCATCCTAACTCCTATGAGATTTATTCAACTTCCTAGTGATTCTCCATTACTTTATGTATCAAAATCAAGCTTCTTACATCGCGATTCATCCTGGTTTGATTAGAATGACAAAGAAGCTGTCATATTCCCAAACAGGAAAACTGGGATCACCTGATTTGAAAGTGGGATAGCTTCTTCATCCTAACTCCTATGAGATTTATTCAACTTCCTAGTGATTCTCCATTACTTTATGTATCAAAATCAAGCTTCTTACATCGCGATTCATCCTGGTTTGATTAGAATGACAAAGAAGCTGTCATATTCCCAAACAGGAAAACTGGGATCACCTGATTTGAAAGTGGGATAGCTTCTTCATCCTAACTCCTATGAGATTTATTCAACTTCCTAGTGATTCTCCATTACTTTATGTATCAAAATCAAGCTTCTTACATCGCGATTCATCCTGGTTTGATTAGAATGACAAAGAAGCTGTCATATTCCCAAACAGGAAAACTGGGATCACCTGATTTGAAAGTGGGATAGCTTCTTCATCCTAACTCCTATGAGATTTATTCAACTTCCTAGTGATTCTCCATTACTTTATGTATCAAAATCAAGCTTCTTACATCGCGATTCATCCTGGTTTGATTAGAATGACAAGGAAGCTGTCATATTCCCAAACAGGAAAACTGGGATCACCTGATTTGAAAGTGGGATAGCTTCTTCATCCTAACTCCTATGAGATTTATTCAACTTCCTAGTGATTCTCCACTACTTTATGTATCAAAATCAAGCTTCTTACATCGCGATTCATCCTGGTTTGATTAGAATGACAAAGAAGCTGTCATATTCCCAAACAGGAAAACTGGGATCACCTGATTTGAAAGTGGGATAGCTTCTTCATCCTAACTCCTATGAGATTTATTCAACTTCCTAGTGATTCTCCACTACTTTATGTATCAAAATCAAGCTTCTTACATCGCGATTCATCCTGGTTTGATTAGAATGACAAAGAAGCTGTCATATTCCCAAACAGGAAAACTGGGATCACCTGATTTGAAAGTGGGATAGCTTCTTCATCCTAACTCCTATGAGATTTATTCAACTTCCTAGTGATTCTCCATTACTTTATGTATCAAAATCAAGCTTCTTACATCGCGATTCATCCTGGTTTGATTAGAATGACAAAGAAGCTGTCATATTCCCAAACAGGAAAACTGGGATCACCTGATTTGAAAGTGGGATAGCTTCTTCATCCTAACTCCTATGAGATTTATTCAACTTCCTAGTGATTCTCCATTACTTTATGTATCAAAATCAAGCTTCTTACATCGCGATTCATCCTGGTTTGATTAGAATGACAAGGAAGCTGTCATATTCCCAAACAGGAAAACTGGGATCACCTGATTTGAAAGTGGGATAGCTTCTTCATCCTAACTCCTATGAGATTTATTCAACTTCCTAGTGATTCTCCATTACTTTATGTATCAAAATCAAGCTTCTTACATCGCGATTCATCCTGGTTTGATTAGAATGACAAGGAAGCTGTCATATTCCCAAACAGGAAAACTGGGATCACCTGATTTGAAAGTGGGATAGCTTCTTCATCCTAACTCCTATGAGATTTATTCAACTTCCTAGTGATTCTCCACTACTTTATGTATCAAAATCAAGCTTCTTACATCGCGATTCATCCTGGTTTGATTAGAATGACAAAGAAGCTGTCATATTCCCAAACAGGAAAACTGGGATCACCTGATTTGAAAGTGGGATAGCTTCTTCATCCTAACTCCTATGAGATTTATTCAACTTCCTAGTGATTCTCCATTACTTTATGTATCAAAATCAAGCTTCTTACATCGCGATTCATCCTGGTTTGATTAGAATGACAAAGAAGCTGTCATATTCCCAAACAGGAAAACTGGGATCACCTGATTTGAAAGTGGGATAGCTTCTTCATCCTAACTCCTATGAGATTTATTCAACTTCCTAGTGATTCTCCATTACTTTATGTATCAAAATCAAGCTTCTTACATCGCGATTCATCCTGGTTTGATTAGAATGACAAGGAAGCTGTCATATTCCCAAACAGGAAAACTGGGATCACCTGATTTGAAAGTGGGATAGCTTCTTCATCCTAACTCCTATGAGATTTATTCAACTTCCTAGTGATTCTCCATTACTTTATGTATCAAAATCAAGCTTCTTACATCGCGATTCATCCTGGTTTGATTAGAATGACAAAGAAGCTGTCATATTCCCAAACAGGAAAACTGGGATCACCTGATTTGAAAGTGGGATAGCTTCTTCATCCTAACTCCTATGAGATTTATTCAACTTCCTAGTGATTCTCCATTACTTTATGTATCAAAATCAAGCTTCTTACATCGCGATTCATCCTGGTTTGATTAGAATGACAAGGAAGCTGTCATATTCCCAAACAGGAAAACTGGGATCATCTGATTTGAAAGTGGGATAGCTTCTTCATCCTAACTCCTATGAGATTTATTCAACTTCCTAGTGATTCTCCACTACTTTATGTATCAAAATCAAGCTTCTTACATCGCGATTCATCCTGGTTTGATTAGAATGACAAAGAAGCTGTCATATTCCCAAACAGGAAAACTGGGATCACCTGATTTGAAAGTGGGATAGCTTCTTCATCCTAACTCCTATGAGATTTATTCAACTTCCTAGTGATTCTCCATTACTTTATGTATCAAAATCAAGCTTCTTACATCGCGATTCATCCTGTTTTGATTAGAATGACAAAGAAGCTGTCATATTCCCAAACAGGAAAACTGGGATCACCTGATTTGAAAGTGGGATAGCTTCTTCATCCTAACTCCTATGAGATTTATTCAACTTCCTAGTGATTCTCCATTACTTTATGTATCAAAATCAAGCTTCTTACATCGCGATTCATCCTGGTTTGATTAGAATGACAAGGAAGCTGTCATATTCCCAAACAGGAAAACTGGGATCACCTGATTTGAAAGTGGGATAGCTTCTTCATCCTAACTCCTATGAGATTTATTCAACTTCCTAGTGATTCTCCACTACTTTATGTATCAAATTCAAGCTTCTTACTGTTGAGTTGAGTTGATTATATTGGTATGGAGAGAAGAGGAGTTGAAGAGGAGAAGAGATGGAGAAGCTTAGGGGGTTTGGGTGTGAATGGTACGGACGTCCGTACAAGGCCGTACATGGCCGTACCGTCCGTACCAAAGGTCTCGACCAAAACTTACCCAACTCGACCAAGTGAAACGGTAACAAGGGAGTGTTACCTTGGGGACTTAAGGAGAAGGGATCAGACCGTTGAGTGGATAAGGGAAGAGCGTGCCAGGCTGGAACAGGCTGTAAAGAGGCAAAGCGTGTGAGCCTTACCATCCAATCATCCGGAAAGCAACCTTGACTCTACATGCTTCAATAGTGCCCATTTCGCCTCTTGTAAACCCTAATGCTTTCTATATAAATATGTAACCTCACTCATTAATAAGATCAATCAGTTCGAGTCTCTCTAATCTCTTAGACTATGGTTTTCTCTTAGACACTAAACGGCTCTTTCTAGTCTCTTAATCTTTCACAAACTTCTCTTAATCACTTCCTAAACACTCTCTTTATTCTAATCACTCTAAAGATCTCTTAATCTCATATGGTATCAGAGCCAGGTTCATTTGAATCTGGGGTTTGATCTTTAGAGAGTTACAAGCTAAACGTCTTTGAAGCTACACGCGAGTAGTCTTGAAGGTGTTGAAGCTGTGGTTCGTTCTAGTTGAAGCTGTGCTACGTTCTGTGGGTTTGCGTGATTCTAGACTCAAGGTTGGTGTGTACGAGATCCAAGATTCAAGTTTTCAAGTCAAGCAAAGATGGAACAGGGGATGAACATGAGGATGAAGGTAGCGGTTACTTTCAAAGGTAGCAACTACCTTGTGTGGTCTCGGATGGTGAAGACTGCGGTGGGAAGTAAGGGTTTGTGGGGGCACATCACAACAGGGGAGGCTCCGAAACTCATTACTCAGGGAGGAGATCAAGAAGAGGTCTCCAATGAAGCGGCTGTGGAGAAATGGCAACAAGAAGACATGCTGGTGATGACGGTTCTACACGCATCCTTGGACCCAGCTATCTTGGATGCCTACAGCTACTGTGAATCAGCCAAGGAGCTGTGGGACACGCTGAAGAAGGTGTATGGGAACATTTCCAACCTCAGCCGTGTGTTTGAAGTGAAGCTAGCGATCAACCGTCTTGCACAAGAGGACATGGAGTTCACTAAGCACTTGGGGAGGTTCAGGTCCTTATGGTCAGAGCTGGAGATGCTGAGGCCGAGCACAACTGATCCAGATCAGTTGAATGAGAGGCGCGAGCAAGACAAGGTCTTTGGTCTGCTTCTCACACTGAACCCGGCCTACACCCAGCTCATCCAGCACATGTTAAGGTCAGACAAGCTTCCGGACCTTGAGGAGGTGTGTGCACAAATCCAAAGGGAGCAGGGATCTATGGGTTTGTTTGGAGGAAAGGGGGAGCTCTCTCTTGCCAATCAAGCAGCTCATGAGGATTCAACCGAGGCTCCACAAGCAAACAAGGCATCTCACGGGAAGTACGAGGACAGGAAGTTCAATGGCAACTGTGATCATTGCAAGAAGCATGGTCATAAGAAGAGCCAATGCTGGATACTGCACCCACACCTCAAGCCGGCCAAGTTCATGAAGGAGCGTGAGGGAAGGGCAAATGTGACTGAAGGTTCAAGTGGAGCTGGCACCAGCAAGATCAGTGAAGTGGATGGGCTTGGAGGCAATGATGGGAATGGGAAGTCTCTGGTGGCTTACACAGGCGCCTCAAGCTCCCGCAGCAATGATGACTACATCAAGAGATCAGACCTTGATGCCCTCTTCAAAATGCTAAAGGAAAACGGTAACACTTACGGTTATTCCTTTGGAGCTTCTATGATTGCATATAAGGATGATCACTTGATTAGAGAACTAGTAGAACGGTTAGAAGCTAGGAATGGGTATAGACATGCTCACATTGCTAGAACTGATAAGATGCATCCATCACTTAGTAATCTATGCCATAATGCTAAACGAGTAGGTAAACCATTGATTGTTGATTCTGGTGCATCACATCATATGATAAGTGATGAAAACTTGATTAAGGATATAGAACCTACACATGGGCATGTGATGATAGCAAATGGGGATAAGATACCCATTAGAGGAATAGGAAAGCTTAAGCTGTTTAACAAAGAATCTAGAGCTTTTTACATGCCTGAATTCACATCAAACCTATTATCAGTGAAGAAATGTACTAATGATTTACAATGCAATGTTATCTTTAGTCCTAATGATGTGAAGTTTCAGGATATTGAGAGCAGCAGATTGATTGGGAAAGGGGTGACTAAGGGAGATCTCTATATGCTTGAAGAACTCACTTCTGTTCCTGATTATAGTTGCTCGTTTACTTCTGCTTCTTTGTTGAATAAAAATGCATTGTGGCATGCTAGAGTAGGACACCCTCATGTTAAAGCTTTGAACTTAATGGTACCAGGTGTTGTGTTTGAGAACAAAGATTGTGAAGCTTGTATTTTAGGCAAGCATTGTAGAACTGTGTTTCAAAAGTCTACTACCGTTTATGATAATTGCTTTGATCTAATTCATTCAGATGTGTGGACTGCCCCTTGCTTATCTAGAGATAGTTATAAGTATTTTGTCACATTCATTGATGAAAAATCCAAATACACCTGGTTAACCTTAATTCAGACCAAAGATAGGGTACTTGATGCATTTAGGAACTTTCAAACTTATGTAACTAACCATTATCATGCTAAGATTAAAATTTTGAGATCAGATAATGGAGGAGAGTACACGAGTCATGCATTCAAGCAACACCTATCACAACATGGGATCCTACATCAAACAAGCTGTCCTTATACTCCACAGCAAAATGGAGTGGCTGAGAGGAAGAATAGGCATCTCATGGAAGTGGCAAGGTCACTTATGTTTCAGAGTAATGTTCCAAAGAGATTTTGGAGTGATGCGGTTGCCACTGCTTGTTACCTGATAAACAGAACCCCAACCAAAGTTCTGAATGAGAAGGCTCCATTTGAAGTTCTGAACAGGTACAAGCCAGCTCTTGATTATTTGCGAGTCTTTGGATGCCTATGCTTTGTACTCAAACCAGGAGAGATGATCAACAAGCTAGAAGCAAGAAGCACTAAGGCTGTGTTCATAGGATACTCAGCTACACAGAAAGGATACAAATGCTATGATCCTATAGCAAGGAGAGTTCTTGTATCTAGAGATGTGAAGTTCTTGGAAGATAGAGGATACTATGAAGAAAAGAATCAAGAAGACCTGAAGGACTTAACATCAGACAAGGCCACCACCTTGCGGATCATTCTTGAAGGTCTTGGAATCAGTACATCCCAGGATCCAAGGAATCACGCAACTACACCTCCTGAAGTTGGTTCACCATCCCACCTTGATCATGAGGGAGGAGAGGAGCATGAGGAGCCTATGCAAGAGGCCAACCAAGATGAAGGAGGAGTAGAGAATGAAGGAGAAGAGAGCATAGGCTCGGATGGTCATGGACATGATCATGGTGTGACACAAACACCTTCTCAAGATGAAGTGGTAGAAGAACAACAGGAAGAAGAACCGGTTGTGCAGCCACTAAGAAGGAGTACAAGGATAAGGAAGGATCCTTCCAGTTGGGTAAACACGAGAGTGTACTACAATGCCCAAGCTGTGGAGCATCCTTCTCAAGCCGTGTGCTCCTTTGCTCAATATCCAGAAGCACATTGCGCTTTCATGGTAAACTTGGATGAGAATCACATCCCAAGAAGCTATGAAGAAGCAATGAAAGATAAAGAATGGAAGGAATCAGTTGGAGATGAGGCAGGAGCAATGATCAAGAATGATACATGGTATGAGAGTGAGTTACCAAAAGGGAAGAAGGCTGTGACTAGTAGATGGATATTCACAATCAAGTACAAAGCGGATGGAAAGGTTGAGAGGAAGAAGTCAAGGCTAGTTGCAAGAGGTTTCACTCAAACTTATGGAGAAGATTACATAGAAACCTTTGCACCAGTAGCTAAACTCCACACAATCCGGATTGTACTGAGCTTAGCTGTGAATCTTGGATGGGGGTTATGGCAAATGGATGTGAAGAATGCGTTTCTACAAGGTGAACTTGAGGATGAAGTGTATATGCATCCACCTCCAGGCCTTGAACACTAGTGAAGAGTGGAAATGTGTTGAGACTGAAGAAAGCCATCTATGGGCTGAAGCAATCACCAAGAGCTTGGTACAACAAGTTGAGTACTACTCTGAATGGCCGAGGCTTCAAGAAGTCTGAACTAGATCACACCCTCTTCACACTCACGACTCCCTCAGGTATGATTGCACTTCTTGTGTATGTTGATGATATCATTATCACAGGGAGTGATAAGGAAGGTATCATAGCAACCAAGGAGTTTCTTAAATCCATGTTTGAGATTAAAGACTTGGGAGAAATGAAATACTTTCTTGGAATTGAGATATGTAGATCCAAGGAAGGTTTGTTCATGTCCCAAAGGAAGTATACACTTGATCTTTTGAAAGGTGCAGGTGCTTATGGAGGCAAGACAGCAAGGATGCCTATGGAGGATGGCTACAAAGTCCCACGAGAGGGGGAGATTGAAGACAGCAAACCTTATCAGGATCCTAAACTCTATAGAAAACTAGTTGGCAAATTGATTTATCTCACTATAACTAGACCTGACATTTGTTTTGCTGTGAATCAGGTGAGTCAACACATGCAAGTACCTAAGGAACATCATTGGCGCATGGTGGAGAGGATCTTGATGTATCTCAACGGCTCACCTGATCAAGGAGTATGGATGGGCTGCAATGGAAGCACTGAAGTGGTGGGATACTGTGATGCGGATTGGGCTGGTGATAGAGCAGACAGGAGATCAACCACAGGCTATTGCACATTCATTGGAGGCAACTTGGTGACTTGGAAGAGTAAGAAGCAGAAGGTGGTGTCTTGCTCAAGTGCAGAAGCTGAGTATAGAGCTATGCTGAAGCTCACCAACGAGTTAGTATGGATCAAAGGCATCTTGAAGCATTTGGAGATTGATCAAGCCACGCCAATGACCATGCATTGTGACAACCAAGCAGCTATCCACATTGCCTCCAACTCGGTGTTCCATGAGAGAACCAAGCACATTGAAGTTGATTGCCACAAGGTGAGGCAGATGATCATCTTAGGAGTCATCTTGCCATGCTACACAAGAAGTGAAGATCAGTTAGCGGATGTGTTCACCAAGGCTGCAAGACAGAAGACAATGGAGTCCATTCACATACGGTTGGGCCTCATTGATCTTGGGAAGAGAAGGAGCTGATCCCCTTGGCTGTGAGGTCTTTACTCTTTTTCCCTTATCAAGGTTTTATCCCAATGGGTTTTCCTTGGTAAGGTTTTTAATGAGGAAGATCTCATAGCTATCCAAGCTTAGGCTTTCACAAAGCTAAGCTTGAGGGGGAGTGTTGAGTTGAGTTGATTATATTGGTATGGAGAGAAGAGGAGTTGAAGAGGAGAAGAGATGGAGAAGCTTAGGGGGTTTGGGTGTGAATGGTACGGACGTCCGTACAAGGCCGTACATGGCCGTACCGTCCGTACCAAAGGTCTCGACCAAACTTACCCAACTCGACCAAGTGAAACGGTAACAAGGGAGTGTTACTTGGGGACTTAAGGAGAAGGGATCAGACCGTTGAGTGGATAAGGGAAGAGCGTGCCAGGCTGGAACAGGCTGTAAAGAGGCAAAGCGTGTGAGCCTTACCATCCAATCATCCGGAAAGCAACCTTGACTCTACATGCTTCAATAGTGCCCATTTCGCCTCTTGTAAACCCTAATGCTTCTATATAAATATGTAACCTCACTCATTAATAAGATCAATCAGTTCGAGTCTCTCTAATCTCTTAGACTATGGTTTTCTCTTAGACCTAAACGGCTCTTTCTAGTCTCTTAATCTTTCACAAATTCTCTAATCACTTCCTAAACACTCCTTTATTCTAATCACTCTAAAGATCTCTTAATCTCATCCTATGGATCTATTTCACTTCCTAGTGACTACCCCTTACTTTATAGATAAAAATCTCCAAGCTTCTTAATCGCGCTCATCCTCGTTTGATTTAGACTGACAAGGAAGCGTCATTATTCCCAAACTCGAAAACTGGAAGTTGGGATGGCTTGGGGTGTTGGGGGTGGCTGTCGGTTGGGGGGGGATCACCTGATTTTTGAAAGTGGGATAGCTTCTTCATCCTAACTCCTATGAGATTTCTTCAACTTCCTAGTGGTTCTCCACTACTTTATGTATCCAAAATCAAGCTTCTTAATCGCGATTCATCCTGGTGTTTGATTAGAATGACAAAGAAGCTGTCATATTCCCAAACAGGAAAACCTGGGATCACCTGATTTGAAAGTGGGATAGCTTCTTCATCCTAACTCCTATGAGATTTATTCAACTTCCTAGTGATTCTCCATTACTTTATGTATCAAAATCAAGCTTCTTACATCGCGATTCATCCTGGTTCGATTAGAATGACAAGGAAGCTGTATATTCCCAAAACAGAAAAACTGGGATCACCTGATTTGAAAGTGGGATAGCTTCTTCATCCTAACTCCTATGAGATTTATTCAACTTCCTAGTGATTCTCCATTACTATATGTATCAAAATCAAGCTTCTTACATCGCGATTCATCCTGGTTTGATTAGAATGACAAAAGCTGTCATATTCCCAAACAGGAAACTGGGATCACCTGATTTGAAAGTGGGATAGCTTCTTCATCCTAACTCCTATGAGATTTATTCAACTTCCTAGTGATTCTCCATTACTTTATGTATCAAAATCAAGCTTCTTACATCGCGATTCATCCTGGTTCGATTAGAATGACAAGGAAGCTGTTATATTCCCAAACAGGAAAACTAGGATCACATGATTTGAAAGTGGGATAGCTTCTTCATCCTAACTCCTATGAGATTTATTCAACTTCCTAGTGATTCTCCATTACTTTATGTATCAAAATCAAGCTTCTTACATCGCGATTCATCCTGGTTTGATTAGAATAACAAGGAAGCTGTCATATTCCCATACAGGAAAACTGGGATCATCTGACTTGAAAGTGGGATAGCTTCTTCATCCTAACTCCTATGAGATTTATTCAACTTCCTAATGGTTCTCCACTACTTTATGTATCAAAATCAAGCTTCTTATATGAGATTAAGAGATCCTTAGAGTAAACAGAATAAAGAGAGTGTTTAGGAAGTGATTAAGAGAAGTTTGTGAAAGATTAGGAGACTAGATAGAGCCGTTTAGTGTCTAAGAGAAAAGCATAGTGTCTAAGAGATTAGAGAGACTCAAACTGCATAATCTTCATTAGGGTTGATGAGTTACAATATATAGAGAGAGCATACAAGGGTTTTCGAAATCAAGAGAAGACTAAAGCATGTGAGGTCAATCAGGAGAGGATAAGCTCATTTGGACTAGCCAATTAGCTTCTCCACATGCGCGGAGTATCTGGCATCTTGGACCGAGATGCTCTTTGCCTTTCCAGCTGTTCCAGCCTGTCAAGGCGCGCTCTACCTTATCCCTAAACGGTCTGATGCCTCAAGGTAAGTTCCTTCCCTTTACCTTAGTTACCGTGTTACTTGGCTGATGCAAGGTAAGTCTTGGTCGATGCTGGATGGTACGGACTGTACGGCTTGTACGGCCTTGTACGGACGTCCGTACCATGCTCTCCCTAAACTCTCTCAAGCTTCCTCATCTCCTTTCCTCTTCAACTCCTTAGCTCTTCATACATATATATTCAGCTCAACTCAACACTCCCCTCAAGCTTAGCTTTGTATAAGTCTAAGCTTGGACAGCCACAAGATCTTCCTCATTAAAAACCTCACCAAAGAAAACCCAATGGGATAAAACTTTGATGAGGGAAAAAGAGTAAAGACCTTGCAGCTAAGGGGATTAGCTCCTTCTCTTCCCAAGATCAATGAGGCCCAACCTGATGTGAATGGACTCCATTGTCTTCTGTCTTGCAGCCTTGGTGAACACATCCGCTAGCTGATCTTCACTCCTTGTGTAACATGGCAAGATCACCCCTAGCACAATCATCTGCCTCACCTTGTGACAATCAACTTCAATGTGCTTGGTCCTCTCATGAAACACCGAGTTGGATGCAATGTGGATGGCAGCTTGATTGTCACAATGCATTGTCATTGGAGTTGCTTGATCGATCTCCAAGTGCTTCAAGATGCCTTTGATCCATACCAACTCGTTGGTGAGCTTCAGCATGGCTCTATACTCGGCTTCTGCACTTGAACATGACACTACCTTCTGCTTCTTGCTCTTCCAAGTCACCAAGTTGTTGAGATGAAGATCAAGAAGTGGATGTTGAAATGAGTTGAGTACAATGTATGAGAAGGCATAAGGAGTTAAGAGACTGAAAGGGATGAGACTTTGGGAGAGTTTGTGATCAGCCATAGCCGTACAATCCGTACAGAAGGAACTGGCCGTACACATCAAGGATGATCACAAACATTAACCAAAGGTGAAAGTTAAAATGAGGAGTTAGAGTGGTAAAAGGTGAATGCCTTTAGTCTTGGAGAAGAATCAGCCCATTGGAGAAGGATAAGGCTCGCGGTGACAGCCTGTCTCATGCTGGAAAGGTAAAGCAAAAGCAAAGATACCTTACACATGTGAGAACAGCCATTGGATCAATTCAAAATCGAGTCTAGCTTCTGTATTGACTTCACATGCTTTACCTTATCCTTAGAGTCTTGGAAACCCTTGTATCCTGAACTATAAATTGTAACCTCTCTGATTAATAAAGACTAATCTGAGTTTTGAGTCTATCTCTCTCTAATCTTTCTACTCTCTCTCATTACTCTAATCTCTTAATTCTCTTAATCTACTTACTCAAATCAATCTTATTCTCTCTTAATCCACGTTCTACACTCACTAAATCAAAATCAAATATGGTATCAGAGCCAGGTTGCCCTAAAACCTGAGTTCATTCCGCAAATTTGTGTTCTTGGAGATTCTGGGTTTGTGAGTGTGCTTGAAGATTTGGTATTCTGGGTTATTGGTGTGTTGAGGTTCTCTTCTTGTAGATGGAAACAGACGACACCATGGTGGAGCTATGTACAACAGTTACTCCTGATGAGTGGAATCGTGGGGGTGAAGTGATTACAAAGCAGATGGGTGAAGGCAAGTGGATTCAAGAGAATCATGGAACACTTGGGATCATCCAGAGGTCACTCTCAAGTTCAACCCTGGAAGCTGATGGTCATGAAGGGACAGCTAAGGAGTTGTGGGAGAGTATGGAAGCTGTGTATGAGGACAGATCGCATCTATGCAAGGTTTTGTGGTTAAGCGGGCCATTGAGAATCTGAGGCAAGATGGAGAAGAGCTCAGTAAGCATCTTGAACGCTTTAAGAGCTTATGGGCAGAGTTGAAGGCACTCAGACCGAGTACCTCAGATAAAGACATACTGAAGAGAAGACTAGAGCAAGATGAAGTGTTTAGTCTTCTGATAAGTCTTATGATAAACTGGTCAGGAAGATCCTCACGGAAGAAGTCCTACCTGATGTGGAGAGTGTGTGTGGTTTGGTGAAGCATGAGCAAGCAAAGATGCAGCCGGATAAGAGGAGAAAGATTACTGAGCTAGAACAAGTAATCACCGGCAAGAGCTTGTATTCAGCATACATAGGAGACATAAAAGATGGGGATAGCTTAACAAACAGACACGAGAAGGGTGGAGCTGATGAGGTGATTACCAGAAGAGAATGGGATGCATTTGTAGCCAAAGCGAAAGCACTCACTGCATCAAAGAAGCAAGGAAGTCATTCAGTAAGGTCTAAACCTATTATTGTGGATTCTGGAGCCAGTCATCACATGATCAGTGATAGGAGTCTGATGGATGAAGTGAGAGCAGCTACTGGAAATGTTCAGATAGCAAATGGAGATAAAATTCCTATAGAAGGGATAGGAAGCTTGAAGCTATTTGACAGGGAGTCAACAGCCTTGTACCTGCCTCAGTTTACCTCCAATTTGATATCTGTAAAGAGAGCTACTATTGACTTGCAATGTCAAGTAGTATTCAGGCCACAGGAGGTTGAGTTTCAAGATCTTGTTACGGGTCAAGTGATTGGAAAGGGGAGCAGTACCAACAATCTATACCAGCTACAATCAACTAAGCTCTCTAAACCCTCTATCTCTATATGCATGAGTAGTACTGCTGATGGCTGTGATAGTATTACTTGGCATGCTAGATTAGGACATCCTCATACTCGCGCCCTTGAGCTAATGATACCTAATCTATCAGTTAATCACCTTGAATGTGAAGCATGCATACTAGGGAAGCATTGCAAAACTGTCTTTCCCACATCTGAAACTGTCTATGAGAAATGCTTTGACTTAATACACTCTGATGTGTGGACATCTCCATGTATATCTAGGGATAAGCATAAGTATTTTGTGACTTTCATAGATGAAAAATCTAAGTACACATGGGTCACATTGCTTCCCTCCAAGGATAGAGTGTTAGAGGCATTTATAAACTTCCAAGCTTATGTCACTAATCACTATAATGCTACTGTGAAGGTACTAAGGTCAGACAATGGAGGTGAATACACTAGCCATGCATTCAAGAATCATCTGATGAAGCATGGGATAGTTCATCAAACCAGCTGTCCCTACACTCCACAACAGAATGGTGTGGCTGAGAGGAAGAACAGACACCTGATGGAAGTAGCAAGATCAATGATGTTTCATTCTAATGTTCCCAAGAGATTTTGGAGTGATGCAGTTGTCTCAGCATGTTATCTCATCAACAGGACACCGACGAAAGTTCTGAGGGATCTATCTCCATTTGAGGTACTGAACAAGGCTAGGCCGCAGATTCAACATCTGAGAGTATTTGGGTGTACCTGCTATGTATTGGTTCCAGGAGAACTGAGGAAGAAGCTTGATGCAAAGAGCACTAAGGCTATGTTTATTGGATACTCCATTACTCAGAAAGGGTATAAGTGCTATGATCCAGTAACAGGGAGGGTGTTGGTGTCTAGAGATGTCAAATTCATTGAAGGAAAAGGGTATTATGAAGAAAAGATATGGGAAGATTTGAAGGATCTTCCACAAACGCCATCAGATAAGGCAACAAATCTGAGGAAAATATTGGAGAATCTTGGGATTAGCATGACCCAGGATCAAGGAACAAGAAGAGAACCACCAAGAAGCACAAGTACTCATGAGGAGGAAAGTGAAAGGAGGTCCCCTCTTGATCATGAGGGGGGAAGTGAAGCTGAATCAGGAGTGCAACAACAACAGAAAAGTGATTCAGGAAGTCATGATCAAGGAGAGACACAAGGAGAAGAGAATCCAAGATCAGATGGAGATGCGCAGGCTGATAGAGAGAGTCCAAGATCAGATGGAGATGCGCAGACTGATAGAGATGAGCAGGCAGCTATGCAAAATCCAGTCGAGTCAGTTGGGATTCAGGAACCAGAAACAGAGGTTCAACCACTGAGGAGAAGTACCAGGGTAAAGAAAGATCCATCAAATTGGGTGAACACAAGGATATACTACAATGCGGAGGCCGTAGCACATCCGACTCAAGCAGTATGTTCGTTTGCAACATATCCAGAGGAGCATGTGGTCTTCATGGGTAATCTGGATGAGAATGAGATCCCAAGGTCTTATGAGGAAGCCATGAAGCATAAGGTCTGGAGAAATTCAGTGGGTGATGAAAGGGATGCAATGATCAGGAATGACACTTGGTATGAGAGTGAATTACCAAGAGGGAAGAAGGCTGTGTCTAGCAGATGGATCTTCACAATCAAGTACCGGGCAGATGGAACTATTGAGAGACGCAAAACCAGGCTGGTAGCAAGAGGGTTTACACAGACTTATGGGGAAGACTACATTGATACTTTTGCACCAGTGGCTAAGCTTCACACAATTCGAATTGTGTTATCCATTGCAACAAACTTGGAGTGGGATCTGTGGCAAATGGATGTGAAGAATGCTTTCCTGCAAGGTGAACTAGAAGATGAAGTGTACATGCATCCACCTCCTGGTCTTGAGCATCTAGTAAAGCCAGGGAATGTTTTAAGATTGAAGAAGGCAATATATGGGCTAAAACAGTCACCTAGAGCTTGGTACAGGAAGTTGAGTACCACACTCAATGGGAGAGGCTTTAGGAAGTCTGAACTGGATCACACTCTCTTCACCTTGACAGGACCTTCAGGGATCATTGTGATTCTAGTGTATGTGGATGATTTGATTATCACAGGAAGTGATAAGGCAGGGATTCAGGCTACTAAGGAGTTTCTCAAATCAGTGTTTGACATCAAGGATTTGGGAGAGATGAAGTATTTTCTGGGTATTGAGATATGCAGATCAAAGGAGGGCTTGTTCATGTCTCAAAGGAAGTACACTCAGGATCTGTTGAAGGGCGCTGGTAGGCTTGGAGGAAAGACAGCTAAGACACCTCTTGAGGATGGGTATAAGGTTTTGCTTGAGGGGGAGATTGAAAACAATCAGCCATTTGAAGATGCTAAGCTGTATAGGAAGATGGTTGGGAAGCTGATCTACTTGACAATCACCAGACCAGACATATGTTTTGCTGTGAATCAAGTTAGTCAGCATATGCAAGCTCCAAAGATGCACCATTGGAACATGGTGGACAGAATCTTGAGGTATTTGAATGGCTCTAGCGGCCAAGGAGTCTGGATGGGATGCAATAGGAGTACAGAAGTGGTTGGTTATTGTGATGCTGACTGGGCCGGAGATAGAGTTGATAGGAGATCAACTACTGGGTATTGTACCTTCATTGGAGGGAACTTGGTTACATGGAAGAGTAAGAAGCAGAAGGTTGTCTCCTGTTCTAGTGCTGAGGCTGAATATAGAGCCATGTTGAAGCTGACTAATGAGCTAGTGTGGATCAAAGGGATATTGAAGCATTTGAGTATTGAGCAGACCACTCCTATGACAATGCATTGTGACAATCAGGCTGCTATTCACATTGTAATGAACTCCTAGGATGCTTCTTTGGATTGAATTGGATAGATCCTTGTATAAACGAATCAGAGACTCAAGTTTATCAAGGTGATGGATCGTTTGGTGACACAAAGAGTTGCGGAATGGCTCCTTGATACTCCTAGATGACTAGCTTGGATATTACACACCAAAATAGACACCCTTAGTTGTTGGATATGACACACCAACGAGATTCACTCAAGACTTGATGAGAAGTAAAGAGAGAACAAAGAAATCTGATAGATTTGTAGAAAAAGGATTGTGTTTAAAAGAGAGAACGCAAACACACTTATATAGAGAAGTATGGAACAGGCTCCATATTCTCGAGATCATTAAAGGGAACAGGCTCCCTTGGAACTACAACAAAGACTAAAGACTTATTCAAATTCGAAAAGAGTTTTTAAAACATGAAATAAAAACCATAGTTTAAAAATAACCTAAGGTGGAACCGTGATACATCATCTAAGGTTTATGTAAGTAACTTGTGGCCTCATTAAAAACCTTCCTTTGGAAAACCCAATGGGACAAAACCAAAGGCTAGGAAAAGAGCACACACAAGCACTTGCTTAGATGATGATCAGTTTGAAACCATTGCTTGAATGGTGATAAGAGTGTCTTGATTGATCAAACGTCCATCAAGACCGTCTTCTTGCTTCCATGAGATCATAAGTAGACTTCCAACAGCTTCTTTGAGTCTTCTAGCTTTGGCGCGAGTGATGGGACCTGGTGGAATGACTAAGGCATCATCTTCTTCCCTTGATTGGTCTTTGAACTCTTTATCTCCATCCTTGTGCCGGTCCATGATCATATCATCCCCTCCCTCTTGAAAAGGATTTGTCCTCAAATCTGGCTCATCTGCAAAATAAGGAACCAAGTCAGTGATATTAAAACTATTGCTCACATCATACCTTCCTTGGAGATCCAGCTTGTAAGCATTGTTGCCGATTTTCTTTATGATCTCAAATGGTCCATCAATCCTTGGCATGAGCTTGGATTTCCTCTCATTAGGAAATCTTTCTTTCCTTAGGTGAATCCAGACTTGATCACCCACTTCAAAGACTCTTTCACGCCTCCCCTTGTTTGCTTGTTTGGCATATTGCTTAGTCTTCTCTTCTATGTTGCGCCTTGCTTGTTCATGAAGTTGTTGTACCTTCTCTGCCTTCTTCTTGCCATCAAGACTAACTCTTTCACACTCAGGTAAAGGTATTAGATCCAAAGGAGAGATGGGATTGAACCCATAAACAATTTCAAATGGAGAAAACTTAGTAGCAGAATGCACAGCATGATTATATGCAAATTCACAATGAGGCAAACAATCTTCCCATGATTTCAAGTTCTTCTTTATAATTGCACGCAAGAGTGTACCAAGAGTTCTATTAACTACTTCAGTCTGACCATCAGTTTGTGGGTGACAAGTAGTAGAAAATAATAGCTTAGTGCCTAGTTTAGACCAGAGAGTTTTCCAAAAGTAGCTTAGGAACTTAGTATCTCTATCAGATACAATAGTCTTAGGCATGCCATGTAAACGCACAATCTCCTTAAAGAACAAGTTAGCTACATGCAATGCATCATCAGTTTTATGACAAGCAATGAAGTGTGCCATCTTAGAAAATCTATCAACTACCACAAAGATTGAATCTTTACCAGTACGAGTTCTAGGCAATCCAACAATGAAGTCCATAGAGATATCATTCCAAGGATGATAAGGGATGGGTAAAGGCGTGTACAAACCATGGTTTTGGACTTTGGACTTAGCTTGTTTACAAGTTGCACACCTTTCACAGAGTCTTTCCACATCTCTTTTCATCCGCGGCCAGTAGAAGTGATCCTGCAAGGTCTTGAGAGTTTTTGCGACACCAAAATGTCCCATGAGGCTTCCTCCATGAGATTCCCTAACAAATAAATCTCTCAAAGAACAATTAGGCACACAAAGTCTATTATCATAGAAAAGAAATCCATCCTGCCTAAAGTAATGTCCAGCAGCAAATTTCTCACAAGACTTATAAGCATCTTTAAATTCAGGATCATTCTCATACATTACTTTAATCTGCTCAAATCCTAATAGCTTAACATCAAGAGTGTTCAAGAGAACATACCTTCTGGATAGTGCATCAGCAACTATGTTTTCCTTACCTTGTTTATACTTGATGACATAAGGAAATGTCTCAATGAACTCAACCCACCTTGCGTGTCTCTTGCTGAGTTTGTTTTGGCTTTTAAGGTACTTGAGAGACTCATGATCAGTGTGAATGACAAACTCCTTGGGCCATAGGTAATGCTGCCATGTCTGCAAAGCCCTCACCAAAGCGTAGAGTTCCTTGTCATAAGTAGCATAGTTGAGAGTCGCTCCTCCTAGTTTCTCACTGAAATATGCTATGGGTCTCTTCTCCTGCATAAGAACAGCACCAATTCCAATTCCTGAAGCATCACATTCAATTTCAAAAGTTTTATTGAAATCAGGAAGTATAAGAAGAGGGGCATTAGTAAGCTTCTCTTTTAGGCATTGAAAGGCAAGTTCTTGTGCTTCTCCCCATTTGAATCCAACTTCTTTCTTGATCACCTCAGTCAATGGAGCGGCTATGGTGCTAAAATCTTTTACAAACCGTCGGTAGAAGCCAGCTAATCCATGGAAGCTTCGCACTTCACTGATGGTTTTAGGAATCGGCCACTCTTGTATTGCTTTCACCTTCTCTTGATCTACCTTTACTCCATCTGCACTCACAACAAAGCCTAGAAAAACCAAGTGATCCGTTCCAAAAGTACACTTCTTAAGGTTAGCAAAAAGAGATTCCTTTCTAAGCACATCAAGAACAGCTCTAAGATGTCCTATATGATCATTAAAGCTCTTACTGTATACAAGGATGTCATCAAAGTATACCACAACAAATATGCCAATGAATGATCTAAGAACATGATTCATTAATCTCATGAATGTACTAGGTGCATTGGTTAATCCAAATGGCATGACTAACCACTCATAAAGACCATGTTTAGTTTTGAATGCAGTTTTCCATTCATCTCCTTCTTTCATCCTAATCTGATGGTATCCACTTTTCAAATCAATCTTAGAAAATATGCAGGAACCATGCAATTCATCAAGCATATCATCTAATCTAGGAATAGGATGGCGATACTTTACAGTGATGTTGTTGATGGCTCTACAATCAACACACATGCGCCAGCTTCCATCTTTCTTAGGCACAAGAAGCACTGGTACTGCACATGGGCTCATGCTCTCACGGATATGCCCCTTTGCCATCAACTCCTCAACTTGTTTTTGCAGTTCTTTAGTCTCCACGGGATTAGTCCTATAAGCTGGCCTATTTGGAAGTGTAGAACCAGGAACAAAATCAATCTGATGCTCAATCCCTCTAAGAGGTGGAAGACCAATTGGATTATCTTCAGGAAATACATCTTCAAATTCCTGTAAAAGACACTTAATTTCACTCGGATATACCGGTGTTGGGTCAGTAACATTCAAAAGAGACTCTTTAAAGATAAGTAAAAGAATAGATTGATGAGCATTGAGAGTTCTTTTGATTTCACCCGATTTGGCATAGAGACTATGCTGCTTCTTTGATTCAGGTTTGAGGTCTATTTCTTTCTTCTTTTGTAGCTGCAGTTGATCTTGATGAACTTCCTTTGGTGTTAGAGGAACCAGCACAGTCTTCTTTCCTTTGAACTCAAACGTGTGCTTGTTGGTGTAGCCATCATGTATCACTCGTCTATCTGATTGCCATGGCCGACCAAGAAGGATATGTCCAGCTTCCATAGGCAATACATCACAGAGAACCTCATCCTCATACCTTCCAATTGCAATGGGAACCGAAACCTGACTAGAAACCCTCATTTCTCCTTCTTCATTCAACCATTGAAGCCGGTAGGGCTTTGGATGTTTCTGTACTTGGAGGCCAAGCTTCTTTACCATAGTTTCACTAGCTACATTCACACAACTTCCTCCATCAATGATAAGACTACAGACCTTTCCTTGCACAAGGCACCGAGTGTAGAATAGATTCTCTCTCTGTTCTTGCTCTTCAGCTTTACTTTGCAAACTCAAAGTTCTTCTAGCCACCAATAACCTTCCTTTCACGGGTTCTTCTTCATATTCTTCTTCAATAAGCGCCTTACACTCAGACTCTGAAAGCTCATCCTCAGATTCATACTCTCCATTCTCAAGAAGAATCATGATTCTTTTATTGGTGCACTCATTTGCATAATGGCCTCTACCCTGACACTTAAAGCACTTAACATCTCTAGCTCTTGCACTTGAAACCTCGGCCTTTCCTTTATCCTTGCTGTAAAAGGAATTTGGCTTTGAGTCTTCTTTCAGTTGCGGTTTGCTTTCCTTTTGATAGCTAGACTTTTCTTCTTTAGTTCCCTGAAGTCTGGTGTTGTAACGAGAATGAGAATGGCCCTTCCTCTTAACTTGTTGCTCAACTAGTATAGCTTTGTGAAGCATCTCTTCTATCTCCACATAGTGCTGCATCTCAACATTATCTTGTATCTCTCGGTTGAGACCTCCTAAGAACCTAGCCATAGTAGCTTCTTTATCTTCAGAAACACGAGCTCTCAGCATCAACAGCTCCATGTCTTGATAGTATTCTTCAACAGATCGAGATCCTTGGGTGAGTCTTCTTAACTTCTGGTGCAAGTCGCGATGATAGTGATTTGGCACAAATCTTTTACGCATGAGAGCCTTCATCTCGTGCCATGTTTCAACGGGATACTCTTGGTTAAGTCTCCTGGTAGTCACAAGCTGGTCCCACCAACTCAGCGCATAGTCATGGAACTCAGTTGCTGCTATCTGAATCCTTTGGGCATTGGTGTAGTGCTTACAGTTAAACACCAACTCCATCTTCTTTTCCCATTCCAAGTAAGCATCCGGATCAACTTTGCCATGGAAAGGAGGTATCTTCAGCTTTAAACCAGCAAGATCATCTCTGTAAGTTCTCCTTTCATCATGATCTCTTCTATGTCTCCTTCTACTATCTCTAGAAGAGGAACTGCTGTGCGTGGCTCGGTTACGCTCATAGTAGTGGTCTGTTTCTTGTGATTCAGCATGCTCTCTCGGGGTTTCATCACGTCTTTCTCGTCTAGACTCATTGCTATGACCTTGGCCCGTAGCTTGCCTTATCTCTTGCCTTATTTCATCGCGAAGTTCCTTCATACTGCTCTTGATCATATCAGCAACGGTAGTGATCATCGTTTGGTTTAATTGCTCAGTCATCTGATCTCTCAATAACTTGTTCTGTCTCACGAGTTCTGCTTCATCTTCCGACTCTCTCACCATGGTACCTGATTCAGAAAACACTCAAACAAGTAAGATGTTCACAAGAATCAAATCAGAACAATTAGTCGACGCGGAAACAACTTTCAAAAGATTCAAAAGATAGAAAACTTGCAGATCACGGATTAGAGAATTCAAATCGACAAGACTAAGATTAGATCTATCAATTTTGGATTTATGCAGATCAGATTCAAGACAAATAAGAACAGATCTATCACAGAAACAACACAAATCAAGTTATTCAGCAAGTGATTCGACAGATCAAGCGATTCGATTACTTCCTTCACACGGATCGGATGAGTTTGATTCAAAATATGATAAGAACACTTAGATCTAATAGGATTCAACACAGACGATTAGCAATCAGGTGATATGCTACTCAGATGATACGAGAAACAACAACAGATCGCAGATCTATCAATGGTAATCAAAGAAGTTGAAAAGTTTATTTGAAACAGAAGAGAAATCGAAAACTTCCCAATCCAAAGCAGCTCTGATACCACTTAATGAACTCCTAGGATGCTTCTTTGGATTGAATTGGATAGATCCTTGTATAAACGAATCAGAGACTCAAGTTTATCAAGGTGATGGATCGTTTGGTGACACAAAGAGTTGCGGAATGGCTCCTTGATACTCCTAGATGACTAGCTTGGATATTACACACCAAAATAGACACCCTTAGTTGTTGGATATGACACACCAACGAGATTCACTCAAGACTTGATGAGAAGTAAAGAGAGAACAAAGAAATCTGATAGATTTGTAGAAAAAGGATTGTGTTTAAAAGAGAGAACGCAAACACACTTATATAGAGAAGTATGGAACAGGCTCCATATTCTCGAGATCATTAAAGGGAACAGGCTCCCTTGGAACTACAACAAAGACTAAAGACTTATTCAAATTCGAAAAGAGTTTTTAAAACATGAAATAAAAACCATAGTTTAAAAATAACCTAAGGTGGAACCGTGATACATCATCTAAGGTTTATGTAAGTAACTTGTGGCCTCATTAAAAACCTTCCTTTGGAAAACCCAATGGGACAAAACCAAAGGCTAGGAAAAGAGCACACACAAGCACTTGCTTAGATGATGATCAGTTTGAAACCATTGCTTGAATGGTGATAAGAGTGTCTTGATTGATCAAACGTCCATCAAGACCGTCTTCTTGCTTCCATGAGATCATAAGTAGACTTCCAACAGCTTCTTTGAGTCTTCTAGCTTTGGCGCGAGTGATGGGACCTGGTGGAATGACTAAGGCATCATCTTCTTCCCTTGATTGGTCTTTGAACTCTTTATCTCCATCCTTGTGCCGGTCCATGATCATATCACATTGCCTCTAATTCTGTGTTTCATGAGAGAACAAAGCACATAGAAGTTGATTGTCACAAAGTGAGGCAGATGATTGTCCTAGGAGTAATACTGCCATGCTACACGAGGAGTGAGGATCAACTGGCTGATGTGTTTACTAAGGCAGCAAGGCAGAAGACAATAGAGTCCATACTATCAAGGCTTGGACTCATTGATCTTACTCCCAGGAGCTGATCCCCTTAACCATGGAGTCTCTACTCTTTTTCCCTCATCAAGGTTTTATCCCAATGGGTTTTCCTTGGTGAGGTTTTTAATGAGGGAGATCTTCATGGTTTCCAAGCTAGACAAGTTCATTTAGTCTAGCTTGAGGGGGAGTGTTGAGATGAAGATCAAGAAGTGGATGTTGAAATGAGTTGAGTACAATGTATGAGAAGGCATAAGGAGTTAAGAGACTGAAAGGGATGAGACTTTGGGAGAGTTTGTGATCAGCCATAGCCGTACAATCCGTACAGAAGGAACTGGCCGTACACATCAAGGATGATCACAAACATTAACCAAAGGTGAAAGTTAAAATGAGGAGTTAGAGTGGTAAAAGGTGAATGCCTTTAGTCTTGGAGAAGAATCAGCCCATTGGAGAAGGATAAGGCTCGCGGTGACAGCCTGTCTCATGCTGGAAAGGTAAAGCAAAAGCAAAGATACCTTACACATGTGAGAACAGCCATTGGATCAATTCAAAATCGAGTCTAGCTTCTGTATTGACTTCACATGCTTTACCTTATCCTTAGAGTCTTGGAAACCCTTGTATCCTGAACTATAAATTGTAACCTCTCTGATTAATAAAGACTAATCTGAGTTTTGAGTCTATCTCTCTCTAATCTTTCTACTCTCTCTCATTACTCTAATCTCTTAATTCTCTTAATCTACTTACTCAAATCAATCTTATTCTCTCTTAATCCACGTTCTACACTCACTAAATCAAAATCAAATACAAGTTGCCTCCAATGAATGTGCAATAGCCTGTGGTTGATCTCCTGTCTGCTCTATCACCAGCCCAATCCGCATCACAATATCCCACCACTTCAGTGCTTCCATTGCAGCCCATCCATACTCCTTGATCAGGTGAGCCGTTGAGATACATCAAGATCCTCTCCACCATGTGCCAGTGATGTTCCTTAGGCACTTGCATGTGTTGACTCACCTGATTCACAGCAAAGCAGATGTCAGGTCTAGTTATAGTAAGATAAATCAATTTGCCAACTAGTTTTCTATAGAGTTTAGGATCCTGATAAGGTTTGCTGTCTTCAATCTCCCCCTCTCGTGGGACTTTGTAGCCATCCTCCATAGGCATCCTTGCTGTCTTGCCTCCATAAGCACCTGCACCTTTCAAAAGATCAAGTGTATATTTCCTTTGGGACATGAACAAACCTTCCTTGGATCTACATATCTCAATTCCAAGGAAGTATTTCATTTCTCCCAAGTCTTTAATCTCAAACATGGATTTAAGAAACTCCTTGGTTGCTATGATACCTTCCTTATCACTCCCTGTGATAATGATATCATCAACATACACAAGGAGAGCAATCATACCTGAGGGAGTCGTGAGAGTGAAGAGAGTGTGATCTAGTTCAGACTTCTTGAAGCCTCGGCCATTCAGAGTAGTGCTCAACTTGTTGTACCAAGCCCTTGGTGATTGCTTCAGTCCATAGATGGCTTTCTTCAATCTCAGTACATTCCCACTCTTTACTAAGTGTTCAAGGCCTGGAGGTGGATGCATATACACTTCATCCTCAAGTTCACCTTGTAGAAACGCATTCTTCACATCCATTTGCCATAACCCCCATCCAAGATTCACAGCCAAGCTTAGTACAATCCGGATTGTGTGGAGTTTAGCTACTGGTGCAAAGGTTTCTATGTAATCTTCTCCATAAGTTTGAGTGAACCCTCTTGCAACTAGTCTTGACTTCTTCCTCTCAACCTTTCCATCCGCTTTGTACTTGATTGTGAATATCCATCTACTAGTCACAGCCTTCTTCCCTTTTGGTAACTCACTCTCATACCATGTATCATTCTTGATCATCGCTCCTGCCTCATCTCCAACTGATTCCTTCCATTCTTTATCTTTCATTGCTTCTTCATAGCTTCTTGGGATGTGATTCTCATCCAAGTTTACCATGAACGCGCAATGTGCTTCTGGATATTGAGCAAAGGAGCACACGGCTTGAGAAGGATGCTCCACAGCTTGGGCATTGTAGTACACTCTCGTGTTTACCCAACTGGAAGGATCCTTCCTTATCCTTGTACTCCTTCTTAGTGGCTGCACAACTGGTTCTTCTTCCTGTTGTTCTTCTACCACTTCATCTTGAGAAGGTGTTTGTGTCACACCATGATCATGTCCATGACCATCCGAGCCTATGCTCTCTTCTCCTTCATTCTCTACTCCTCCTTCATCTTGGTTGGCCTCTTGCATAGGCTCCTCATGCTCCTCTCCTCCCTCATGATCAAGGTGGGATGGTGAACCAACTTCAGGAGGTGTAGTTGCGTGATTCCTCGGATCCTGGGATGTACTGATTCCAAGACCTTCAAGAATGATCCGCAAGGTGGTGGCCTTGTCTGATGTTAAGTCCTTCAGGTCTTCTTGATTCTTTTCTTCATAGTATCCTCTATCTTCCAAGAACTTCACATCTCTAGATACAAGAACTCTCCTTGCTATAGGATCATAGCATTTGTATCCTTTCTGTGTAGCTGAGTATCCTATGAACACAGCCTTAGTGCTTCTTGCTTCTAGCTTGTTGATCATCTCTCCTGGTTTGAGGACAAAGCATAGGCATCCAAAGACTCGCAAGTAATCAAGAGCTGGCTTGTACCTGTTCAGAACTTCAAATGGAGCCTTCTCATTCAGAACTTTGGTTGGAGTTCTGTTTATCAGGTAACAAGCAGTGGCAACCGCATCACTCCAAAATCTCTTTGGAACATTACTCTGAAACATAAGTGACCTTGCCACTTCCATGAGATGCCTATTCTTCCTCTCAGCCACTCCATTTTGCTGTGGAGTATAAGGACAGCTTGTTTGATGTAGAATCCCATGTTGTGATAGGTGTTGCTTGAATGCATGACTCGTGTACTCTCCTCCATTATCTGATCTCAAAATTTTAATCTTAGCATGATAATGGTTAGTTACATAAGTTTGAAAATTCCTAAATGCATCAAGTACCCTATCTTTGGTCTGAATTAAGGTTAACCAGGTGTATTTGGATTTTTCATCAATGAATGTGACAAAATACTTATAACTATCTCTAGATAAGCAAGGGGCAGTCCATACATCTGAATGAATTAGATCAAAGCAATTATCATAAACAGTAGTAGACTTTTGAAACACAGTTCTACAATGCTTGCCTAAAATGCAAGCTTCACAATCCTTATTCTCAAACACAACACCTGGTACCATTAAGTTCAAAGCTTTAACATGAGGGTGTCCTACTCTAGCATGCCACAATGCATTTTTATTCAACAAAGAAGCAGAAGTAAACGAGCAACTATAATCAGGAACAGAAGTGAGTTCTTCAAGCATATAGAGATCTCCCTTAGTCACCCCTTTCCCAATCAACCTGCTGCTCTCAATATCCTGAAACTTCACATCATTAGGACTAAAGATAACATTGCATTGTAAATCATTAGTACATTTCTTCACTGATAATAGGTTTGATGTGAATTCAGGCATGTAAAAAGCTCTAGATTCTTTGTTAAACAGCTTAAGCTTTCCTATTCCTCTAATGGGTATCTTATCCCCATTTGCTATCATCACATGCCCATGTGTAGGTTCTATATCCTTAATCAAGTTTTCATCACTTATCATATGATGTGATGCACCAGAATCAACAATCAATGGTTTACCTACTCGTTTAGCATTATGGCATAGATTACTAAGTGATGAATGCATCTTATCAGTTCTAGCAATGTAAGCATGCCTATACTCATTCCTAGCTTCTAACCGTTCTACTAGTTCTCTAATCAAGTGATCATCCTTATATGCAATCATAGAAGCTCCAAAGGAATAACCGTAAGTGTTACCGTTTTCCTTTAGCATTTTGAAGAGGGCATCAAGGTCTGATCTCTTGATGTAGTCATCATTGCTGCGGGAGCTTGAGGCGCCTGTGTAAGCCACCAGAGACTTCCCATTCCCATCATTGCCTCCAAGCCCATCCACTTCACTGATCTTGCTGGTGCCAGCTCCGCTTGAACCTTCAGTCACATTTGCCCTTCCCTCACGCTCCTTCATGAACTTGGCCGGCTTGAGGTGTGGGTGCAGTATCCAGCATTGGCTCTTCTTATGACCATGCTTCTTGCAATGATCACAGTTGCCATTGAACTTCCTGTCCTCGTACTTCCCGTGAGATGCCTTGTTTGCTTGTGGAGCCTC
Organism: Brassica napus; assembly: GCF_020379485.1. NCBI lineage: Eukaryota > Viridiplantae > Streptophyta > Magnoliopsida > Brassicales > Brassicaceae > Brassica > Brassica napus. The sequence goes on from NW_026014699.1 coordinate 191,785, forward strand.
GGTTGAATCCTCATGAGCTGCTTGATTGGCAAGAGAGAGCTCCCCCTTTCCTCCAAACAAACCCATGGATCCCTGCTCCCTTTGGATTTGTGCACACACCTCCTCAAGGTCCGGAAGCTTGTCTGACCTTAACATGTGCTGGATGAGCTGGGTGTAGGCCGGGTTCAGTGTGAGAAGCAGCCCAAAGACCTTGTCTTGCTCGCGCCTCTCATTCAGCTGATCTGGATCAGTTGTGCTCGGCCTCAGCATCTCCAGCTCTGACCATAAGGACCTGAACCTCCCCAAGTGCTTAGTGAACTCCATGTCCTCTTGTGCAAGACGGTTGATCGCTAGCTTCACTTCAAACACACGGCTGAGGTTGGAAGTGTTCCCATACACCTTCTTCAGCGTGTCCCACAGCTCCTTGGCTGATTCACAGTAGCTGTAGGCATCCAAGATAGCTGGGTCCAAGGATGCGTGTAGAACCGTCATCACCAGCATGTCTTCTTGTTGCCATTTCTCCACAGCCGCTTCATTGGAGACCTCTTCTTGATCTCCTCCCTGAGTAATGAGTTTCGGAGCCTCCCCTGTTGTGATGTGCCCCCACAAACCCTTACTTCCCACAGCAGTCTTCACCATCCGAGACCACACAAGGTAGTTGCTACCTTTGAAAGTAACCGCTACCTTCATCCTCATGTTCATCCCATGTTCCATCTTTGCTTGACTTGAAAACTTGGATCTTGGATTTCGTACACACCAACCTTGAGTCTAGAATCACGCAAACCAACAGAACGTAGCACAGCTTCAACTAGAACGGACCACAGCTTCAACACCTTCAAGACTACTCGCGTGTAGCTTCAAAGACGTTTAGCTTGTAACTCTCTAAAGATCAAACCCCAGATTCAAATGAACCTGGCTCTGATACCATATGAGATTAAGAGATCCTTAGAGTAAACAGAATAAAGAGAGTGTTTAGGAAGTGATTAAGAGAAGTTTGTGAAAGATTAGGAGACTAGATAGAGCCGTTTAGTGTCTAAGAGAAAAGCATAGTGTCTAAGAGATTAGAGAGACTCAAACTGCATAATCTTCATTAGGGTTGATGAGTTACAATATATAGAGAGAGCATACAAGGGTTTTCGAAATCAAGAGAAGACTAAAGCATGTGAGGTCAATCAGGAGAGGATAAGCTCATTTGGACTAGCCAATTAGCTTCTCCACATGCGCGGAGTATCTGGCATCTTGGACCGAGATGCTCTTGCCTTTCCAGCTGTTCCAGCCTGTCAAGGCGCGCTCTACCTTATCCCTAAACGGTCTGATGCCTCAAGGTAAGTTCCTTCCCTTTACCTTAGTTACCGTGTTACTTGGCTGATGCAAGGTAAGTCTTGGTCGATGCTGGATGGTACGGACTGTACGGCTTGTACGGCCTTGTACGGACGTCCGTACCATGCTCTCCCTAAACTCTCTCAAGCTTCCTCATCTCCTTTCCTCTTCAACTCCTTAGCTCTTCATACATATATATTCAGCTCAACTCAACATTCCTGTTTGGGAATATGACAGCTTCCTTGTCATTCTAATCAAAACAGGATGAATCGCGATGTAAGAAGCTTGATTTTGATACATATAGTAATGGAGAATCACTAGGAAGTTGAATAAATTTCATAGGAGTTAGGATGAAGAAGCTATTCCACTTTCAAATCAGGTGATCCCATTTTTCCTGTTTGGGAATATGACAGCTTCTTTGTCATTCTAATCAAACCAGGATGAATCGCGATGGAAGAAGCTTGATTTTGATATATAAAGTAATGGAGAATCACTAGGAAGTTGAATAAATCTCATAGGAGTTAGGATGAAGAAGCTATCCCACTTTCAAATCAAGTGATCCCAGTTTTTCTGTTTGGGAATATGATAGCTTCTTTGTCATTCTAATCAAACAAGGATGAATCTTGATGTAAGATGTTGAGTTGAGCTGAATATATATGTATGAAGAGCTAAGGAGTTGAAGAGGAAAGGAGATGAGGAAGCTTGAGAGAGTTTAGGGAGAGCATGGTACGGACGTCCGTACAAGGCCGTACAAGCCGTACAGTCCGTACCATCCAGCATCGACCAAGACTTACCTTGCATCAGCCAAGTAACACGGTAACTAAGGTAAAGGGAAGGAACTTACCTTGAGGCATCAGACCGTTTAGGGATAAGGTAGAGCGCGCCTTGACAGGCTGGAACAGCTGGAAAGGCAAGAGCATCTCGGTCCAAGATGCCAGATACTCCGCGCATGTGGAGAAGCTAATTGGCTAGTCCAAATGAGCTTATCCTCTCCTGATTGACCTCACATGCTTTAGTCTTCTCTTGATTTCGAAAACCCTTGTATGCTCTCTCTATATATTGTAACTCATCAACCCTAATGAAGATTATGCAGTTTGAGTCTCTCTAATCTCTTAGACACTATGCTTTTCTCTTAGACACTAAACGGCTCTATCTAGTCTCCTAATCTTTCACAAACTTCTCTTAATCACTTCCTAAACACTCTCTTTATTCTGTTTACTCTAAGGATCTCTTAATCTCATATGGTATCAGAGCCAGGTTCATTTGAATCTGGGGTTTGATCTTTAGAGAGTTACAAGCTAAACGTCTTTGAAGCTACACGCGAGTAGTCTTGAAGGTGTTGAAGCTGTGGTCCGTTCTAGTTGAAGCTGTGCTACGTTCTGTTGGTTTGCGTGATTCTAGACTCAAGGTTGGTGTGTACGAAATCCAAGATCCAAGTTTTCAAGTCAAGCAAAGATGGAACATGGGATGAACATGAGGATGAAGGTAGCGGTTACTTTCAAAGGTAGCAACTACCTTGTGTGGTCTCGGATGGTGAAGACTGCTGTGGGAAGTAAGGGTTTGTGGGGGCACATCACAACAGGGGAGGCTCCGAAACTCATTACTCAGGGAGGAGATCAAGAAGAGGTCTCCAATGAAGCGGCTGTGGAGAAATGGCAACAAGAAGACATGCTGGTGATGACGGTTCTACACGCATCCTTGGACCCAGCTATCTTGGATGCCTACAGCTACTGTGAATCAGCCAAGGAGCTGTGGGACACGCTGAAGAAGGTGTATGGGAACACTTCCAACCTCAGCCGTGTGTTTGAAGTGAAGCTAGCGATCAACCGTCTTGCACAAGAGGACATGGAGTTCACTAAGCACTTGGGGAGGTTCAGGTCCTTATGGTCAGAGCTGGAGATGCTGAGGCCGAGCACAACTGATCCAGATCAGCTGAATGAGAGGCGCGAGCAAGACAAGGTCTTTGGGCTGCTTCTCACACTGAACCCGGCCTACACCCAGCTCATCCAGCACATGTTAAGGTCAGACAAGCTTCCGGACCTTGAGGAGGTGTGTGCACAAATCCAAAGGGAGCAGGGATCCATGGGTTTGTTTGGAGGAAAGGGGGAGCTCTCTCTTGCCAATCAAGCAGCTCATGAGGATTCAACCGAGGCTCCACAAGCAAACAAGGCATCTCACGGGAAGTACGAGGACAGGAAGTTCAATGGCAACTGTGATCATTGCAAGAAGCATGGTCATAAGAAGAGCCAATGCTGGATACTGCACCCACACCTCAAGCCGGCCAAGTTCATGAAGGAGCGTGAGGGAAGGGCAAATGTGACTGAAGGTTCAAGCGGAGCTGGCACCAGCAAGATCAGTGAAGTGGATGGGCTTGGAGGCAATGATGGGAATGGGAAGTCTCTGGTGGCTTACACAGGCGCCTCAAGCTCCCGCAGCAATGATGACTACATCAAGAGATCAGACCTTGATGCCCTCTTCAAAATGCTAAAGGAAAACGGTAACACTTACGGTTATTCCTTTGGAGCTTCTATGATTGCATATAAGGATGATCACTTGATTAGAGAACTAGTAGAACGGTTAGAAGCTAGGAATGAGTATAGGCATGCTTACATTGCTAGAACTGATAAGATGCATTCATCACTTAGTAATCTATGCCATAATGCTAAACGAGTAGGTAAACCATTGATTGTTGATTCTGGTGCATCACATCATATGATAAGTGATGAAAACTTGATTAAGGATATAGAACCTACACATGGGCATGTGATGATAGCAAATGGGGATAAGATACCCATTAGAGGAATAGGAAAGCTTAAGCTGTTTAACAAAGAATCTAGAGCTTTTTACATGCCTGAATTCACATCAAACCTATTATCAGTGAAGAAATGTACTAATGATTTACAATGCAATGTTATCTTTAGTCCTAATGATGTGAAGTTTCAGGATATTGAGAGCAGCAGGTTGATTGGGAAAGGGGTGACTAAGGGAGATCTCTATATGCTTGAAGAACTCACTTCTGTTCCTGATTATAGTTGCTCGTTTACTTCTGCTTCTTTGTTGAATAAAAATGCATTGTGGCATGCTAGAGTAGGACACCCTCATGTTAAAGCTTTGAACTTAATGGTACCAGGTGTTGTGTTTGAGAATAAGGATTGTGAAGCTTGCATTTTAGGCAAGCATTGTAGAACTGTGTTTCAAAAGTCTACTACTGTTTATGATAATTGCTTTGATCTAATTCATTCAGATGTATGGACTGCCCCTTGCTTATCTAGAGATAGTTATAAGTATTTTGTCACATTCATTGATGAAAAATCCAAATACACCTGGTTAACCTTAATTCAGACCAAAGATAGGGTACTTGATGCATTTAGGAATTTTCAAACTTATGTAACTAACCATTATCATGCTAAGATTAAAATTTTGAGATCAGATAATGGAGGAGAGTACACGAGTCATGCATTCAAGCAACACCTATCTAATGAGATCCTAGGACCCTTCTCTGGATGGTTTGGATAGATCCTTGCATAAACGAGTCAAAGACTCAAGTTTATCAAGGCTGTGGATCGAATGGTGACACAAGAGGCTGCGGAAAGGCTCCTTGATACTCCTAGGCTTAGATCGGATATGACACACCTTTCTAAAGCCCTTGGGCGTTGGATATTACACACCAACAGACTGGATACTACACACCAGACACTCTCTTAACTCGTGAAAGCAAGGGAGAAGAAAACACAAGGTTTAAACAAAAGATAACTTAGATTAGAATGAGGGTTTGTGATACACTTAAATAGAGAGATCCTTGTACATGCACAAGGTCTCGAAAACATAAGAAAACTTAAAGGAAAAGGCTCCACACGGTTTCAAAGTAATAACACAACACTTTGACTAAAACATAATATAAGATAGATGATGAAGTCGGTCCAAGATGCCTTAGGCCGAGTTGCATCCAAGATACATCAACTAGGAATGTGTAAGTGAACTTGATACCTCATTAAAAACCTTGATTAGAAAACCCAGTGGGACAAAACTAATCAAGGGAAAAAGAGTATACCAAGCCACTTGCCTAGATGATGATCAGCTTGATGGTAAGATCACATGAATGGTGATGAGTGTGTCTTGGTAGCTCAAGCTTCTACCAAGACAGTCTTCTTGCTTCTTAGAGATCTTCAGTATGTTTCCAACGGCTTCTTTGAGTCTCCTTGTCATTGCACGAGTGATAGGACCTGTGGGAATGGCTAGGACAGCTTCCTCTTCAGCTAGTGTATCTTCAGTCTCTCCTTCTTCATCTTTATCAACTAGCTGGTCCATGATCATATCATCCCCTCCCACTTGAAAAGGATTTGTCCTCAAATCTGGCTCATCTGCAATAAAAGGGATCAAGTCAGTAACATTGAAGCTATTACTCACATCATACTTACCTTGCAAATCCAGTTTGTAGGCATTGTTGCTGATCTTCCTTATGACCTTAAAAGGTCCATCAATCCGCGGCATCAGCTTGGATTTCCTTTCATTGGGAAACCTCTCTTTCCTTAGGTGAATCCAGACCTGATCACCCACTTCAAAGACCATCTCACGCCTTCCTTTGTTAGCATGCTTAACATACTGTTTGGTTGTTGCCTCAATGTTGAGCCTAGCCTGCTCGTGGAGTTGTTTCACCATCTCTGCCTTCTTTTTGCCATCAATGCTGACCCTTTCACACTCAGGTAAAGGGATTAAATCCAAAGGAGAGTTGGGATTGAACCCATAAACAATCTCAAAAGGAGAAAACTTAGAAGTAGAATGCACAGCATGATTGTATGCAAATTCACAATGAGGCAAATAGTCTTCCCATGATTTCAAGTTTTTCTTTATGAATGCACGCAAGAGTGTTCCTAGAGTCCTATTAACTACTTCAGTTTGTCCATCAGTTTGTGGATGACAAGTAGTAGAAAACAAGAGTTTAGTACCTAGCTTAGACCAAAGAGTCTTCCAAAAATAACTAAGAAACTTAGTATCTCTATCAGAAACAATAGTCTTAGGCATGCCATGTATGCGCACAATCTCTTTAAAGAACAAGTTAGCAATATGCAATGCATCATCAGTTTTGTGACAAGCTATGAAATGTGCCATCTTTGAGAACCTATCCACAACCACAAAGATAGAATCCTTTCCAGTCCTAGTTCTAGGCAATCCAACAATGAAATCCATAGATATGTCATTCCAAGGATGATAAGGTATAGGGAGAGGAGTATACAAACCGTGAGACTGAACCTTAGACTTGGCTTGCTTGCAAGTTGCACATCTCTCACATAGTTTCTCCACATCTCTTTTCATCCGAGGCCAGAAGAAGTGATCCTGCAAAGTTTTTAGAGTCTTTGCAATACCAAAGTGACCCATGAGACTTCCTCCATGAGATTCCCTAACAAACAAGTCTCTCAAAGAACAGTTAGGCACACACAATCGATTATCATAGAAAAGAAAACCATCATGCCTAAAGTAGTGACCCTCAGCAAATTTCTCACAAGAGTTGTAAGCTTCTTTAAAATCAGGATCATTCTCATACATTCCTTTAATCTGCTCAAATCCTAATAGCTTAGCATCAAGAGTGTTCAAGAGAACATACCTTCTGGATAGTGCATCAGCAACTATGTTTTCCTTACCTTGTTTATACTTGATGACATAAGGAAATGTCTCAATGAACTCAACCCACCTTGCGTGTCTCTTGCTGAGTTTGTGCTGTCCTTTGAGGTATTTGAGAGACTCATGATCTGTGTGTATGACGAACTCTTTAGGCCAGAGGTAGTGTTGCCAAGTCTGCAAGGCTCTCACCAAGGCATATAGTTCTTTATCATAAGTTGCATAGTTGAGGGTAGCTCCTCCAAGCTTCTCACTGAAGTATGCAATGGGTCTCTTCTCCTGCATCAATACAGCACCAATTCCAATTCCTGAAGCATCACATTCTATTTCAAAAGTTTTATTAAAATCAGGAAGTATAAGAAGAGGGGCATTAGTAAGCTTCTCTTTTAGGCATTGAAAGGCAAGTTCTTGTGCTTCTCCCCACTTGAATCCGACTTCTTTCTTGATTACTTCAGTCAAGGGAGATGCTATGGTGCTGAAGTCTTTCACAAAGCGCCTATAGAAACCAGCAAGTCCATGGAAGCTCCTCACTTCACTCACTGTCTTAGGAATTGGCCATTCTCGTATAGCTCTTACTTTCTCCGGATCAACTTTAACCCCATCTGCACCCACAATAAAGCCTAAAAAGACCAAGTGATCCGTTCCAAAAGTACACTTCTTAAGGTTAGCAAAAAGAGATTCCTTTCTAAGCACATCAAGAACAGTTCTAAGATGTTCTATATGATCATTAAAGCTCTTACTGTATACAAGGATGTCATCAAAGTATACCACAACAAATATGCCAATGAATGATCTAAGAACATGATTCATTAATCTCATGAATGTACTAGGTGCATTGGTTAATCCAAATGGCATGACTAACCACTCATATAGACCATGTTTAGTTTTGAATGCAGTTTTCCATTCATCTCCTTCTTTCATCCTAATCTGATGGTATCCACTTTTCAAATCAATCTTAGAAAATATGCAAGAACCATGCAATTCATCAAGCATATCATCTAATCTAGGAATAGGATGGCGATACTTTACAGTGATATTGTTGATGGCTCTGCAATCAACACACATGCGCCAGCTCCCATCTTTCTTGGGCACAAGTAGCACTGGAACAGCACAAGGGCTCATGCTCTCTCGGATATGCCCTTTCTCCATCAGTTCCTCCACTTGCCTTTGTAGTTCTTTGGTCTCCACCGGATTGGTTCTGTATGCTGGCCTATTGGGAAGTGTAGAACCGGGCACAAAATCAATTTGGTGCTCAATCCCTCGCACTGGTGGTAGTCCATTGGGACTATCTTCTGGAAAAACATCTTGATATTCCTGTAAAAGATTGACAAGTTCACTCGGATACTCCGGTGCAATGTTAGTAGTAGTCAAGAGGGATTCCTTATAGATAAACAAAAGAATAGGAAGGTTAGAGCAGAGAGATCTTTTAACATCACCAGACTTGGCATAGAAGTTTAGTTGCTTTGTTGATTCAGCGGGAAGATCTATCTCTTTCTTCTTTTGTAGCTGGAGCTGATCAACCTGAACTTCCTTAGGAGTCATAGGCACAAGAACTGTCTTTCTCCCTTTAAACTCAAAGGTGTGCTTGTTGGCATACCCATCATGTATCACACGTCTATCTGATTGCCACGGCCTTCCAAGGAGAATGTGTCCAGCTTCCATAGGCAACACATCACAAAGAATCTCATCTTCATATTTACCAATGGCTAAGGGAACCATAACCTGAGTAGATACTCTCATCTCGCCCTCTTCATTGAGCCATTGGAGCCTATATGGTTTAGGATGCTTCTGGACCCTCAAACCCAACTTTTTAACCATAGTCTCACTCGCAACGTTGACACAACTGCCTCCATCCACAATAAGACTACAGACCTTTCCTTGCACTAGACATCTAGTATAGAAGAGATTCTCTCTTTGCTCCATCTCCTCGGTCTTGCTTTGAAGACTCAAGGTTCTTCTAGCAACTAGCAACCTTCCAGCAACCGGGTTGGCAACATACTCCTCTTCTGAACTGTGATCTTCTTCGGCCTCTGTCTCATCATCAGCAGATTCATATTCTCCATTGGCATGAAGGATCATCACACGTTTGTTGGTACATTCATTAGCATAGTGCCCACGCCCTTGGCACTTAAAACACTTCACATCTCTTGCACGCGAGCTTGTAGCTTCCACTTTACCCTTATCTTTGTTGTAGATGCTACTAGACTTGGCTTCTTCTTTTGGCTGTGGCTTGCTCTCCTTTTGATAGCTCGGTTTATCTTCCTTAGAGGTCTGGTATCTATTGGAACCATAGCTGCCACGCGCATGACTTCTTCTCTTAACTTGCTGCTCCACCAAGATAGCTTTGTGTAGCATTTCCTCTATCTCCAAGTAGTGTTGCATCTCCACTCTATCTTGTATCTCACGGTTGAGTCCACCAAGGAACCGTGCCATGGTAGCTTCACTGTCCTCAGATACACAAGCTCTTAGCATAAGCAACTCCATCTCTTGAAAGTATTCCTCTACAGACTTTGATCCTTGTGTGAGCAGTCTCAGCTTTTGATGAAGATCACGGTGATAATGGCTTGGTACAAACCTCTTGCGCATCACAGCTTTCATCTCTGCCCATGTTTCAATGGGAAATTCACCATTGCGCCTCTTGTTTGTAACCAACTGATCCCACCAGCTCAATGCATAATCATTGAACTCGGTAGCAGCTACTTGAATCTTCTTAGTCTCTGAGTAATGCTGACAGTTGAAAACGAGTTCGATCTTCTTCTCCCACTCAAGATAGGCATCTGGATCAGCTTTACCATGGAAAGGAGGGATCTTAAGCTTTAATCCTGATAGCTCATTGCGTCTATGCCTCCGGCCCTCATGATCACGTCGAGATCTTCTACTGCTACGTCTTGAACCGGAGCTATGGCTACTTCTCTCATAGAAGTTATCAGTCTCTTCTGATCCAGCATGCTCACGCTGACCTTGTCTGTTTCTTCTTTGCTCATGTCTTGAACCAGATGCTTGTCCTTGCCCATCATGCGGTCTCTGATCATACTTCTCTTCCAGTAACTTCACCATCGCTTCCATCACTTGTTTGGTGATTGCTTCTTGCAGCAATCTATTCCTTCGCACAAAGGTTTCATCATCCTCCTCAGACCCCATTGCTTCCTGATACACGAAAAACTTGAACCAGTAAGTAGTTCAAAAGAATTCAGAACTCAAGATTCAAATAAGGAAACAAAGTATTCAAACAAAGCGGCAAATGAAGATACTTGATCAACACGCGACGATTTGAATTCTATCTTTTCGAAATTGAAACAATAACAGATCAGATTCAACAGATGATGAAATGAGATAATCAAATCCTGATCTATGATTCTAACAACAGATCGAGTCACACAATCACAAGAAACTTTCGGATCAAGCAAAACGATAACGTAATCGACAAGAATGTGAAAAGGTTTTGTTCAAAACTTGATCGAAATTCTTAGATCTATCAGTATGAGACACGAAACAATCAGATCTAGCAATCCTGATAATGAAACAAGCAGATCAAGTGAGAATAAACACACAAGAACCGATTGATCAAAAATATGAATCGACAAAGAGTAGATCTTAAGAAATCGCAAAAGAGAAATCGAAACTCCCCTTCCAGAGTGCTCTGATACCACTTAATGAGATCCTAGGACCCTTCTCTGGATGGTTTGGATAGATCCTTGCATAAACGAATCAAAGACTCAAGTTTATCAAGGCTGTGGATCGAATGGTGACACAAGAGGCTGCGGAAAGGCTCCTTGATACTCCTAGGCTTAGATCGGATATGACACACCTTTCTAAAGCCCTTGGGCGTTGGATATTACACACCAACAGACTGGATACTACACACCAGACACTCTCTTAACTCGTGAAAGCAAGGGAGAAGAAAACACAAGGTTTAAACAAAAGATAACTTAGATTAGAATGAGGGTTTGTGATACACTTAAATAGAGAGATCCTTGTACATGCACAAGGTCTCGAAAACATAAGAAAACTTAAAGGAAAAGGCTCCACACGGTTTCAAAGTAATAACACAACACTTAGACTAAAACATAATATAAGATAGATGATGAAGTCGGTCCAAGATGCCTTAGGCCGAGTTGCATCCAAGATACATCAACTAGGAATGTGTAAGTGAACTTGATACCTCATTAAAAACCTTGATTAGAAAACCCATTGGGACAAAACTAATCAAGGGAAAAAGAGTATACCAAGCCACTTGCCTAGATGATGATCAGCTTGATGGTAAGATCACATGAATGGTGATGAGTGTGTCTTGGTAGCTCAAGCTTCTACCAAGAAAGTCTTCTTGCTTCTTAGAGATCTTCAGTATGTTTCCAACGGCTTCTTTGAGTCTCCTTGTCATTGCACGAGTGATAGGACCTGTGGGAATGGCTAGGACAGCTTCCTCTTCAGCTAGTGTATCTTCAGTCTCTCCTTCTTCATCTTTATCAACTAGCTGGTCCATGATCATATCACTATCACAACATGGGATTCTACATCAAACAAGCTGTCCTTATACTCCACAGCAAAATGGAGTGGCTGAGAGGAAGAATAGGCATCTCATGGAAGTGGCAAGGTCACTTATGTTTCAGAGTAATGTTCCAAAGAGATTTTGGAGTGATGCGGTTGCCACTGCTTGTTACCTGATAAACAGAACTCCAACCAAAGTTCTGAATGAGAAGGCTCCATTTGAAGTTCTGAACAGGTACAAGCCAGCTCTTGATTACTTGCGAGTCTTTGGATGCCTATGCTTTGTCCTCAAACCAGGAGAGATGATCAACAAGCTAGAAGCAAGAAGCACTAAGGCTGTGTTCATAGGATACTCAGCTACACAGAAAGGATACAAATGCTATGATCCTATAGCAAGGAGAGTTCTTGTATCTAGAGATGTGAAGTTCTTGGAAGATAGAGGATACTATGAAGAAAAGAATCAAGAAGACCTGAAGGACTTAACATCAGACAAGGCCACCACCTTGCGGATCATTCTTGAAGGTCTTGGAATCAGTACATCCCAGGATCCGAGGAATCACGCAACTACACCTCCTGAAGTTGGTTCACCATCCCACCTTGATCATGAGGGAGGAGAGGAGCATGAGGAGCCTATGCAAGAGGCCAACCAAGATGAAGGAGGAGTAGAGAATGAAGGAGAAGAGAGCATAGGCTCGGATGGTCATGGACATGATCATGGTGTGACACAAACACCTTCTCAAGATGAAGTGGTAGAAGAACAACAGGAAGAAGAACCAGTTGTGCAGCCACTAAGAAGGAGTACAAGGATAAGGAAGGATCCTTCCAGTTGGGTAAACACGAGAGTGTACTACAATGCCCAAGCTGTGGAGCATCCTTCTCAAGCCGTGTGCTCCTTTGCTCAATATCCAGAAGCACATTGCGCGTTCATGGTAAACTTGGATGAGAATCACATCCCAAGAAGCTATGAAGAAGCAATGAAAGATAAAGAATGGAAGGAATCAGTTGGAGATGAGGCAGGAGCGATGATCAAGAATGATACATGGTATGAGAGTGAGTTACCAAAAGGGAAGAAGGCTGTGACTAGTAGATGGATATTCACAATCAAGTACAAAGCGGATGGAAAGGTTGAGAGGAAGAAGTCAAGACTAGTTGCAAGAGGGTTCACTCAAACTTATGGAGAAGATTACATAGAAACCTTTGCACCAGTAGCTAAACTCCACACAATCCGGATTGTACTAAGCTTGGCTGTGAATCTTGGATGGGGGTTATGGCAAATGGATGTGAAGAATGCGTTTCTACAAGGTGAACTTGAGGATGAAGTGTATATGCATCCACCTCCAGGCCTTGAACACTTAGTAAAGAGTGGGAATGTACTGAGATTGAAGAAAGCCATCTATGGACTGAAGCAATCACCAAGGGCTTGGTACAACAAGTTGAGCACTACTCTGAATGGCCGAGGCTTCAAGAAGTCTGAACTAGATCACACTCTCTTCACTCTCACGACTCCCTCAGGTATGATTGCTCTCCTTGTGTATGTTGATGATATCATTATCACAGGGAGTGATAAGGAAGGTATCATAGCAACCAAGGAGTTTCTTAAATCCATGTTTGAGATTAAAGACTTGGGAGAAATGAAATACTTCCTTGGAATTGAGATATGTAGATCCAAGGAAGGTTTGTTCATGTCCCAAAGGAAATATACACTTGATCTTTTGAAAGGTGCAGGTGCTTATGGAGGCAAGACAGCAAGGATGCCTATGGAGGATGGCTACAAAGTCCCACGAGAGGGGGAGATTGAAGACAGCAAACCTTATCAGGATCCTAAACTCTATAGAAAACTAGTTGGCAAATTGATTTATCTTACTATAACTAGACCTGACATCTGCTTTGCTGTGAATCAGGTGAGTCAACACATGCAAGTGCCTAAGGAACATCACTGGCACATGGTGGAGAGGATCTTGATGTATCTCAACGGCTCACCTGATCAAGGAGTATGGATGGGCTGCAATGGAAGCACTGAAGTGGTGGGATATTGTGATGCGGATTGGGCTGGTGATAGAGCAGACAGGAGATCAACCACAGGCTATTGCACATTCATTGGAGGCAACTTGGTGACTTGGAAGAGCAAGAAGCAGAAGGTAGTGTCATGTTCAAGTGCAGAAGCCGAGTATAGAGCCATGCTGAAGCTCACCAACGAGTTGGTATGGATCAAAGGCATCTTGAAGCACTTGGAGATCGATCAAGCAACTCCAATGACAATGCATTGTGACAATCAAGCTGCCATCCACATTGCATCCAACTCGGTGTTTCATGAGAGGACCAAGCACATTGAAGTTGATTGTCACAAGGTGAGGCAGATGATTGTGCTAGGGGTGATCTTGCCATGTTACACAAGGAGTGAAGATCAGCTAGCGGATGTGTTCACCAAGGCTGCAAGACAGAAGACAATGGAGTCCATTCACATCAGGTTGGGCCTCATTGATCTTGGGAAGAGAAGGAGCTAATCCCCTTAGCTGCAAGGTCTTTACTCTTTTTCCCTCATCAAAGTTTTATCCCATTGGGTTTTCTTTGGTGAGGTTTTTAATGAGGAAGATCTTGTGGCTGTCCAAGCTTAGACTTATACAAAGCTAAGCTTGAGGGGGAGTGTTGAGTTGAGCTGAATATATATGTATGAAGAGCTAAGGAGTTGAAGAGGAAAGGAGATGAGGAAGCTTGAGAGAGTTTAGGGAGAGCATGGTACGGACGTCCGTACAAGGCCGTACAAGCCGTACAGTCCGTACCATCCAGCATCGACCAAGACTTACCTTGCATCAGCCAAGTAACACGGTAACTAAGGTAAAGGGAAGGAACTTACCTTGAGGCATCAGACCGTTTAGGGATAAGGTAGAGCGCGCCTTGACAGGCTGGAACAGCTGGAAAGGCAAGAGCATCTCGGTCCAAGATGCCAGATACTCCGCGCATGTGGAGAAGCTAATTGGCTAGTCCAAATGAGCTTATCCTCTCCTGATTGACCTCACATGCTTTAGTCTTCTCTTGATTTCGAAAACCCTTGTATGCTCTCTCTATATATTGTAACTCATCAACCCTAATGAAGATTATGCAGTTTGAGTCTCTCTAATCTCTTAGACACTATGCTTTTCTCTTAGACACTAAACGGCTCTATCTAGTCTCCTAATCTTTCACAAACTTCTCTTAATCACTTCCTAAACACTCTCTTTATTCTGTTTACTCTAAGGATCTCTTAATCTCATAAGGAAAACTGGGATCACCTGATTTGAAAGTGGGATAGCTTCTTCATCCTAACTCCTATGAGATTTATTCAACTTCCTAGTGATTCTCCATTACTTTATGTATCAAAATCAAGCTTCTTACATCGCGATTCATCCTGGTTCGATTAGAATGACAAGGAAGCTGTTATATTCCCAAACAGGAAAACTAGGATCACATGATTTGAAAGTGGGATAGCTTCTTCATCCTAACTCCTATGAGATTTATTCAACTTCCTAGTGATTCTCCATTACTTTATGTATCAAAATCAAGCTTCTTACATCGCGATTCATCCTGGTTTGATTAGAATAACAAGGAAGCTGTCATATTCCCATACAGGAAAACTGGGATCATCTGATTTGAAAGTGGGATAGCTTCTTCATCCTAACTCCTATGAGATTTATTCAACTTCCTAATGGTTCTCCACTACTTTATGTATCAAAATCAAGCTTCTTACATCAAGATTCATCCTTGTTTGATTAGAATGACAAAGAAGCTATCATATTCCCAAACAGAAAAACTGGGATCACTTGATTTGAAAGTGGGATAGCTTCTTCATCCTAACTCCTATGAGATTTATTCAACTTCCTAGTGATTCTCCATTACTTTATATATCAAAATCAAGCTTCTTCCATCGCGATTCATCCTGGTTTGATTAGAATGACAAAGAAGCTGTCATATTCCCAAACAGGAAAAATGGGATCACCTGATTTGAAAGTGGGATAGCTTCTTCATCCTAACTCCTATGAGATTTATTCAACTTCCTAGTGATTCTCCATTACTTTATGTGTCAAAATCAAGCTTCTTACATCGTGAGTCATCTTGGTTTGATTAGAATGACAAGGAAGCTGTCATATTCCCAAACAGGAAAACTGGGATCACCTGATTTGAAAGTGGGATAGCTTCTTCATCCTAACTCCTATGAGATTTATTCAACTTCCTAATGGTTCTCCACTACTTTATGTATCCAATTCAAGCTTCTTACATCATGATTCATCCTGGTTTGATTAGAATGACAAAGAAGCTGTCATATTCCCAAACAGGAAAATTGGGATCACCTGATTTGAAAGTGGGACAGCTTCTTCATCCTAACTCCTATGAGATTTATTCAACTTCCTAATGATTCTCCATTACTTTATGTATCAAAATCAAGCTTCTTATATCGCGATTCATCCTGTTTTGATTAGAATGACAAGGAAGCTGTCATATTCCCAAACAGGAAAATTGGGATCACCTGATTTGTATGAGATTAAGAGATCTTTAGAGTGATTAGAGTAAAGAGAGTGTTTAGGAAGTGATTAAGAGAAGTTTGTGAAAGATTAAGAGACTAGGAAGAGCCGTTTAGTGTCTAAGAGAAAACCATAGTCTAAGAGATTAGAGAGACTCGAACTAGCTGATCTTATTAATGAGTGAGGTTACATATTTATATAGAAGACATTAGGGTTTACAAGAGGCGAAATGGGCACTATTGAAGCATGTAGAGTCAAGGTTGCTTTCCGGATGATTGGATGGTAAGGCTCACACGCTTTGCCTCTTTACAGCCTGTTCCAGCCTGGCACGCTCTTCCCTTATCCACTCAACGGTCTAATCCCTTCTCCTTAAGTCCCCAAGGTAACCCTCCCTTGTTACCGTTTCACTTGGTCGAGTTGGGTAAGTTTTGGTCGAGGCCTTTGGTACGGACGGTACGGCCATGTACGGCCTTGTACGGACGTCCGTACCATTCACACCCAAACCCCCTAAGCTTCTCCATCTCTTCTCCTCTTCAACTCCTCTTCTCTCCATACCAATATAATCAACTCAACTCAACACTCCCCCTCAAGCTTAGCTTTGTGAAAGCCTAAGCTTGGATAGCTATGAGATCTTCCTCATTAAAAACCTTACCAAGGAAAACCCATTGGGATAAAACCTTGATAAGGGAAAAAGAGTAAAGACCTCACAGCCAAGGGGATCAGCTCCTTCTCTTCCCAAGATCAATGAGGCCCAACCGTATGTGAATGGACTCCATTGTCTTCTGCCTTGCAGCCTTGGTGAACACATCCGCTAACTGATCTTCACTTCTTGTGTAGCATGGCAAGATGACTCCTAAGATGATCATCTGCCTCACCTTGTGGCAATCAACTTCAATGTGCTTGGTTCTCTCATGGAACACCGAGTTGGAGGCTATGTGGATAGCTGCTTGGTTGTCACAATGCATGGTCATTGGCGTGGCTTGATCAATCTCCAAATGCTTCAAGATGCCTTTGATCCATACTAACTCGTTGGTGAGCTTCAGCATAGCTCTATACTCAGCTTCTGCACTTGAGCAAGACACCACCTTCTGCTTCTTACTCTTCCAAGTCACCAAGTTGCCTCCAATGAATGTGCAATAGCCTGTGGTTGATCTCCTGTCTGCTCTATCACCAGCCCAATCCGCATCACAGTATCCCACCACTTCAGTGCTTCCATTGCAACCCATCCATACTCCTTGATCAGGTGAGCCGTTGAGATACATCAAGATCCTTTCCACCATGTGCCAATGATGTTCCTTAGGTACTTGCATGTGTTGACTCACCTGATTCACAGCAAAACAAATGTCAGGTCTAGTTATAGTGAGATAAATCAATTTGCCAACTAGTTTTCTATAGAGTTTAGGATCCTGATAAGGTTTGCTGTCTTCAATCTCCCCCTCTCGTGGGACTTTGTAGCCATCCTCCATAGGCATCCTTGCTGTCTTGCCTCCATAAGCACCTGCACCTTTCAAAAGATCAAGTGTATACTTCCTTTGGGACATGAACAAACCTTCCTTGGATCTACATATCTCAATTCCAAGAAAGTATTTCATTTCTCCCAAGTCTTTAATCTCAAACATGGATTTAAGAAACTCCTTGGTTGCTATGATACCTTCCTTATCACTCCCTGTGATAATGATATCATCAACATACACAAGAAGTGCAATCATACCTGAGGGAGTCGTGAGTGTGAAGAGGGTGTGATCTAGTTCAGACTTCTTGAAGCCTCGGCCATTCAGAGTAGTACTCAACTTGTTGTACCAAGCTCTTGGTGATTGCTTCAGCCCATAGATGGCTTTCTTCAGCCTCAACACATTTCCACTCTTCACTAAGTGTTCAAGGCCTGGAGGTGGATGCATATACACTTCATCCTCAAGTTCACCTTGTAGAAACGCATTCTTCACATCCATTTGCCATAACCCCCATCCAAGATTCACAGCTAAGCTCAGTACAATCCGGATTGTGTGGAGTTTAGCTACTGGTGCAAAGGTTTCTATGTAGTCTTCTCCATAAGTTTGAGTGAAACCTCTTGCAACTAGCCTTGACTTCTTCCTCTCAATCTTTCCATCCGCTTTGTACTTGATTGTGAATATCCATCTACTAGTCACAGCCTTCTTCCCTTTTGGTAACTCACTTTCATACCATGTATCATTCTTGATCATTGCTCCTGCCTCATCTCCAACTGATTCCTTCCATTCTTTATCTTTCATTGCTTCTTCATAGCTTCTTGGGATGTGATTCTCATCCAAGTTTACCATGAAAGCGCAATGTGCTTCTGGATATTGAGTAAAGGAGCACACGGCTTGAGAAGGATGCTCCACAGCTTGGGCATTGTAGTACACTCTCGTGTTTACCCAACTGGAAGGATCCTTCCTTATCCTTGTACTCCTTCTCAGTGGCTGCACAACCGGTTCTTCTTCCTGTTGTTCTTCTACCACTTCATTTGAGAAGGTGTTTGTGTCACACCATGATCATGTCCATGACCATCCGAGCCTATGCTCTCTTCTCCTTCATTCTCTACTCCTCCTTCATCTTGGTTGGCCTCTTGCATAGGCTCCTCATGCTCCTCTCCTCCCTCATGATCAAGGTGGGATGGTGAACCAACTTCAGGAGGTGTAGTTGCGTGATTCCTTGGATCCTGGGATGTACTGATTCCAAGACCTTCAAGAATGATCCGCAAGGTGGTGGCCTTGTCTGATGTTAAATCCTTCAGGTCTTCTTGATTCTTTTCTTCATAGTATCCTCTATCTTCCAAGAACTTCACATCTCTAGATACAAGAACTCTCCTTGCTATAGGATCATAGCATTTGTATCCTTTCTGTGTAGTTGAGTATCCTATGAACACAGCCTTAGTACTCCTTGCTTCTAGCTTGTTGATCATCTCTCCTGGTTTGAGTACAAAGCATAGGCACCCAAAGACTCGCAAATAATCAAGAGCTGGCTTGTACCTGTTCAGAACTTCAAATGGAGCCTTCTCATTCAGAACTTTGGTTGGGGTTCTGTTTATTAGGTAACAAGCAGTGGCAACCGCATCACTCCAAAATCTCTTTGGAACATTACTCTGAAACATAAGTGACCTTGCCACTTCCATGAGATGCCTATTCTTCCTCTCAGCTACTCCATTTTGCTGTGGAGTATAAGGACAGCTTGTTTGATGTAGGATCCCATGTTGTGATAGGTGTTGCTTGAATGCATGACTCGTGTACTCCCCTCCATTATCTGATCTCAAAATTTTAATCTTAGCATGATAATGGTTAGTTACATAAGTTTGAAAGTTCCTAAATGCATCAAGTACCCTATCTTTGGTCTGAATTAAGGTTAACCAGGTGTATTTGGATTTTTCATCAATGAATGTGACAAAGTACTTATAACTATCTCTAGATAAGCAAGGGGCAGTCCACACATCAGAGTGAATTAGATCAAAGCAATTATCATAAACGGTAGTAGACTTTTGAAACACAGTTCTACAATGCTTGCCTAAAATACAAGCTTCACAATCCTTGTTCTCAAACACAACACCTGGTACCATTAAGTTCAAAGCTTTAACATGAGGGTGTCCTACTCTAGCATGCCACAATGCATTTTTATTCAACAAAGAAGCAGAAGTAAACGAGCAACTATAATCAGGAACAGAAGTGAGTTCTTCAAGCATATAGAGATCTCCCTTAGTCACCCCTTTCCCAATCAATCTGCTGCTCTCAATATCCTGAAACTTCACATCATTAGGACTAAAGATAACATTGCATTGTAAATCATTAGTACATTTCTTCACTGATAATAGGTTTGATGTGAATTCAGGCATGTAAAAAGCTCTAGATTCTTTGTTAAACAGCTTAAGCTTTCCTATTCCTCTAATGGGTATCTTATCCCCATTTGCTATCATCACATGACCATGTGTAGGTTCTATATCCTTAATCAAGTTTTCATCACTTATCATATGATGTGATGCACCAGAATCAACAATCAATGGTTTACTTACTCGTTTAGCATTATGGCATAGATTACTAAGTGATGGATGCATCTTATCAGTTCTAGCAATGTAAGCATGTCTATACCCATTCCTAGCTTCTAACCGTTCTACTAGTTCTCTAATCAAGTGATCATCCTTATATGCAATCATAGAAGCTCCAAAGGAATAACCGTAAGTGTTACCGTTTTCCTTTAGCATTTTGAAGAGGGCATCAAGGTCTGATCTCTTGATGTAGTCATCATTGCTGCGGGAGCTTGAGGCGCCTGTGTAAGCCACCAGAGACTTCCCATTCCCATCATTGCCTCCAAGCCCATCCACTTCACTGATCTTGCTGGTGCCAGCTCCACTTGAACCTTCAGTCACATTTGCCCTTCCCTCACGCTCCTTCATGAACTTGGCCGGCTTGAGGTGTGGGTGCAGTATCCAGCATTGGCTCTTCTTATGACCATGCTTCTTGCAATGATCACAGTTGCCATTGAACTTCCTGTCCTCGTACTTCCCGTGAGCCGCCTTGTTTGCTTGTGGAGCCTCGGTTGAATCCTCATGAGCTGCTTGATTGGCAAGAGAGAGCTCCCCCTTTCCTCCAAACAAACCCATAGATCCCTGCTCCCTTTGGATTTGTGCACACACCTCCTCAAGGTCCGGAAGCTTGTCTGACCTTAACATGTGCTGGATGAGCTGGGTGTAGGCCGGGTTCAGTGTGAGAAGCAGACCAAAGACCTTGTCTTGCTCGCGCCTCTCATTCAACTGATCTGGATCAGTTGTGCTCGGCCTCAGCATCTCCAGCTCTGACCATAAGGACCTGAACCTCCCCAAGTGCTTAGTGAACTCCATGTCCTCTTGTGCCAGACGGTTGATCGCTAGCTTCACTTCAAACACACGGCTGAGGTTGGAAATGTTCCCATACACCTTCTTCAGCGTGTCCCACAGCTCCTTGGCTGATTCACAGTAGCTGTAGGCATCCAAGATAGCTGGGTCCAAGGATGCGTGTAGAACCGTCATCACCAGCATGTCTTCTTGTTGCCATTTCTCCACAGCCGCTTCATTGGAGACCTCTTCTTGATCTCCTCCCTGAGTAATGAGTTTCGGAGCCTCCCCTGTTGTGATGTGCCCCCACAAACCCTTACTTCCCACCGCAGTCTTCACCATCCGAGACCACACAAGGTAGTTGCTACCTTTGAAAGTAACCGCTACCTTCATCCTCATGTTCATCCCCTGTTCCATCTTTGCTTGACTTGAAAACTTGTATCTTGGATCTTGTACACACCAACCTTGAGTCTAGAATCACGCAAACCCACAGAACGTAGCACAGCTTCAACTAGAACGAACCACAGCTTCAACACCTTCAAGACTACTCGCGTGTAGCTTCAAAGACGTTCAGCTTGTAACTCTCTAAAGATCAAACCCCAGATTCAAATGAACCTGGCTCTGATACCATATGAGATTAAGAGATCTTTAGAGTGATTAGAGTAAAGAGAGTGTTTAGGAAGTGATTAAGAGAAGTTTGTGAAAGATTAAGAGACTAGGAAGAGCCGTTTAGTGTCTAAGAGAAAACCATAGTCTAAGAGATTAGAGAGACTCGAACTAGCTGATCTTATTAATGAGTGAGGTTACATATTTATATAGAAGACATTAGGGTTTACAAGAGGCGAAATGGGCACTATTGAAGCATGTAGAGTCAAGGTTGCTTTCCGGATGATTGGATGGTAAGGCTCACACGCTTTGCCTCTTTACAGCCTGTTCCAGCCTGGCACGCTCTTCCCTTATCCACTCAACGGTCTAATCCATTCTCCTTAAGTCCCCAAGGTAACCCTCCCTTGTTACCGTTTCACTTGGTCGAGTTGGGTAAGTTTTGGTCGAGGCCTTTGGTACGGACGGTACGGCCATGTACGGCCTTGTACGGACGTCCGTACCATTCACACCCAAACCCCCTAAGCTTCTCCATCTCTTCTCCTCTTCAACTCCTCTTCTCTCCATACCAATATAATCAACTCAACTCAACAATTTGAAAGTGGGATAGCTTCTTCATCCTAACTCCTATGAGATTTATTCAACTTCCTAGTGATTCTCCATTACTTTATATGTCAAAATAAAGCTTCTTACATCGCGATTCATCTTGGTTTGATAAGAATGACAAGGAAGCTGTCATATTCCCAAACAGGAAAACTGGGATCACCTGATTTGAAAGTGGGACAGCTTCTTCATCCTAACTCCTATGAGATTTATTCAACTTCCTAATGATTATCCATTACTTTATGTATCAAAATCAAGCTTCTTACATCGCGATTCATCCTGTTTTGATTAGAATGACAAGGAAGCTGTCATATTCCCAAACAGGAAAATTGGGATCACCTGATTTGAAAGTGGGATAGCTTCTTCATCCTAACTCCTATGAGATTTATTCAACTTCCTAGTGATTCTCCATTACTTTATATGTCAAAATAAAGCTTCTTACATCGCGATTCATCTTGGTTTGATAAGAATGACAAGGAAGCTGTCATATTCCCAAACAGGAAAACTGGGATCACCTGATTTGAAAGTGGGATAGCTTCTTCATCCTAACTCCTATGAGATTTATTCAACTTCCTAATGGTTCTCCACTACTTTATGTATCCAATTCAAGCTTCTTACATCACGATTCATCCTGGTTTGATTAGAATGACAAAGAAGCTGTCATATTCCCTAACAGGAAAACTGGGATCACCTGATTTTTAAAGTGGGATAGGTTCTTCATCCTAACTCCTATGAGATTTATTCAACTTCCTAGTGATTCTCCATTACTTTATGTATCAAAATCAAGCTTCTTACATCGCGATTCATCCTGGTTCGATTAGAATGACAAGGAAGCTGTTATATTCCCAAACAGGAAAACTAGGATCACATGATTTGAAAGTGGGATAGCTTCTTCATCCTAACTCCTATGAGATTTATTCAACTTCCTAGTGATTCTCCATTACTTTATGTATCAAAATCAAGCTTCTTACATCGCGATTCATCCTGGTTTGATTAGAATAACAAGGAAGCTGTCATATTCCCATACAGGAAAACTGGGATCATCTGATTTGAAAGTGGGATAGCTTCTTCATCCTAACTCCTATGAGATTTATTCAACTTCCTAATGGTTCTCCACTACTTTATGTATCAAAATCAAGCTTCTTACATCAAGATTCATCCTTGTTTGATTAGAAATGACAAGAAGCTATCATATTCCCAAACAGAAAAACTGGGATCACTTGATTTGAAAGTGGGATAGCTTCTTCATCC
The DNA here is from genome assembly GCF_020379485.1 of Brassica napus. Lineage (NCBI taxonomy): Eukaryota > Viridiplantae > Streptophyta > Magnoliopsida > Brassicales > Brassicaceae > Brassica > Brassica napus. Next base: position 214,957 of record NW_026014699.1, read on the forward strand.
TAACTCCTATGAGATTTATTCAACTTCCTAGTGATTCTCCATTACTTTATATCAAAATCAAGCTTCTTCCATCGCGATTCATCCTGGTTTGATTAGAATGACAAAGAAGCTGTCATATTCCCAAACAGGAAAAATGGGATCACCTGATTTGAAAGTGGGATAGCTTCTTCATCCTAACTCCTATGAAATTTATTCAACTTCCTAGTGATTCTCCATTACTATATGTATCAAAATCAAGCTTCTTACATCGCGATTCATCCTGGTTTGATTAGAATGACAAAGAAGCTGTCATATTCCCAAACAGGAAAAATGGGATCACCTGTTTTGAAAGTGGAATAGCTTCTTCATCCTAACTCCTATGAAATTTATTCAACTTCCTAGTGATTCTCCATTACTATATGTATCAAAATCAAGCTTCTTACATCGCGATTCATCCTGTTTTGATTAGAATGACAAGGAAGCTGTCATATTCCCAAACAGGAAAACTGGGATCACCTGATTTGAAAGTGGGATAGCTTCTTCATCCTAACTCCTATGAGATTTATTCAACTTCCTAGTGATTCTCCATTACTTTATGTATCAAAATCAAGCTTCTTACATCGCGATTCATCCTGGTTCGATTAGAATGACAAGGAAGCTGTTATATTCCTAAACAGGAAAACTAGGATCACATGATTTGAAAGTGGGATAGCTTCTTCATCCTAACTCCTATGAGATTTATTCAACTTCCTAGTGATTCTCCATCACTTTATGTATCAAAATCAAGCTTCTTACATCGCGATTCATCCTGGTTTGATTAGAATAACAAGGAAGCTGTCATATTCCCATACAGGAAAACTGGGATCATCTGATTTGAAAGTGGGATAGCTTCTTCATCCTAACTCCTATGAGATTTATTCAACTTCCTAATGGTTCTCCACTACTTTATGTATCAAAATCAAGCTTCTTACATCAAGATTATCCTTGTTTGATTAGAATGACAAAGAAGCTATCATATTCCCAAACAGAAAAACTGGGATCACTTGATTTGAAAGTGGGATAGCTTCTTCATCCTAACTCCTATGAGATTTATTCAACTTCCTAGTGATTCTCCATTACTTTATATACCAAAATCAAGCTTCTTCCATCGCGATTCATCCTGGTTTGATTAGAATGACAAAGAAGCTGTCATATTCCCAAACAGGAAAATTGGGATCACCTGATTTGAAAGTGGGATAGCTTCTTCATCCTAACTCCTATGAAATTTATTCAACTTCCTAGTGATTCTCCATTACTATATGTATCAAAATCAAGCTTCTTACATCGCGATTCATCCTGTTTTGATTAGAATGACAAGGAAGCTGTCATATTCCCAAACAGGAAAACTAGGATCACCTGATTTGAAAGTGGGATAGCTTCTTCATCCTAACTCCTATGAGATTTATTCAACTTCCTAGTGTTGAGTTGAGCTGAATATATATGTATGAAGAGCTAAGGAGTTGAAGAGGAAAGGAGATGAGGAAGCTTGAGAGAGTTTAGGGAGAGCATGGTACGGACGTCCGTACAAGGCCGTACAAGCCGTACAGTCCGTACCATCCAGCATCGACCAAGACTTACCTTGCATCAGCCAAGTAACACGGTAACTAAGGTAAAGGGAAGGAACTTACCTTGAGGCATCAGACCGTTTAGGGATAAGGTAGAGCGCGCCTTGACAGGCTGGAACAGCTGGAAAGGCAAGAGCATCTCGGTCCAAGATGCCAGATACTCCGCGCATGTGGAGAAGCTAATTGGCTAGTCCAAATGAGCTTATCCTCTCCTGATTGACCTCACATGCTTTAGTCTTCTCTTGATTTCGAAAACCCTTGTATGCTCTCTCTATATATTGTAACTCATCAACCCTAATGAAGATTATGCAGTTTGAGTCTCTCTAATCTCTTAGACACTATGCTTTTCTCTTAGACACTAAACGGCTCTATCTAGTCTCCTAATCTTTCACAAACTTCTCTTAATCACTTCCTAAACACTCTCTTTATTCTGTTTACTCTAAGGATCTCTTAATCTCATATGGTATCAGAGCCAGGTTCATTTGAATCTGGGGTTTGATCTTTAGAGAGTTACAAGCTAAACGTCTTTGAAGCTACACGCGAGTAGTCTTGAAGGTGTTGAAGCTGTGGTCCGTTCTAGTTGAAGCTGTGCTACGTTCTGTTGGTTTGCGTGATTCTAGACTCAAGGTTGGTGTGTACGAAATCCAAGATCCAAGTTTTCAAGTCAAGCAAAGATGGAACATGGGATGAACATGAGGATGAAGGTAGCGGTTACTTTCAAAGGTAGCAACTACCTTGTGTGGTCTCGGATGGTGAAGACTGCTGTGGGAAGTAAGGGTTTGTGGGGGCACATCACAACAGGGGAGGCTCCGAAACTCATTACTCAGGGAGGAGATCAAGAAGAGGTCTCCAATGAAGCGGCTGTGGAGAAATGGCAACAAGAAGACATGCTGGTGATGACGGTTCTACACGCATCCTTGGACCCAGCTATCTTGGATGCCTACAGCTACTGTGAATCAGCCAAGGAGCTGTGGGACACGCTGAAGAAGGTGTATGGGAACACTTCCAACCTCAGCCGTGTGTTTGAAGTGAAGCTAGCGATCAACCGTCTTGCACAAGAGGACATGGAGTTCACTAAGCACTTGGGGAGGTTCAGGTCCTTATGGTCAGAGCTGGAGATGCTGAGGCCGAGCACAACTGATCCAGATCAGCTGAATGAGAGGCGCGAGCAAGACAAGGTCTTTGGGCTGCTTCTCACACTGAACCCGGCCTACACCCAGCTCATCCAGCACATGTTAAGGTCAGACAAGCTTCCGGACCTTGAGGAGGTGTGTGCACAAATCCAAAGGGAGCAGGGATCCATGGGTTTGTTTGGAGGAAAGGGGGAGCTCTCTCTTGCCAATCAAGCAGCTCATGAGGATTCAACCGAGGCTCCACAAGCAAACAAGGCATCTCACGGGAAGTACGAGGACAGGAAGTTCAATGGCAACTGTGATCATTGCAAGAAGCATGGTCATAAGAAGAGCCAATGCTGGATACTGCACCCACACCTCAAGCCGGCCAAGTTCATGAAGGAGCGTGAGGGAAGGGCAAATGTGACTGAAGGTTCAAGCGGAGCTGGCACCAGCAAGATCAGTGAAGTGGATGGGCTTGGAGGCAATGATGGGAATGGGAAGTCTCTGGTGGCTTACACAGGCGCCTCAAGCTCCCGCAGCAATGATGACTACATCAAGAGATCAGACCTTGATGCCCTCTTCAAAATGCTAAAGGAAAACGGTAACACTTACGGTTATTCCTTTGGAGCTTCTATGATTGCATATAAGGATGATCACTTGATTAGAGAACTAGTAGAACGGTTAGAAGCTAGGAATGAGTATAGGCATGCTTACATTGCTAGAACTGATAAGATGCATTCATCACTTAGTAATCTATGCCATAATGCTAAACGAGTAGGTAAACCATTGATTGTTGATTCTGGTGCATCACATCATATGATAAGTGATGAAAACTTGATTAAGGATATAGAACCTACACATGGGCATGTGATGATAGCAAATGGGGATAAGATACCCATTAGAGGAATAGGAAAGCTTAAGCTGTTTAACAAAGAATCTAGAGCTTTTTACATGCCTGAATTCACATCAAACCTATTATCAGTGAAGAAATGTACTAATGATTTACAATGCAATGTTATCTTTAGTCCTAATGATGTGAAGTTTCAGGATATTGAGAGCAGCAGGTTGATTGGGAAAGGGGTGACTAAGGGAGATCTCTATATGCTTGAAGAACTCACTTCTGTTCCTGATTATAGTTGCTCGTTTACTTCTGCTTCTTTGTTGAATAAAAATGCATTGTGGCATGCTAGAGTAGGACACCCTCATGTTAAAGCTTTGAACTTAATGGTACCAGGTGTTGTGTTTGAGAATAAGGATTGTGAAGCTTGCATTTTAGGCAAGCATTGTAGAACTGTGTTTCAAAAGTCTACTACTGTTTATGATAATTGCTTTGATCTAATTCATTCAGATGTATGGACTGCCCCTTGCTTATCTAGAGATAGTTATAAGTATTTTGTCACATTCATTGATGAAAAATCCAAATACACCTGGTTAACCTTAATTCAGACCAAAGATAGGGTACTTGATGCATTTAGGAATTTTCAAACTTATGTAACTAACCATTATCATGCTAAGATTAAAATTTTGAGATCAGATAATGGAGGAGAGTACACGAGTCATGCATTCAAGCAACACCTATCACAACATGGGATTCTACATCAAACAAGCTGTCCTTATACTCCACAGCAAAATGGAGTGGCTGAGAGGAAGAATAGGCATCTCATGGAAGTGGCAAGGTCACTTATGTTTCAGAGTAATGTTCCAAAGAGATTTTGGAGTGATGCGGTTGCCACTGCTTGTTACCTGATAAACAGAACTCCAACCAAAGTTCTGAATGAGAAGGCTCCATTTGAAGTTCTGAACAGGTACAAGCCAGCTCTTGATTACTTGCGAGTCTTTGGATGCCTATGCTTTGTCCTCAAACCAGGAGAGATGATCAACAAGCTAGAAGCAAGAAGCACTAAGGCTGTGTTCATAGGATACTCAGCTACACAGAAAGGATACAAATGCTATGATCCTATAGCAAGGAGAGTTCTTGTATCTAGAGATGTGAAGTTCTTGGAAGATAGAGGATACTATGAAGAAAAGAATCAAGAAGACCTGAAGGACTTAACATCAGACAAGGCCACCACCTTGCGGATCATTCTTGAAGGTCTTGGAATCAGTACATCCCAGGATCCGAGGAATCACGCAACTACACCTCCTGAAGTTGGTTCACCATCCCACCTTGATCATGAGGGAGGAGAGGAGCATGAGGAGCCTATGCAAGAGGCCAACCAAGATGAAGGAGGAGTAGAGAATGAAGGAGAAGAGAGCATAGGCTCGGATGGTCATGGACATGATCATGGTGTGACACAAACACCTTCTCAAGATGAAGTGGTAGAAGAACAACAGGAAGAAGAACCAGTTGTGCAGCCACTAAGAAGGAGTACAAGGATAAGGAAGGATCCTTCCAGTTGGGTAAACACGAGAGTGTACTACAATGCCCAAGCTGTGGAGCATCCTTCTCAAGCCGTGTGCTCCTTTGCTCAATATCCAGAAGCACATTGCGCGTTCATGGTAAACTTGGATGAGAATCACATCCCAAGAAGCTATGAAGAAGCAATGAAAGATAAAGAATGGAAGGAATCAGTTGGAGATGAGGCAGGAGCGATGATCAAGAATGATACATGGTATGAGAGTGAGTTACCAAAAGGGAAGAAGGCTGTGACTAGTAGATGGATATTCACAATCAAGTACAAAGCGGATGGAAAGGTTGAGAGGAAGAAGTCAAGACTAGTTGCAAGAGGGTTCACTCAAACTTATGGAGAAGATTACATAGAAACCTTTGCACCAGTAGCTAAACTCCACACAATCCGGATTGTACTAAGCTTGGCTGTGAATCTTGGATGGGGGTTATGGCAAATGGATGTGAAGAATGCGTTTCTACAAGGTGAACTTGAGGATGAAGTGTATATGCATCCACCTCCAGGCCTTGAACACTTAGTAAAGAGTGGGAATGTACTGAGATTGAAGAAAGCCATCTATGGACTGAAGCAATCACCAAGGGCTTGGTACAACAAGTTGAGCACTACTCTGAATGGCCGAGGCTTCAAGAAGTCTGAACTAGATCACACTCTCTTCACTCTCACGACTCCCTCAGGTATGATTGCTCTCCTTGTGTATGTTGATGATATCATTATCACAGGGAGTGATAAGGAAGGTATCATAGCAACCAAGGAGTTTCTTAAATCCATGTTTGAGATTAAAGACTTGGGAGAAATGAAATACTTCCTTGGAATTGAGATATGTAGATCCAAGGAAGGTTTGTTCATGTCCCAAAGGAAATATACACTTGATCTTTTGAAAGGTGCAGGTGCTTATGGAGGCAAGACAGCAAGGATGCCTATGGAGGATGGCTACAAAGTCCCACGAGAGGGGGATCCTAAACTCTATAGAAAACTAGTTGGCAAATTGATTTATCTTACTATAACTAGACCTGACATCTGCTTTGCTGTGAATCAGGTGAGTCAACACATGCAAGTGCCTAAGGAACATCACTGGCACATGGTGGAGAGGATCTTGATGTATCTCAACGGCTCACCTGATCAAGGAGTATGGATGGGCTGCAATGGAAGCACTGAAGTGGTGGGATATTGTGATGCGGATTGGGCTGGTGATAGAGCAGACAGGAGATCAACCACAGGCTATTGCACATTCATTGGAGGCAACTTGGTGACTTGGAAGAGCAAGAAGCAGAAGGTAGTGTCATGTTCAAGTGCAGAAGCCGAGTATAGAGCCATGCTGAAGCTCACCAACGAGTTGGTATGGATCAAAGGCATCTTGAAGCACTTGGAGATCGATCAAGCAACTCCAATGACAATGCATTGTGACAATCAAGCTGCCATCCACATTGCATCCAACTCGGTGTTTCATGAGAGGACCAAGCACATTGAAGTTGATTGTCACAAGGTGAGGCAGATGATTGTGCTAGGGGTGATCTTGCCATGTTACACAAGGAGTGAAGATCAGCTAGCGGATGTGTTCACCAAGGCTGCAAGACAGAAGACAATGGAGTCCATTCACATCAGGTTGGGCCTCATTGATCTTGGGAAGAGAAGGAGCTAATCCCCTTAGCTGCAAGGTCTTTACTCTTTTTCCCTCATCAAAGTTTTATCCCATTGGGTTTTCTTTGGTGAGGTTTTTAATGAGGAAGATCTTGTGGCTGTCCAAGCTTAGACTTATACAAAGCTAAGCTTGAGGGGGAGTGTTGAGTTGAGCTGAATATATATGTATGAAGAGCTAAGGAGTTGAAGAGGAAAGGAGATGAGGAAGCTTGAGAGAGTTTAGGGAGAGCATGGTACGGACGTCCGTACAAGGCCGTACAAGCCGTACAGTCCGTACCATCCAGCATCGACCAAGACTTACCTTGCATCAGCCAAGTAACACGGTAACTAAGGTAAAGGGAAGGAACTTACCTTGAGGCATCAGACCGTTTAGGGATAAGGTAGAGCGCGCCTTGACAGGCTGGAACAGCTGGAAAGGCAAGAGCATCTCGGTCCAAGATGCCAGATACTCCGCGCATGTGGAGAAGCTAATTGGCTAGTCCAAATGAGCTTATCCTCTCCTGATTGACCTCACATGCTTTAGTCTTCTCTTGATTTCGAAAACCCTTGTATGCTCTCTCTATATATTGTAACTCATCAACCCTAATGAAGATTATGCAGTTTGAGTCTCTCTAATCTCTTAGACACTATGCTTTTCTCTTAGACACTAAACGGCTCTATCTAGTCTCCTAATCTTTCACAAACTTCTCTTAATCACTTCCTAAATATATATACACTTTTGTGTATTAGAGCATGATTCAACTAATCAGGGATAATCAGATGAGAAGATTAAAGAGATTAAGAGATTTTAGTGAGAGAATAGAGAGAGAGGCTCAAAACTCCATTAGATTGATTAATGAGAGAGTTTACAACACATATAGATTAGGGATACATAATTTCGTCCAGGTTCAGTCTAGCTAGGATAAGAGGCATGTGTAGTCAAAGATGCTTGATTCAAACTAGCCAATAAGGTTCCTCACATGCTTGGGAATCTTGCTTTAGCTTTCAAGCTGGTGCCAGCCTGTCTAAAGCTCTCTAGCCTTGACCAGACCTTATCCAAACTCCTCCTGCTTATCCAGACTCTCCTGGCGTGTTTCACTCTCCAAATGGATGCAAGGTAACTTCCCAAGTCTTTTACCTCAGTTACCACAGTAACAATAAAGTTACTGTGGTAAATCTCCAAAGTTACTGCCTGCTCCAAATCCCTTCCTCTATCCATGTATCAACTCTTCATCTCCTCATCTTAACACTCCCCCTCAAGCTTGACCATGTGGAACAAGTCAAGCTTGGAAACCATGAAGACCTCCCTCATTAAAAACCTCACCAAAGAAAACCCATTGGGATAAAACTTTGATGAGGGAAAAATGTTAAGATGAGGAGATGAAGAGTTGATACATGGATAGAGGAAGGGATTTGGAGCAGGCAGTAACTTTGGAGATTTACCACAGTAACTTTATTGTTACTGTGGTAACTGAGGTAAAAGACTTGGGAAGTTACCTTGCATCCATTTGGAGAGTGAAACACGCCAGGAGGAGTCTGGATAAGCAAGGAGGAGTTTGGATAAGGTCTGGTCAAGGCTAGAGAGCTTTAGACAGGCTGGCACCAGCTTGAAAGCTAAAGCAAGATTCCCAAGCATGTGAGGAACCTTATTGGCTAGTTTGAATCAAGCATCTTTGACTACACATGCCTCTTATCCTAGCTAGACTGAACCTGGACGAAATTATGTATCCCTAATCTATATGTGTTGTAAACTCTCTCATTAATCAATCTAATGGAGTTTTGAGCCTCTCTCTCTATTCTCTCACTAAAATCTCTTAATCTCTTTAATCTTCTCATCTGATTATCCCTGATTAGTTGAATCATGCTCTAATACACAAAAGTGTATATGGTATCAGAGCCAGGTTGCGCAAAGTGGGAGAGTGTGATTCCTTTTTCTTAAAAATCTTGAGTGTTCTTGAGTGTTCTTGAGTGTTCTTGGTGTTCTTAACTTCTGGGTTTCATTATCTTGGTGGCGTGAGAGGTTCTGGTGAATCCAAATCATCTCAACATGGAAATGGAGCACAGACCTGAGTCAACTGTGAAGACTGAAGAGGAGAGGCATGGCGAGTGGTCAAGGTGGGCTAAAAGAGCTTTGGAAAGCTGTGGGTTATGGAGTAGTCATGGAAAGGGGAAACCTTTCATGGAAATGGCTACTGAAGAAGGTCAGACAAGAGGTCTGAAGCTGGGAAATGAAGTTGTTCAAGGAAACACTACAAAGAGTGAGATTGAAGCAACTTTAGGCAAGTCCAAGCTTGTGAGAGTCGTTGAGGACAGAGGGGTGATCCGCGGCTTGAGACAAGGAAAGGATGAGTGTTATCAGCTTGTGGGAAGGCTGAGAGAAGTATGGTCAGAGCTAGATGTGGTGAAGACACACACATCAAATCCGAGATGTTGTCAAGAAAGGAGGAAGCAAGATGTGATCTTCAGCTTCCTTATGGAAGAGGTATGTGAGCTTGTTAAATATACTTGTGATGTGTGGGAAATGAACAGGAAGCCAGAAAGATGGAAGGGAGGTACAAGCTGTAAGAGGGGAAGGTTGAGAAAACTTTCTAAGGAGTGGTTAATGAAGAGAAGGGCATGGAGAAAGGATAGCGAGTCTGAGCACTTGAGTGACAGGATGAGTGTGATCTTGAAGAGAATCAAGGATGTACTTCAGCAGATGGTTATAGGAGAGTGTTCATACTCAGCTTACATGGGAGAAACAGTAGGAGACAGTGCGGATATGAGAGGAATGGATACCAAGAGGGCAGATGAGTGTGTGACAAAGAAGGAATGGGATGAGTTGGTTAAGCATGTGTATGCTTTGGCTACGACCCGGAGTCTGGGTGCTCCTGCCAAAGCATCCACATCTAAACCCATCATCATTGACTCTGGAGCAACACACCACATGATCAGTGACAAGAGACTAATCAGTGAGGTTAAAGCAGCAACAGGGAGTGTCATGATAGCCAATGGTACCAGGATCCCAATAGAAGGAGTGGGAAACCTCAAGCTGTTTGAGAAGAACTCCACTGCCTTCTACCTACCTCAGTTTACATCCAATCTAATCTCAGTTAAGAAGGCTACAGTTGATCTGGATTGTCAAGTGGTTTTCAGACCAAATGAAGTTGAGTTCCAGGATTTGAAGACTGGAAGAGTTATTGGCAGAGGAGACAGCAAGCATCAGCTCTATCATCTCCAAACAACTGAGGCGCCTAGTCCTGTGGAGTCTGTGTGTTTAAGCAGCACAACGGATAGGTGTGATAATCTCACATGGCATGCAAGGCTGGGACATCCTCATGCCAAGGCAATTGAACTGATTCTACCAAGTATGGCGTTCAATCACTTGGAGTGTGAAGCTTGTATACTTGGAAAGCACTGTAGAACTGTCTTCCCAACATCAGAAACCAGATATGAGAATTGCTTTGATCTGGTGCATTCAGACGTGTGGACAGCTCCCTGTATGTCTAGAGACAGCCATAAGTACTTTGTGACTTTCATTGATGAGAAGTCCAAGTACACATGGATCACCATGATTCCCTCCAAAGACAGAGTCCTGGAAGCCTTCATGAACTTCCAAGCATATGTTACTAACCAGTACAATGCCACTGTGAAGATTCTGAGGTCTGATAATGGAGGAGAATACACTAGCAATGCTTTCAAGAGTCATCTTGCAAAGCATGGGATTGTGCAACAAACTAGCTGTCCTTACACACCACAACAAAATGGGGTGGCTGAGAGGAAGAACAGACATTTGATGGAGGTTGCGAGATCAATCATGTTCCACATGAATGTCCCTAAGAGGTTTTGGAGTGATGCTGTTCAGACTGCTTGCTATCTCATCAATAGAGTGCCAACCCGTGTCTTGAAGAAACTGTCTCCCTTTGAAGTATTAAACAAGGCCAAGCCACACATTGATCATTTGAGAGTCTTTGGGTGCTTATGTTATGTGATGATTCCCGGAGAAAGAAGGAACAAGCTAGAAGCAAAGAGTACTAAAGCTATGTTCATTGGGTACTCAATCACTCAGAAAGGCTACAAATGTTATGATCCAATAACTAGGAGGGTTATGGTATCTAGAGAAGTGAAGTTTGTTGAGTCTAAAGGGTATTATGAGGAGAAGAAATGGGAAGACCTAGAGGATCTGTCCCGAGCTCCATCAGAGAAGGCAACAACATTGAGGGTGTTGTTGGAGAGGCTAGGGATAGGATTATCCCAAGATCAGGAACCAGGAAGAACAGGACCTTCTAATCAAGCTGGAGAAGCTGGAGGAACAACTCCTCTTGATCATGAGAGGGGGAATGGATCTGAATCAGGGGAGCAGGAGCATAACCAAGAGGATTCAGGTCAGCATGATCAGGAGGAGACACATGAAGTAGAGAGTGGAGCTCAGTCAGGTGGAAATGAGCAGGGAGAACCTACTGGAAATGAGCAGGGAGAACCTACTGGTTTAAGAGAGGAAGCACAAGAGAATGTTCAGGCTGAAGAACAGGTTGAGACCTTGCGGAGGAGCACAAGGATAAGGAGGGATCCTTCCAACTGGGTAAACACGAGAGTGTACTACAATGCCCAGGCTGTGGAGCATCCCTCTCAAGCTGTGTGTTCCTTTGCTGAGTTTCCAGAAGAGCACATGGTGTTTATGTGTAACTTGGATGAGAATGAGATACCAAGATCTTATGAAGAAGCTATGAAGCACAAGGTTTGGAGAGATTCAGTAGGAGATGAAAGGGATGCAATGATCAGGAATGATACTTGGTATGAGAGTGAGTTACCTAAAGGGAAGAAGGCAGTTTCAAGCAGATGGATCTTCACCATCAAGTACCTTGCAAATGGGGAGATAGATAGGCGCAAGACTAGGCTGGTTGCAAGAGGATTTACACAAACTTATGGGGAAGATTACATTGATACTTTTGCACCAGTGGCCAAGCTTCACACAATTCGAATTGTGTTATCTATTGCAACAAACTTGGAGTGGGATTTGTGGCAAATGGATGTGAAGAATGCGTTCTTGCAAGGTGAACTTGAAGATGAAGTATACATGCATCCACCTCCTGGTCTTGAGCATCTAGTAAAGCCAGGGAATGTTTTGAGATTGAAGAAAGCAATATATGGGTTGAAACAGTCACCTAGAGCTTGGTACAGGAAGCTGAGTACAACACTCAATGGGAGAGGCTTTAGGAAGTCTGAACTAGATCACACTCTCTTCACCTTGACAGGACCTTCAGGGAGCATTGTGATTCTAGTGTATGTGGATGATTTGATTATCACAGGAAGTGATAAGGCAGGGATTCAGGCTACTAAGGAGTTTCTCAAATCTGTGTTTGACATCAAGGATTTGGGAGAGATGAAGTATTTTCTGGGCATTGAGATATGCAGATCAAAGGAGGGTTTGTTTATGTCTCAAAGGAAGTATACTATGGATATGTTGAAGGAGACTGATGTGCTTGGAGGAAAGATAGCTAAGACACCCCTTGAGGAGGGATATAAAGTTCTGCGTGAGGGGGAGGTTGAAGAGAAGCAGCTGTTTGAAGATCCTAAGCTATACAGGAAGATGGTTGGCAAGCTGATCTACTTGACCATCACCAGACCAGATATATGTTTTGCTGTGAACCAAGTGAGTCAGCATATGCAGGCGCCAAAGGTCCATCACTGGAAGATGGTTGATAGGATACTGAGGTATCTGAGTGGGACGGCTGGACAAGGAGTTTGGATGGGTTGTAATGGCAGTACAGAAGTGGTTGGGTATTGTGATGCTGATTGGGCAGGAGATAGAGTGGACAGGAGATCAACTACTGGGTATTGTACATTCATTGGAGGAAACTTGGTTACTTGGAAGAGTAAGAAGCAGAAGGTTATCTCTTGTTCAAGTGCTGAAGCTGAGTATAGAGCCATGCTGAAGCTGACAAACGAGTTGGTGTGGATCAAGGGGATCTTGAAGCACCTAGAGATTGAGCAGAGTACTCCTATGACTATGCATTGTGACAATCAAGCAGCTATCCACATTGCCTCCAACTCAGTGTTTCATGAGAGAACAAAGCACATAGAGGTGGATTGCCATAAGGTGAGGCAGATGATTATCTTAGGAGTGATTCTGCCATGTTATACAAGAAGTGAAGATCAGCTTGCAGATGTGTTTACTAAGGCAGCGAGATTGAAGACAATGGAGTCCATACTATCCAGGCTTGGACTCATTGATCTTACTCCCAGGAGCTGAGCCCCTTAACCATGGAGTCTCCACTCTTTTTCCCTCATCAAAGTTTTATCCCAATGGGTTTTCTTTGGTGAGGTTTTTAATGAGGGAGGTCTTCATGGTTTCCAAGCTTGACTTGTTCCACATGGTCAAGCTTGAGGGGGAGTGTTAAGATGAGGAGATGAAGAGTTGATACATGGATAGAGGAAGGGATTTGGAGCAGGCAGTAACTTTGGAGATTTACCACAGTAACTTTATTGTTACTGTGGTAACTGAGGTAAAAGACTTGGGAAGTTACCTTGCATCCATTTGGAGAGTGAAACACGCCAGGAGGAGTCTGGATAAGCAAGGAGGAGTTTGGATAAGGTCTGGTCAAGGCTAGAGAGCTTTAGACAGGCTGGCACCAGCTTGAAAGCTAAAGCAAGATTCCCAAGCATGTGAGGAACCTTATTGGCTAGTTTGAATCAAGCATCTTTGACTACACATGCCTCTTATCCTAGCTAGACTGAACCTGGACGAAATTATGTATCCCTAATCTATATGTGTTGTAAACTCTCTCATTAATCAATCTAATGGAGTTTTGAGCCTCTCTCTCTATTCTCTCACTAAAATCTCTTAATCTCTTTAATCTTCTCATCTGATTATCCCTGATTAGTTGAATCATGCTCTAATACACAAAAGTGTATAAAACTTTGATGAGGGAAAAAGAGTGGAGACTCCATGGTTAAGGGGCTCAGCTCCTGGGAGTAAGATCAATGAGTCCAAGCCTGGATAGTATGGACTCCATTGTCTTCAATCTCGCTGCCTTAGTAAACACATCTGCAAGCTGATCTTCACTTCTTGTATAACATGGCAGAATCACTCCTAAGATAATCATCTGCCTCACCTTATGGCAATCCACCTCTATGTGCTTTGTTCTCTCATGAAACACTGAGTTGGAGGCAATGTGGATAGCTGCTTGATTGTCACAATGCATAGTCATAGGAGTACTCTGCTCAATCTCTAGGTGCTTCAAGATCCCCTTGATCCACACCAACTCGTTTGTCAGCTTCAGCATGGCTCTATACTCAGCTTCAGCACTTGAACAAGAGATAACCTTCTGCTTCTTACTCTTCCAAGTAACCAAGTTTCCTCCAATGAATGTACAATACCCAGTAGTTGATCTCCTGTCCACTCTATCTCCTGCCCAATCAGCATCACAATACCCAACCACTTCTGTACTGCCATTACAACCCATCCAAACTCCTTGTCCAGCCGTCCCACTCAGATACCTCAGTATCCTATCAACCATCTTCCAGTGATGGACCTTTGGCGCCTGCATATGCTGACTCACTTGGTTCACAGCAAAACATATATCTGGTCTGGTGATGGTCAAGTAGATCAGCTTGCCAACCATCTTCCTGTATAGCTTAGGATCTTCAAACAGCTGCTTCTCTTCAACCTCCCCCTCACGCAGAACTTTATATCCCTCCTCAAGGGGTGTCTTAGCTATCTTTCCTCCAAGCACATCAGTCTCCTTCAACATATCCATAGTATACTTCCTTTGAGACATAAACAAACCCTCCTTTGATCTGCATATCTCAATGCCCAGAAAATACTTCATCTCTCCCAAATCCTTGATGTCAAACACAGATTTGAGAAACTCCTTAGTAGCCTGAATCCCTGCCTTATCACTTCCTGTGATAATCAAATCATCCACATACACTAGAATCACAATGCTCCCTGAAGGTCCTGTCAAGGTGAAGAGAGTGTGATCTAGTTCAGACTTCCTAAAGCCTCTCCCATTGAGTGTTGTACTCAGCTTCCTGTACCAAGCTCTAGGTGACTGTTTCAACCCATATATTGCTTTCTTCAATCTCAAAACATTCCCTGGCTTTACTAGATGCTCAAGACCAGGAGGTGGATGCATGTATACTTCATCTTCAAGTTCACCTTGCAAGAACGCATTCTTCACATCCATTTGCCACAAATCCCACTCCAAGTTTGTTGCAATAGATAAGACAATTCGAATTGTGTGAAGCTTGGCCACTGGTGCAAAAGTATCAATGTAATCTTCCCCATAAGTTTGTGTAAATCCTCTTGCAACCAGCCTAGTCTTGCGCCTATCTATCTCCCCATTTGCAAGGTACTTGATGGTGAAGATCCATCTGCTTGAAACTGCCTTCTTCCCTTTAGGTAACTCACTCTCATACCAAGTATCATTCCTGATCATTGCATCCCTTTCATCTCCTACTGAATCTCTCCAAACCTTGTGCTTCATAGCTTCTTCATAAGATCTTGGTATCTCATTCTCATCCAAGTTACACATAAACACCATGTGCTCTTCTGGAAACTCAGCAAAGGAACACACAGCTTGAGAGGGATGCTCCACAGCCTGGGCATTGTAGTACACTCTCGTGTTTACCCAGTTGGAAGGATCCCTCCTTATCCTTGTGCTCCTCCGCAAGGTCTCAACCTGTTCTTCAGCCTGAACATTCTCTTGTGCTTCCTCTCTTAAACCAGTAGGTTCTCCCTGCTCATTTCCAGTAGGTTCTCCCTGCTCATTTCCACCTGACTGAGCTCCACTCTCTACTTCATGTGTCTCCTCCTGATCATGCTGACCTGAATCCTCTTGGTTATGCTCCTGCTCCCCTGATTCAGATCCATTCCCCCTCTCATGATCAAGAGGAGTTGTTCCTCCAGCTTCTCCAGCTTGATTAGAAGGTCCTGTTCTTCCTGGTTCCTGATCTTGGGATAATCCTATCCCTAGCCTCTCCAACAACACCCTCAATGTTGTTGCCTTCTCTGATGGAGCTCGGGACAGATCCTCTAGGTCTTCCCATTTCTTCTCCTCATAATACCCTTTAGAC
Source organism: Brassica napus (assembly GCF_020379485.1). NCBI lineage: Eukaryota > Viridiplantae > Streptophyta > Magnoliopsida > Brassicales > Brassicaceae > Brassica > Brassica napus. The sequence continues at coordinate 230,737 of NW_026014699.1, forward strand.
TCAACAAACTTCACTTCTCTAGATACCATAACCCTCCTAGTTATTGGATCATAACATTTGTAGCCTTTCTGAGTGATTGAGTACCCAATGAACATAGCTTTAGTACTCTTTGCTTCTAGCTTGTTCCTTCTTTCTCCGGGAATCATCACATAACATAAGCACCCAAAGACTCTCAAATGATCAATGTGTGGCTTGGCCTTGTTTAATACTTCAAAGGGAGACAGTTTCTTCAATACACGGGTTGGCACTCTATTGATGAGATAGCAAGCAGTCTGAACAGCATCACTCCAAAACCTCTTAGGGACATTCATGTGGAACATGATTGATCTCGCAACCTCCATCAAATGTCTGTTCTTCCTCTCAGCCACCCCATTTTGTTGTGGTGTGTAAGGACAGCTAGTTTGTTGCACAATCCCATGCTTTGCAAGATGACTCTTGAAAGCATTGCTAGTGTATTCTCCTCCATTATCAGACCTCAGAATCTTCACAGTGGCATTGTACTGGTTAGTAACATATGCTTGGAAGTTCATGAAGGCTTCCAGGACTCTGTCTTTGGAGGGAATCATGGTGATCCATGTGTACTTGGACTTCTCATCAATGAAAGTCACAAAGTACTTATGGCTGTCTCTAGACATACAGGGAGCTGTCCACACGTCTGAATGCACCAGATCAAAGCAATTCTCATATATGGTTTCTGATGTTGGGAAGACAGTTCTACAGTGCTTTCCAAGTATACAAGCTTCACACTCCAAGTGATTGAACGCCATACTTGGTAGAATCAGTTCAATTGCCTTGGCATGAGGATGTCCCAGCCTTGCATGCCATGTGAGATTATCACACCTATCCGTTGTGCTGCTTAAACACACAGACTCCACAGGACTAGGCGCCTCAGTTGTTTGGAGATGATAGAGCTGATGCTTGCTGTCTCCTCTGCCAATAACTCTTCCAGTCTTCAAATCCTGGAACTCAACTTCATTTGGTCTGAAAACCACTTGACAATCCAGATCAACTGTAGCCTTCTTAACTGAGATTAGATTGGATGTAAACTGAGGTAGGTAGAAGGCAGTGGAGTTCTTCTCAAACAGCTTGAGGTTTCCCACTCCTTCTATTGGGATCCTGGTACCATTGGCTATCATGACACTCCCTGTTGCTGCTTTAACCTCACTGATTAGTCTCTTGTCACTGATCATGTGGTGTGTTGCTCCAGAGTCAATGATGATGGGTTTAGATGTGGATGCTTTGGCAGGAGCACCCAGACTCCGGGTCGTAGCCAAAGCATACACATGCTTAACCAACTCATCCCATTCCTTCTTTGTCACACACTCATCTGCCCTCTTGGTATCCATTCCTCTCATATCCGCACTGTCTCCTACTGTTTCTCCCATGTAAGCTGAGTATGAACACTCTCCTATAACCATCTGCTGAAGTACATCCTTGATTCTCTTCAAGATCACACTCATCCTGTCACTCAAGTGCTCAGACTCGCTATCCTTTCTCCATGCCCTTCTCTTCATTAACCACTCCTTAGAAAGTTTTCTCAACCTTCCCCTCTTACAGCTTGTACCTCCCTTCCATCTTTCTGGCTTCCTGTTCATTTCCCACACATCACAAGTATATTTAACAAGCTCACATACCTCTTCCATAAGGAAGCTGAAGATCACATCTTGCTTCCTCCTTTCTTGACACCATCTCGGATTTGATGTGTGTGTCTTCACCACATCTAGCTCTGACCATACTTCTCTCAGCCTTCCCACAAGCTGATAACACTCATCCTTTCCTTGTCTCAAGCCGCGGATCACCCCTCTGTCCTCAATGACTCTCACAAGCTTGGACTTGCCTAAAGTTGCTTCAATCTCACTCTTTGTAGTGTTTCCTTGAACAACTTCATTTCCCAGCTTCAGACCTCTTGTCTGACCTTCTTCAGTAGCCATTTCCATGAAAGGTTTCCCCTTTCCATGACTACTCCATAACCCACAGCTTTCCAAAGCTCTTTTAGCCCACCTTGACCACTCGCCATGCCTCTCCTCTTCAGTCTTCACAGTTGACTCAGGTCTGTGCTCCATTTCCATGTTGAGATGATTTGGATTCACCAGAACCTCTCACGCCACCAAGATAATGAAACCCAGAAGTTAAGAACACCAAGAACACTCAAGAACACTCAAGAACACTCAAGATTTTTAAGAAAAAGGAATCACACTCTCCCACTTTGCGCAACCTGGCTCTGATACCATATACACTTTTGTGTATTAGAGCATGATTCAACTAATCAGGGATAATCAGATGAGAAGATTAAAGAGATTAAGAGATTTTAGTGAGAGAATAGAGAGAGAGGCTCAAAACTCCATTAGATTGATTAATGAGAGAGTTTACAACACATATAGATTAGGGATACATAATTTCGTCCAGGTTCAGTCTAGCTAGGATAAGAGGCATGTGTAGTCAAAGATGCTTGATTCAAACTAGCCAATAAGGTTCCTCACATGCTTGGGAATCTTGCTTTAGCTTTCAAGCTGGTGCCAGCCTGTCTAAAGCTCTCTAGCCTTGACCAGACCTTATCCAAACTCCTCCTTGCTTATCCAGACTCCTCCTGGCGTGTTTCACTCTCCAAATGGATGCAAGGTAACTTCCCAAGTCTTTTACCTCAGTTACCACAGTAACAATAAAGTTACTGTGGTAAATCTCCAAAGTTACTGCCTGCTCCAAATCCCTTCCTCTATCCATGTATCAACTCTTCATCTCCTCATCTTAACACTAAACACTCTCTTTATTCTGTTTACTCTAAGGATCTCTTAATCTCATACCTAGTGATTCTCCATTACTTTATGTATCAAAATCAAGCTTCTTACATCGCGATTCATCCTGGTTTGATTAGAATAACAAGGAAGCTGTCATATTCCCATACAGGAAAACTGGGATCATCTGATTTGAAAGTGGGATAGCTTCTTCATCCTAACTCCTATGAGATTTATTCAACTTCCTAATGGTTCTCCACTACTTTATGTATCAAAATCAAGCTTCTTACATCAAGATTCATCCTGTTTGATTAGAATGACAAAGAAGCTATCATATTCCCAAACAGAAAAACTGGGATCACTTGATTTGAAAGTGGGATAGCTTCTTCATCCTAACTCCTATGAGATTTATTCAACTTCCTAGTGATTCTCCATTACTTTATATATCAAAATCAAGCTTCTTCCATCGCGATTCATCCTGGTTTGATTAGAATAACAAGGAAGCTGTCATATTCCCATACAGGAAAACTGGGATCATCTGATTTGAAAGTGGGATAGCTTCTTCATCCTAACTCCTATGAGATTTATTCAACTTCCTAATGGTTCTCCACTACTTTATGTATCAAAATCAAGCTTCTTACATCAAGATTCATCCTTGTTTGATTAGAATGACAAAGAAGCTATCATATTCCCAAACAGAAAAACTCGGATCACTTGATTTTAAAGTGGGATAGCTTCTTCATCCTAACTCCTATGAGATTTATTCAACTTCCTAGTGATTCTCCATTACTTTATATATCAAAATCAAGCTTCTTCCATCGCGGTTCATCCTGGTTTGATTAGAATGACAAAGAAGCTGTCATATTCCCAAACAGGAAAAATGGGATCACCTGATTTGAAAGTGGGATAGCTTCTTCATCCTAACTCCTATGAAATTTATTCAACTTCCTAGTGATTCTCCATTACTATATGTATCAAAATCAAGCTTCTTACATCGCGATTCTATGACTTTAGAGAATATGAAAGGTATTGAGAAGTCTAAGAGAGATTTAAGAGAGATTAGAGTGTTTAAGAGAAAGTGTATGAGATTATCATGATGAACTAGAGAGAGAGAGACTCATAAACTCGTGTATCTTATTAATCAAGCAGATTACAAGTTATATAGTAAGGGAGAGAGACACTAGGTTAAACATTAGGGAAAGCATAAGCATGTGGAGTCAAAGGGGAAGAGGAGCGTCCATTTGAAAGAATCCAATGGGAGAGCTTACACGCTTTGGTATCTTGGCATCTAAGACCAAGATGCTGTTTGCTTTACAGCCTGGAACAGCTAGAGACGCGCTGGTCTTCTTCCTTAACGGACTGATCAGGATAAGGCTGTAACAAGATTAATCTCTCACGGTAACTCCACTTGGGTAACTTTAGGATGATCCCCTTTCCCTAAGTGTACGGCCTCACTTGTACGGCCTTGGCTTGTACGGACATCCCTCATGTACTGATTCCTTATTCAGAATCCTCTCATCCCTTCATGCCTTCACCTTGATGTCTCTTATCTCCTTTTATTTAACAGATTCATCCTGTTTTGATTAGAATGACAAGGAAGCTGTCATATTCCCAAACAGGAAAACTGGGATCACCTGATTTGAAAGTGGGATAGCTTCTTCATCCTAACTCCTATGAGATTTATTCAACTTCCTAGTGATTCTCCATTACTTTATGTATCAAAATCAAGCTTCTTACATCGCGATTCATCCTGGTTCGATTAGAATGACAAGGAAGCTGTTATATTCCCAAACAGGAAAACTGGGATCACCTGATTTGAAAGTGGGATAGCTTCTTCATCCTAACTCCTATGAGATTTATTCAACTTCCTAGTGATTCTCCATTACTTTATGTATCAAAATCAAGCTTCTTACATCGCGATTCATCCTGGTTTGATTAGAATGACAAGGAAGCTGTCATATTCCCAAAATAGGAAAACTGGGATCACCTGATTTGAAAGTGGGATAGCTTCTTCATCCTAACTCCTATGAGATTTATTCAACTTCCTAATGGTTCTCCACTACTTTATGTATCAAAATCAAGCTTCTTACATCGCGATTCATCCTGTTTGATTAGAATGACAAAGAAGCTGTCATATTCCCAAACAGAAAAACTGGGATCACTTGATTTGAAAGTGGGATAGCTTCTTCATCCTAACTCCTATGAGATTTATTCAACTTCCTAGTGATTCTCCATTACTTTATGTATCAAAATCAAGCTTCTTACATCGCGATTCATCCTGGTTTGATTAGAATGACAAAGAAGCTGTCATATTCCCAAACAGGAAAATGGGATCACCTGATTTGAAAGTGGGATAGCTTCTTCATCCTAACTCCTATGAGATTTATTCAACTTCCTAGTGATTCTCCATTACTTTATGTATCAAAATCAAGCTTCTTACATCGCGATTCATCCTGTTTTGATTAGAATGACAAGGAAGCTGTCATATTCCCAAACAGGAAAACTGGGATCACCTGATTTGAAAGTGGGATAGCTTCTTCATCCTAACTCCTATGAGATTTATTCAACTTCCTAGTGATTCTCCATTACTTTATGTATCAAAATCAAGCTTCTTACATCGCGATTCATCCTGGTTTGATTAGAATGACAAGGAAGCTGTCATATTCCCAAACAGGAAAACTGGGATCACCTGATTTGAAAGTGGGATAGCTTCTTCATCCTAACTCCTATGAGATTTATTCAACTTCCTAGTGATTCTCCATTACTTTATGTATCAAAATCAAGCTTCTTACATCGCGATTCATCCTGGTTTGATTAGAATGACAAAGAAGCTGTCATATTCCCAAACAGGAAAACTGGGATCACCTGATTTGAAAGTGGGATAGCTTCTTCATCCTAACTCCTATGAGATTTATTCAACTTCCTAGTGATTCTCCATTACTTTATGTATCAAAATCAAGCTTCTTACATCGCGATTCATCCTGGTTTGATTAGAATGACAAGGAAGCTGTCATATTCCCAAACAGGAAAACTGGGATCACCTGATTTGAAAGTGGGATAGCTTCTTCATCCTAACTCCTATGAGATTTATTCAACTTCCTAGTGATTCTCCATTACTTTATGTATCAAAATCAAGCTTCTTACATCGCGATTCATCCTGGTTTGATTAGAATGACAAGGAAGCTGTCATATTCCCAAACAGGAAAACTGGGATCACCTGATTTGAAAGTGGGATAGCTTCTTCATCCTAACTCCTATGAGATTTATTCAACTTCCTAATGATTCTCCACTACTTTATGTATCAAAATCAAGCTTCTTACATCGCGATTCATCCTTGTTTGATTAGAATGACAAAGAAGCTGTCATATTCCCAAACAGGAAAACTGGGATCACCTGATTTGAAAGTGGGATAGCTTCTTCATCCTAACTCCTATGAGATTTATTCAACTTCCTAGTGATTCTCCATTACTTTATGTATCAAAATCAAGCTTCTTACATCGCGATTCATCCTGGTTTGATTAGAATGACAAAGAAGCTGTCATATTCCCAAACAGGAAAATGGGATCACCTGATTTGAAAGTGGGATAGCTTCTTCATCCTAACTCCTATGAGATTTATTCAACTTCCTAGTGATTCTCCATTACTTTATGTATCAAAATCAAGCTTCTTACATCGCGATTCATCCTGGTTTGATTAGAATGACAAGGAAGCTGTCATATTCCCAAACAGGAAAACTGGGATCACCTGATTTGAAAGTGGGATAGCTTCTTCATCCTAACTCCTATGAGATTTATTCAACTTCCTAGTGATTCTCCATTACTTTATGTATCAAAATCAAGCTTCTTACATCGCGATTCATCCTGGTTTGATTAGAATGACAAGGAAGCTGTCATATTCCCAAACAGGAAAACTGGGATCACCTGATTTGAAAGTGGGATAGCTTCTTCATCCTAACTCCTATGAGATTTATTCAACTTCCTAGTGATTCTCCATTACTTTATGTATCAAAATCAAGCTTCTTACATCGCGATTCATCCTGGTTTGATTAGAATGACAAGGAAGCTGTCATATTCCCAAACAGGAAAACTGGGATCACCTGATTTGAAAGTGGGATAGCTTCTTCATCCTAACTCCTATGAGATTTATTCAACTTCCTAATGATTCTCCACTACTTTATGTATCAAAATCAAGCTTCTTACATCGCGATTCATCCTGGTTTGATTAGAATGACAAAGAAGCTGTCATATTCCCAAACAGAAAACTGGGATCACCTGATTTGAAAGTGGGATAGCTTCTTCATCCTAACTCCTATGAGATTTATTCAACTTCCTAGTGATTCTCCATTACTTTATGTATCAAAATCAAGCTTCTTACATCGCGATTCATCCTGGTTTGATTAGAATGACAAAGAAGCTGTCATATTCCCAAACAGGAAAACTGGGATCACCTGATTTGAAAGTGGGATAGCTTCTTCATCCTAACTCCTATGAGATTTATTCAACTTCCTAGTGATTCTCCATTACTTTATGTATCAAAATCAAGCTTCTTACATCGCGATTCATCCTGGTTTGATTAGAATGACAAGGAAGCTGTCATATTCCCAAACAGGAAAACTGGGATCACCTGATTTGAAAGTGGGATAGCTTCTTCATCCTAACTCCTATGAGATTTATTCAACTTCCTAGTGATTCTCCATTACTTTATGTATCAAAATCAAGCTTCTTACATCGCGATTCATCCTGGTTTGATTAGAATGACAAGGAAGCTGTCATATTCCCAAACAGGAAAACTGGGATCACCTGATTTGAAAGTGGGATAGCTTCTTCATCCTAACTCCTATGAGATTTATTCAACTTCCTAGTGATTCTCCATTACTTTATGTATCAAAATCAAGCTTCTTACATCGCGATTCATCCTGGTTTGATTAGAATGACAAGGAAGCTGTCATATTCCCAAACAGGAAAACTGGGATCACCTGATTTGAAAGTGGGATAGCTTCTTCATCCTAACTCCTATGAGATTTATTCAACTTCCTAATGATTCTCCACTACTTTATGTATCAAAATCAAGCTTCTTACATCGCGATTCATCCTGGTTTGATTAGAATGACAAAGAAGCTGTCATATTCCCAAACAGAAAAACTGGGATCACCTGATTTGAAAGTGGGATAGCTTCTTCATCCTAACTCCTATGAGATTTATTCAACTTCCTAGTGATTCTCCATTACTTTATGTATCAAAATCAAGCTTCTTACATCGCGATTCATCCTGGTTTGATTAGAATGACAAAGAAGCTGTCATATTCCCAAACAGGAAAAATGGGATCACCTGATTTGAAAGTGGGATAGCTTCTTCATCCTAACTCCTATGAGATTTATTCAACTTCCTAGTGATTCTCCATTACTTTATGTATCAAAATCAAGCTTCTTACATCGCGATTCATCCTGGTTTGATTAGAATGACAAGGAAGCTGTCATATTCCCAAACAGGAAAACTGGGATCACCTGATTTGAAAGTGGGATAGCTTCTTCATCCTAACTCCTATGAGATTTATTCAACTTCCTAGTGATTCTCCATTACTTTATGTATCAAAATCAAGCTTCTTACATCGCGATTCATCCTGGTTTGATTAGAATGACAAGGAAGCTGTCATATTCCCAAACAGGAAAACTGGGATCACCTGATTTGAAAGTGGGATAGCTTCTTCATCCTAACTCCTATGAGATTTATTCAACTTCCTAGTGATTCTCCATTACTTTATGTATCAAAATCAAGCTTCTTACATCGCGATTCATCCTGGTTTGATTAGAATGACAAGGAAGCTGTCATATTCCCAAACAGGAAAACTGGGATCACCTGATTTGAAAGTGGGATAGCTTCTTCATCCTAACTCCTATGAGATTTATTCAACTTCCTAGTGATTCTCCACTACTTTATGTATCAAAATCAAGCTTCTTACATCGCGATTCATCCTGGTTTGATTAGAATGACAAAGAAGCTGTCATATTCCCAAACAGAAAAACTGGGATCACCTGATTTGAAAGTGGGATAGCTTCTTCATCCTAACTCCTATGAGATTTATTCAACTTCCTAGTGATTCTCCATTACTTTATGTATCAAAATCAAGCTTCTTACATCGCGATTCATCCTGGTTTGATTAGAATGACAAAGAAGCTGTCATATTCCCAAACAGGAAAACTGGGATCACCTGATTTGAAAGTGGGATAGCTTCTTCATCCTAACTCCTATGAGATTTATTCAACTTCCTAGTGATTCTCCATTACTTTATGTATCAAAATCAAGCTTCTTACATCGCGATTCATCCTGTTTGATTAGAATGACAAGGAAGCTGTCATATTCCCAAACAGGAAAACTGGGATCACCTGATTTGAAAGTGGGATAGCTTCTTCATCCTAACTCCTATGAGATTTATTCAACTTCCTAGTGATTCTCCATTACTTTATGTATCAAAATCAAGCTTCTTACATCGCGATTCATCCTGGTTTGATTAGAATGACAAGGAAGCTGTCATATTCCCAAACAGGAAAACTGGGATCACCTGATTTGAAAGTGGGATAGCTTCTTCATCCTAACTCCTATGAGATTTATTCAACTTCCTAGTGATTCTCCATTACTTTATGTATCAAAATCAAGCTTCTTACATCGCGATTCATCCTGGTTTGATTAGAATGACAAGGAAGCTGTCATATTCCCAAACAGGAAAACTGGGATCACCTGATTTGAAAGTGGGATAGCTTCTTCATCCTAACTCCTATGAGATTTATTCAACTTCCTAATGATTCTCCACTACTTTATGTATCAAAATCAAGCTTCTTACATCGCGATTCATCCTGGTTTGATTAGAATGACAAAGAAGCTGTCATATTCCCAAACAGAAAACTGGGATCACCTGATTTGAAAGTGGGATAGCTTCTTCATCCTAACTCCTATGAGATTTATTCAACTTCCTAGTGATTCTCCATTACTTTATGTATCAAAATCAAGCTTCTTACATCGCGATTCATCCTGGTTTGATTAGAATGACAAAGAAGCTGTCATATTCCCAAACAGGAAAACTGGGATCACCTGATTTGAAAGTGGGATAGCTTCTTCATCCTAACTCCTATGAGATTTATTCAACTTCCTAGTGATTCTCCATTACTTTATGTATCAAAATCAAGCTTCTTACATCGCGATTCATCCTGTTTGATTAGAATGACAAGGAAGCTGTCATATTCCCAAACAGGAAAACTGGGATCACCTGATTTGAAAGTGGGATAGCTTCTTCATCCTAACTCCTATGAGATTTATTCAACTTCCTAGTGATTCTCCATTACTTTATGTATCAAAATCAAGCTTCTTACATCGCGATTCATCCTGGTTTGATTAGAATGACAAGGAAGCTGTCATATTCCCAAACAGGAAAACTGGGATCACCTGATTTGAAAGTGGGATAGCTTCTTCATCCTAACTCCTATGAGATTTATTCAACTTCCTAGTGATTCTCCATTACTTTATATATCAAAATCAAGCTTTTTTGATTAGAATGACAAAGAAGCTGTCATATTCCCAAACAGGAAAACTGGGATCACCTGATTTGAAAGTGGGATAGCTTCTTCATCCTAACTCCTATGAGATTTATTCAACTTCCTAGTGATTCTCCATTACTTTATGTATCAAAATCAAGCTTCTTACATCGCGATTCATCCTGTTTGATTAGAATGACAAGGAAGCTGTCATATTCCCAAACAGGAAAACTGGGATCACCTGATTTGAAAGTGGGATAGCTTCTTCATCCTAACTCCTATGAGATTTATTCAACTTCCTAGTGATTCTCCATTACTTTATGTATCAAAATCAAGCTTCTTACATCGCGATTCATCCTGGTTTGATTAGAATGACAAAGAAGCTGTCATATTCCCAAACAGGAAAACTGGGATCACCTGATTTGAAAGTGGGATAGCTTCTTCATCCTAACTCCTATGAGATTTATTCAACTTCCTAGTGATTCTCCATTACTTTATGTATCAAAATCAAGCTTCTTACATCGCGATTCATCCTGTTTGATTAGAATGACAAGGAAGCTGTCATATTCCCAAACAGGAAAACTGGGATCACCTGATTTGAAAGTGGGATAGCTTCTTCATCCTAACTCCTATGAGATTTATTCAACTTCCTAGTGATTCTCCATTACTTTATGTATCAAAATCAAGCTTCTTACATCGCGATTCATCCTGGTTTGATTAGAATGACAAGGAAGCTGTCATATTCCCAAACAGGAAAACTGGGATCACCTGATTTGAAAGTGGGATAGCTTCTTCATCCTAACTCCTATGAGATTTATTCAACTTCCTAGTGATTCTCCATTACTTTATGTATCAAAATCAAGCTTCTTACATCGCGATTCATCCTGGTTTGATTAGAATGACAAGGAAGCTGTCATATTCCCAAACAGGAAAACTGGGATCACCTGATTTGAAAGTGGGATAGCTTCTTCATCCTAACTCCTATGAGATTTATTCAACTTCCTAATGATTCTCCACTACTTTATGTATCAAAATCAAGCTTCTTACATCGCGATTCATCCTGGTTTGATTAGAATGACAAAGAAGCTGTCATATTCCCAAACAGGAAAAACTGGGATCACCTGATTTGAAAGTGGGATAGCTTCTTCATCCTAACTCCTATGAGATTTATTCAACTTCCTAGTGATTCTCCATTACTTTATATATCAAAATCAAGCTTCTTACATCGCGATTCATCCTGGTTTGATTAGAATGACAAAGAAGCTGTCATATTCCCAAACAGGAAAATGGGATCACCTGATTTGAAAGTGGGATAGCTTCTTCATCCTAACTCCTATGAGATTTATTCAACTTCCTAGTGATTCTCCATTACTTTATGTATCAAAATCAAGCTTCTTACATCGCGATTCATCCTGTTTGATTAGAATGACAAGGAAGCTGTCATATTCCCAAACAGGAAAACTGGGATCACCTGATTTGAAAGTGGGATAGCTTCTTCATCCTAACTCCTATGAGATTTATTCAACTTCCTAGTGATTCTCCATTACTTTATGTATCAAAATCAAGCTTCTTACATCGCGATTCATCCTGGTTTGATTAGAATGACAAGGAAGCTGTCATATTCCCAAACAGGAAAACTGGGATCACCTGATTTGAAAGTGGGATAGCTTCTTCATCCTAACTCCTATGAGATTTATTCAACTTCCTAGTGATTCTCCATTACTTTATGTATCAAAATCAAGCTTCTTACATCGCGATTCATCCTGGTTTGATTAGAATGACAAGGAAGCTGTCATATTCCCAAACAGGAAAACTGGGATCACCTGATTTGAAAGTGGGATAGCTTCTTCATCCTAACTCCTATGAGATTTATTCAACTTCCTAGTGATTCTCCACTACTTTATGTATCAAAATCAAGCTTCTTACATCGCGATTCATCCTGGTTTGATTAGAATGACAAAGAAGCTGTCATATTCCCAAACAGAAAAACTGGGATCACCTGATTTGAAAGTGGGATAGCTTCTTCATCCTAACTCCTATGAGATTTATTCAACTTCCTAGTGATTCTCCATTACTTTATATATCAAAATCAAGCTTCTTACATCGCGATTCATCCTGGTTTGATTAGAATGACAAAGAAGCTGTCATATTCCCAAACAGGAAAATGGGATCACCTGATTTGAAAGTGGGATAGCTTCTTCATCCTAACTCCTATGAGATTTATTCAACTTCCTAGTGATTCTCCATTACTTTATGTATCAAAATCAAGCTTCTTACATCGCGATTCATCCTGTTTTGATTAGAATGACAAGGAAGCTGTCATATTCCCAAACAGGAAAACTGGGATCACCTGATTTGAAAGTGGGATAGCTTCTTCATCCTAACTCCTATGAGATTTATTCAACTTCCTAGTGATTCTCCATTACTTTATGTATCAAAATCAAGCTTCTTACATCGCGATTCATCCTGGTTTGATTAGAATGACAAGGAAGCTGTCATATTCCCAAACAGGAAAACTGGGATCACCTGATTTGAAAGTGGGATAGCTTCTTCATCCTAACTCCTATGAGATTTATTCAACTTCCTAGTGATTCTCCATTACTTTATGTATCAAAATCAAGCTTCTTACATCGCGATTCATCCTGGTTTGATTAGAATGACAAGGAAGCTGTCATATTCCCAAACAGGAAAACTGGGATCATATGATTTGAAAGTGGGATAGCTTCTTCATCCTAACTCCTATGAGATTTATTCAACTTCCTAATGATTCTCCACTACTTTATGTATCAAAATCAAGCTTCTTACATCGCGATTCATCCTGTTTGATTAGAATGACAAAGAAGCTGTCATATTCCAAAACAGAAAACTGGGATCACCTGATTTGAAAGTGGGATAGCTTCTTCATCCTAACTCCTATGAGATTTATTCAACTTCCTAGTGATTCTCCATTACTTTATATATCAAAATCAAGCTTCTTCCATCGCGATTCATCCTGGTTTGATTAGAATGACAAAGAAGCTGTCATATTCCCAAACAGGAAAAATGGGATCACCTGATTTGAAAGTGGGATAGCTTCTTCATCCTAACTCCTATGAATTTATTCAACTTCCTAGTGATTCTCCATTACTATATGTATCAAAATCAAGCTTCTTACATCGCGATTCATCCTGTTTTGATTAGAATGACAAGGAAGCTGTCATATTCCCAAACAGGAAAACTGGGATCACCTGATTTGAAAGTGGGATAGCTTCTTCATCCTAACTCCTATGAGATTTATTCAACTTCCTAGTGATTCTCCATTACTTTATGTGTCAAAATCAAGCTTCTTACATCGTGAGTCATCTTGGTTTGATTAGAATGACAAGGATGCTGTATCACTTTTGAGTAGTGTAAAAGATAATCTGAGTTTAGATAAGAATAGAGAAGAGATTAGAGTAGATTTAAGAGATTAAGAGACTAATGGAGAATCATTGTGAAAAGTATAGAGAGATTGATTTGTTTAGAACTGTCTAACTTTTATTAATGATGAGAGACTACAATATATAGTGAGGCTACAAGAGACATAAGGGTTTTCGAAATCACACTATTGCAATGGATAGGATTCTACTTTAATTCAAACTGTCCAATTAGCTTATCCTTGGATGTAAAGCACCTTTAGCTTTATCCAGCAAGTGACAGCCTGTCTCTAAGCTCTTCCTTATCCATCTTAACGTAAACCAGTGTGGTAGAAGATCAGTGTTACTTCTCCTAAGTTACCGTGGCATGGTAACTTCCCTTTGGTGAGTTTGGTCGACCCTAATGGTACGGTCAGTACGGCCTGTACGGCTTAGGTCGACCCAAACTCATTCCTCTCCAACTCCTTACTCTTTCCCAACCTCATCTATTACTCTCAACACTTCTCATCATCCAATGCCTTCATATTAACACTCCCCCTCAAGCTTAGCTTTGTGAAAGCCTAAGCTTGGATGGCTATGAGATCTTCCTCATTAAAAACCTCACCAAGGAAAACCCATTGGGACAAAACCTTGATGAGGGAAAAAGAGTAAAGACCTCACAGCCAAGAGGATCAGCTCCTTCTCTTCCCAAGATCAATGAGGCCCAACCTGATGTGAATGGACTCCATTGTCTTCTGTCTCGCAGCCTTAGTGAACACATCAGCCAACTGATCTTCACTTCTTGTGTAGCATGGCAGGATGACTCCTAAGATGATCATCTGCCTCACCTTGTGACAATCCACTTCAATGTGCTTGGTCCTCTCATGGAACACCGAGTTGGAGGCAATGTGGATGGCAGCTTGGTTATCACAATGCATTGTCATTGGCGTGGCTTGATCAATCTCCAAATGCTTCAAGATACCTTTGATCCACACCAGCTCGTTGGTAAGCTTCAGCATAGCTCTATACTCAGCCTCTGCACTTGAGCAAGACACCACCTTCTGCTTCTTACTCTTCCAAGTAACCAAGTTGCCTCCAATGAATGTGCAATAGCCTGTGGTTGATCTCCTGTCTGCTCTATCACCAGCCCAATCCGCATCACAGTATCCAACCACTTCAGTGCTCCCATTGCAACCCATCCAAACTCCTTGATCAGGTGAGCCGTTGAGATACATCAAGATTCTCTCCACCATGCGCCAGTGATGCTCCTTAGGCACTTGCATGTGTTGACTCACCTGATTCACAGCAAAACAGATGTCAGGTCTAGTTATGGTAAGGTAAATCAATTTACCAACTAGTTTTCTATAGAGTTTAGGATCCTGATAAGGTTTGCTGTCTTCAATCTCCCCCTCTCGTGGGACTTTGTAGCCATCCTCCATAGGCATCCTTGCTGTCTTGCCTCCATATGCACCTGCACCTTTCAAAAGATCAAGTGTATACTTCCTTTGGGACATGAACAAACCTTCCTTGGATCTACATATCTCAATTCCAAGAAAGTATTTCATTTCTCCCAAGTCTTTAATTTCAAACATGGATTTAAGGAACTCCTTGGTTGCTATGATACCTTCCTTATCACTTCCTGTGATAATGATATCATCAACATACACAAGGAGTGCAATCATACCTGAGGGAGTAGTGAGAGTGAAGAGGGTGTGGTCTAGTTCAGACTTCTTGAAACCTCGGCCATTCAGAGTAGTACTCAGCTTGTTGTACCAAGCTCTTGGTGATTGCTTCAGACCATAGATAGCTTTCTTCAGTCTCAACACATTCCCTCTCTTCACTAAGTGTTCCAAGCCTGGAGGTGGATGCATATACACTTCATCCTCCAGCTCTCCTTGTAGAAATGCATTCTTCACATCCATTTGCCATAAGCCCCATCCAAGGTTCACAGCTAAGCTTAATACAATCCGGATTGTGTGTAGTTTAGCTACTGGCGCAAAGGTCTCAATGTAATCTTCTCCATAAGTTTGAGTGAAACCTCTTGCAACCAGTCTTGACTTCTTCCTCTCAACTGTTCCATCAGCCTTATACTTGATTGTGAAGATCCATCTACTAGTCACAGCCTTCTTCCCTTTTGGTAACTCACTCTCATACCATGTATCATTCTTGATCATAGCTCCTGCCTCAGCTCCAACTGATTCCTTCCATTCCTTATCCATTACTGCCTCTTCATAGCTTCTTGGAATGTAGTTCTCATCCAAGTTTACCATAAAGGCACAATGCTCTTCAGGGTATTGAGCAAAGGAGCACACAGCTTGAGAGGGATGCTCCACAGCTTGGGCATTGTAGTACACTCGCGTGTTTACCCAAGAGGAAGGATCCTTCCTCAGCCTTGTACTTCTTCTCAATACAGGTTGTTCTTGTTCTTGAACCGGTTCATCTTGTGTACTCGGTTCTTGAACTCCACTCTGATGTTCTTCATCTTCTTGGCTTTGCTCACCTTGATTGTGTGAGACTGAAACACTCTCTTCTTCTTCTTCACTCAAGCCGGCTCCATCCTGACCATCTTCTTGAGTTTCAGATTCCCTTCCCCCCTCACGATCAAGGTGAGGTGACTGATTAGCTCCAACAGGGGCCGGAGAACTCTCATGTTGGTTCCTATTCCCCACATTTGGATCCTGGTTCATCGTGATACCTAGACCTTCCAAAATCAGTCTTAAAGCGCCTGCCTTATCTGATGTTAAATCCTTTAGCTCCTCTTGGTTCTTTTCTTCATAGTATCCTCTTGCTTCTATGAACTTCACATCTCTAGAGACTAGGACTCTTCTAGTTGCTGGATCATAGCACTTGTATCCCTTTTGTGTTGTTGAGTAGCCAATGAACATAGCCTTAGTGCTCCTTGCATCTAACTTGTTTCTCAACTCTCCTGGTACCAACACAAAGCATAAACATCCAAATACTCTCAAGTAATCCACTGATGGCTTGTGCTTGTTTAGAACTTCAAATGGTGCTTGATCCTTCAACACCTTTGTGGGAATCCTGTTGATCAAATAACAAGCAGTAGCCACAGCATCACTCCAAAATCTCTTTGGAACGTTTGCTTGGAACATCAGTGACCTAGCAACCTCCATCAAGTGTCGGTTCTTCCTCTCAGCTACCCCATTCTGTTGTGGAGTATAGGGACAGCTTGTTTGATGCAAGATCCCATGATGCTCTAGATGACTCTTGAACGCATAGCTTGTGTACTCCCCTCCATTATCTGATCTAAAAATTTTAATCTTGGCATTATAATGGTTAGTCACATAAGCTTGAAAGTTCTTAAATGCATCTATTACTCTATCTTTTGATGGGATTAAAGTTAACCAGGTGTATTTGGATTTTTCATCAATGAATGTGACAAAGTACTTATGATTATCTCTAGATATGCAAGGTGCAGTCCACACATCAGAATGAATAAGATCAAAGCACTTATCATAAACACTAGTAGAGTTTGGAAATACAGTTTTACAATGCTTGCCTAAAATGCATGCTTCACAATCCTTATTCTCAAATAAAACACCTGGTAACATCAAGTTCAAAGCTCTACCATGAGGATGTCCTAATCTAGCATGCCACAAAGCATTTTTATTTAAACTAGAAGCAGTAGTAAACGAGCAATTGTAATTGGAAACAGGATCAAGTTCTTCAAGCAAATACAACTCTCCTTTAGTGATTCCTTTTCCAATCAAGTGGCTGCTCTCAATATCCTGAAACTTTACATCATTAGGACTGAATATAACATTGCAATTCAAATCAGTAGTGCATTTCTTAACAGATAGCAAGTTAGATGTAAATTCAGGCATATAGAAAGCTCTAGTGTTCTTATCAAACAACTTCAAGTTTCCTATTCCTCTAATAGGGATCTTGTCCCCATTTGCAATCATAACATGTCCACTAGTTGGTTCTATATCCTTAATCAGATTTGTATCACTAATCATGTGATGAGATGCACCAGAATCAACAATTAATGGCTTAGTTATACTGCTAGCATTATGACAAAGGTTCAAAGGTGATCTAAATGCATTTAGTTCATGATTCATCCTAGCATTTCTAGCAAAGGTGTACTCATGTCTAGCCTGTTCATTATACACTTTTGTGTATTAGAGCATGATTCAACCAATCAGGGATAATCAGATGAAAAGATTAAAGAGATTAAGAGATTCTAGTGAGAGAATAAAGAGAGAGAGACTCAAAACTCCATTAATTAATAACTGATGAGGTTTACAAGTATTAATAGAGAGAGCAACAAGGAAATTCGAAATGGTTAAGCATGTGTAGTCAAAGGACAGGCTGGAACTCCTTTTTAATCACTTGGCTGTGCTTTCTCACATGCTTGCACTAGTATAAAGGTAACTTCTCCTTTCCAGCATCATACAGGCTGTCAAAGTGATCCCTTATCCTTCCTTAACCTCACTTATCCTCTTTGGTCGAGTTTCCTCTCTTCTCTTCACTAAGTTACCTTCTCATCCCATCAGATAACTTCCCCAAGTAGTTACTGTGGTTAAAATAAAGTTACCACAGTAAAACTCTAAAGTTACTGTCTCAGCCTCCTTGGTCTTCATCTCAATACTCCCCCTCAAGCTTGACCATGTAGAACAAGTCAAGCTTGGAAACCATGAAGACCTCCCTCGTTAAAAACCTCACCAAGTAAAACCCATTGGGATAAAACCTTGATGAGGGAAAAAGAGTGGAGACTCCATGGTTAAGGGGCTCAGCTCCTAGGAGTCAGATCAATGAGTCCAAGCCTTGACAGTATGGACTCCATTGTCTTCAATCTCGCTGCCTTAGTAAACACATCTGCAAGCTGATCTTCACTTCTTGTATAACATGGCAGAATCACTCCTAAGATGATCATCTGCCTCACCTTATGACAATCCACCTCTATGTGCTTTGTTCTCTCATGAAACACTGAATTGGAGGCAATGTGGATAGCTGCTTGATTGTCACAATGCATTGTCATAGGTGTGGCCTGCTCGATCTCCAAGTGCTTCAAGATCCCCTTGATCCACACCAACTCATTTGTAAGCTTCAACATAGCTCTATACTCAGCTTCAGCACTTGAACAGGAGATGACCTTCTGCTTCTTACTCTTCCAAGTAACCAGATTCCCTCCAATGAATGTACAATACCCAGTAGTTGATCTCCTGTCCACTCTATCTCCTGCCCAATCAGCATCACAATACCCAACCACTTCTGTACTGCCATTGCAACCCATCCAAACTCCTTGTCCATGTGAGCCACTCAAATACCTCAGTATCCTATCAACCATCTTCCAGTGATGTACCTTTGGCGCCTGCATATGTTGGCTCACTTGATTCACAGCAAAGCATATATCAGGTCTGGTGATAGTCAAGTAGATCAGCTTACCCACCATCCTCCTATACAGCTTAGCATCCTCAAACAACTGGTTCTCTTCAACCTCCCCCTCACGCAAGACCTTATACCCTTCCTCAAGAGGTGTCTTAGCTATCTTCCCTCCAAGCACATCAGTCTCCTTCAGCATATCCATAGTATACTTCCTTTGAGACATAAACAAACCCTCCTTAGATCTGCATATCTCAATCCCCAAAAAATACTTCATCTCTCCCAAGTCTTTAATATCAAACACAGACTTGAGAAACTCTTTGGTGGCTTTAATCCCAGCCTTATCACTCCCTGTGATAATCAAATCATCCACATACACCAAAATCACTATGATCCCTGATGGTCCAACCAGTGTGAAGAGTGTATGATCTAGTTCAGACTTCCTGAACCCTCTCCCATTGAGAGTTGTACTAAGCTTTCTGTACCAAGCTCTAGGAGACTGCTTCAGCCCATATATAGCCTTCTTCAATCTCAAAACATTCCCTGGCTTTACTAGATGCTCAAGACCAGGAGGTGGATGCATGTATACTTCATCTTCAAGTTCACCTTGCAAGAAAGCATTCTTCACATCCATTTGCCACAAATCCCACTCCAAGTTTGTTGCAATAGATAACACAATTCGAATTGTGTGAAGCTTGGCCACTGGTGCAAAAGTATCAATGTAATCTTCCCCATAAGTCTGTGTAAATCCTCTTGCAACCAGCCTAGTCTTGCGCCTATCTATCTCCCCATTTGCAAGGTACTTGATGGTGAAGATCCATCTGCTTGAAACTGCCTTCTTCCCTTTAGGTAACTCACTCTCATACCAAGTATCATTCCTGATCATTGCATCCCTTTCATCTCCTACTGAATCTCTCCAAACCTTGTGCTTCATAGCTTCTTCATAAGATCTTGGTATCTCATTCTCATCCAAGTTACACATAAACACCATGTGCTCTTCTGGAAACTCTGCAAAGGAACACACGGCTTGAGAGGGATGCTCCACAGCCTGGGCATTGTAGTACACTCTCGTGTTTACCCAGTTGGAAGGATCCCTCCTTATCCTTGTGCTCCTCCGCAAGGTCTCAACCTGTTCTTCAGCCTGAACATTCTCTTGTGCTTCCTCTCTTAAACCAGTAGGTTCTCCCTGCTCATTTCCACCTGACTGAGCTTCACTCTCTACTTCCTGTGTCTCCTCCTGATCATGCTGACCTGAATCCTCTTGGTTATGCTCCTGCTCCCCTGATTCAGATCCATTCCCCCTCTCATGATCAAGAGGGGTTGTTCCTCCAGCTTCTCCAGCTTGATTAGAAGGTCCGGTTCTTCCTGGTTCCTGATCTTGGGATAATCCTATCCCTAGCCTCTCCAACAACACTCTCAATGTTGTTGCCTTCTCTGATGGAGCTCGGGACAGATCCTCTAGGTCTTCCCATTTCTTCTCCTCATAATACCCTTTAGACTCAACAAACTTCACTTCTCTAGATACCATAACCCTCCTAGTTATTGGATCATAACATTTGTAGCCTTTCTGAGTGATTGAGTACCCAATGAACATAGCTTTAGTACTCTTTGCTTCTAGCTTGTTCCTTCTTTCTCCGGGAATCATCACATAACATAAGCACCCAAAGACTCTCAAATGATCAATGTGTGGCTTGGCCTTGTTCAATACTTCAAAGGGAGACAGTTTCTTCAAGACACGGGTTGGCACTCTATTGATGAGATAGCAAGCAGTCTGAACAGCATCACTCCAAAACCTCTTAGGGACATTCATGTGGAACATGATTGATCTCGCAACCTCCATCAAATGTCTGTTCTTCCTCTCAGCCACCCCATTTTGTTGTGGTGTGTAAGGACAGCTAGTTTGTTGCACAATCCCATGCTTTGCAAGATGACTCTTGAAAGCATTGCTAGTGTATTCTCCTCCATTATCAGACCTCAGAATCCTCACAGTGGCATTGTACTGATTAGTAACATATGCTTGGAAGTTCATGAAGGCTTCTAGGACTCTGTCTTTGGAGGGAATCATGGTGATCCATGTGTACTTGGACTTCTCATCAATGAAAGTCACAAAGTACTTATGGCTGTCTCTAGACATACAGGGAGCTGTCCACACGTCTGAATGCACCAGATCAAAGCAATTCTCATATCTGGTTTCTGATGTTGGGAAGACAGTCCTACAGTGCTTTCCAAGTATACAAGCTTCACACTCCAAGTGATTGAACGCCATACTTGGTAGAATCAGTTCAATTGCCTTGGCATGAGGATGTCCCAGCCTTGCATGCCATGTGAGATTATCACACCTATCCGTTGTGCTGCTTAAACACACAGACTCCACAGGACTAGGCGCCTCAGTTGTTTGGAGATGATAGAGCTGATGCTTGCTGTCTCCTCTGCCAATAACCCTTCCAGTCTTCAAATCCTGGAACTCAACTTCATTTGGTCTGAAAACCACTTGACAATCCAGATCAACTGTAGCCTTCTTAACTGAGATTAGATTGGATGTAAACTGAGGTAGGTAGAAGGCAGTGGAGTTCTTCTCAAACAGCTTGAGGTTTCCCACTCCTTCTATTGGGATCCTGGTACCATTGGCTATCATGACACTCCCTGTTGCTGCTTTAACCTCACTGATTAGTCTCTTGTCACTGATCATGTGGTGTGTTGCTCCAGAGTCAATGATGATGGGTTTAGATGTGGATGCTTTGGCAGGAGCACCCAGACTCCGGGTCGTAGCCAAAGCATACACATGCTTAACCAACTCATCCCATTCCTTCTTTGTCACACACTCATCTGCCCTCTTGGTATCCATTCCTCTCATATCCGCACTGTCTCCTACTGTCTCTCCCATGTAAGCTGAGTATGAACACTCTCCTATAACCATCTGCTGAAGTACATCCTTGATTCTCTTCAAGATTACACTCATCCTGTCACTTAAGTGCTCAGACTCGCTATCCTTTCTCCATGCCCTTCTCTTCATTAACCACTCCTTAGAAAGTTTTCTCAACCTTCCCTTCTTACAGCTTGTACCTCCCTTCCATCTTTCTGGCTTCCTGTTCATTTCCCACACATCACAAGTATATTTAACAAGCTCACATACCTCTTCCATAAGGAAGCTGAAGATCACATCTTGCTTCCTCCTTTCTTGACAACATCTCGGATTTGATGTGTGTGTCTTCACCACATCTAGCTCCGACCATACTTCTCTCAGCCTTCCCACAAGCTGATAACACTCATCCTCTCCTTGTCTCAAGCCGCGGATCACCCCTCTGTCCTCAACGACTCTCACAAGCTTGGACTTGCCTAAAGTTGCTTCAATCTCACTCTTTGTAGTGTCTCCTTGAACAACTTCATTTCCCAGCTTCAGACCTCTTGTCTGACCTTCTTCAGTAGCCATTTCCATGAAAGGTTTCCCCTTTCCATGACTACTCCATAACCCACAGCTTTCCAAAGCTCTCTTTGCCCATCTTGACCAATCGCCATCCCTCTCTTCTTCAAGCTCCATGGTTGTACTAGATCTGTGCTTCATTTCCATGTTGAGATAGTTTGAATCCATCAGAATATCTCACACCACTCAGATAATAAAGACCAGAACTCAAGAACACCAAGAACACTCAAGAACCCTCAAGAACACTCAAGAACACCCAGATTTTATGAAAAACGAAATCACACTCTCCCCTTTTTAGCAACCTGGCTCTGATACCATATACACTTTTGTGTATTAGAGCATGATTCAACCAATCAGGGATAATCAGATGAAAAGATTAAAGAGATTAAGAGATTCTAGTGAGAGAATAAAGAGAGAGAGACTCAAAACTCCATTAATTAATAACTGATGAGGTTTACAAGTATTAATAGAGAGAGCAACAAGGAAATTCGAAATGGTTAAGCATGTGTAGTCAAAGGACAGGCTGGAACTCCTTTTGAATCACTTGGCTGTGCTTTCTCACATGCTTGCACTAGTATAAAGGTAACTTCTCCTTTCCAGCATCATACAGGCTGTCAAAGTGATCCCTTATCCTTCCTTAACCTCACTTATCCTCTTTGGTCGAGTTTCCTCTCTTCTCTTCACTAAGTTACCTTCTCATCCCATCAGATAACTTCCCCAAGTAGTTACTGTGGTTAAAATAAAGTTACCACAGTAAAACTCTAAAGTTACTGTCTCAGCCTCCTTGGTCTTCATCTCAATATTCATTGCATTTAACTCTATCCATCCTAGCAATATCAGTAACACAAGGAGATGTTTCTATAGTCTTAGCTATCATGGATGCACCAAAGGAGTACCCATGAGTGTTACCATTCTCCTTGAGCATTTTGATGAGAGCATCCATCTCGGATCTCCTGATGAAGTCTTGATCATTGCCACGGGTGTTAGGAGCTCCTGAGTATGTCACCAGTGCCTTGCCATCACCCTCACGCCCCTCTCCTTCAGCTCCACGGCTAGATGCTCCGGCTCCACTTGTTCCCTCAGACGCATGAGCTCTTGCCTCCCTGTCCTTTATGAACTTCGCCGGCTTCAGATGAGGATGTAGTATCCAGCACTGGCTTTTCTTGTGTCCATGCTTCTTGCAGTGATCACAATTGCCATTGAACTTCCTGTCTTCATACTTGCCGTGTGCTGCTCTGTTGGCTTGTGGTATCTCCTCATGATCAGTTTGCGCAGCATTGGCTAGAGTCAAGTCTCCTTTATCACCAAACAAGCCAATGGAGCCTTGCTCCTTTTGTATCTGAGCACACGCATCCTCTAAGTCAGGAAGCTTATCCGCCCTCAACATATGCTGAATCAACCCACTGTATCTTGGATTCATTGTCAGCAACAACCCAAAGACCTTGTCTTGCTCTCTTCTTTCATTCAGCAGCTCCGGATCAGTTGTGCTCGGCCTCAGCATCTCCAGCTCTGACCAGAGTGTCCGGAACCTCCCCAAATGCTTAGTGAACTCCATGTCCTCCTGAGTTAGATCATTCAAAGCTTTCTTCACTTCAAAGACCCGGCTGAGGTTAGAGGTGTTTCCATACACCTTCTTCAATGTTTCCCACAGCTCCTTGGCTGTCTCACAATAGCTGTAAGCATCTAGAATGGCTGGCTCCAACGAGCTATGAAGAGCAGACATCACCATCATGTCCTCTTGTTGCCACTTCTCAGCTTCAGCTTCCGAGACACTCTCCTTGTCTCCTCCTTGAGTAATGAGCTTTGGAGCCTCACCAGATGTGATGTGCTTCCATAAACCCTTACTTCCCACAGCAGTCTTCACCATCCTAGACCATACTAGGTAGTTACTTCCTTTGAACGTCACAGCAACCTTCATCTTGGAACCGCTCTCCATCTTAAGCAGTTTCACTTAAATAACTTGTAAAAGACTTGATCTTGAGGCTCAGAACTACAACACCAGCTCAAACCCTTCCGTGCCTTGTCTTTACTCTTCAAAGAACCCTCAAAAAAGCTTGATAAGACTGCCGGAATGAAGATGTAGCTCCCGGGATGCAGCTTCTTCCAAGAACACTCACACCACTCTCACTCGATCTCTCAAAGTTTCAAGTTTGAATCTTCAAGAGAAAAACGCCAAGAACTCAGATTGAAATCAACCTGGCTCTGATACCATATCACTTTTGAGTAGTGTAAAAGATAATCTGAGTTTAGATAAGAATAGAGAAGAGATTAGAGTAGATTTAAGAGATTAAGAGACTAATGGAGAATCATTGTGAAAAGTATAGAGAGATTGATTTGTTTAGAACTGTCTAACTTTTATTAATGATGAGAGACTACAATATATAGTGAGGCTACAAGAGACATAAGGGTTTTCGAAATCACACTATTGCAATGGATAGGATTCTACTTTAATTCAAACTGTCCAATTAGCTTATCCTTGGATGTAAAACACCTTTAGCTTTATCCAGCAAGTGACAGCCTGTCTCTAAGCTCTTCCTTATCCATCTTAACGTAAACCAGTGTGGTAGAAGATCAGTGTTACTTCTCCTAAGTTACCGTGGCATGGTAACTTCCCTTTGGTGAGTTTGGTCGACCCTAATGGTACGGTCAGTACGGCCAGTACGGCCTGTACGGCCTGTACGGCTTAGGTCGACCCAAACTCATTCCTCTCCAACTCCTTATTCTTTCCCAACCTCATCTATTACTCTCAACACTTCTCATCATCCAATGCCTTCATATTAACAAGCTGTCATATTCCCAAACAGGAAAACTAGGATCACATGATTTGAAAGTGGGATAGCTTCTTCATCCTAACTCCTATGAGATTTATTCAACTTCCTAATGGTTCTCCACTACTTTATGTATCCAATTCAAGCTTCTTACATCATGATTCATCCTGGTTTGATTAGAATGACAAAGAAGCTGTCATATTCCCAAACAGGAAAATTGGGATCACCTGATTTGAAAGTGGGACAGCTTCTTCATCCTAACTCCTATGAGATTTATTCAACTTCCTAATGATTCTCCATTACTTTATGTATCAAAATCAAGCTTCTTATATCGCGATTCATCCTGTTTTGATTAGAATGACAAGGAAGCTGTCATATTCCCAAACAGGAAAATTGGGATCACCTGATTTGAAAGTGGGATAGCTTATTCATCCTAACTCCTATGAGATTTATTCAACTTCCTAGTGATTCTCCGTTACTTTATGTGTCAAAATCAAGCTTCTTACATCGCGATTCATCTTGGTTTGATAAGAATGACAAGGAAGCTGTCATATTCCCAAACAGGAAAACTGGGATCACCTGATTTGAAAGTGGTATAGCTTCTTCATCCTAACTCCTATGAGATTTATTCAACTTCCTAATGGTTCTCCACTACTTTATGTATCCAATTCAAGCTTCTTACATCATGATTCATCCTGGTTTGATTAGAATGACAAAGAAGCTGTCATATTCCCAAACAGAAAAACTGGGATCACCTGATTTGAAAGTGGTATAGTTTCTTCATCCTAACTCCTATGAGATTTATTCAACTTCCTAATGGTTCTCCACTACTTTATGTATCCAATTCAAGCTTCTTACATCACGATTCATCCTGGTTTGATTAGAATGACAAAGAAGCTGTCATATTCCCAAACCGGAAAACTGGGATCACCTGATTTTTAAAGTGGGATAGCTTCTTCATCCTAACTCCTATGAGATTTATTCAACTTCCTAGTGATTCTCCATTACTTTATGTATCAAAATCAAGCTTCTTACATCGCGATTCATCCTGGCTCGATTAGAATGACAAGGAAGCTGTTATATTCCCAAACATGAAAACTAGGATCACATGATTTGAAAGTGGGATAGTTTCTTCATCCTAACTCCTATGAGATTTATTCAACTTCCTAGTGATTCTACATTACTTTATGTATCAAAATCAAGCTTCTTACATCGCGATTCAACCTGGTTTGATTAGAATAACAAGGAAGCTGTCATATTCCCAAACAGGAAAACTGGGATCACCTGATTTGAAAGTGGGATAGCTTCTTCATCCTAACTCCTATGAGATTTATTCAACTTCCTAATGGTTCTCCACTACTTTATGTATCCATTTAAAGCTTCTTACATCACGATTCATCCTGGTTTGATTAGAATGGCAAAGAAGCTGTCATATTCCCAAACAGAAAAACTGGGATCACCTGATTTGAAAGTGGGATAGCTTCTTCATCCTAACTCCTATGAGATTTATTCAACTTCCTAATGGTTCTACACTACTTTATGTATCAAAATCAAGCTTCTTACATCAAGATTCATCCTTGTTTGATTAGAATGACAAAGAAGCTATCATATTCCCAAACAGAAAAACTGGGATCACCTGATTTGAAAGTGGGATAGGTTCTTCATCCTAACTCCTATGAGATTTATTCAACTTCCTAATGATTCTCCATTACTTTATGTATCCAAATCAAACTTCTTACATCGCGATTCATTCTGGTTCGATTAGAATGACAAAGAAGCTGTCATATTCCCAAACAGAAAATTTGGGATCACTTGATTTGAAAGTGGGATAGCGTCTTCATCCTAACTCCTATGAGATTTATTCAACTTCCTAGTGATTCTCCATTACTTTATGTGTCAAAATAAAGCTTCTTACATCGCGATTCATCTTTGTTTGATTAGAATGACAAGGAAGCTGTCATATTCCCAAACAGGAAAACTGGGATCACCTGATTTGAAAGTGGTATAGTTTCTTCATCCTAACTCCTATGAGATTTATTCAACTTCCTAATGGTTCTCCACTACTTTATGTATCCAATTCAAGCTTCTTACATCACGATTCATCCTGGTTTGATTAGAATGACAAAGAAGCTGTCATATTCCCAAACCGGAAAACTGGGATCACCTGATTTTTAAAGTGGGATAGCTTCTTCATCCTAACTCCTATGAGATTTATTCAACTTCCTAGTGATTCTCCATTACTTTATGTATCAAAATCAAGCTTCTTACATCGCGATTCATCCTGGCTCGATTAGAATGACAAGGAAGCTGTTATATTCCCAAACATGAAAACTAGGATCACATGATTTGAAAGTGGGATAGTTTCTTCATCCTAACTCCTATGAGATTTATTCAACTTCCTAGTGATTCTACATTACTTTATGTATCAAAATCAAGCTTCTTACATCGCGATTCAACCTGGTTTGATTAGAATAACAAGGTGTTGACTTGAAGAAAAGAAATGGAGTGGTGAAGTGTTGAGTTGAGATTGAGTCTTGAGCAAGAATAGGGCAAGACCTCCGGAGATTGTCTATGAAGACTTTAGGAGTGTCTGAAGGTGTCCAGAAGTGCTCATATGGCTGTGCAAAGATAGGGCCAAGTCCAGGAGGGACTTAGAAGTGTGTTTGGGAGCAAATGGGCAAGTGTGCATACTTAGGGCGAGGCAGTACGGATGGTACGGACCTGTACGGATCCGTACGGACCGAGACAACCCGAGGAAACACAACTTGGCCATTTGAGATGTTTTGAGATTGTGCAAAGTCCGGGACAAGATGTGCAAGCTTAGGGCGTGATCAGAACATGTCAAGGAGGCTTTGTGCAATCTTAGGGTGTTGGGAGAAGGCCCTGGTCGTTTGGAATCAAGAAGGCATCAAGAAGGCATCAAGAAGATGCTTTGTGGAGGCAAACAACCAATGGGAGCTTCCTTGTGTGTGATTGGCTAGTTCTGGTCTTGGACAGGCTGTCTCTTGCTGTAAAGAGAAGGGAGCCACGACCATGAACCTGGACAGATGCATGGGAAGATTAGGAGGAGCCTAAGGAGAGCCAATCACAAGCAAGGAGCCAGCTTGCCTTGGTTTGAATTAAAGTGAACAGCCAACCTTATCCTCACAACTCTTCAGATATTACAAGAAGACCATCTCATCTACACCATCCATTCACTCAAGTTAATATTATCCATTAGATTTAGGTTTCAGATTGTGTAAACCTATTGAGCTTATAAATAAGCATGTAAATGGCGATTTGGAGCTTTAAGGGAGTTTGGGGGATTTCCCCTCTCCACTTCATAATGAAATGTGTTCTTGAATCAGATTCTCTTTAATCTCTCCCTTTCTTATACTCTTAATCTCTCAAAGTCTCTTGTTTCTGATTTAAGTAAACACATAAACACTCTTATAAACTCTCTCTCTAAAATCACCTAAAACAAACTCTAATCTTCTCAGCTTGCTCCATTGGAGCTTATACACACACACAACCTGAGATCTCTGAAAATCTCATATGGTATCAGAGCCAGGTTCATGTGAACTTGGTTCTTTCTTCCGCTGAAGCTTCAAGCTCTCCCCATGTCGTTTGAAGCAAGAAGAAGCTGTCTGTTCTATCCGGCTGTTCAACACCTCAAGAGGCAGGCGTGTTCATCCTGGAGTCCAGAAGCTGTCTGCTGCTGTTTCTCATCATCCCATGTCGCCCTTGAAGAAAGAAGATCCAAGGAAACAAAGGCAATGGAGCGGATTAGCTACCCTCTCTAACAAAGCCAGTTCCGGGTTCTTGCTATTCAAAGTCCAAGAAGAAGTTTCTCAAGAAGAAAGCTTGCTGCTTGTACTGGTGTGGCGTGTACAACATGGAGAAAGGTGGGAGCTAAGACATGGTGGTTCAAAAGGAAAGGTCCATGGAAGATGGAGGCGTTGGAGTGCACACTAACAACTCAGAATCTGTCCAATGGAATCAAGGATCTATACAAAGGTCCTTGGCTGTAAGAAAGTTCTTTCCTTTTGTATAAAGCTTGAGTATATTGACAGGTTGTGTTGTGATTGAAAACTTGTGGATGTTTAAAGATTGCTAGATATGAAATGTTTAGAATCTGTCCCAAGATACTAGAGAGTTGTGAATGGTGATTGAGAGTTGAAAAGCTTGCCTCGGTTCTATAATGATTGTATAGGATACTAGATGAGTCTGATCCTGTTTACTTTCATTGATTGAAACCGAGTAGTATAATAAAGCTTAGAGTGTTGTTGCTGCCTTAGGTTGATGCACTTGGATTCA
Organism: Brassica napus; assembly: GCF_020379485.1. Taxonomy (NCBI): domain Eukaryota; kingdom Viridiplantae; phylum Streptophyta; class Magnoliopsida; order Brassicales; family Brassicaceae; genus Brassica; species Brassica napus. Next base: position 260,196 of record NW_026014699.1, read on the forward strand.
AGTCTAAGATGCAGTTAAGGCAGAAGTTAAAATGGCCTAAGTAACTTGTATTGAATCTGTTTAGATCTTGCATATACTTAGGGAGATTGCTTGCAAAGATTAGAACTGGAATATGTCTTGTGTAATCTGTTGCAATGCTTGTGATATTGGTGATCAACCTTGATGATGTTTCAAGGATTGATACCAATACCTTTGTGTCTTATCTTTGCTGGAGTTTGAGTGGTGTTTCAGGTTCACAAGAAGTGTTCTTTGCTCACCATCCATCCAAGTAGAAGAGGAAGACTTTGCCATTGTTAAAGCAATGGAGAAAGGCTTGTGTGTATGGCCGGTTAAGATAGCGCAGCTAGTGATAGTGATGTGCTCCTGGTTCATGAAGACACACATGTAAAGGTCATCACCTAAGTCTTGGGGAGACTGATGACCTGAAGGCATTGGAGCTGAAGGCAAAGGCAGATCGGTTGGCTTAAGCGCAGCTGTAGGCAGTGATGCGCTCCCGGTTTGAAGTCTCATTGAGGCTCACTTCAAGCTTGCACCTATACTGAGTCAAGCTTGAGGTGGGGATTCAAGTGAGCTACCAGAAGATCCTCTAAGCTCAATGACCTGGTTCCTCAAGGCCATTGCAAGCTGATCATGTGTAGATGCAGCCGAAGTAGAGTGAAGAAGAAAGCAACTCAATGAGCTTCTAATGAGAAGTACTTGGAGAGTAAGCTGAGGTATCTCCTCAGTGCAATGGTGGTTAAGTGGGGAAGTAAGCATCAAGTCTGAAGAAGATGGAGGTGTTCCCACAAGGTTGTTCATGAAGCTTAGTATGCGCTCACCTTCAAGCTTGGACCTTCCCTATACTCGGTCTCAAGCTTGAGGGGGAGTGTTAGTGAGCTTTTGTGATGAAAGGAGAAGCTGTTAAGCTTGGCAAGTGAGGACTCAAGTGGCGAAATGAAGAGACCACTCCTCACCATCTTAAACAAGGGAGTAAACCTGAACTTATCTCTTTAAATATATATACATGATAGGTTTATCTCTTGAGGACTGATACACTTGTGGAATGTTGTATCAGGTACTTGGATACTCAATGAGCAGGAGCTAGGCGTGTCTTACCTGATGGAGATGGCAAGAAGCCACGAGAGAAGGGAAGACTCAGGCCGGTCCAAAGAAGAGTTCCAAGAAGTGTTGGTGGTGTGCAATGAACTGATGATCAACATTGCATCACGAGAAGAGGCCATGATCCAGAGTCTTTGTGTCCCTTACATTGCTGGTAAGGCACAAAGACTCACTGGCCAATCCCTAGGCCTTGGAGGCTTTACTCTTTTTCCCTCATCAAGGTTTTGTCCCAAAGGGTTTTCCTTGGTGAGGTTTTTAATGAGGAAGTTCTTCAAGGTTCCAAGCTTGACTTAGGATCAGCTAAAGTCAAGCTTGAGGGGGAGTGTTGACTTGAAGAAAAGAAATGGAGTGGTGAAGTGTTGAGTTGAGATTGAGTCTTGAGCAAGAATAGGGCAAGACCTCCGGAGATTGTCTATGAAGACTTTAGGAGTGTCTGAAGGTGTCCAGAAGTGCTCATATGGCTGTGCAAAGATAGGGCCAAGTCCAGGAGGGACTTAGAAGTGTGTTTGGGAGCAAATGGGCAAGTGTGCATACTTAGGGCGAGGCAGTACGGATGGTACGGACCTGTACGGATCCGTACGGACCGAGACAACCCGAGGAAACACAACTTGGCCATTTGAGATGTTTTGAGATTGTGCAAAGTCCGGGACAAGATGTGCAAGCTTAGGGCGTGATCAGAACATGTCAAGGAGGCTTTGTGCAATCTTAGGGTGTTGGGAGAAGGCCCTGGTCGTTTGGAATCAAGAAGGCATCAAGAAGGCATCAAGAAGATGCTTTGTGGAGGCAAACAACCAATGGGAGCTTCCTTGTGTGTGATTGGCTAGTTCTGGTCTTGGACAGGCTGTCTCTTGCTGTAAAGAGAAGGGAGCCACGACCATGAACCTGGACAGATGCATGGGAAGATTAGGAGGAGCCTAAGGAGAGCCAATCACAAGCAAGGAGCCAGCTTGCCTTGGTTTGAATTAAAGTGAACAGCCAACCTTATCCTCACAACTCTTCAGATATTACAAGAAGACCATCTCATCTACACCATCCATTCACTCAAGTTAATATTATCCATTAGATTTAGGTTTCAGATTGTGTAAACCTATTGAGCTTATAAATAAGCATGTAAATGGCGATTTGGAGCTTTAAGGGAGTTTGGGGGATTTCCCCTCTCCACTTCATAATGAAATGTGTTCTTGAATCAGATTCTCTTTAATCTCTCCCTTTCTTATACTCTTAATCTCTCAAAGTCTCTTGTTTCTGATTTAAGTAAACACATAAACACTCTTATAAACTCTCTCTCTAAAATCACCTAAAACAAACTCTAATCTTCTCAGCTTGCTCCATTGGAGCTTATACACACACACAACCTGAGATCTCTGAAAATCTCATACAAGGAAGCTGTCATATTCCCAAACAGGAAAACTGGGATCACCTGATTTGAAAGTGGGATAGCTTCTTCATCCTAACTCCTATGAGATTTATTCAACTTCCTAATGGTTCTCCACTACTTTATGTATCCATTTAAAGCTTCTTACATCACGATTCATCCTGGTTTGATTAGAATGGCAAAGAAGCTGTCATATTCCCAAACAGAAAAACTGGGATCACCTGATTTGAAAGTGGGATAGCTTCTTCATCCTAACTCCTATGAGATTTATTCAACTTCCTAATGGTTCTACACTACTTTATGTATCAAAATCAAGCTTCTTACATCAAGATTCATCCTTGTTTGATTAGAATGACAAAGAAGCTATCATATTCCCAAACAGAAAAACTGGGATCACCTGATTTGAAAGTGGGATAGGTTCTTCATCCTAACTCCTATGAGATTTATTCAACTTCCTAATGATTCTCCATTACTTTATGTATCCAAATCAAACTTCTTACATCGCGATTCATTCTGGTTCGATTAGAATGACAAAGAAGCTGTCATATTCCCAAACAGAAAAACTGGGATCACTTGATTTGAAAGTGGGATAGCGTCTTCATCCTAACTCCTATGAGATTTATTCAACTTCCTAGTGATTCTCCATTACTTTATGTGTCAAAATAAAGCTTCTTACATCGCGATTCATCTTTGTTTGATTAGAATGACAAGGAAGCTGTCATATTCCCAAACAGGAAAACTGGGATCACCTGATTTGAAAGTGGGATAGCTTCTTCATCCTAACTCCTATGAGATTTATTCAACTTCCTAATGGTTCTCCACTACTTTATGTATCCAATTCAAGCTTCTTACATCACGATTCATCCTGGTTTGATTAGAATGACAAAGAAGCTATCATATTCCCAAACAGGAAAACTGGGATCACCTGATTTTGAAAGTGGGATAGCTTCTTCATCCTAACTCCTATGAGATTTATTCAACTTCCTAGTGATTCTCCATTACTTTATGTATCAAAATCAAGCTTCTTACATCGCGATTCATCCTGGTTCGATTAGAATGACAAGGAAGCTGATATATTCCCAAACATGAAAACTAGGATCACATGATTTGAAAGTGGGATAGCTTCTTCATCCTAACTCCTATGAGATTTATTCAACTTCCTAGTGATTCTCCACTACTTTATGTATCAAAATCAAGCTTCTTACATCAAGATTCATCCTTGTTTGATTAGAATGACAAAGAAGCTATCATATTCCCAAACAGAAAAACTGGGATCAATTGATTTGAAAGTGGGATAGCTTCTTCATCCTAACTCCTATGAGATTTATTCAACTTCCTAGTGATTCTCAATTACTTTATATATCAAAATCAAGCTTCTTCCATCGCGATTCATCCTGGTTTGATTAGAATGACAAAGAAGCTGTCATATTCCCAAACAGGAAAAATGGGATCACCTGATTTGAAAGTGGGATAGCTTCTTCATCCTAACTCCTATGAGATTTATTCAACTTCCTAATGGTTCTCCACTACTTTATGTATCAAAATCAAGCTTCTTACATTAAGATTCATCCTTGTTTGATTAGAATGACAAAGAAGCTATCATATTCCCAAACAGAAAAACTGGGATCACTTTATTTGTGTTGAGTTGAGTTGATTATATTGGTATGGAGAGAAGAGGAGTTGAAGAGGAGAAGAGATGGAGAAGCTTAGGGGGTTTGGGTGTGAATGGTACGGACGTCCGTACAAGGCCGTACATGGCCGTACCGTCCGTACCAAAGGTCTCGACCAAAACTTACCCAACTCGACCAAGTGAAACGGTAACAAGGGAGTGTTACCTTGGGGACTTAAGGAGAAGGGATCAGACCGTTGAGTGGATAAGGGAAGAGCGTGCCAGGCTGGAACAGGCTGTAAAGAGGCAAAGCATGTGAGCCTTACCATCCAATCATCCGGAAAGCAACCTTGACTCTACATGCTTCAATAGTGCCCATTTCGCCTCTTGTAAACCCTAATGCCTTCTATATAAATATGTAACCTCACTCATTAATAAGATCAATCAGTTCGAGTCTCTCTAATCTCTTAGACTATGGTTTTCTCTTAGACACTAAACGGCTCTTTCTAGTCTCTTAATCTTTCACAAACTTCTCTTAATCACTTCCTAAACACTCTCTTTATTCTAATCACTCTAAAGATCTCTTAATCTCATATGGTATCAGAGCCAGGTTCATTTGAATCTGGGGTTTGATCTTTAGAGAGTTACAAGCTAAACGTCTTTGAAGCTACACACGAGTAGTGTTGAAGGTGTTAAAGCTGTGGTTCGTTCTAGTTGAAGCTGTGCTACGTTCTGTGGGTTTGCGTGATTCTAGACTCAAGGTTGGTGTGTACGAGATCCAAGATACAAGTTTTCAAGTCAAGCAAAGATGGAACAGGGGATGAACATGAGGATGAAGGTAGCGGTTACTTTCAAAGGTAGCAACTACCTTGTGTGGTCTCGGATGGTGAAGACTGCGGTGGGAAGTAAGGGTTTGTGGGGGCACATCACAACAGGGGAGGCTCCGAAACTCATTACTCAGGGAGGAGATCAAGAAGAGGTCTCCAATGAAGCGGCTGTGGAGAAATGGCAACAAGAAGACATGCTGGTGATGACGGTTCTACACGCATCCTTGGACCCAGCTATCTTGGATGCCTACAGCTACTGTGAATCAGCCAAGGAGCTGTGGGACACGCTGAAGAAGGTGTATGGGAACATTTCCAACCTCAGCCGTGTGTTTGAAGTGAAGCTAGCGATCAACCGTCTTGCACAAGAGGACATGGAGTTCACTAAGCACTTGGGGAGGTTCAGGTCCTTATGGTCAGAGCTGGAGATGCTGAGGCCGAGCACAACTGATCCAGATCAGTTGAATGAGAGGCGCGAGCAAGACAAGGTCTTTGGTCTGCTTCTCACACTGAACCCGGCCTACACCCAGCTCATCCAGCACATATTAAGGTCAGACAAGCTTCCGGACCTTGAGGAGGTGTGTGCACAAATCCAAAGGGAGCAGGGATCGATGGGTTTGTTTGGAGGAAAGGGGGAGCTCTCTCTTGCCAATCAAGCAGCTCATGAGGATTCAACCGAGGCTCCACAAGCAAACAAGGCATCTCACGGGAAGTACGAGGACAGGAAGTTCAATGGCAACTGTGATCATTGCAAGAAGCATGGTCATAAGAAGAGCCAATGCTGGATACTGCACCCACACCTCAAGCCGGCCAAGTTCATGAAGGAGCGTGAGGGAAGGGCAAATGTGACTGAAGGTTCAAGTGGAGCTGGCACCAGCAAGATCAGTGAAGTGGATGGGCTTGGAGGCAATGATGGGAATGGGAAGTCTCTGGTGGCTTACACAGGCGCCTCAAGCTCCCGCAGCAATGATGACTACATCAAGAGATCAGACCTTGATGCCCTCTTCAAAATGCTAAAGGAAAACGGTAACACTTACGGTTATTCCTTTGGAGCTTCTATGATTGCATATAAGGATGATCACTTGATTAGAGAACTAGTAGAACGGTTAGAAGCTAGGAATGGGTATAGACATGCTCACATTGCTAGAACTGATAAGATGCATCCATCACTTAGTAATCTATGCCATAATGCTAAACGAGTAAGTAAACCATTGATTGTTGATTCTGGTGCATCACATCATATGATAAGTGATGAAAACTTGATTAAGGATATAGAACCTACACATGGGCATGTGATGATAGCAAATGGGGATAAGATACCCATTAGAGGAATAGGAAAGCTTAAGCTGTTTAACAAAGAATCTAGAGCTTTTTACATGCCTGAATTCACATCAAACCTATTATCAGTGAAGAAATGTACTAATGATTTACAATGCAATGTTATCTTTAGTCCTAATGATGTGAAGTTTCAGGATATTGAGAGCAGCAGATTGATTGGGAAAGGGGTGACTAAGGGAGATCTCTATATGCTTGAAGAACTCACTTCTGTTCCTGATTATAGTTGCTCGTTTACTTCTGCTTCTTTGTTGAATAAAAATGCATTGTGGCATGCTAGAGTAGGACACCCTCATGTTAAAGCTTTGAACTTAATGGTACCAGGTGTTGTGTTTGAGAACAAGGATTGTGAAGCTTGTATTTTAGGCAAGCATTGTAGAACTGTGTTTCAAAAGTCTACTACCGTTTATGATAATTGCTTTGATCTAATTCACTCAGATGTGTGGACTGCCCCTAATGAGATCCTAGGACCCTTCTCTGGATGGTTTGGATAGATCCTTGCATAAACGAATCAAAGACTCAAGTTTATCAAGGCTGTGGATCGAATGGTGACACAAGAGGCTGCGGAAAGGCTCCTTGATACTCCTAGACTTAGATCGGATATGACACACCTTTCTAAAGCCCTTGGGCGTTGGATATTACACACCAACAGACTGGATACTACACACCAGACACTCTCTTAACTCGTGAAAGCAAGGGAGAAGAAAACACAAAGGTTTAAATGAAAGAAAACTTGATAGATGCTAGGGTTGCCGAGTTACACATATATATAGTGAAAGGCTTGGAACAGGCTCCAAGCATTTCGAAATTAAAGGAACAGGCTCCTCCAATTAATGTAGAAGTAAAGACACAACTTAGATAGAGTTTTCGAAAATGAAAGACATAAATACTTAGAAATAAAGATAGCATAAGGTTCTTCATGTGGTTTGGTCCGAGAGTATCAACTAGGTGATAAGATAGCAAGACTATGGCCTCGTTAAAAACCTATCATTGCAAAACCCAATGGGACAAAAACAATGATAGGAAAAGAGCACACATAGCTTGCTAGCCTAGATGATACTCAACTTGATGGTAAGATGGCTTGAATGGTGATAAGCGTATCTTGAAGTATCAAGCTTCCTCCAAGACATTCTTCTTGCTCCAAGGACTTCCTGATTAGTCCTCCAATAGCTTCTTTGAGTTTCCTAGCTCTGGCTCGAGTCATGGGACCTTTAGGAATGGTTAAGACCTCATCTTCTTCAGCTGGTTCATCTCTAAACTCGCCATCTCTATCTCCATCAGCTGGCTGGTCCATGATCATATCATCCTCTCCCTCTTGAAAAGGATTTGACCTCAAATCAGGTTCATCGTGAGACTGAACCTTAGACTTAGCTTGCTTGCAAGTTGCACATCTCTCACATAGTTTCTCCACATCACTTTTCATCCGAGGCCAAAAGAAATGATCCTGCAAGGTTTTAAGAGTCTTTGCAATACCAAAGTGACCCATGAGACTTCCTCCATGTGATTCCCTAACAAACAAATCTCTCAAAGAGCAATTAGGCACACACAGTCTATTATCATAAAAGAGGAATCCATCATGTCTAAAATAATGTCCAGCAGCAAATTTCTCACAAGAGTTATAAGCTTCTTTAAAATCTGGATCAGATTCATACATCTCTTTAATCTGCTCAAAACCTAACAACTTAGCATCAAGAGTGTTTAAGAGAACATACCTTCGAGATAGTGCATCAGCAACTATGTTTTCTTTACCTTGTTTGTACTTGATGACATAAGGAAATGTCTCAATGAACTCAACCCACCTTGCGTGTCTTTTGCTGAGCTTGTTCTGTCCTTTCAAGTACTTGAGAGACTCATGATCCGTGTGTATCACAAACTCCTTGGGCCACAAGTAATGCTGCCAAGTCTGCAAAGCTCTCACCAAGGCATACAATTCCTTATCATAAGTTGCATAGTTGAGAGTGGCGCCTCCAAGCTTCTCACTGAAATAAGCTATGGGTCTCTTCTCCTGCATAAGAACAGCACCAATTCCAATTCCTGAGGCATCACATTCAATTTCAAAAGTTTTATTGAAATCAGGAAGTATAAGAAGAGGGGCATTAGTAAGCTTCTCTTTTAGGCATTGAAAGGCAAGTTCTTGTGCTTCTCCCCATTTGAATCCAACTTCTTTCTTGATCACCTCAGTCAATGGGGCTGCTATGGTGCTAAAGTCTTTCACAAACCGTCGGTAGAAGCCAGCAAGGCCGTGAAAGCTCCTTACTTCACTTATAGTCTTTGGAATTGGCCATTCTTGAATTGCTCTCACCTTCTCCTGATCCACCTTTACTCCATCTGCACTCACAACAAAGCCTAGGAAGACCAAGTTATCCGTACAAAAAGTGCATTTCTTAAGGTTAGCAAACAGTTTTTCTTTTCTCAACACATCAAGAACAGACTTAAGATGATCTATATGCTCTCCTAGGTTCTTACTGTAAACAAGGATATCATCAAAGTATACTACCACAAACAAACCTATGAAAGATCTAAGCACATGATTCATCAATCTCATAAAAGTGCTAGGAGCATTGGTTAATCCAAAAGGCATGACTAACCACTCATACAACCCATGCTTAGTCTTAAAGGCTGTTTTCCACTCATCTCCCTCTTTCATTCTTATTTGATGATATCCACTCTTCAAATCTATCTTAGAAAAGACACTAGAACCATGCAACTCATCAAGCATATCATCTAATCTAGGAATAGGGTGGCGATACTTCACTGTTATGTTGTTGATTGCTCTACAATCAACACACATACGCCAGCTCCCATCTTTCTTTGGAACAAGGAGCACAGGCACAGCACATGGGCTCATACTTTCACGGATATGGCCTTTCTCCATCAGTTCCTCAACCTGCCTTTGTAGCTCCTTGGTTTCCACAGGATTAGTTCTGTATGCTGGTCTGTTGGGAAGAGTAGCTCCTGGTACAAAATCAATCTGATGCTCAATCCCTCGAATAGGTGGCAATCCTATGGGATTATCTTCTGGAAATACATCCTGGTATTCCTGTAAAAGAGCTGACATCTCACTCGGATACACCGGTGTACAATCAGTTAGAGACAAAAGAGATTCTTTAAAGATAAATAAGAGAACCGATTGATGAGAATAAAGAGATCTTTTGATTTCACTAGCTTTAGCATAGAAGTTGTGTTGCTTATCTGGTTTGAGATCAACCTCTTTCTTTTTCTGAAGCTGAAGCTGATCTTCATGCACTTCTTTAGGAGTTAGAGGTACCAAGACAGTTCGCTTGCCGTTGAACTCAAAAGAATGTTTGTTGGTGAAGCCATCATGGATGACACGCCTATCAAATTGCCAAGGCCTTCCCAGTAGTATGTGGCTGGCTTCCATGGGTATCACATCACAGAGAATGTCATCTTCATACCTCCCAATGGTCAAGGGTATAGAGACCTGAGTAGATACCCTCATCTCGCCCTCTTCATTAAGCCATTGCAGCCGGTAAGGTTTAGGATGCTTTTGAGCTTTCAAACCAAGCTTCTTCACCATTGTCTCGCTAGCAACATTAACACAGCTTCCACCGTCGATGATCAGGCTGCAGACCTTTCCTTGCACCAGACAACGTGTGTAGAACAAGTTCTCTCTTTGTTCTTGCTCCTCTGTTTTGTTTTGCAAACTGAGAGTTCTTCTTGCAACCAAAAGTCTACCTTGAACTGGTTCCTCCTCATGCTCAACTTCTGATAGTTCTTGATCAGTCCTTAGTTTCTCATCTTCAGATTCAAACTCTCCATTCTCCAGAAGAATCATAACTCTCTTGTTAGTACACTCATTAGCATAGTGCCCACGCCCTTGGCACTTAAAGCACTTCACATCTCTTGCACGCGAGCTTGTAGCTTCCATTTTACCCTTATCTTTGTTGTAGATGCTACTAGACTTGGATTCTTCTTTTGGCTGTGGCTTGCTCTCCTTTTGATAGCTCGGTTTATCTTCCTTAGAGGTCTGGTATCTATTGGAACCATAGCTGCCACGCGCATAACTTCTTCTCTTAACTTGCTGTTCCACCAAGATAGCTTTGTGTAGCATCTCCTCTATCTCCAAGTAGTGTTGCATCTCCACTCTATCTTGTATCTCACGGTTGAGTCCACCAAGAAATCGTGCCATGGTAGCTTCACTGTCCTCAGATACACAAGCTCTTAGCATAAGCAACTCCATCTCTTGAAAGTATTCCTCTACAGACTTTGATCCTTGTGTGAGCAGTCTCAGCTTTTGATGAAGATCACGGTGATAATGACTTGGTACAAACCTCTTGCGCATCACAGCCTTCATCTCTGCCCATGTTTCAATGGGGAATTCACCATTGCGCCTCTTGTTTGTGACCAACTGATCCCACCAGCTCAATGCATAATCATTGAACTCGGTAGCAGCTACTTGAATCTTCTTAGTCTCTGAGTAATGCTGACAGTTGAAAACGAGTTCGATCTTCTTCTCCCACTCAAGATAGGCATCTGGATCAGCTTTACCATGGAAAGGAGGGATCTTAAGCTTTAATCCTGATAGCTCATTGCGTCTATGCCTCCGGCCCTCATGATCACGTCGAGATCTTCTACTGCTACGTCTTGAACCGGAGCTATGGCTACTTCTCTCATAGAAGTTATCAGTCTCTTCTGATCCAGCATGCTCACGCTGACCTTGTCTGTTTCTTCTTTGCTCATGTCTTGAACCAGATGCTTGTCCTTGCCCATCATGCGGTCTCTGATCATACTTCTCTTCCAGTAACTTCACCATCGCTTCCATCACTTGTTTGGTGATTGCTTCTTGCAGCAATCTATTCCTTCGTACAAAGGTTTCATCATCCTCCTCAGACCCCATTGCTTCCTGATATACGAAAAACTTGAACCAGTAAGTAGTTCAAAAGAATTCAGAACTCAAGATTCAAATAAGGAAACAAAGTATTCAAACAAAGCGGCAAATGAAGATACTTGATCAACACGCGACGATTTGAATTCTATCTTTTCGAAATTGAAACAATAACAGATCAGATTCAACAGATGATGAAATGAGGTAATCAAATCCTGATCTATGATTCTAACAACAGATCGAGTCACACAATCACAAGAAACTTTCGGATCAAGCAAAACGATAACGTAATCGACAAGAATGTGAAAAGGTTTTGTTCAAAACTTGATCGAAATTCTTAGATCTATCAGTATGAGACACGAAACAATCAGATCTAGCAATCCTGATAATGAAACAAGCAGATCAAGTGAGAATAAACACACAAGAACCGATTGATCAAAAATATGAATCGACAAAGAGTAGATCTTAAGAAATCGCAAAAGAGAAATCGAAACTCCCCTTCCAGAGTGCTCTGATACCACTTAATGAGATCCTAGGACCCTTCTCTGGATGGTTTGGATAGATCCTTGCATAAACGAATCAAAGACTCAAGTTTATCAAGGCTGTGGATCGAATGGTGACACAAGAGGCTGCGGAAAGGCTCCTTGATACTCCTAGACTTAGATCGGATATGACACACCTTTCTAAAGCCCTTGGGCGTTGGATATTACACACCAACAGACTGGATACTACACACCAGACACTCTCTTAACTCGTGAAAGCAAGGGAGAAGAAAACACAAAGGTTTAAATGAAAGAAAACTTGATAGATGCTAGGGTTGCCGAGTTACACATATATATAGTGAAAGGCTTGGAACAGGCTCCAAGCATTTCGAAATTAAAGGAACAGGCTCCTCCAATTAATGTAGAAGTAAAGACACAACTTAGATAGAGTTTTCGAAAATGAAAGACATAAATACTTAGAAATAAAGATAGCATAAGGTTCTTCATGTGGTTTGGTCCGAGAGTATCAACTAGGTGATAAGATAGCAAGACTATGGCCTCGTTAAAAACCTATCATTGCAAAACCCAATGGGACAAAAACAATGATAGGAAAAGAGCACACATAGCTTGCTAGCCTAGATGATACTCAACTTGATGGTAAGATGGCTTGAATGGTGATAAGCGTATCTTGAAGTATCAAGCTTCCTCCAAGACATTCTTCTTGCTCCAAGGACTTCCTGATTAGTCCTCCAATAGCTTCTTTGAGTTTCCTAGCTCTGGCTCGAGTCATGGGACCTTTAGGAATGGTTAAGACCTCATCTTCTTCAGCTGGTTCATCTCTAAACTCGCCATCTCTATCTCCATCAGCTGGCTGGTCCATGATCATATCAGCCCCTTGCTTATCTAGAGATAGTTATAAGTATTTTGTCACATTCATTGATGAAAAATCCAAATACACCTGGTTAACCTTAATTCAGACCAAAGATAGGGTACTTGATGCATTTAGGAACTTTCAAACTTATGTAACTAACCATTATCATGCTAAGATTAAAATTTTGAGATCAGATAATGGAGGGGAGTACACGAGTCATGCATTCAAGCAACACCTATCACAACATGGGATCCTACATCAAACAAGCTGTCCTTATACTCCACAGCAAAATGGAGTGGCTGAGAGGAAGAATAGGCATCTCATGGAAGTGGCAAGGTCACTTATGTTTCAGAGTAATGTTCCAAAGAGATTTTGGAGTGATGCGGTTGCCACTGCTTGTTACCTGATAAACAGAACCCCAACCAAAGTTCTGAATGAGAAGGCTCCATTTGAAGTTCTGAACAGGTACAAGCCAGCTCTTGATTATTTGCGAGTCTTTGGGTGCCTATGCTTTGTACTCAAACCAGGAGAGATGATCAACAAGCTAGAAGCAAGAAGCACTAAGGCTGTGTTCATAGGATACTCAGCTACACAGAAAGGATACAAATGCTATGATCCTATAGCAAGGAGAGTTCTTGTATCTAGAGATGTGAAGTTCTTGGAAGATAGAGGATACTATGAAGAAAAGAATCAAGAAGACCTGAAGGACTTAACATCAGACAAGGCCACCACCTTGCGGATCATTCTTGAAGGTCTTGGAATCAGTACATCCCAGGATCCAAGGAATCACGCAACTACACCTCCTGAAGTTGGTTCACCATCCCACCTTGATCATGAGGGAGGAGAGGAGCATGAGGAGCCTATGCAAGAGGCCAACCAAGATGAAGGAGGAGTAGAGAATGAAGGAGAAGAGAGCATAGGCTCGGATGGTCATGGACATGATCATGGTGTGACACAAACACCTTCTCAAGATGAAGTGGTAGAAGAACAACAGGAAGAAGAACCGGTTGTGCAGCCACTAAGAAGGAGTACAAGGATAAGGAAGGATCCTTCCAGTTGGGTAAACACGAGAGTGTACTACAATGCCCAAGCTGTGGAGCATCCTTCTCAAGCCGTGTGCTCCTTTGCTCAATATCCAGAAGCACATTGCGCTTTCATGGTAAACTTGGATGAGAATCACATCCCAAGAAGCTATGAAGAAGCAATGAAAGATAAAGAATGGAAGGAATCAGTTGGAGATGAGGCAGGAGCAATGATCAAGAATGATACATGGTATGAGAGTGAGTTACCAAAAGGGAAGAAGGCTGTGACTAGTAGATGGATATTCACAATCAAGTACAAAGCGGATGGAAAGGTTGAGAGGAAGAAGTCAAGGCTAGTTGCAAGAGGTTTCACTCAAACTTATGGAGAAGATTACATAGAAACCTTTGCACCAGTAGCTAAACTCCACACAATCCGGATTGTACTGAGCTTAGCTGTGAATCTTGGATGGGGGTTATGGCAAATGGATGTGAAGAATGCGTTTCTACAAGGTGAACTTGAGGATGAAGTGTATATGCATCCACCTCCAGGCCTTGAACACTTAGTGAAGAGTGGAAATGTGTTGAGACTGAAGAAAGCCATCTATGGGCTGAAGCAATCACCAAGAGCTTGGTACAACAAGTTGAGTACTACTCTGAATGGCCGAGGCTTCAAGAAGTCTGAACTAGATCACACCCTCTTCACACTCACGACTCCCTCAGGTATGATTGCACTTCTTGTGTATGTTGATGATATCATTATCACAGGGAGTGATAAGGAAGGTATCATAGCAACCAAGGAGTTTCTTAAATCCATGTTTGAGATTAAAGACTTGGGAGAAATGAAATACTTTCTTGGAATTGAGATATGTAGATCCAAGGAAGGTTTGTTCATGTCCCAAAGGAAGTATACACTTGATCTTTTGAAAGGTGCAGGTGCTTATGGAGGCAAGACAGCAAGGATGCCTATGGAGGATGGCTACAAAGTCCCACGAGAGGGGGAGATTGAAGACAGCAAACCTTATCAGGATCCTAAACTCTATAGAAAACTAGTTGGCAAATTGATTTATCTCACTATAACTAGACCTGACATTTGTTTTGCTGTGAATCAGGTGAGTCAACACATGCAAGTACCTAAGGAACATCATTGGCGCATGGTGGAGAGGATCTTGATGTATCTCAACGGCTCACCTGATCAAGGAGTATGGATGGGCTGCAATGGAAGCACTGAAGTGGTGGGATACTGTGATGCGGATTGGGCTGGTGATAGAGCAGACAGGAGATCAACCACAGGCTATTGCACATTCATTGGAGGCAACTTGGTGACTTGGAAGAGTAAGAAGCAGAAGGTGGTGTCTTGCTCAAGTGCAGAAGCTGAGTATAGAGCTATGCTGAAGCTCACCAACGAGTTAGTATGGATCAAAGGCATCTTGAAGCATTTGGAGATTGATCAAGCCACGCCAATGACCATGCATTGTGACAACCAAGCAGCTATCCACATTGCCTCCAACTCGGTGTTCCATGAGAGAACCAAGCACATTGAAGTTGATTGCCACAAGGTGAGGCAGATGATCATCTTAGGAGTCATCTTGCCATGCTACACAAGAAGTGAAGATCAGTTAGCGGATGTGTTCACCAAGGCTGCAAGGCAGAAGACAATGGAGTCCATTCACATACGGTTGGGCCTCATTGATCTTGGGAAGAGAAGGAGCTGATCCCCTTGGCTGTGAGGTCTTTACTCTTTTTCCGTTATCAAGGTTTTATCCCAATGGGTTTTCCTTGGTAAGGTTTTTAATGAGGAAGATCTCATAGCTATCCAAGCTTAGGCTTTCACAAAGCTAAGCTTGAGGGGGAGTGTTGAGTTGAGTTGATTATATTGGTATGGAGAGAAGAGGAGTTGAAGAGGAGAAGAGATGGAGAAGCTTAGGGGGTTTGGGTGTGAATGGTACGGACGTCCGTACAAGGCCGTACATGGCCGTACCGTCCGTACCAAAGGTCTCGACCAAAACTTACCCAACTCGACCAAGTGAAACGGTAACAAGGGAGTGTTACCTTGGGGACTTAAGGAGAAGGGATCAGACCGTTGAGTGGATAAGGGAAGAGCGTGCCAGGCTGGAACAGGCTGTAAAGAGGCAAAGCATGTGAGCCTTACCATCCAATCATCCGGAAAGCAACCTTGACTCTACATGCCTCAATAGTGCCCATTTCGCCTCTTGTAAACCCTAATGCCTTCTATATAAATATGTAACCTCACTCATTAATAAGATCAATCAGTTCGAGTCTCTCTAATCTCTTAGACTATGGTTTTCTCTTAGACACTAAACGGCTCTTTCTAGTCTCTTAATCTTTCACAAACTTCTCTTAATCACTTCCTAAACACTCTCTTTATTCTAATCACTCTAAAGATCTCTTAATCTCATAATTTGAAAGTGGGATAGCTTCTTCATCCTAACTCCTATGAGATTTATTCAACTTCCTAGTGATTCTCCATTACTTTATATATCAAAATCAAGCTTCTTCCATCGCGATTCATCCTGGTTTGATTAGAATGACAAAGAAGCTGTCATATTCCCAAACAGGAAAAATGGGATCACCTGATTTGAAAGTGGGATAGCTTCTTCATCCTAACTCCTATGAAATTTATTCAACTTCCTAGTGATTCTCCATTACTATATGTATCAAAATCAAGCTTCTTACATCGCGATTCATCCTGTTTTGATTAGAATGACAAGGAAGCTGTCATATTCCCAAACAGGAAAACTGGGATCACCTGATTTGAAAGTGGGATAGCTTCTTCATCCTAACTCCTATGAGATTTATTCAACTTCCTGTTGAGATGAGGAGTTGATATGAAGGCTTAGAGAGACTTGGGTAATGAAAGGGATAAGGAGATGAAGCAAAGACTGAAGTGAGAGATGCATTGGGAGAATGGTACGGACGGTACAAACCGTACGGATCAGTTCGACCAAGATCACTTGAGTCTCGACCTTTCTCCACATTCTGAAGTTGTGCAAACTTAGGGTGAAGTGTACGGAGTTACCATGTCCGTACCATCTGAAGTTACCACGGTAAAAAGAAGTTTGAACAACAAGGAAGAGGGAAAGGCTGAAGACACTTATGCAAAGGGAAGGTCTCGGCCAAAGGAAAGGAGATGACCGTTTATGGATAAGAGGAGGCGCGGCTTTACAGCTAAGACAGGCTGTAAAGGTGTTTGGCATCTGATCCAAGATGCCAAAGGGATCAAACGTGTGATGGCCCCTATTGGATGGATTCAAAACCGGCTAGCTCTTCCCATTTGACCTCACATGCTTAGGCGACCTTAACCCATTTGGAAACCCTATGTTCTCTAAGTATAAATATGTAATCTCCTCATTAATAAAAGATTAGACAGTTCTTGACACAAAAAAACACTTTCTTAGATTCAAAGACTCTCAATCATGATTCTACACTAAACTCTTAGCTAAACTCGGTCTAAATCATCTCTAAACTTCTCTAATCCCTTTCTTTCCTTATATCAAACTCAGATTCTCTAAAGTTCATATGGTATCAGAGCCAGGTTCATCATAATCTGGGTTTGAGTACTAAGAACACTTGAGTTGCATTTCGTTCATCCGAGTGGGTCTGAAATGGAAAGCAACAAAGCTGTGGTTCCGGTTACTCTCAAGGGGGGTAACTATCTTTTGTGGTCTCGTTTGGTGAAGACTGCAGTGGGGAGTAAGGGTTTATGGGGACACATCACACAGAGTGAAGCCCCAAAGCTCATTACTTATGAAGGCGACAAGGAGGTTGTCGAGTGCGATGAGGAGAAGTGGGAGCAGGATGATCAGCTGGTGATGTCCATACTCCAACGGTCTCTTGAAGTGTCTATCCTGGAGGCATACAGCTACTGTGAGACAGCAAAGGATCTTTGGGACACGCTAAAGAAGGTTTATGGTAACATCTCAAACTTGAGCCGTGTGTTTGAAGTGAAACGTGCTATCAACAGCTTGACACAGGAGGACATGGAGTTTGATAAAATGAATGAGTTATAAGAGTGGCTTGTGTGATTTATCAAGAACAAAGAGAAGAGATAGCTAGGGTTTTACTAAGAATCCGAGAGAGAGAGAGAGAGAGAGAGATTTCGAAAACATAAGAGAGAAGTGAGGAAGTGTTTATTTTTCCTTGATCCATTTGGTTCTGATTACATACTTTAAATAGATGCAACAATGAATAAACTAATGGCAAGTTGACATAGAAGAAAAGAATAAACAAAGAGGCCTGATCAAGGGCAGGTTGCGCACAGCCAAGGTGGAAAGCGACAGCACCAAACGGCTCTCTCTCCTTTGAACCACCTTGTCTTCTTCTTCAACGGATCCCTTCTCTTGGCCGACATCTTTTAAATATCTTAAGGCAAGTATAACATCCTTCTTGATCACAGATGTCTCCTCTTGCCTTGCACGCCAAGTTAGATCACACTTGTACGGACAAGCTTACTTTGATCACTCCGGATGTATGTCTTGACTTGATTTCTTCTTCCTCTATGTCATTCATGCTTTCATGTCAACACTCCCCCTCAAGCTTGACCGTGTGGGACAAGTCAAGCTTGGACACCATGAAGCTATTCCCTCATTAAAACCTTAGCTAGGAAAAACCTCATGGGATAAAACCCTAACCAAGGAAAAAGAGTAGAACACTTCATGGGAGGAGAGATCAGTGACATGGAAGATCCGTGAGTCCAAGTTTAGGGTGGATGAACTCACAAACCTTGCTGCTGGCTGCCTTGGTGAATATGTCAGCTAGTTGATCTTCACTTCTTGTGTAGCATGGAAGAATCACTTGCTGCTCCACTGCTTGTCTCACCTTGTGACAGTCCACTTCTATATGCTTAGTCCTCTCATGGAACACAGAGTTTGATGCAATGTGTATTGCTGCCTGATTGTCACAATGCATAGTCATTGGCGTGGAGATCTCTATGCCCAAGTCCTTTAGCAGTCCCTTGATCCATATGAGTTCACTAGTAAGCTTCCTCATAGATCGGTACTCTGCCTCGGCACTTGAGCAAGAGACCACCTTCTGCTTCTTGCTCTTCCATGTGACTAGGTTTCCTCCAATAAAGGTGCAATAGCCTGTGGTTGATCTCCTATCAACTCTATCTCCAGCCCAATCAGCATCACAATACCCAACAACTTCAGTACTCTTATTGCAAGCCATCCACACTCCCTGACCTGGCGCCTCTCTTAAGTATCTCAAGATCCTTTCCACCATGTTCCAATGATGTACCTTAGGAGCTTGCATGTGTTGGCTCACCTGGTTCACAGCAAAACACACATCCGGCCTTGTGATAGTAAGATAGATAAGCTTCCCAACCATTCTTCTATACCTCTTGACATCCTCAAAGGGAGTTGCATCAAACTCCCCCTCACGCATAACCTTGTAGCCTTCTTCTAGTGGTGTCTTGGCCACTCTTCCTCCAAGGTCTCCTGCCTCCTTTAGGATGTCCAAAGTATACTTCCTTTGGGACATGAACAATCCCTCCCTTGATCTACACATCTCAATGCCAAGGAAATATTTCAGTTCTCCTAGGTCTTTGATGTCAAATGCGGTCTTGAGGAATGTCTTAGTTGAGCTGATCTCTTCCTTGTCACTACCAGTGATGATGATGTCATCCACATAGACCAGAATCACAACGATCCCTTGCTGGCTGGTGAGAGTAAACAGTGTGTGATCCGCTTGAGACTTCACAAAGCCTCTCCCATTTAGTGTGGTGCTTAGCTTGTGGTACCAAGCTCTTGGTGATTGTTTCAGGCCATAGATAGCCTTCCTGAGTCTGAGAACATTCCCTGGTTTCACCATCTCTTCCATTCCGGGAGGTGGCCTCATATATACTTCATCCTCTAGTTCACCTTGCAAGAATGCATTCTTCACATCCATTTGCCAAAGATCCCATTCTAGGTTCACTGCCAATGAGAGGAGGATCCGGATAGTATGGAGCTTGGCTACTGGTGCAAAAGTGTCTAGGTAGTCTTCTCCATATACTTGTGTGTAACCTCTTGCCACTAGTCTGGTCTTTTTCTTTCTGGCTTCCCATTTGCAAGGTACTTGATGGTATGTATGAGCCTGCTAGTCACGGCTTTCTTTCCTTTTGGAAGCTCTGTCTCATACCAGGTGTTATTCCTTTCCATGGCCCCCATTTCATCATCCACTGAGCTCCTCCATTCATCATCCTCCATAGCTTCTGCATACGTTTTTGGTATCCATTCCTGGTCCAATGAACTCACAAAGGCTTGATGTTCTTCTGGATATTGAGCAAGGGTGCATACTCCACTTACTGGATGTGCCACGGCTTGAGCATTGTAGTAGATTCTTGTCTTAACCCAATCTGAAGTCGGTCTCCTGATCCTTGTACTTCTTCTTAGGGCTGGTGTCTGCTCAGGTTCACTACCTTGAACTTCAGTTTCTGGTTGTTCCATCTCATCTTGATCATGAGACAATACTGAGTTTTCTTCAGGTTGAGCTTGCGCAGATTGTTCAGGTTGATCTTGCGCAGATTTTTCTCCATTGCCCCCCTCATGATCATGATGAGAGACTTCATTATCTCGTACCTCAGCTCCATCATGCTGAGGGGTAGTATCCCGGCTCTTTTCTGGTTCCCTTGGTAAGCTGATGCCAAGTCTTTCCATAAGAACTTTCAGGTTGTTAGCTCTGTCCGAGGCAGAATGAGATAGATCTTTGAGTTCTCCCCAACTCTTCTCATCATAGTAGGCCTTGGATTCCATGAACTTAACATCTCTGGATACTAGGACTCTCCTTGTTTCTGGTACGTAGCATTTGTACCCTTTCTGATGTGTGGAGTACCCAATAAACATAGCCTTTGTGCTCTTTGCTTCTAGCTTGTTCCTTAATTCTCCTGGAATCAAAACAAAACACACACACCCAAACACACGCAAATGGTCAATGGATGATCTAGATTTGTTTAGTACCTCATAGGGAGTGGCATCAAGGAGGACTCTTGTAGGTGTGCGGTTGATTAGATAGGTGGCCGTGACCACTGCATCTCCCCAAAAACGTTTAGGTACATTGGCATGGAACATCATACTCCTCGCCACTTCCATCAAGTGTCTATTCTTTCTCTCAGCAACTCCATTTTGTTGAGGTGTATAAGGGCAGCTAGTTTGTTGAATGATTCCATGTGAGGCTAGGTGTTGTTTGAAGGCTGTGCTAGTATACTCACCACCATTATCTGATCTAAGAATTTTGATCTTAACATTGAAATGGTTAGTTATATAGCTCTGAAAGTTTTTAAAAGCTTCTAGCACTCTATCCTTAGATTGCAACAAGGTGATCCATGTGTATTTAGATTTTTCATCAATGAATGTCACAAAATATTTATGTTGCTCTCTAGATGCACATGGGGCAGTCCATACGTCAGAATGTATGAGATCAAAGCAATTATCATATTGAGTCTTTGATTTAGGAAACACAGTTCTACAATGTTTTCCTAAGATACAAGCCTCACAATCACTTTTAAAAGAAATGCTAGGTAACAGGATGTTCAAGGCATGAGAATGAGGATGTCCTAGTCTAGCATGCCATATTACATCTTTAGGGAATTCAGAAACAGAATGAAAAGCAGGAAATAAATCAGTTGTGGATCTTGTGTCCTCAAGCAAGTACAAGTCTCCCTTGGTAACACCTTTGCCAAGCAACTTACTAGAATCAATATCCTGAAAGTACACACTGTTAGGCGTGAATGTAACTTGACAATTGAGATCATTAGTTACTTTCTTAACAGATAATAGATTTGAAGCAAAGGTGGGCATATAGAAAGCCTTAGTTTCTTTATCAAACAGTTTAAGGTTACCTACACCTTTTATTGGGATTTTATCTCCATTTGCTATCATCACATTTCCTAAGGCCGGTTCTATGTTTTTAATCAGTTCTAAGTCACTTATCATGTGATGAGAAGCACCAGAATCTATAACTAAGGGCTTAGCCGATTTAAAAACTCTTATAGTGTCATTAGCAGTATGTGAAGCATTAAGAGAAACACCAAGGTTTTTAGATATACCAGATTCTTTTAGAGCCTTGATGAGAGCAGTTAAGTCAGACTTCTTGATGGTCTCATCCAGGTTGGCCCTTGGCGTGGCATAGCCTGATGTGGAGGCAGTTGCACTTCCCACACCTAGGTTGCTTATGCCCATGGTGATTGGTGTTGTTGGCTCCGCACCATCAGCTGAGAAGTTGGCCCTTGCATCTTGGTATTGGGAGCGAGTCTCCCTAAACTTGCTGGGCTTAAGGTGGGGGTGGAGTATCCAGCATTTGTCCTTCAAGTGACCCTTCTTCTTGCAGTGGTCACAGGTCAGGCCTTTCCTCTCATCTTGTTTGTAAGCCGCCTTGTTTGCCACTGCTTGTTCTGCTTGATGCGCCATGCTTAAGTCTCCCTTGCCACCAAACAAGCCCACTGAGCCTTCTTCCTTCTGGATTTGAGCACATACTTCATCCAGGTCAGGTAGCTTGTCAGCTCTTAGGATGTGCTTGATCAAGCTCCCATAAGATGGGTTAAGAGTGAGCAGCAGTCCAAACACTCTGTCCTCCTCACGCCTGGTTAGAAGCGTGGCATGGTCAGTGGTGTGTGGTCTTAGCAGTTCCATCTCTGCCCAAAGAGACCTAAACTTGCCAAAGTGTGGTTGAAACTCCACATCTCCTTGGTTGAGCGCATTGATGGCTCTCTTCACTTCAAAGACTCTTGTGAGGTTGGAGACATTTCCATACACTTTGTAAAGTGTATCCCACAGCTGTTTGGTAGTCTCACAGTAAGAGTAAGACTCCATGATGGCGGGTTCAAGAGAGCTGAGGAGCACTGTGAGAACCATGAGGTCTTCCTGAGCCCACTTGTCTTCATCAGCTACCACCATTTCCTGTCCATCTTCTCCTTGGTTGGTTTGTTTTGGAGCCGCTTCTGCTGAGACATGACTCCACAAACCCTTTCCTCCAAGGGCAATTTTCACCATCCTGGCCCATAAGAGGTAGTTAATCCCCTTCAGAGTCACAGGTATGCTGATGCGGTTGTTGTTGTTGTTGTTGTTGTTGTTCTCCATCTTGAGGATTCAAAGACCGGCAAGAAAAGAAACAGAGATTTGTTTTGCGGAAGTAGATAAGGGTTTCAAGAGCTTTGTTGCTCTGATACCATGATAAAATGAATGAGTTATAAGAGTGGCTTGTGTGATTTATCAAGAACAAAGAGAAGAGATAGCTAGGGTTTTACTAAGAATCCGAGAGAGAGAGAGAGAGAGAGAGAGATTTCGAAAACATAAGAGAGAAGTGAGGAAGTGTTTATTTTTCCTTGATCCATTTGGTTCTGATTACATACTTTAAATAGATGCAACAATGAATAAACTAATGGCAAGTTGACATAGAAGAAAAGAATAAACAAAGAGGCCTGATCAAGGGCAGGTTGCGCACAGCCAAGGTGGAAAGCGACAGCACCAAACGGCTCTCTCTCCTTTGAACCACCTTGTCTTCTTCTTCAACGGATCCCTTCTCTTGGCCGACATCTTTTAAATATCTTAAGGCAAGTATAACATCCTTCTTGATCACAGATGAGTCTCCTCTTGCCTTGCACGCCAAGTTAGATCACACTTGTACGGACAAGCTTACTTTGATCACTCCGGATGTATGTCTTGACTTGATTTCTTCTTCCTCTATGTCATTCATGCTTTCATGTCAACAGAGTTCACTAAGCATCTTGGGAGGTTCAGAGCTTTGTGGTCTGAACTGGAGATGCTGAGGCCAGGCACAACCAACCTAGATGAGCTGGCTGAGAGACGCGAGCAGGATAAGGTGTTTGGGTTGTTGCTCACGTTGAATCCAAGCTACAACAGCCTCATCAAACACATTCTGAGGTCCGGAAAGTTACCTGATCTTGAGGACGTGTGTGCGCAAGTTCAGAAGGAGGAAGGGTCTATTGGTCTCTTTGGAGGGAAAGGGGAGATCACTCTTGCAAACCAAGCTGAGGTTCCGCAAGCAAACCGTGCAAGCTCTAACCAGTATGATGCAAAGAAGTTCACGGGAAATTGTGATCATTGCAAGAGACAAGGTCACAAGAAGAACCAGTGCTGGATCTTGCATCCTCATCTGAAGCCGGCCAAGTTCTCAAGAGAGAAAGATGGGAGAGCCAATGTCTCGTATGCTGGAAGTGAGCCGGGAAGTTCAAGTGTTGCTGGGAGCTCAGGCCAAGCTGGAGAGGGCGGGACACGTGAGCCTGGAGATAGCAAGGCCCTGGTGACTTACACAGCTCAACCAAGCCTTCAGAACAACCGTGAGAACGAGTACCTGAGGAGATCGGACCTTGACTCCCTCATCAAAATGCTAAAGGAGAATGGTAACACACTTGGTACTCTTGGTTACTCTTTTGGTGCATCATATGAACCGTATAGTATTGCTAGAGAACCTGATCACTCAAGCATTGCTTATAAACCTACTAGCATACTAGGACAGTCTCATATTGCACACAATCTGTTTAAACCATTGGTAGTTGATTCAGGAGCATCTCATCACATGATTAGTGATACTAGTTTGATTAGAGACATTGAACCTACAAATGGACATGTCATGATTGCAAATGGAGATAAAATCCCAATTAGAGGAATTGGCAAGCTAAAATTGTTTGATAAAGAATCTAAAGCATTTTACATGCCTGACTTCACATCAAATCTATTATCTGTAAAGAAATGCACTACAGATCTTAATTGCAATGTTATATTCAGTCCTAATGATGTGAAGTTTCAGGATATTGAGAGCAGCCAATTGATTGGAAAAGGAGTTACCAAGGGAGATTTATATTTACTTGAAGAACTAGCTCCTGTTTCTGATTACTTGTGCTCATTTACTTCTGCTTCTATGATGAATAAAAATGCATTGTGGCATGCTAGACTAGGTCATCCCCATGTTAGGGCTTTAAACTTAATGTTACCAGGTGTGGTATTTGAAAATAAGGATTGTGAAGCTTGCATCTTAGGCAAGCATTGTAAAACTGTTTAATGAGATCCTAGGACCCTTCTCTGGATGGTTTGGATAGATCCTTGCATAAACGAATCAAAGACTCAAGTTTATCAAGGCTGTGGATCGAATGGTGACACAAGAGGCTGCGGAAAGGCTCCTTGATACTCCTAGACTTAGATCGGATATGACACACCTTTCTAAAGCCCTTGGGCGTTGGATATTACACACCAACAGACTGGATACTACACACCAGACACTCTCTTAACTCGTGAAAGCAAGGGAGAAGAAAACACAAAGGTTTAAATGAAAGAAAACTTGATAGATGCTAGGGTTGCCGAGTTACACATATATATAGTGAAAGGCTTGGAACAGGCTCCAAGCATTTCGAAATTAAAGGAACAGGCTCCTCCAATTAATGTAGAAGTAAAGACACAACTTAGATAGAGTTTTCGAAAATGAAAGACATAAATACTTAGAAATAAAGATAGCATAAGGTTCTTCATGTGGTTTGGTCCGAGAGTTTCAACTAGGTGATAAGATAGCAAGACTATGGCCTCGTTAAAAACCTATCATTGCAAAACCCAATGGGACAAAAACAATGATAGGAAAAGAGCACACATAGCTTGCTAGCCTAGATGATACTCAACTTGATGGTAAGATGGCTTGAATGGTGATAAGCGTATCTTGAAGTATCAAGCTTCCTCCAAGACATTCTTCTTGCTCCAAGGACTTCCTGATTAGTCCTCCAATAGCTTCTTTGAGTTTCCTAGCTCTGGCTCGAGTCATGGGACCTTTAGGAATGGTTAAGACCTCATCTTCTTCAGCTGGTTCATCTCTAAACTCGCCATTTCTTTCTCCATCAGCTGGCTGGTCCATGATCATATCATCCCCTCCCTCTTGAAAAGGATTTGACCTCAAATCAGGTTCATCTGCAATAAAAGGGATCAAGTCAGTAACATTGAAGCTATTACTCACATCATACTTATCTTGGAGATCAATCTTGTAGGCATTGTTGCTGATCTTCCTTGTGATCTCAAAAGGTCCATCAATTCTTGGCATAAGCTTTGACTTCCTCTCATTAGGAAACCTCTCTTTTCTCAAATGAACCCAAACTTTATCACCCTCCTTAAAGACCATCTCACGCCTTCCTTTGTTGGCATGCTTGACATACTGCTTAGTTTTCTCTTCAATGTTGAGCCTAGCTTGCTCGTGAAGTTGTTTCACCATCTCTGCCTTCTTTTTGCCATCCAAACTGACCCTTTTATTGAGATGAAGACCAAGGAGGCTGAGACAGTAACTTTAGAGTTTTACTGTGGTAACTTTATTTTAACCACAGTAACTACTTGGGGAAGTTATCTGATGGGATGAGAAGGTAACTTAGTGAAGAGAAGAGAGGAAACTCGACCAAAGAGGATAAGTGAGGTTAAGGAAGGATAAGGGATCACTTTGACAGCCTGTATGATGCTGGAAAGGAGAAGTTACCTTTATACTAGTGCAAGCATGTGAGAAAGCACAGCCAAGTGATTCAAAAGGAGTTCCAGCCTGTCCTTTGACTACACATGCTTAACCATTTCGAATTTCCTTGTTGCTCTCTCTATTAATACTTGTAAACCTCATCAGTTATTAATTAATGGAGTTTTGAGTCTCTCTCTCTTTCTTCTCTCACTAGAATCTCTTAATCTCTTTAATATTTTCATCTGATTATCCCTGATTGGTTGAATCATGCTCTAATACACAAAAGTGTATATGGTATCAGAGCCAGGTTGCTAAAAAGGGGAGAGTGTGATTTCGTTTTTCATAAAACCTGAGTGTTCTTGGTGTTCTTGAGTTCTGGTCTTTATTATCTGAGTGGTGTGAGATATTCTGATGGATTCAAACTATCTCAACATGGAAATGAAGCACAGATCTAGTACAACCATGGAGCTTGAAGAAGAGAGGGATGGCGATTGGTCAAGATGGGCAAAGAGAGCTTTGGAAAGCTGTGGGTTATGGAGTAGTCATGGAAAGGGGAAACCTTTCATGGAAATGGCTACTGAAGAAGGTCAGACAAGAGGTCTGAAGCTGGGAAATGAAGTTGTTCAAGGAGACACTACAAAGAGTGAGATTGAAGCAACTTTAGGCAAGTCCAAGCTTGTGAGAGTCGTTGAGGACAGAGGGGTGATCCGCGGCTTGAGACAAGGAAAGGATGAGTGTTATCAGCTTGTGGGAAGGCTGAGAGAAGTATGGTCGGAGCTAGATGTGGTGAAGACACACACATCAAATCCGAGATGTTGTCAAGAAAGGAGGAAGCAAGATGTGATCTTCAGCTTCCTTATGGAA
Source organism: Brassica napus (assembly GCF_020379485.1). NCBI lineage: Eukaryota > Viridiplantae > Streptophyta > Magnoliopsida > Brassicales > Brassicaceae > Brassica > Brassica napus. The sequence continues at coordinate 286,954 of NW_026014699.1, forward strand.
GAGGTATGTGAGCTTGTTAAATATACTTGTGATGTGTGGGAAATGAACAGGAAGCCAGAAAGATGGAAGGGAGGTACAAGCTGTAAGAGGGGAAGGTTGAGAAAACTTTCTAAGGAGTGGTTAATGAAGAGAAGGGCATGGAGAAAGGATAGCGAGTCTGAGCACTTAAGTGACAGGATGAGTGTAATCTTGAAGAGAATCAAGGATGTACTTCAGCAGATGGTTATAGGAGAGTGTTCATACTCAGCTTACATGGGAGAGACAGTAGGAGACAGTGCGGATATGAGAGGAATGGATACCAAGAGGGCAGATGAGTGTGTGACAAAGAAGGAATGGGATGAGTTGGTTAAGCATGTGTATGCTTTGGCTACGACCCGGAGTCTGGGTGCTCCTGCCAAAGCATCCACATCTAAACCCATCATCATTGACTCTGGAGCAACACACCACATGATCAGTGACAAGAGACTAATCAGTGAGGTTAAAGCAGCAACAGGGAGTGTCATGATAGCCAATGGTACCAGGATCCCAATAGAAGGAGTGGGAAACCTCAAGCTGTTTGAGAAGAACTCCACTGCCTTCTACCTACCTCAGTTTACATCCAATCTAATCTCAGTTAAGAAGGCTACAGTTGATCTGGATTGTCAAGTGGTTTTCAGACCAAATGAAGTTGAGTTCCAGGATTTGAAGACTGGAAGGGTTATTGGCAGAGGAGACAGCAAGCATCAGCTCTATCATCTCCAAACAACTGAGGCGCCTAGTCCTGTGGAGTCTGTGTGTTTAAGCAGCACAACGGATAGGTGTGATAATCTCACATGGCATGCAAGGCTGGGACATCCTCATGCCAAGGCAATTGAACTGATTCTACCAAGTATGGCGTTCAATCACTTGGAGTGTGAAGCTTGTATACTTGGAAAGCACTGTAGGACTGTCTTCCCAACATCAGAAACCAGATATGAGAATTGCTTTGATCTGGTGCATTCAGACGTGTGGACAGCTCCCTGTATGTCTAGAGACAGCCATAAGTACTTTGTGACTTTCATTGATGAGAAGTCCAAGTACACATGGATCACCATGATTCCCTCCAAAGACAGAGTCCTAGAAGCCTTCATGAACTTCCAAGCATATGTTACTAATCAGTACAATGCCACTGTGAGGATTCTGAGGTCTGATAATGGAGGAGAATACACTAGCAATGCTTTCAAGAGTCATCTTGCAAAGCATGGGATTGTGCAACAAACTAGCTGTCCTTACACACCACAACAAAATGGGGTGGCTGAGAGGAAGAACAGACATTTGATGGAGGTTGCGAGATCAATCATGTTCCACATGAATGTCCCTAAGAGGTTTTGGAGTGATGCTGTTCAGACTGCTTGCTATCTCATCAATAGAGTGCCAACCCGTGTCTTGAAGAAACTGTCTCCCTTTGAAGTATTGAACAAGGCCAAGCCACACATTGATCATTTGAGAGTCTTTGGGTGCTTATGTTATGTGATGATTCCCGGAGAAAGAAGGAACAAGCTAGAAGCAAAGAGTACTAAAGCTATGTTCATTGGGTACTCAATCACTCAGAAAGGCTACAAATGTTATGATCCAATAACTAGGAGGGTTATGGTATCTAGAGAAGTGAAGTTTGTTGAGTCTAAAGGGTATTATGAGGAGAAGAAATGGGAAGACCTAGAGGATCTGTCCCGAGCTCCATCAGAGAAGGCAACAACATTGAGAGTGTTGTTGGAGAGGCTAGGGATAGGATTATCCCAAGATCAGGAACCAGGAAGAACCGGACCTTCTAATCAAACTGGAGAAGCTGGAGGAACAACCCCTCTTGATCATGAGAGGGGGAATGGATCTGAATCAGGGGAGCAGGAGCATAACCAAGAGGATTCAGGTCAGCATGATCAGGAGGAGACACAGGAAGTAGAGAGTGAAGCTCAGTCAGGTGGAAATGAGCAGGGAGAACCTACTGGTTTAAGAGAGGAAGCACAAGAGAATGTTCAGGCTGAAGAACAGGTTGAGACCTTGCGGAGGAGCACAAGGATAAGGAGGGATCCTTCCAACTGGGTAAACACGAGAGTGTACTACAATGCCCAGGCTGTGGAGCATCCCTCTCAAGCCGTGTGTTCCTTTGCAGAGTTTCCAGAAGAGCACATGGTGTTTATGTGTAACTTGGATGAGAATGAGATACCAAGATCTTATGAAGAAGCTATGAAGCACAAGGTTTGGAGAGATTCAGTAGGAGATGAAAGGGATGCAATGATCAGGAATGATACTTGGTATGAGAGTGAGTTACCTAAAGGGAAGAAGGCAGTTTCAAGCAGATGGATCTTCACCATCAAGTACCTTGCAAATGGGGAGATAGATAGGCGCAAGACTAGGCTGGTTGCAAGAGGATTTACACAGACTTATGGGGAAGATTACATTGATACTTTTGCACCAGTGGCCAAGCTTCACACAATTCGAATTGTGTTATCTATTGCAACAAACTTGGAGTGGGATTTGTGGCAAATGGATGTGAAGAATGCTTTCTTGCAAGGTGAACTTGAAGATGAAGTATACATGCATCCACCTCCTGGTCTTGAGCATCTAGTAAAGCCAGGGAATGTTTTGAGATTGAAGAAGACTATATATGGGCTGAAGCAGTCTCCTAGAGCTTGGTACAGAAAGCTTAGTACAACTCTCAATGGGAGAGGGTTCAGGAAGTCTGAACTAGATCATACACTCTTCACACTGGTTGGACCATCAGGGATCATAGTGATTTTGGTGTATGTGGATGATTTGATTATCACAGGGAGTGATAAGGCTGGGATTAAAGCCACCAAAGAGTTTCTCAAGTCTGTGTTTGATATTAAAGACTTGGGAGAGATGAAGTATTTTTTGGGGATTGAGATATGCAGATCTAAGGAGGGTTTGTTTATGTCTCAAAGGAAGTATACTATGGATATGCTGAAGGAGACTGATGTGCTTGGAGGGAAGATAGCTAAGACACCTCTTGAGGAAGGGTATAAGGTCTTGCGTGAGGGGGAGGTTGAAGAGAACCAGTTGTTTGAGGATGCTAAGCTGTATAGGAGGATGGTGGGTAAGCTGATCTACTTGACTATCACCAGACCTGATATATGCTTTGCTGTGAATCAAGTGAGCCAACATATGCAGGCGCCAAAGGTACATCACTGGAAGATGGTTGATAGGATACTGAGGTATTTGAGTGGCTCACATGGACAAGGAGTTTGGATGGGTTGCAATGGCAGTACAGAAGTGGTTGGGTATTGTGATGCTGATTGGGCAGGAGATAGAGTGGACAGGAGATCAACTACTGGGTATTGTACATTCATTGGAGGGAATCTGGTTACTTGGAAGAGTAAGAAGCAGAAGGTCATCTCCTGTTCAAGTGCTGAAGCTGAGTATAGAGCTATGTTGAAGCTTACAAATGAGTTGGTGTGGATCAAGGGGATCTTGAAGCACTTGGAGATCGAGCAGGCCACACCTATGACAATGCATTGTGACAATCAAGCAGCTATCCACATTGCCTCCAATTCAGTGTTTCATGAGAGAACAAAGCACATAGAGGTGGATTGTCATAAGGTGAGGCAGATGATCATCTTAGGAGTGATTCTGCCATGTTATACAAGAAGTGAAGATCAGCTTGCAGATGTGTTTACTAAGGCAGCGAGATTGAAGACAATGGAGTCCATACTGTCAAGGCTTGGACTCATTGATCTGACTCCTAGGAGCTGAGCCCCTTAACCATGGAGTCTCCACTCTTTTTCCCTCATCAAGGTTTTATCCCAATGGGTTTTACTTGGTGAGGTTTTTAACGAGGGAGGTCTTCATGGTTTCCAAGCTTGACTTGTTCTACATGGTCAAGCTTGAGGGGGAGTATTGAGATGAAGACCAAGGAGGCTGAGACAGTAACTTTAGAGTTTTACTGTGGTAACTTTATTTTAACCACAGTAACTACTTGGGGAAGTTATCTGATGGGATGAGAAGGTAACTTAGTGAAGAGAAGAGAGGAAACTCGACCAAAGAGGATAAGTGAGGTTAAGGAAGGATAAGGGATCACTTTGACAGCCTGTATGATGCTGGAAAGGAGAAGTTACCTTTATACTAGTGCAAGCATGTGAGAAAGCACAGCCAAGTGATTCAAAAGGAGTTCCAGCCTGTCCTTTGACTACACATGCTTAACCATTTCGAATTTCCTTGTTGCTCTCTCTATTAATACTTGTAAACCTCATCAGTTATTAATTAATGGAGTTTTGAGTCTCTCTCTCTTTATTCTCTCACTAGAATCTCTTAATCTCTTTAATATTTTCATCTGATTATCCCTGATTGGTTGAATCATGCTCTAATACACAAAAGTGTATACCTTTCACACTCAGGTAAAGGGATTAAATCCAAAGGAGAGGTGGGATTGAACCCATAAACAATTTCAAAGGGTGAAAACTTAGAAGCAGAATGCACAGCATGATTATATGCAAATTCACAATGTGGCAGATAATCTTCCCAAGATTTCAGATTCTTTTTAATGAATGCACGCAAGAGTGTTCCTAGAGTTCTATTAACTACTTCAGTCTGTCCATCAGTTTGCGGATGACAAGTAGTGGAGAACAACAACTTAGTGCCTAGCTTAGACCAAAGAGTTTTCCAAAAATAACTAAGAAACTTAGTATCCCTATCAGAAACTATGGTCCTAGGCATGCCATGTAAACGCACAATCTCCTTAAAGAACAGGTTAGCTACATGTAATGCATCATCAGTTTTATGACATGCTATGAAATGTGCCATTTTTGAGAACCTGTCAACAACAACAAAGATAGAATCCTTCCCAGTCCTAGTTCTAGGCAATCCAACAATGAAATCCATAGATATGTCATTCCAAGGATGATAAGGAATAGGGAGAGGAGTATACAAACCGTGAGACTGAACCTTAGACTTAGCTTGCTTGCAAGTTGCACATCTCTCACATAGTTTCTCCACATCACTTTTCATCCGAGGCCAAAAGAAATGATCCTGCAAGGTTTTAAGAGTCTTTGCAATACCAAAGTGACCCATGAGACTCCCTCCATGTGATTCCCTAACAAACAAATCTCTCAAAGAGCAATTTGGCACACACAGTCTATTATCATAAAAGAGGAATCCATCATGTCTAAAATAATGTCCAGCAGCAAATTTCTCACAAGAGTTATAAGCTTCTTTAAAATCTGGATCAGATTCATACATCTCTTTAATCTGCTCAAAACCTAACAACTTAGCATCAAGAGTGTTTAAGAGAACATACCTTCGAGATAGTGCATCAGCAACTATGTTTTCTTTACCTTGTTTGTACTTGATGACATAAGGAAATGTCTCAATGAACTCAACCCACCTTGCGTGTCTTTTGCTGAGCTTGTTCTGTCCTTTCAAGTACTTGAGAGACTCATGATCCGTGTGTATCACAAACTCCTTAGGCCACAAGTAATGCTGCCAAGTCTGCAAAGCTCGCACCAAGGCATACAATTCCTTATCATAAGTTGCATAGTTGAGAGTGGCGCCTCCAAGCTTCTCACTGAAATAAGCTATGGGTCTCTTCTCCTGCATAAGAACAGCACCAATTCCAATTCCTGAGGCATCACATTCAATTTCAAAAGTTTTATTGAAATCAGGAAGTATAAGAAGAGGGGCATTAGTAAGCTTCTCTTTTAGGCATTGAAAGGCAAGTTCTTGTGCTTCTCCCCATTTGAATCCAACTTCTTTCTTGATCACCTCAGTCAATGGGGCTGCTATGGTGCTAAAGTCTTTCACAAACCGTCGGTAGAAGCCAGCAAGGCCGTGAAAGCTCCTTACTTCACTTATAGTCTTTGGAATTGGCCATTCTTGAATTGCTCTCACCTTCTCCTGATCCACCTTTACTCCATCTGCACTCACAACAAAGCCTAGGAAGACCAAGTTATCCGTACAAAAAGTGCATTTCTTAAGGTTAGCAAACAGTTTTTCTTTTCTCAACACATCAAGAACAGACTTAAGATGATCTATATGCTCTCCTAGGTTCTTACTGTAAACAAGGATATCATCAAAGTATACTACCACAAACAAACCTATGAAAGATCTAAGCACATGATTCATCAATCTCATAAAAGTGCTAGGAGCATTGGTTAATCCAAAAGGCATGACTAACCACTCATACAACCCATGCTTAGTCTTAAAGGCTGTTTTCCACTCATCTCCCTCTTTCATTCTTATTTGATGATATCCACTCTTCAAATCTATCTTAGAAAAGACACTAGAACCATGCAACTCATCAAGCATATCATCTAATCTAGGAATAGGGTGGCGATACTTCACTGTTATTGTTGAGTTGAGTTGATTATATTGGTATGGAGAGAAGAGGAGTTGAAGAGGAGAAGAGATGGAGAAGCTTAGGGGGTTTGGGTGTGAATGGTACGGACGTCCGTACAAGGCCGTACATGGCCGTACCGTCCGTACCAAAGGCCTCGACCAAAACTTACCCAACTCGACCAAGTGAAACGGTAACAAGGGAGTGTTACCTTGGGGACTTAAGGAGAAGGGATTAGACCGTTGAGTGGATAAGGGAAGAGCGTGCCAGGCTGGAACAGGCTGTAAAGAGGCAAAGCGTGTGAGCCTTACCATCCAATCATCCGGAAAGCAACCTTGACTCTACATGCTTCAATAGTGCCCATTTCGCCTCTTGTAAACCCTAATGTCTTCTATATAAATATGTAACCTCACTCATTAATAAAATCAGTCAGTTCGAGTCTCTCTAATCTCTTAGACTATGGTTTTCTCTTAGACACTAAACGGCTCTTCCTAGTCTCTTAATCTTTCACAAACTTCTCTTAATCACTTCCTAAACACTCTCTTTACTCTAATCACTCTAAAGATCTCTTAATCTCATATGGTATCAGAGCCAGGTTCATTTGAATCTGGGGTTTGATCTTTAGAGAGTTACAAGCTGAACGTCTTTGAAGCTACACGCGAGTAGTCTTGAAGGTGTTGAAGCTGTGGTTCGTTCTAGTTGAAGCTGTGCTACGTTCTGTGGGTTTGCGTGATTCTAGACTCAAGGTTGGTGTGTACAAGATCCAAGATACAAGTTTTCAAGTCAAGCAAAGATGGAACAGGGGATGAACATGAGGATGAAGGTAGCGGTTACTTTCAAAGGTAGCAACTACCTTGTGTGGTCTCGGATGGTGAAGACTGCGGTGGGAAGTAAGGGTTTGTGGGGGCACATCACAACAGGGGAGGCTCCGAAACTCATTACTCAGGGAGGAGATCAAGAAGAGGTCTCCAATGAAGCGGCTGTGGAGAAATGGCAACAAGAAGACATGCTGGTGATGACGGTTCTACACGCATCCTTGGACCCAGCTATCTTGGATGCCTACAGCTACTGTGAATCAGCCAAGGAGCTGTGGGACACGCTGAAGAAGGTGTATGGGAACATTTCCAACCTCAGCCGTGTGTTTGAAGTGAAGCTAGCGATCAACCGTCTGGCACAAGAGGACATGGAGTTCACTAAGCACTTGGGGAGGTTCAGGTCCTTATGGTCAGAGCTGGAGATGCTGAGGCCGAGCACAACTGATCCAGATCAGTTGAATGAGAGGCGCGAGCAAGACAAGGTCTTTGGTCTGCTTCTCACACTGAACCCGGCCTACACCCAGCTCATCCAGCACATGTTAAGGTCAGACAAGCTTCCGGACCTTGAGGAGGTGTGTGCACAAATCCAAAGGGAGCAGGGATCTATGGGTTTGTTTGGAGGAAAGGGGGAGCTCTCTCTTGCCAATCAAGCAGCTCATGAGGATTCAACCGAGGCTCCACAAGCAAACAAGGCGGCTCACGGGAAGTACGAGGACAGGAAGTTCAATGGCAACTGTGATCATTGCAAGAAGCATGGTCATAAGAAGAGCCAATGCTGGATACTGCACCCACACCTCAAGCCGGCCAAGTTCATGAAGGAGCGTGAGGGAAGGGCAAATGTGACTGAAGGTTCAAGTGGAGCTGGCACCAGCAAGATCAGTGAAGTGGATGGGCTTGGAGGCAATGATGGGAATGGGAAGTCTCTGGTGGCTTACACAGGCGCTTCAAGCTCCCGCAGCAATGATGACTACATCAAGAGATCAGACCTTGATGCCCTCTTCAAAATGCTAAAGGAAAACGGTAACACTTACGGTTATTCCTTTGGAGCTTCTATGATTGCATATAAGGATGATCACTTGATTAGAGAACTAGTAGAACGGTTAGAAGCTAGGAATGGGTATAGACATGCTTACATTGCTAGAACTGATAAGATGCATCCATCACTTAGTAATCTATGCCATAATGCTAAACGAGTAAGTAAACCATTGATTGTTGATTCTGGTGCATCACATCATATGATAAGTGATGAAAACTTGATTAAGGATATAGAACCTACACATGGTCATGTGATGATAGCAAATGGGGATAAGATACCCATTAGAGGAATAGGAAAGCTTAAGCTGTTTAACAAAGAATCTAGAGCTTTTTACATGCCTGAATTCACATCAAACCTATTATCAGTGAAGAAATGTACTAATGATTTACAATGCAATGTTATCTTTAGTCCTAATGATGTGAAGTTTCAGGATATTGAGAGCAGCAGATTGATTGGGAAAGGGGTGACTAAGGGAGATCTCTATATGCTTGAAGAACTCACTTCTGTTCCTGATTATAGTTGCTCGTTTACTTCTGCTTCTTTGTTGAATAAAAATGCATTGTGGCATGCTAGAGTAGGACACCCTCATGTTAAAGCTTTGAACTTAATGGTACCAGGTGTTGTGTTTGAGAACAAGGATTGTGAAGCTTGTATTTTAGGCAAGCATTGTAGAACTGTGTTTCAAAAGTCTACTACCGTTTATGATAATTGCTTTGATCTAATTCACTCTGATGTGTGGACTGCCCCTTGCTTATCTAGAGATAGTTATAAGTACTTTGTCACATTCATTGATGAAAAATCCAAATACACCTGGTTAACCTTAATTCAGACCAAAGATAGGGTACTTGATGCATTTAGGAACTTTCAAACTTATGTAACTAACCATTATCATGCTAAGATTAAAATTTTGAGATCAGATAATGGAGGGGAGTACACGAGTCATGCATTCAAGCAACACCTATCACAACATGGGATCCTACATCAAACAAGCTGTCCTTATACTCCACAGCAAAATGGAGTGGCTGAGAGGAAGAATAGGCATCTCATGGAAGTGGCAAGGTCACTTATGTTTCAGAGTAATGTTCCAAAGAGATTTTGGAGTGATGCGGTTGCCACTGCTTGTTACCTGATAAACAGAACCCCAACCAAAGTTCTGAATGAGAAGGCTCCATTTGAAGTTCTGAACAGGTACAAGCCAGCTCTTGATTATTTGCGAGTCTTTGGGTGCCTATGCTTTGTACTCAAACCAGGAGAGATGATCAACAAGCTAGAAGCAAGGAGTACTAAGGCTGTGTTCATAGGATACTCAGCTACACAGAAAGGATACAAATGCTATGATCCTATAGCAAGGAGAGTTCTTGTATCTAGAGATGTGAAGTTCTTGGAAGATAGAGGATACTATGAAGAAAAGAATCAAGAAGACCTGAAGGATTTAACATCAGACAAGGCCACCACCTTGCGGATCATTCTTGAAGGTCTTGGAATCAGTACATCCCAGGATCCAAGGAATCACGCAACTACACCTCCTGAAGTTGGTTCACCATCCCACCTTGATCATGAGGGAGGAGAGGAGCATGAGGAGCCTATGCAAGAGGCCAACCAAGATGAAGGAGGAGTAGAGAATGAAGGAGAAGAGAGCATAGGCTCGGATGGTCATGGACATGATCATGGTGTGACACAAACACCTTCTCAAAATGAAGTGGTAGAAGAACAACAGGAAGAAGAACCGGTTGTGCAGCCACTGAGAAGGAGTACAAGGATAAGGAAGGATCCTTCCAGTTGGGTAAACACGAGAGTGTACTACAATGCCCAAGCTGTGGAGCATCCTTCTCAAGCCGTGTGCTCCTTTACTCAATATCCAGAAGCACATTGCGCTTTCATGGTAAACTTGGATGAGAATCACATCCCAAGAAGCTATGAAGAAGCAATGAAAGATAAAGAATGGAAGGAATCAGTTGGAGATGAGGCAGGAGCAATGATCAAGAATGATACATGGTATGAAAGTGAGTTACCAAAAGGGAAGAAGGCTGTGACTAGTAGATGGATATTCACAATCAAGTACAAAGCGGATGGAAAGATTGAGAGGAAGAAGTCAAGGCTAGTTGCAAGAGGTTTCACTCAAACTTATGGAGAAGACTACATAGAAACCTTTGCACCAGTAGCTAAACTCCACACAATCCGGATTGTACTGAGCTTAGCTGTGAATCTTGGATGGGGGTTATGGCAAATGGATGTGAAGAATGCGTTTCTACAAGGTGAACTTGAGGATGAAGTGTATATGCATCCACCTCCAGGCCTTGAACACTTAGTGAAGAGTGGAAATGTGTTGAGGCTGAAGAAAGCCATCTATGGGCTGAAGCAATCACCAAGAGCTTGGTACAACAAGTTGAGTACTACTCTGAATGGCCGAGGCTTCAAGAAGTCTGAACTAGATCACACCCTCTTCACACTCACGACTCCCTCAGGTATGATTGCACTTCTTGTGTATGTTGATGATATCATTATCACAGGGAGTGATAAGGAAGGTATCATAGCAACCAAGGAGTTTCTTAAATCCATGTTTGAGATTAAAGACTTGGGAGAAATGAAATACTTTCTTGGAATTGAGATATGTAGATCCAAGGAAGGTTTGTTCATGTCCCAAAGGAAGTATACACTTGATCTTTTGAAAGGTGCAGGTGCTTATGGAGGCAAGACAGCAAGGATGCCTATGGAGGATGGCTACAAAGTCCCACGAGAGGGGGAGATTGAAGACAGCAAACCTTATCAGGATCCTAAACTCTATAGAAAACTAGTTGGCAAATTGATTTATCTCACTATAACTAGACCTGACATTTGTTTTGCTGTGAATCAGGTGAGTCAACACATGCAAGTACCTAAGGAACATCATTGGCGCATGGTGGAAGGATCTTGATGTATCTCAACGGCTCACCTGATCAAGGAGTATGGATGGGCTGCAATGGAAGCACTGAAGTGGTGGGATACTGTGATGCGGATTGGGCTGGTGATAGAGCAGACAGGAGATCAACCACAGGCTATTGCACATTCATTGGAGGCAACTTGGTGACTTGGAAGAGTAAGAAGCAGAAGGTGGTGTCTTGCTCAAGTGCAGAAGCTGAGTATAGAGCTATGCTGAAGCTCACCAACGAGTTAGTATGGATCAAAGGCATCTTGAAGCATTTGGAGATTGATCAAGCCACGCCAATGACCATGCATTGTGACAACCAAGCAGCTATCCACATAGCCTCCAACTCGGTGTTCCATGAGAGAACCAAGCACATTGAAGTTGATTGCCACAAGGTGAGGCAGATGATCATCTTAGGAGTCATCTTGCCATGCTACACAAGAAGTGAAGATCAGTTAGCGGATGTGTTCACCAAGGCTGCAAGGCAGAAGACAATGGAGTCCATTCACATACGGTTGGGCCTCATTGATCTTGGGAAGAGAAGGAGCTGATCCCCTTGGCTGTGAGGTCTTTACTCTTTTTCCCTTATCAAGGTTTTATCCCAATGGGTTTTCCTTGGTAAGGTTTTTAATGAGGAAGATCTCATAGCTATCCAAGCTTAGGCTTTCACAAAGCTAAGCTTGAGGGGGAGTGTTGAGTTGAGTTGATTATATTGGTATGGAGAGAAGAGGAGTTGAAGAGGAGAAGAGATGGAGAAGCTTAGGGGGTTTGGGTGTGAATGGTACGGACGTCCGTACAAGGCCGTACATGGCCGTACCGTCCGTACCAAAGGCCTCGACCAAAACTTACCCAACTCGACCAAGTGAAACGGTAACAAGGGAGTGTTACCTTGGGGACTTAAGGAGAAGGGATTAGACCGTTGAGTGGATAAGGGAAGAGCGTGCCAGGCTGGAACAGGCTGTAAAGAGGCAAAGCGTGTGAGCCTTACCATCCAATCATCCGGAAAGCAACCTTGACTCTACATGCTTCAATAGTGCCCATTTCGCCTCTTGTAAACCCTAATGTCTTCTATATAAATATGTAACCTCACTCATTAATAAAATCAGTCAGTTCGAGTCTCTCTAATCTCTTAGACTATGGTTTTCTCTTAGACACTAAACGGCTCTTCCTAGTCTCTTAATCTTTCACAAACTTCTCTTAATCACTTCCTAAACACTCTCTTTACTCTAATCACTCTAAAGATCTCTTAATCTCATAGTTATGTTGTTGATTGCTCTACAATCAACACACATACGCCAGCTCCCATCTTTCTTTGGAACAAGGAGCACAGGCACAGCACATGGGCTCATACTTTCACGGATATGGCCTTTCTCCATCAGTTCCTCAACCTGCCTTTGTAGCTCCTTGGTTTCCACAGGATTAGTTCTGTATGCTGGTCTGTTGGGAAGAGTAGCTCCTGGTACAAAATCAATCTGATGCTCAATCCCTCGAATAGGTGGCAATCCTATGGGATTATCTTCTGGAAATACATCCTGGTATTCCTGTAAAAGAGCTGACATCTCACTCGGATACACCGGTGTACAATCAGTTAGAGACAAAAGAGATTCTTTAAAGATAAATAAGAGAACCGATTGATGAGAATAAAGAGATCTTTTGATTTCACTAGCTTTAGCATAGAAGTTGTGTTGCTTATCTGGTTTGAGATCAACCTCTTTCTTTTTCTGAAGCTGAAGCTGATCTTCATGCACTTCTTTAGGAGTTAGAGGTACCAAGATAGTTCGCTTGCCGTTGAACTCAAAAGAATGTTTGTTGGTGAAGCCATCATGGATGACACGCCTATCAAATTGCCAAGGCCTTCCCAGTAGTATGTGGCTGGCTTCCATGGGTATCACATCACAGAGAATGTCATCTTCATACCTCCCAATGGTCAAGGGTATAGAGACCTGAGTAGATACCCTCATCTCGCCCTCTTCATTAAGCCATTGCAGCCGGTAAGGTTTAGGATGCTTTTGAGCTTTCAAACCAAGCTTCTTCACCATTGTCTCGCTAGCAACATTAACACAGCTTCCACCGTCGATGATCAGGCTGCAGACCTTTCCTTGCACCAGACAACGTGTGTAGAACAAGTTCTCTCTTTGTTCTTGCTCCTCTGTTTTGTTTTGCAAACTGAGAGTTCTTCTTGCAACCAAAAGTCTACCTTGAACTGGTTCCTCCTCATGCTCAACTTCTGATAGTTCTTGATCAGTCCTTAGTTTCTCATCTTCAGATTCAAACTCTCCATTCTCCAGAAGAATCATAACTCTCTTGTTAGTACACTCATTAGCATAGTGCCCACGCCCTTGGCACTTAAAGCACTTCACATCTCTTGCACGCGAGCTTGTAGCTTCCACTTTACCCTTATCTTTGTTGTAGATGCTACTAGACTTGGATTCTTCTTTTGGCTGTGGCTTGCTCTCCTTTTGATAGCTCGGTTTATCTTCCTTAGAGGTCTGGTATCTATTGGAACCATAGCTGCCACGCGCATAACTTCTTCTCTTAACTTGCTGCTCCACCAAGATAGCTTTGTGTAGCATCTCCTCTATCTCCAAGTAGTGTTGCATCTCCACTCTATCTTGTATCTCACGGTTGAGTCCACCAAGAAATCGTGCCATGGTAGCTTCACTGTCCTCAGATACACAAGCTCTTAGCATAAGCAACTCCATCTCTTGAAAGTATTCCTCTACAGACTTTGATCCTTGTGTGAGCAGTCTCAGCTTTTGATGAAGATCACGGTGATAATGACTTGGTACAAACCTCTTGCGCATCACAGCTTTCATCTCTGCCCATGTTTCAATGGGGAATTCACCATTGCGCCTCTTGTTTGTATACACTTTTGTGTATTAGAGCATGATTCAACTAATCAGGGATAATCAGATGAGAAGATTAAAGAGATTAAGAGATTTTAGTGAGAGAATAGAGAGAGAGGCTCAAAACTCCATTAGATTGATTAATGAGAGAGTTTACAACACATATAGATTAGGGATACATAATTTCGTCCAGGTTCAGTCTAGCTAGGATAAGAGGCATGTGTAGTCAAAGATGCTTGATTCAAACTAGCCAATAAGGTTCCTCACATGCTTGGGAATCTTGCTTTAGCTTTCAAGCTGGTGCCAGCCTGTCTAAAGCTCTCTAGCCTTGACCAGACCTTATCCAAACTCCTCCTTGCTTATCTAGACTCCTCCTGGCGTGTTTCACTCTCCAAATGGATGCAAGGTAACTTCCCAAGTCTTTTACCTCAGTTACCACAGTAACAATAAAGTTACTGTGGTAAATCTCCAAAGTTACTGCCTGCTCCAAATCCCTTCCTCTATCCATGTATCAACTCTTCATCTCCTCATCTTAACACTCCCCCTCAAGCTTGACCATGTGGAACAAGTCAAGCTTGGAAACCATGAAGACCTCCCTCATTAAAAACCTCACCAAAGAAAACCCATTGGGATAAAACTTTGATGAGGGAAAAAGAGTGGAGACTCCATGGTTAAGGGGCTCAGCTCCTGGGAGTAAGATCAATGAGTCCAAGCCTGGATAGTATGGACTCCATTGTCTTCAATCTCGCTGCCTTAGTAAACACATCTGCAAGCTGATCTTCACTTCTTGTATAACATGGCAGAATCACTCCTAAGATAATCATCTGCCTCACCTTATGGCAATCCACCTCTATGTGCTTTGTTCTCTCATGAAACACTGAGTTGGAGGCAATGTGGATAGCTGCTTGATTGTCACAATGCATAGTCATAGGAGTACTCTGCTCAATCTCTAGGTGCTTCAAGATCCCCTTGATCCACACCAACTCGTTTGTCAGCTTCAGCATGGCTCTATACTCAGCTTCAGCACTTGAACAAGAGATAACCTTCTGCTTCTTACTCTTCCAAGTAACCAAGTTTCCTCCAATGAATGTACAATACCCAGTAGTTGATCTCCTGTCCACTCTATCTCCTGCCCAATCAGCATCACAATACCCAACCACTTCTGTACTGCCATTACAACCCATCCAAACTCCTTGTCCAGCCGTCCCACTCAGATACCTCAGTATCCTATCAACCATCTTCCAGTGATGGACCTTTGGCGCCTGCATATGCTGACTCACTTGGTTCACAGCAAAACATATATCTGGTCTGGTGATGGTCAAGTAGATCAGCTTGCCAACCATCTTCCTGTATAGCTTAGGATCTTCAAACAGCTGCTTCTCTTCAACCTCCCCCTCACGCAGAACTTTATATCCCTCCTCAAGGGGTGTCTTAGCTATCTTTCCTCCAAGCACATCAGTCTCCTTCAACATATCCATAGTATACTTCCTTTGAGACATAAACAAACCCTCCTTTGATCTGCATATCTCAATGCCCAGAAAATACTTCATCTCTCCCAAATCCTTGATGTCAAACACAGATTTGAGAAACTCCTTAGTAGCCTGAATCCCTGCCTTATCACTTCCTGTGATAATCAAATCATCCACATACACTAGAATCACAATGCTCCCTGAAGGTCCTGTCAAGGTGAAGAGAGTGTGATCTAGTTCAGACTTCCTAAAGCCTCTCCCATTGAGTGTTGTACTCAGCTTCCTGTACCAAGCTCTAGGTGACTGTTTCAACCCATATATTGCTTTCTTCAATCTCAAAACATTCCCTGGCTTTACTAGATGTTGAGTTGAGCTGAATATATATATGTATGAAGAGCTAAGGAGTTGAAGAGGAAAGGAGATGAGGAAGCTTGAGAGAGTTTAGGGAGAGCATGGTACGGACGTCCGTACAAGGCCGTACAAGCCGTACAGTCCGTACCATCCAGCATCGACCAAGACTTACCTTGCATCAGCCAAGTAACACGGTAACTAAGGTAAAGGGAAGGAACTTACCTTGAGGCATCAGACCGTTTAGGGATAAGGTAGAGCGCGCCTTGACAGGCTGGAACAGCTGGAAAGGCAAGAGCATCTCGGTCCAAGATGCCAGATACTCCGCGCATGTGGAGAAGCTAATTGGCTAGTCCAAATGAGCTTATCCTCTCCTGATTGACCTCACATGCTTTAGTCTTCTCTTGATTTCGAAAACCCTTGTATGCTCTCTCTATATATTGTAACTCATCAACCCTAATGAAGATTATGCAGTTTGAGTCTCTCTAATCTCTTAGACACTATGCTTTTCTCTTAGACACTAAACGGCTCTATCTAGTCTCCTAATCTTTCACAAACTTCTCTTAATCACTTCCTAAACACTCTCTTTATTCTGTTTACTCTAAGGATCTCTTAATCTCATATGGTATCAGAGCCAGGTTCATTTGAATCTGGGGTTTGATCTTTAGAGAGTTACAAGCTAAACGTCTTTGAAGCTACACGCGAGTAGTCTTGAAGGTGTTGAAGCTGTGGTCCGTTCTAGTTGAAGCTGTGCTACGTTCTGTTGGTTTGCGTGATTCTAGACTCAAGGTTGGTGTGTACGAAATCCAAGATCCAAGTTTTCAAGTCAAGCAAAGATGGAACATGGGATGAACATGAGGATGAAGGTAGCGGTTACTTTCAAAGGTAGCAACTACCTTGTGTGGTCTCGGATGGTGAAGACTGCTGTGGGAAGTAAGGGTTTGTGGGGGCACATCACAACAGGGGAGGCTCCGAAACTCATTACTCAGGGAGGAGATCAAGAAGAGGTCTCCAATGAAGCGGCTGTGGAGAAATGGCAACAAGAAGACATGCTGGTGATGACGGTTCTACACGCATCCTTGGACCCAGCTATCTTGGATGCCTACAGCTACTGTGAATCAGCCAAGGAGCTGTGGGACACGCTGAAGAAGGTGTATGGGAACACTTCCAACCTCAGCCGTGTGTTTGAAGTGAAGCTAGCGATCAACCGTCTTGCACAAGAGGACATGGAGTTCACTAAGCACTTGGGGAGGTTCAGGTCCTTATGGTCAGAGCTGGAGATGCTGAGGCCGAGCACAACTGATCCAGATCAGCTGAATGAGAGGCGCGAGCAAGACAAGGTCTTTGGGCTGCTTCTCACACTGAACCCGGCCTACACCCAGCTCATCCAGCACATGTTAAGGTCAGACAAGCTTCCGGACCTTGAGGAGGTGTGTGCACAAATCCAAAGGGAGCAGGGATCCATGGGTTTGTTTGGAGGAAAGGGGGAGCTCTCTCTTGCCAATCAAGCAGCTCATGAGGATTCAACCGAGGCTCCACAAGCAAACAAGGCATCTCACGGGAAGTACGAGGACAGGAAGTTCAATGGCAACTGTGATCATTGCAAGAAGCATGGTCATAAGAAGAGCCAATGCTGGATACTGCACCCACACCTCAAGCCGGCCAAGTTCATGAAGGAGCGTGAGGGAAGGGCAAATGTGACTGAAGGTTCAAGCGGAGCTGGCACCAGCAAGATCAGTGAAGTGGATGGGCTTGGAGGCAATGATGGGAATGGGAAGTCTCTGGTGGCTTACACAGGCGCCTCAAGCTCCCGCAGCAATGATGACTACATCAAGAGATCAGACCTTGATGCCCTCTTCAAAATGCTAAAGGAAAACGGTAACACTTACGGTTATTCCTTTGGAGCTTCTATGATTGCATATAAGGATGATCACTTGATTAGAGAACTAGTAGAACGGTTAGAAGCTAGGAATGAGTATAGGCATGCTTACATTGCTAGAACTGATAAGATGCATTCATCACTTAGTAATCTATGCCATAATGCTAAACGAGTAGGTAAACCATTGATTGTTGATTCTGGTGCATCACATCATATGATAAGTGATGAAAACTTGATTAAGGATATAGAACCTACACATGGGCATGTGATGATAGCAAATGGGGATAAGATACCCATTAGAGGAATAGGAAAGCTTAAGCTGTTTAACAAAGAATCTAGAGCTTTTTACATGCCTGAATTCACATCAAACCTATTATCAGTGAAGAAATGTACTAATGATTTACAATGCAATGTTATCTTTAGTCCTAATGATGTGAAGTTTCAGGATATTGAGAGCAGCAGGTTGATTGGGAAAGGGGTGACTAAGGGAGATCTCTATATGCTTGAAGAACTCACTTCTGTTCCTGATTATAGTTGCTCGTTTACTTCTGCTTCTTTGTTGAATAAAAATGCATTGTGGCATGCTAGAGTAGGACACCCTCATGTTAAAGCTTTGAACTTAATGGTACCAGGTGTTGTGTTTGAGAATAAGGATTGTGAAGCTTGCATTTTAGGCAAGCATTGTAGAACTGTGTTTCAAAAGTCTACTACTGTTTATGATAATTGCTTTGATCTAATTCATTCAGATGTATGGACTGCCCCTTGCTTATCTAGAGATAGTTATAAGTATTTTGTCACATTCATTGATGAAAAATCCAAATACACCTGGTTAACCTTAATTCAGACCAAAGATAGGGTACTTGATGCATTTAGGAATTTTCAAACTTATGTAACTAACCATTATCATGCTAAGATTAAAATTTTGAGATCAGATAATGGAGGAGAGTACACGAGTCATGCATTCAAGCAACACCTATCACAACATGGGATTCTACATCAAACAAGCTGTCCTTATACTCCACAGCAAAATGGAGTGGCTGAGAGGAAGAATAGGCATCTCATGGAAGTGGCAAGGTCACTTATGTTTCAGAGTAATGTTCCAAAGAGATTTTGGAGTGATGCGGTTGCCACTGCTTGTTACCTGATAAACAGAACTCCAACCAAAGTTCTGAATGAGAAGGCTCCATTTGAAGTTCTGAACAGGTACAAGCCAGCTCTTGATTACTTGCGAGTCTTTGGATGCCTATGCTTTGTCCTCAAACCAGGAGAGATGATCAACAAGCTAGAAGCAAGAAGCACTAAGGCTGTGTTCATAGGATACTCAGCTACACAGAAAGGATACAAATGCTATGATCCTATAGCAAGGAGAGTTCTTGTATCTAGAGATGTGAAGTTCTTGGAAGATAGAGGATACTATGAAGAAAAGAATCAAGAAGACCTGAAGGACTTAACATCAGACAAGGCCACCACCTTGCGGATCATTCTTGAAGGTCTTGGAATCAGTACATCCCAGGATCCGAGGAATCACGCAACTACACCTCCTGAAGTTGGTTCACCATCCCACCTTGATCATGAGGGAGGAGAGGAGCATGAGGAGCCTATGCAAGAGGCCAACCAAGATGAAGGAGGAGTAGAGAATGAAGGAGAAGAGAGCATAGGCTCGGATGGTCATGGACATGATCATGGTGTGACACAAACACCTTCTCAAGATGAAGTGGTAGAAGAACAACAGGAAGAAGAACCAGTTGTGCAGCCACTAAGAAGGAGTACAAGGATAAGGAAGGATCCTTCCAGTTGGGTAAACACGAGAGTGTACTACAATGCCCAAGCTGTGGAGCATCCTTCTCAAGCCGTGTGCTCCTTTGCTCAATATCCAGAAGCACATTGCGCGTTCATGGTAAACTTGGATGAGAATCACATCCCAAGAAGCTATGAAGAAGCAATGAAAGATAAAGAATGGAAGGAATCAGTTGGAGATGAGGCAGGAGCGATGATCAAGAATGATACATGGTATGAGAGTGAGTTACCAAAAGGGAAGAAGGCTGTGACTAGTAGATGGATATTCACAATCAAGTACAAAGCGGATGGAAAGGTTGAGAGGAAGAAGTCAAGACTAGTTGCAAGAGGGTTCACTCAAACTTATGGAGAAGATTACATAGAAACCTTTGCACCAGTAGCTAAACTCCACACAATCCGGATTGTACTAAGCTTGGCTGTGAATCTTGGATGGGGGTTATGGCAAATGGATGTGAAGAATGCGTTTCTACAAGGTGAACTTGAGGATGAAGTGTATATGCATCCACCTCCAGGCCTTGAACACTTAGTAAAGAGTGGGAATGTACTGAGATTGAAGAAAGCCATCTATGGACTGAAGCAATCACCAAGGGCTTGGTACAACAAGTTGAGCACTACTCTGAATGGCCGAGGCTTCAAGAAGTCTGAACTAGATCACACTCTCTTCACTCTCACGACTCCCTCAGGTATGATTGCTCTCCTTGTGTATGTTGATGATATCATTATCACAGGGAGTGATAAGGAAGGTATCATAGCAACCAAGGAGTTTCTTAAATCCATGTTTGAGATTAAAGACTTGGGAGAAATGAAATACTTCCTTGGAATTGAGATATGTAGATCCAAGGAAGGTTTGTTCATGTCCCAAAGGAAATATACACTTGATCTTTTGAAAGGTGCAGGTGCTTATGGAGGCAAGACAGCAAGGATGCCTATGGAGGATGGCTACAAAGTCCCACGAGAGGGGGAGATTGAAGACAGCAAACCTTATCAGGATCCTAAACTCTATAGAAAACTAGTTGGCAAATTGATTTATCTTACTATAACTAGACCTGACATCTGCTTTGCTGTGAATCAGGTGAGTCAACACATGCAAGTGCCTAAGGAACATCACTGGCACATGGTGGAGAGGATCTTGATGTATCTCAACGGCTCACCTGATCAAGGAGTATGGATGGGCTGCAATGGAAGCACTGAAGTGGTGGGATATTGTGATGCGGATTGGGCTGGTGATAGAGCAGACAGGAGATCAACCACAGGCTATTGCACATTCATTGGAGGCAACTTGGTGACTTGGAAGAGCAAGAAGCAGAAGGTAGTGTCATGTTCAAGTGCAGAAGCCGAGTATAGAGCCATGCTGAAGCTCACCAACGAGTTGGTATGGATCAAAGGCATCTTGAAGCACTTGGAGATCGATCAAGCAACTCCAATGACAATGCATTGTGACAATCAAGCTGCCATCCACATTGCATCCAACTCGGTGTTTCATGAGAGGACCAAGCACATTGAAGTTGATTGTCACAAGGTGAGGCAGATGATTGTGCTAGGGGTGATCTTGCCATGTTACACAAGGAGTGAAGATCAGCTAGCGGATGTGTTCACCAAGGCTGCAAGACAGAAGACAATGGAGTCCATTCACATCAGGTTGGGCCTCATTGATCTTGGGAAGAGAAGGAGCTAATCCCCTTAGCTGCAAGGTCTTTACTCTTTTTCCCTCATCAAAGTTTTATCCCATTGGGTTTTCTTTGGTGAGGTTTTTAATGAGGAAGATCTTGTGGCTGTCCAAGCTTAGACTTATACAAAGCTAAGCTTGAGGGGGAGTGTTGAGTTGAGCTGAATATATATATGTATGAAGAGCTAAGGAGTTGAAGAGGAAAGGAGATGAGGAAGCTTGAGAGAGTTTAGGGAGAGCATGGTACGGACGTCCGTACAAGGCCGTACAAGCCGTACAGTCCGTACCATCCAGCATCGACCAAGACTTACCTTGCATCAGCCAAGTAACACGGTAACTAAGGTAAAGGGAAGGAACTTACCTTGAGGCATCAGACCGTTTAGGGATAAGGTAGAGCGCGCCTTGACAGGCTGGAACAGCTGGAAAGGCAAGAGCATCTCGGTCCAAGATGCCAGATACTCCGCGCATGTGGAGAAGCTAATTGGCTAGTCCAAATGAGCTTATCCTCTCCTGATTGACCTCACATGCTTTAGTCTTCTCTTGATTTCGAAAACCCTTGTATGCTCTCTCTATATATTGTAACTCATCAACCCTAATGAAGATTATGCAGTTTGAGTCTCTCTAATCTCTTAGACACTATGCTTTTCTCTTAGACACTAAACAGCTCTATCTAGTCTCCTAATCTTTCACAAACTTCTCTTAATCACTTCCTAAACACTCTCTTTATTCTGTTTACTCTAAGGATCTCTTAATCTCATACTAGATGCTCAAGACCAGGAGGTGGATGCATGTATACTTCATCTTCAAGTTCACCTTGCAAGAACGCATTCTTCACATCCATTTGCCACAAATCCCACTCCAAGTTTGTTGCAATAGATAAGACAATTCGAATTGTGTGAAGCTTGGCCACTGGTGCAAAAGTATCAATGTAATCTTCCCCATAAGTTTGTGTAAATCCTCTTGCAACCAGCCTAGTCTTGCGCCTATCTATCTCCCCATTTGCAAGGTACTTGATGGTGAAGATCCATCTGCTTGAAACTGCCTTCTTCCCTTTAGGTAACTCACTCTCATACCAAGTATCATTCCTGATCATTGCATCCCTTTCATCTCCTACTGAATCTCTCCAAACCTTGTGCTTCATAGCTTCTTCATAAGATCTTGGTATCTCATTCTCATCCAAGTTACACATAAACACCATGTGCTCTTCTGGAAACTCAGCAAAGGAACACACAGCTTGAGAGGGATGCTCCACAGCCTGGGCATTGTAGTACACTCTCGTGTTTACCCAGTTGGAAGGATCCCTCCTTATCCTTGTGCTCCTCCGCAAGGTCTCAACCTGTTCTTCAGCCTGAACATTCTCTTGTGCTTCCTCTCTTAAACCAGTAGGTTCTCCCTGCTCTTTTCCAGTAGGTTCTCCCTGCTCATTTCCACCTGACTGAGCTCCACTCTCTACTTCATGTGTCTCCTCCTGATCATGCTGACCTGAATCCTCTTGGTTATGCTCCTGCTCCCCTGATTCAGATCCATTCCCCCTCTCATGATCAAGAGGAGTTGTTCCTCCAGCTTCTCCAGCTTGATTAGAAGGTCCTGTTCTTCCTGGTTCCTGATCTTGGGATAATCCTATCCCTAGCCTCTCCAACAACACCCTCAATGTTGTTGCCTTCTCTGATGGAGCTCGGGACAGATCCTCTAGGTCTTCCCATTTCTTCTCCTCATAATACCCTTTAGACTCAACAAACTTCACTTCCCTAGATACCATAACTCTCCTAGTTATTGGATCATAACATTTGTAGCCTTTCTGAGTGATTGAGTACCCAATGAACATAGCTTTAGTACTCTTTGCCTCTAGCTTGTTCCTTCTTTCTCCGGGAATCATCACATAACATAAGCACCCAAAGACTCTCAAATGATCAATGTGTGGCTTGGCCTTGTTTAATACTTCAAAGGGAGACAGTTTCTTCAATACACGGGTTGGCACTCTATTGATGAGATAGCAAGCAGTCTGAACAGCATCACTCCAAAACCTCTTAGGGACATTCATGTGGAACATGATTGATCTCGCAACCTCCATCAAATGTCTGTTCTTCCTCTCAGCCACCCCATTTTGTTGTGGTGTGTAAGGACAGCTAGTTTGTTGCACAATCCCATGCTTTGCAAGATGACTCTTGAAAGCATTGCTAGTGTATTCTCCTCCATTATCAGACCTCAGAATCTTCACAGTGGCATTGTACTGGTTAGTAACATATGCTTGGAAGTTCATGAAGGCTTCCAGGACTCTGTCTTTGGAGGGAATCATGGTGATCCATGTGTACTTGGACTTCTCATCAATGAAAGTCACAAAGTACTTATGGCTGTCTCTAGACATACAGGGAGCTGTCCACACGTCTGAATGCACCAGATCAAAGCAATTCTCATATATGGTTTCTGATGTTGGGAAGACAGTTCTACAGTGCTTTCCAAGTATACAAGCTTCACACTCCAAGTGATTGAACGCCATACTTGGTAGAATCAGTTCAATTGCCTTGGCATGAGGATGTCCCAGCCTTGCATGCCATGTGAGATTATCACACCTATCCGTTGTGCTGCTTAAACACACAGACTCCACAGGACTAGGCGCCTCAGTTGTTTGGAGATGATAGAGCTGATGCTTGCTGTCTCCTCTGCCAATAACTCTTCCAGTCTTCAAATCCTGGAACTCAACTTCATTTGGTCTGAAAACCACTTGACAATCCAGATCAACTGTAGCCTTCTTAACTGAGATTAGATTGGATGTAAACTGAGGTAGGTAGAAGGCAGTGGAGTTCTTCTCAAACAGCTTGAGGTTTCCCACTCCTTCTATTGGGATCCTGGTACCATTGGCTATCATGACACTCCCTGTTGCTGCTTTAACCTCACTGATTAGTCTCTTGTCACTGATCATGTGGTGTGTTGCTCCAGAGTCAATGATGATGGGTTTAGATGTGGATGCTTTGGCAGGAGCACCCAGACTCCGGGTCGTAGCCAAAGCATACACATGCTTAACCAACTCATCCCATTCCTTCTTTGTCACACACTCATCTGCCCTCTTGGTATCCATTCCTCTCATATCCGCACTGTCTCCTACTGTTTCTCCCATGTAAGCTGAGTATGAACACTCTCCTATAACCATCTGCTGAAGTACATCCTTGATTCTCTTCAAGATCACACTCATCCTGTCACTCAAGTGCTCAGACTCGCTATCCTTTCTCCATGCCCTTCTCTTCATTAACCACTCCTTAGAAAGTTTTCTCAACCTTCCCCTCTTACAGCTTGTACCTCCCTTCCATCTTTCTGGCTTCCTGTTCATTTCCCACACATCACAAGTATATTTAACAAGCTCACATACCTCTTCCATAAGGAAGCTGAAGATCACATCTTGCTTCCTCCTTTCTTGACACCATCTCGGATTTGATGTGTGTCTTCACCACATCTAGCTCTGACCATACTTCTCTCAGCCTTCCCACAAGCTGATAACACTCATCCTTTCCTTGTCTCAAGCCGCGGATCACCCCTCTGTCCTCAATGACTCTCACAAGCTTGGACTTGCCTAAAGTTGCTTCAATCTCACTCTTTGTAGTGTTTCCTTGAACAACTTCATTTCCCAGCTTCAGACCTCTTGTCTGACCTTCTTCAGTAGCCATTTCCATGAAAGGTTTCCCCTTTCCATGACTACTCCATAACCCACAGCTTTCCAAAGCTCTTTTAGCCCACCTTGACCACTCGCCATGCCTCTCCTCTTCAGTCTTCACAGTTGACTCAGGTCTGTGCTCCATTTCCATGTTGAGATGATTTGGATTCACCAGAACCTCTCACGCCACCAAGATAATGAAACCCAGAAGTTAAGAACACCAAGAACACTCAAGAACACTCAAGAACACTCAAGATTTTTAAGAAAAAGGAATCACACTCTCCCACTTTGCGCAACCTGGCTCTGATACCATATACACTTTTGTGTATTAGAGCATGATTCAACTAATCAGGGATAATCAGATGAGAAGATTGTTGAGTTGAGTTGATTATATTGGTATGGAGAGAAGAGGAGTTGAAGAGGAGAAGAGATGGAGAAGCTTAGGGGGTTTGGGTGTGAATGGTACGGACGTCCGTACAAGGCCGTACATGGCCGTACCGTCCGTACCAAAGGCCTCGACCAAAACTTACCCAACTCGACCAAGTGAAACGGTAACAAGGGAGTGTTACCTTGGGGACTTAAGGAGAAGGGATTAGACCGTTGAGTGGATAAGGGAAGAGCGTGCCAGGCTGGAACAGGCTGTAAAGAGGCAAAGCGTGTGAGCCTTACCATCCAATCATCCGGAAAGCAACCTTGACTCTACATGCTTCAATAGTGCCCATTTCGCCTCTTGTAAACCCTAATGTCTTCTATATAAATATGTAACCTCACTCATTAATAAGATCAGCCAGTTCGAGTCTCTCTAATCTCTTAGACTATGGTTTTCTCTTAGACACTAAACGGCTCTTCCTAGTCTCTTAATCTTTCACAAACTTCTCTTAATCACTTCCTAAACACTCTCTTTACTCTAATCACTCTAAAGATCTCTTAATCTCATATGGTATCAGAGCCAGGTTCATTTGAATCTGGGGTTTGATCTTTAGAGAGTTACAAGCTGAACGTCTTTGAAGCTACACGCGAGTAGTCTTGAAGGTGTTGAAGCTGTGGTTCGTTCTAGTTGAAGCTGTGCTACGTTCTGTGGGTTTGCGTGATTCTAGACTCAAGGTTGGTGTGTACAAGATCCAAGATACAAGTTTTCAAGTCAAGCAAAGATGGAACAGGGGATGAACATGAGGATGAAGGTAGCGGTTACTTTCAAAGGTAGCAACTACCTTGTGTGGTCTCGGATGGTGAAGACTGCGGTGGGAAGTAAGGGTTTGTGGGGGCACATCACAACAGGGGAGGCTCCGAAACTCATTACTCAGGGAGGAGATCAAGAAGAGGTCTCCAATGAAGCGGCTGTGGAGAAATGGCAACAAGAAGACATGCTGGTGATGACGGTTCTACACGCATCCTTGGACCCAGCTATCTTGGATGCCTACAGCTACTGTGAATCAGCCAAGGAGCTGTGGGACACGCTGAAGAAGGTGTATGGGAACATTTCCAACCTCAGCCGTGTGTTTGAAGTGAAGCTAGCGATCAACCGTCTGGCACAAGAGGACATGGAGTTCACTAAGCACTTGGGGAGGTTCAGGTCCTTATGGTCAGAGCTGGAGATGCTGAGGCCGAGCACAACTGATCCAGATCAGTTGAATGAGAGGCGCGAGCAAGACAAGGTATTTGGTCTGCTTCTCACACTGAACCCGGCCTACACCCAGCTCATCCAGCACATGTTAAGGTCAGACAAGCTTCTGGACCTTGAGGAGGTGTGTGCACAAATCCAAAGGGAGCAGGGATCTATGGGTTTGTTTGGAGGAAAGGGGGAGCTCTCTCTTGCCAATCAAGCAGCTCATGAGGATTCAACCGAGGCTCCACAAGCAAACAAGGCGGCTCACGGGAAGTACGAGGACAGGAAGTTCAATGGCAACTGTGATCATTGCAAGAAGCATGGTCATAAGAAGAGCCAATGCTGGATACTGCACCCACACCTCAAGCCGGCCAAGTTCATGAAGGAGCGTGAGGGAAGGGCAAATGTGACTGAAGGTTCAAGTGGAGCTGGCACCAGCAAGATCAGTGAAGTGGATGGGCTTGGAGGCAATGATGGGAATGGGAAGTCTCTGGTGGCTTACACAGGCGCTTCAAGCTCCCGCAGCAATGATGACTACATCAAGAGATCAGACCTTGATGCCCTCTTCAAAATGCTAAAGGAAAACGGTAACACTTACGGTTATTCCTTTGGAGCTTCTATGATTGCATATAAGGATGATCACTTGATTAGAGAACTAGTAGAACGGTTAGAAGCTAGGAATGGGTATAGACATGCTTACATTGCTAGAACTGATAAGATGCATCCATCACTTAGTAATCTATGCCATAATGCTAAACGAGTAAGTAAACCATTGATTGTTGATTCTGGTGCATCACATCATATGATAAGTGATGAAAACTTGATTAAGGATATAGAACCTACACATGGTCATGTGATGATAGCAAATGGGGATAAGATACCCATTAGAGGAATAGGAAAGCTTAAGCTGTTTAACAAAGAATCTAGAGCTTTTTACATGCCTGAATTCACATCAAACCTATTATCAGTGAAGAAATGTACTAATGATTTACAATGCAATGTTATCTTTAGTCCTAATGATGTGAAGTTTCAGGATATTGAGAGCAGCAGATTGATTGGGAAAGGGGTGACTAAGGGAGATCTCTATATGCTTGAAGAACTCACTTCTGTTCCTGATTATAGTTGCTCGTTTACTTCTGCTTCTTTGTTGAATAAAAATGCATTGTGGCATGCTAGAGTAGGACACCCTCATGTTAAAGCTTTGAACTTAATGGTACCAGGTGTTGTGTTTGAGAACAAGGATTGTGAAGCTTGTATTTTAGGCAAGCATTGTAGAACTGTGTTTCAAAAGTCTACTACCGTTTATGATAATTGCTTTGATCTAATTCACTCTGATGTGTGGACTGCCCCTTGCCTATCTAGAGATAGTTATAAGTACTTTGTCACATTCATTGATGAAAAATCCAAATACACCTGGTTAACCTTAATTCAGACCAAAGATAGGGTACTTGATGCATTTAGGAACTTTCAAACTTATGTAACTAACCATTATCATGCTAAGATTAAAATTTTGAGATCAGATAATGGAGGGGAGTACACGAGTCATGCATTCAAGCAACACCTATCACAACATGGGATCCTACATCAAACAAGCTGTCCTTATACTCCACAGCAAAATGGAGTAGCTGAGAGGAAGAATAGGCATCTCATGGAAGTGGCAAGGTCACTTATGTTTCAGAGTAATGTTCCAAAGAGATTTTGGAGTGATGCGGTTGCCACTGCTTGTTACCTAATAAACAGAACCCCAACCAAAGTTCTGAATGAGAAGGCTCCATTTGAAGTTCTGAACAGGTACAAGCCAGCTCTTGATTATTTGCGAGTCTTTGGGTGCCTATGCTTTGTACTCAAACCAGGAGAGATGATCAACAAGCTAGAAGCAAGGAGTACTAAGGCTGTGTTCATAGGATACTCAACTACACAGAAAGGATACAAATGCTATGATCCTATAGCAAGGAGAGTTCTTGTATCTAGAGATGTGAAGTTCTTGGAAGATAGAGGATACTATGAAGAAAAGAATCAAGAAGACCTGAAGGATTTAACATCAGACAAGGCCACCACCTTGCGGATCATTCTTGAAGGTCTTGGAATCAGTACATCCCAGGATCCAAGGAATCACGCAACTACACCTCCTGAAGTTGGTTCACCATCCCACCTTGATCATGAGGGAGGAGAGGAGCATGAGGAGCCTATGCAAGAGGCCAACCAAGATGAAGGAGGAGTAGAGAATGAAGGAGAAGAGAGCATAGGCTCGGATGGTCATGGACATGATCATGGTGTGACACAAACACCTTCTCAAAATGAAGTGGTAGAAGAACAACAGGAAGAAGAACCGGTTGTGCAGCCACTGAGAAGGAGTACAAGGATAAGGAAGGATCCTTCCAGTTGGGTAAACACAAGAGTGTACTACAATGCCCAAGCTGTGGAGCATCCTTCTCAAGCCGTGTGCTCCTTTACTCAATATCCAGAAGCACATTGCGCTTTCATGGTAAACTTGGATGAGAATCACATCCCAAGAAGCTATGAAGAAGCAATGAAAGATAAAGAATGGAAGGAATCAGTTGGAGATGAGGCAGGAGCAATGATCAAGAATGATACATGGTATGAAAGTGAGTTACCAAAAGGGAAGAAGGCTGTGACTAGTAGATGGATATTCACAATCAAGTACAAAGCGGATGGAAAGATTGAGAGGAAGAAGTCAAGGCTAGTTGCAAGAGGTTTCACTCAAACTTATGGAGAAGACTACATAGAAACCTTTGCACCAGTAGCTAAACTCCACACAATCCGGATTGTACTGAGCTTAGCTGTGAATCTTGGATGGGGGTTATGGCAAATGGATGTGAAGAATGCGTTTCTACAAGGTGAACTTGAGGATGAAGTGTATATGCATCCACCTCCAGGCCTTGAACACTTAGTGAAGAGTGGAAATGTGTTGAGGCTGAAGAAAGCCATCTATGGGCTGAAGCAATCACCAAGAGCTTGGTACAACAAGTTGAGTACTACTCTGAATGGCCGAGGCTTCAAGAAGTCTGAACTAGATCACACCCTCTTCACACTCACGACTCCCTCAGGTATGATTGCACTTCTTGTGTATGTTGATGATATCATTATCACAGGGAGTGATAATAATGAGATCCTAGGACCCTTCTCTGGATGGTTTGGATAGATCCTTGCATAAACGAATCAAAGACTCAAGTTTATCAAGGCTGTGGATCGAATGGTGACACAAGAGGCTGCGGAAAGGCTCCTTGATACTCCTAGACTTAGATCGGATATGACACACCTTTCTAAAGCCCTTGGGCGTTGGATATTACACACCAACAGACTGGATACTACACACCAGACACTCTCTTAACTCGTGAAAGCAAGGGAGAAGAAAACACAAAGGTTTAAATGAAAGAAAACTTGATAGATACTAGGGTTGCCGAGTTACACATATATATAGTGAAAGGCTTGGAACAGGCTCCAAGCATTTCGAAATTAAAGGAACAGGCTCCTCCAATTAATGTAGAAGTAAAGACACAACTTAGATAGAGTTTTCGAAAATGAAAGACATAAATACTTAGAAATAAAGATAGCATAAGGTTCTTCATGTGGTTTGGTCCGAGAGTATCAACTAGGTGATAAGATAGCAAGACTATGGCCTCGTTAAAAACCTATCATTGCAAAACCCAATGGGACAAAAACAATGATAGGAAAAGAGCACACATAGCTTGCTAGCCTAGATGATACTCAACTTGATGGTAAGATGGCTTGAATGGTGATAAGCGTATCTTGAAGTATCAAGCTTCCTCCAAGACATTCTTCTTGCTCCAAGGACTTCCTGATTAGTCCTCCAATAGCTTCTTTGAGTTTCCTAGCTCTGGCTCGAGTCATGGGACCTTTAGGAATGGTTAAGACCTCATCTTCTTCAGCTGGTTCATCTCTAAACTCGCCATCTCTATCTCCATCAGCTGGCTGGTCCATGATCATATCATCCCCTCCCTCTTGAAAAGGATTTGACCTCAAATCAGGTTCATCTGCAATAAAAGGGATCAAGTCAGTAACATTGAAGCTATTACTCACATCATACTTATCTTGGAGATCAATCTTGTAGGCATTGTTGCTGATCTTCCTTGTGATCTCAAAAGGTCCATCAATTCTTGGCATAAGCTTTGACTTCCTCTCATTAGGAAACCTCTCTTTTCTCAAATGAACCCAAACTTTATCACCCTCCTTAAAGACCATCTCACGCCTTCCTTTGTTGGCATGCTTGACATACTGCTTAGTTTTCTCTTCAATGTTGAGCCTAGCTTGCTCGTGAAGTTGTTTCACCATCTCTGCCTTCTTTTTGCCATCCAAACTGACCCTTTCACACTCAGGTAAAGGGATTAAATCCAAAGGAGAGGTGGGATTGAACCCATAAACAATTTCAAAGGGTGAAAACTTAGAAGCAGAATGCACAGCATGATTATATGCAAATTCACAATGTGGCAGATAATCTTCCCAAGATTTCAGATTCTTTTTAATGAATGCACGCAAGAGTGTTCCTAGAGTTCTATTAACTACTTCAGTCTGTCCATCAGTTTGCGGATGACAAGTAGTGGAGAACAACAACTTAGTGCCTAGCTTAGACCAAAGAGTTTTCCAAAAATAACTAAGAAACTTAGTATCCCTATCAGAAACTATGGTCCTAGGCATACCATGTAAACGCACAATCTCCTTAAAGAACAGGTTAGCTACATGCAATGCATCATCAGTTTTATGACATGCTATGAAATGTGCCATTTTTGAGAACCTGTCAACAACAACAAAGATAGAATCCTTCCCAGTCCTAGTTCTAGGCAATCCAACAATGAAATCCATAGATATGTCATTCCAAGGATGATAAGGAATAGGGAGAGGAGTATACAAACCGTGAGACTGAACCTTAGACTTAGCTTGCTTGCAAGTTGCACATCTCTCACATAGTTTCTCCACATCACTTTTCATCCGAGGCCAAAAGAAATGATCCTGCAAGGTTTTAAGAGTCTTTGCAATACCAAAGTGACCCATGAGACTTCCTCCATGTGATTCCCTAACAAACAAATCTCTCAAAGAGCAATTAGGCACACACAGTCTATTATCATAAAAGAGGAATCCATCATGTCTAAAATAATGTCCAGCAGCAAATTTCTCACAAGAGTTATAAGCTTCTTTAAAATCTGGATCAGATTCATACATCTCTTTAATCTGCTCAAAACCTAACAACTTAGCATCAAGAGTGTTTAAGAGAACATACCTTCGAGATAGTGCATCAGCAACTATGTTTTCTTTACCTTGTTTGTACTTGATGACATAAGGAAATGTCTCAATGAACTCAACCCACCTTGCGTGTCTTTTGCTGAGCTTGTTCTGTCCTTTCAAGTACTTGAGAGACTCATGATCCGTGTGTATCACAAACTCCTTGGGCCACAAGTAATGCTGCCAAGTCTGCAAAGCTCTCACCAAGGCATACAATTCCTTATCATAAGTTGCATAGTTGAGAGTGGCGCCTCCAAGCTTCTCACTGAAATAAGCTATGGGTCTCTTCTCCTGCATAAGAACAGCACCAATTCCAATTCCTGAGGCATCACATTCAATTTCAAAAGTTTTATTGAAATCAGGAAGTATAAGAAGAGGGGCATTAGTAAGCTTCTCTTTTAGGCATTGAAAGGCAAGTTCTTGTGCTTCTCCCCATTTGAATCCAACTTCTTTCTTGATCACCTCAGTCAATGGGGCTGCTATGGTGCTAAAGTCTTTCACAAACCGTCGGTAGAAGCCAGCAAGGCCGTGAAAGCTCCTTACTTCACTTATAGTCTTTGGAATTGGCCATTCTTGAATTGCTCTCACCTTCTCCTGATCCACCTTTACTCCATCTGCACTCACAACAAAGCCTAGGAAGACCAAGTTATCCGTACAAAAAGTGCATTTCTTAAGGTTAGCAAACAGTTTTTCTTTTCTCAACACATCAAGAACAGACTTAAGATGATCTATATGCTCTCCTAGGTTCTTACTGTAAACAAGGATATCATCAAAGTATACTACCACAAACAAACCTATGAAAGATCTAAGCACATGATTCATCAATCTCATAAAAGTGCTAGGAGCATTGGTTAATCCAAAAGGCATGACTAACCACTCATACAACCCATGCTTAGTCTTAAAGGCTGTTTTCCACTCATCTCCCTCTTTCATTCTTATTTGATGATATCCACTCTTCAAATCTATCTTAGAAAAGACACTAGAACCATGCAACTCATCAAGCATATCATCTAATCTAGGAATAGGGTGGCGATACTTCACTGTTATGTTGTTGATTGCTCTACAATCAACACACATACGCCAGCTCCCATCTTTCTTTGGAACAAGGAGCACAGGCACAGCACATGGGCTCATACTTTCACGGATATGGCCTTTCTCCATCAGTTCCTCAACCTGCCTTTGTAGCTCCTTGGTTTCCACAGGATTAGTTCTGTATGCTGGTCTGTTGGGAAGAGTAGCTCCTGGTACAAAATCAATCTGATGCTCAATCCCTCGAATAGGTGGCAATCCTATGGGATTATCTTCTGGAAATACATCCTGGTATTCCTGTAAAAGAGCTGACATCTCACTCGGATACACCGGTGTACAATCAGTTAGAGACAAAAGAGATTCTTTAAAGATAAATAAGAGAACCGATTGATGAGAATAAAGAGATCTTTTGATTTCACTAGCTTTAGCATAGAAGTTGTGTTGCTTATCTGGTTTGAGATCAACCTCTTTCTTTTTCTGAAGCTGAAGCTGATCTTCATGCACTTCTTTAGGAGTTAGAGGTACCAAGACAGTTCGCTTGCCGTTGAACTCAAAAGAATGTTTGTTGGTGAAGCCATCATGGATGACACGCCTATCAAATTGCCAAGGCCTTCCCAGTAGTATGTGGCTGGCTTCCATGGGTATCACATCACAGAGAATGTCATCTTCATACCTCCCAATGGTCAAGGGTATAGAGACCTGAGTAGATACCCTCATCTCGCCCTCTTCATTAAGCCATTGCAGCCGGTAAGGTTTAGGATGCTTTTGAGCTTTCAAACCAAGCTTCTTCACCATTGTCTCGCTAGCAACATTAACACAGCTTCCACCGTCGATGATCAGGCTGCAGACCTTTCCTTGCACCAGACAACGTGTGTAGAACAAGTTCTCTCTTTGTTCTTGCTCCTCTGTTTTGTTTTGCAAACTGAGAGTTCTTCTTGCAACCAAAAGTCTACCTTGAACTGGTTCCTCCTCATGCTCAACTTCTGATAGTTCTTGATCAGTCCTTAGTTTCTCATCTTCAGATTCAAACTCTCCATTCTCCAGAAGAATCATAACTCTCTTGTTAGTACACTCATTAGCATAGTGCCCACGCCCTTGGCACTTAAAGCACTTCACATCTCTTGCACGCGAGCTTGTAGCTTCCATTTTACCCTTATCTTTGTTGTAGATGCTACTAGACTTGGATTCTTCTTTTGGCTGTGGCTTGCTCTCCTTTTGATAGCTCGGTTTATCTTCCTTAGAGGTCTGGTATCTATTGGAACCATAGCTGCCACGCGCATAACTTCTTCTCTTAACTTGCTGTTCCACCAAGATAGCTTTGTGTAGCATCTCCTCTATCTCCAAGTAGTGTTGCATCTCCACTCTATCTTGTATCTCACGGTTGAGTCCACCAAGAAATCGTGCCATGGTAGCTTCACTGTCCTCAGATACACAAGCTCTTAGCATAAGCAACTCCATCTCTTGAAAGTATTCCTCTACAGACTTTGATCCTTGTGTGAGCAGTCTCAGCTTTTGATGAAGATCACGGTGATAATGACTTGGTACAAACCTCTTGCGCATCACAGCTTTCATCTCTGCCCATGTTTCAATGGGGAATTCACCATTGCGCCTCTTGTTTGTGACCAACTGATCCCACCAGCTCAATGCATAATCATTGAACTCGGTAGCAGCTACTTGAATCTTCTTAGTCTCTGAGTAATGCTGACAGTTGAAAACGAGTTCGATCTTCTTCTCCCACTCAAGATAGGCATCTGGATCAGCTTTACCATGGAAAGGAGGGATCTTAAGCTTTAATCCTGATAGCTCATTGCGTCTATGCCTCCGGCCCTCATGATCACGTCGAGATCTTCTACTGCTACGTCTTGAACCGGAGCTATGGCTACTTCTCTCATAGAAGTTATCAGTCTCTTCTGATCCAGCATGCTCACGCTGACCTTGTCTGTTTCTTCTTTGCTCATGTCTTGAACCAGATGCTTGTCCTTGCCCATCATGCGGTCTCTGATCATACTTCTCTTCCAGTAACTTCACCATCGCTTCCATCACTTGTTTGGTGATTGCTTCTTGCAGCAATCTATTCCTTCGTACAAAGGTTTCATCATCCTCCTCAGACCCCATTGCTTCCTGATATACGAAAAACTTGAACCAGTAAGTAGTTCAAAAGAATTCAGAACTCAAGATTCAAATAAGGAAACAAAGTATTCAAACAAAGCGGCAAATGAAGATACTTGATCAACACGCGACGATTTGAATTCTATCTTTTCGAAATTGAAACAATAACAGATCAGATTCAACAGATGATGAAATGAGGTAATCAAATCCTGATCTATGATTCTAACAACAGATCGAGTCACACAATCACAAGAAACTTTCGGATCAAGCAAAACGATAACGTAATCGACAAGAATGTGAAAAGGTTTTGTTCAAAACTTGATCGAAATTCTTAGATCTATCAGTATGAGACACGAAACAATCAGATCTAGCAATCCTGATAATGAAACAAGCAGATCAAGTGAGAATAAACACACAAGAACCGATTGATCAAAAATATGAATCGACAAAGAGTAGATCTTAAGAAATCGCAAAAGAGAAATCGAAACTCCCCTTCCAGAGTGCTCTGATACCACTTAATGAGATCCTAGGACCCTTCTCTGGATGGTTTGGATAGATCCTTGCATAAACGAATCAAAGACTCAAGTTTATCAAGGCTGTGGATCGAATGGTGACACAAGAGGCTGCGGAAAGGCTCCTTGATACTCCTAGACTTAGATCGGATATGACACACCTTTCTAAAGCCCTTGGGCGTTGGATATTACACACCAACAGACTGGATACTACACACCAGACACTCTCTTAACTCGTGAAAGCAAGGGAGAAGAAAACACAAAGGTTTAAATGAAAGAAAACTTGATAGATGCTAGGGTTGCCGAGTTACACATATATATAGTGAAAGGCTTGGAACAGGCTCCAAGCATTTCGAAATTAAAGGAACAGGCTCCTCCAATTAATGTAGAAGTAAAGACACAACTTAGATAGAGTTTTCGAAAATGAAAGACATAAATACTTAGAAATAAAGATAGCATAAGGTTCTTCATGTGGTTTGGTCCGAGAGTATCAACTAGGTGATAAGATAGCAAGACTATGGCCTCGTTAAAAACCTATCATTGCAAAACCCAATGGGACAAAAACAATGATAGGAAAAGAGCACACATAGCTTGCTAGCCTAGATGATACTCAACTTGATGGTAAGATGGCTTGAATGGTGATAAGCGTATCTTGAAGTATCAAGCTTCCTCCAAGACATTCTTCTTGCTCCAAGGACTTCCTGATTAGTCCTCCAATAGCTTCTTTGAGTTTCCTAGCTCTGGCTCGAGTCATGGGACCTTTAGGAATGGTTAAGACCTCATCTTCTTCAGCTGGTTCATCTCTAAACTCGCCATCTCTATCTCCATCAGCTGGCTGGTCCATGATCATATCAGATAAGGAAGGTATCATAGCAACCAAGGAGTTTCTTAAATCCATGTTTGAGATTAAAGACTTGGGAGAAATGAAATACTTTCTTGGAATTGAGATATGTAGATCCAAGGAAGGTTTGTTCATGTCCCAAAGGAAGTATACACTTGATCTTTTGAAAGGTGCAGGTGCTTATGGAGGCAAGACAGCAAGGATGCCTATGGAGGATGGCTACAAAGTCCCACGAGAGGGGGAGATTGAAGACAGCAAACCTTATCAGGATCCTAAACTCTATAGAAAACTAGTTGGCAAATTGATTTATCTCACTATAACTAGACCTGACATTTGTTTTGCTGTGAATCAGGTGAGTCAACACATGCAAGTACCTAAGGAACATCATTGGCGCATGGTGGAAAGGATCTTGATGTATCTCAACGGCTCACCTGATCAAGGAGTATGGATGGGCTGCAATGGAAGCACTGAAGTGGTGGGATACTGTGATGCGGATTGGGCTGGTGATAGAGCAGACAGGAGATCAACCACAGGCTATTGCACATTCATTGGAGGCAACTTGGTGACTTGGAAGAGTAAGAAGCAGAAGGTGGTGTCTTGCTCAAGTGCAGAAGCTGAGTATAGAGCTATGCTGAAGCTCACCAACGAGTTAGTATGGATCAAAGGCATCTTGAAGCATTTGGAGATTGATCAAGCCACGCCAATGACCATGCATTGTGACAACCAAGCAGCTATCCACATAGCCTCCAACTCGGTGTTCCATGAGAGAACCAAGCACATTGAAGTTGATTGCCACAAGGTGAGGCAGATGATCATCTTAGGAGTCATCTTGCCATGCTACACAAGAAGTGAAGATCAGTTAGCGGATGTGTTCACCAAGGCTGCAAGGCAGAAGACAATGGAGTCCATTCACATACGGTTGGGCCTCATTGATCTTGGGAAGAGAAGGAGCTGATCCCCTTGGCTGTGAGGTCTTTACTCTTTTTCCCTTATCAAGGTTTTATCCCAATGGGTTTTCCTTGGTAAGGTTTTTAATGAGGAAGATCTCATAGCTATCCAAGCTTAGGCTTTCACAAAGCTAAGCTTGAGGGGGAGTGTTGAGTTGAGTTGATTATATTGGTATGGAGAGAAGAGGAGTTGAAGAGGAGAAGAGATGGAGAAGCTTAGGGGGTTTGGGTGTGAATGGTACGGACGTCCGTACAAGGCCGTACATGGCCGTACCGTCCGTACCAAAGGCCTCGACCAAAACTTACCCAACTCGACCAAGTGAAACGGTAACAAGGGAGTGTTACCTTGGGGACTTAAGGAGAAGGGATTAGACCGTTGAGTGGATAAGGGAAGAGCGTGCCAGGCTGGAACAGGCTGTAAAGAGGCAAAGCGTGTGAGCCTTACCATCCAATCATCCGGAAAGCAACCTTGACTCTACATGCTTCAATAGTGCCCATTTCGCCTCTTGTAAACCCTAATGTCTTCTATATAAATATGTAACCTCACTCATTAATAAGATCAGCCAGTTCGAGTCTCTCTAATCTCTTAGACTATGGTTTTCTCTTAGACACTAAACGGCTCTTCCTAGTCTCTTAATCTTTCACAAACTTCTCTTAATCACTTCCTAAACACTCTCTTTACTCTAATCACTCTAAAGATCTCTTAATCTCATAAAGATTAAAGAGATTAAGAGATTTTAGTGAGAGAATAGAGAGAGAGGCTCAAAACTCCATTAGATTGATTAATGAGAGAGTTTACAACACATATAGATTAGGGATACATAATTTCGTCCAGGTTCAGTCTAGCTAGGATAAGAGGCATGTGTAGTCAAAGATGCTTGATTCAAACTAGCCAATAAGGTTCCTCACATGCTTGGGAATCTTGCTTTAGCTTTCAAGCTGGTGCCAGCCTGTCTAAAGCTCTCTAGCCTTGACCAGACCTTATCCAAACTCCTCCTTGCTTATCCAGACTCCTCCTGGCGTGTTTCACTCTCCAAATGGATGCAAGGTAACTTCCCAAGTCTTTTACCTCAGTTACCACAGTAACAATAAAGTTACTGTGGTAAATCTCCAAAGTTACTGCCTGCTCCAAATCCCTTCCTCTATCCATGTATCAACTCTTCATCTCCTCATCTTAACAGTTTGTGACCAACTGATCCCACCAGCTCAATGCATAATCATTGAACTCGGTAGCAGCTACTTGAATCTTCTTAGTCTCTGAGTAATGCTGACAGTTGAAAACGAGTTCGATCTTCTTCTCCCACTCAAGATAGGCATCTGGATCAGCTTTACCATGGAAAGGAGGGATCTTAAGCTTTAATCCTGATAGCTCATTGCGTCTATGCCTCCGGCCCTCATGATCACGTCGAGATCTTCTACTGCTACGTCTTGAACCGGAGCTATGGCTACTTCTCTCATAGAAGTTATCAGTCTCTTCTGATCCAGCATGCTCACGCTGACCTTGTCTGTTTCTTCTTTGCTCATGTCTTGAACCAGATGCTTGTCCTTGCCCATCATGCGGTCTCTGATCATACTTCTCTTCCAGTAACTTCACCATCGCTTCCATCACTTGTTTGGTGATTGCTTCTTGCAGCAATCTATTCCTTCGCACAAAGGTTTCATCATCCTCCTCAGACCCCATTGCTTCCTGATACACGAAAAACTTGAACCAGTAAGTAGTTCAAAAGAATTCAGAACTCAAGATTCAAATAAGGAAACAAAGTATTCAAACAAAGCGGCAAATGAAGATACTTGATCAACACGCGACGATTTGAATTCTATCTTTTCGAAATTGAAACAATAACAGATCAGATTCAACAGATGATGAAATGAGGCAATCAAATCCTGATCTATGATTCTAACAACAGATCGAGTCACACAATCACAAGAAACTTTCGGATCAAGCAAAACGATAACGTAATCGACAAGAATGTGAAAAGGTTTTGTTCAAAACTTGATCGAAAATCTTAGATCTATCAGTATGAGACACGAAACAATCAGATCTAGCAATCCTGATAATGAAACAAGCAGATCAAGTGAGAATAAACACACAAGAACCGATTGATCAAAAATATGAATCGACAAAGAGTAGATCTTAAGAAATCGCAAAAGAGAAATCGAAACTCCCCTTCCTGAGTGCTCTGATACCACTTAATGAGATCCTAGGACCCTTCTCTGGATGGTTTGGATAGATCCTTGCATAAACGAATCAAAGACTCAAGTTTATCAAGGCTGTGGATCGAATGGTGACACAAGAGGCTGCGGAAAGGCTCCTTGATACTCCTAGACTTAGATCGGATATGACACACCTTTCTAAAGCCCTTGGGCGTTGGATATTACACACCAACAGACTGGATACTACACACCAGACACTCTCTTAACTCGTGAAAGCAAGGGAGAAGAAAACACAAAGGTTTAAATGAAAGAAAACTTGATAGATGCTAGGGTTGCCGAGTTACACATATATATAGTGAAAGGCTTGGAACAGGCTCCAAGCATTTCGAAATTAAAGGAACAGGCTCCTCCAATTAATGTAGAAGTAAAGACACAACTTAGATAGAGTTTTCGAAAATGAAAGACATAAATACTTAGAAATAAAGATAGCATAAGGTTCTTCATGTGGTTTGGTGATATGATCATGGACCGGCACAAGGATGGAGATAAAGAGTTCAAAGACCAATCAAGGGAAGAAGATGATGCCTTAGTCATTCCACCAGGTCCCATCACTCGCGCCAAAGCTAGAAGACTCAAAGAAGCTGTTGGAAGTCTACTTATGATCTCATGGAAGCAAGAAGACGGTCTTGATGGACGTTTGATCAATCAAGACACTCTTATCACCATTCAAGCAATGGTTTCAAACTGATCATCATCTAAGCAAGTGCTTGTGTGTGCTCTTTTCCTAGCCTTTGGTTTTGTCCCATTGGGTTTTCCAAAGGAAGGTTTTTAATGAGGCCACAAGTTACTTACATAAACCTTAGATGATGTATCACGGTTCCACCTTAGGTTATTTTTAAACTATGGTTTTTATTTCATGTTTTAAAAACTCTTTTCGAATTTGAATAAGTCTTTAGTCTTTGTTGTAGTTCCAAGGGAGCCTGTTCCCTTTAATGATCTCGAGAATATGGAGCCTGTTCCATACTTCTCTATATAAGTTTGTTTGCGTTCTCTCTTTTAAACACAATCCTTTTTCTACAAATCTATCAGATTTCTTTGTTCTCTCTTTACTTCTCATCAAGTCTTGAGTGAATCTCGTTGGTGTGTCATATCCAACAACTAAGGGTGT
This sequence comes from Brassica napus, assembly GCF_020379485.1. Lineage (NCBI taxonomy): Eukaryota > Viridiplantae > Streptophyta > Magnoliopsida > Brassicales > Brassicaceae > Brassica > Brassica napus. Next base: position 327,290 of record NW_026014699.1, read on the forward strand.
CTATTTTGGTGTGTAATATCCAAGCTAGTCATCTAGGAGTATCAAGGAGCCATTCCGCAACTCTTTGTGTCACCAAACGATCCATCACCTTGATAAACTTGAGTCTCTGATTCGTTTATACAAGGATCTATCCAATTCAATCCAAAGAAGCATCCTAGGAGTTCATTAAGTGGTATCAGAGCTGCTTTGGATTGGGAAGTTTTCGATTTCTCTTCTGTTTCAAATAAACTTTTCAACTTCTTTGATTACCATTGATAGATCTGCGATCTGTTGTTGTTTCTCGTATCATCTGAGTAGCATATCACCTGATTGCTAATCGTCTGTGTTGAATCCTATTAGATCTAAGTGTTCTTATCATATTTTGAATCAAACTCATCCGATCCGTGTGAAGGAAGTAATCGAATCGCTTGATCTGTCGAATCACTTGCTGAATAACTTGATTTGTGTTGTTTCTGTGATAGATCTGTTCTTATTTGTCTTGAATCTGATCTGCATAAATCCAAAATTGATAGATCTAATCTTAGTCTTGTCGATTTGAATTCTCTAATCCGTGATCTGCAAGTTTTCTATCTTTTGAATCTTTTGAAAGTTGTTTCCGCGTCGACTAATTGTTCTGATTTGATTCTTGTGAACATCTTACTTGTTTGAGTGTTTTCTGAATCAGGTACCATGGTGAGAGAGTCGGAAGATGAAGCAGAACTCGTGAGACAGAACAAGTTATTGAGAGATCAGATGACTGAGCAATTAAACCAAACGATGATCACTACCGTTGCTGATATGATCAAGAGCAGTATGAAGGAACTTCGCGATGAAATAAGGCAAGAGATAAGGCAAGCTACGGGCCAAGGTCATAGCAATGAGTCTAGACGAGAAAGACGTGATGAAACCCCGAGAGAGCATGCTGAATCACAAGAAACAGACCACTACTATGAGCGTAACCGAGCCACGCACAGCAGTTCCTCTTCTAGAGATAGTAGAAGGAGACATAGAAGAGATCATGATGAAAGGAGAACTTACAGAGATGATCTTGCTGGTTTAAAGCTGAAGATACCTCCTTTCCATGGCAAAGTTGATCCGGATGCTTACTTGGAATGGGAAAAGAAGATGGAGTTGGTGTTTAACTGTAAGCACTACACCAATGCCCAAAGGATTCAGATAGCAGCAACTGAGTTCCATGACTATGCGCTGAGTTGGTGGGACCAGCTTGTGACTACCAGGAGACTTAACCAAGAGTATCCCGTTGAAACATGGCACGAGATGAAGGCTCTCATGCGTAAAAGATTTGTGCCAAATCACTATCATCGCGACTTGCACCAGAAGTTAAGAAGACTCACCCAAGGATCTCGATCTGTTGAAGAATACTATCAAGACATGGAGCTGTTGATGCTGAGAGCTCGTGTTTCTGAAGATAAAGAAGCTACTATGGCTAGGTTCTTAGGAGGTCTCAACCGAGAGATACAAGATAATGTTGAGATGCAGCACTATGTGGAGATAGAAGAGATGCTTCACAAAGCTATACTAGTTGAGCAACAAGTTAAGAGGAAGGGCCATTCTCATTCTCGTTACAACACCAGACTTCAGGGAACTAAAGAAGAAAAGTCTAGCTATCAAAAGGAAAGCAAACCGCAACTGAAAGAAGACTCAAAGCCAAATTCCTTTTACAGCAAGGATAAAGGAAAGGCCGAGGTTTCAAGTGCAAGAGCTAGAGATGTTAAGTGCTTTAAGTGTCAGGGTAGAGGCCATTATGCAAATGAGTGCACCAATAAAAGAATCATGATTCTTCTTGAGAATGGAGAGTATGAATCTGAGGATGAGCTTTCAGAGTCTGAGTGTAAGGCGCTTATTGAAGAAGAATATGAAGAAGAACCCGTGAAAGGAAGGTTATTGGTGGCTAGAAGAACTTTGAGTTTGCAAAGTAAAGCTGAAGAGCAAGAACAGAGAGAGAATCTATTCTACACTCGGTGCCTTGTGCAAGGAAAGGTCTGTAGTCTTATCATTGATGGAGGAAGTTGTGTGAATGTAGCTAGTGAAACTATGGTAAAGAAGCTTGGCCTCCAAGTACAGAAACATCCAAAGCCCTACCGGCTTCAATGGTTGAATGAAGAAGGAGAAATGAGGGTTTCTAGTCAGGTTTCGGTTCCCATTGCAATTGGAAGGTATGAGGATGAGGTTCTCTGTGATGTATTGCCTATGGAAGCTGGACATATCCTTCTTGGTCGGCCATGGCAATCAGATAGACGAGTGATACATGATGGCTACACCAACAAGCACACGTTTGAGTTCAAAGGAAAGAAGACTGTGCTGGTTCCTCTAACACCAAAGGAAGTTCATCAAGATCAACTGCAGCTACAAAAGAAGAAAGAAATAGACCTCAAACCTGAATCAAAGAAGCAGCATAGTCTCTATGCCAAATCGGGTGAAATCAAAAGAACTCTCAATGCTCATCAATCTATTCTTTTACTTATCTTTAAAGAGTCTCTTTTGAATGTTACTGACCCAACACCGGTATATCCGAGTGAAATTAAGTGTCTTTTACAGGAATTTGAAGATGTATTTCCTGAAGATAATCCAATTGGTCTTCCACCTCTTAGAGGGATTGAGCATCAGATTGATTTTGTTCCTGGTTCTACACTTCCAAATAGGCCAGCTTATAGGACTAATCCCGTGGAGACTAAAGAACTGCAAAAACAAGTTGAGGAGTTGATGGCAAAGGGGCATATCCGTGAGAGCATGAGCCCATGTGCAGTACCAGTGCTTCTTGTGCCTAAGAAAGATGGAAGCTGGCGCATGTGTGTTGATTGTAGAGCCATCAACAACATCACTGTAAAGTATCGCCATCCTATTCCTAGATTAGATGATATGCTTGATGAATTGCATGGTTCCTGCATATTTTCTAAGATTGATTTGAAAAGTGGATACCATCAGATTAGGATGAAAGAAGGAGATGAATGGAAAACTGCATTCAAAACTAAACATGGTCTTTATGAGTGGTTAGTCATGCCATTTGGATTAACCAATGCACCTAGTACATTCATGAGATTAATGAATCATGTTCTTAGATCATTCATTGGCATATTTGTTGTGGTATACTTTGATGACATCCTTGTATACAGTAAGAGCTTTAATGATCATATAGGACATCTTAGAGCTGTTCTTGATGTGCTTAGAAAGGAATCTCTTTTTGCTAACCTTAAGAAGTGTACTTTTGGAACGGATCACTTGGTTTTTCTAGGCTTTGTTGTGAGTGCAGATGGAGTAAAGGTAGATCAAGAGAAGGTGAAAGCAATACAAGAGTGGCCGATTCCTAAAACCATCAGTGAAGTGCGAAGCTTCCATGGATTAGCTGGCTTCTACCGACGGTTTGTAAAAGATTTTAGCACCATAGCCGCTCCATTGACTGAGGTGATCAAGAAAGAAGTTGGATTCAAATGGGGAGAAGCACAAGAACTTGCCTTTCAATGCCTAAAAGAGAAGCTTACTAATGCCCCTCTTCTTATACTTCCTGATTTCAATAAAACTTTTGAAATTGAATGTGATGCTTCAGGAATTGGAATTGGTGCTGTTCTTATGCAGGAGAAGAGACCCATAGCATATTTCAGTGAGAAACTAGGAGGAGCGACTCTCAACTATGCTACTTATGACAAGGAACTCTACGCTTTGGTGAGGGCTTTGCAGACATGGCAGCATTACCTATGGCCCAAGGAGTTTGTCATTCACACTGATCATGAGTCTCTCAAGTACCTTAAAAGCCAAAACAAACTCAGCAAGAGACACGCAAGGTGGGTTGAGTTCATTGAGACATTTCCTTATGTCATCAAGTATAAACAAGGTAAGGAAAACATAGTTGCTGATGCACTATCCAGAAGGTATGTTCTCTTGAACACTCTTGATGTTAAGCTATTAGGATTTGAGCAGATTAAAGTAATGTATGAGAATGATCCTGAATTTAAAGATGCTTATAAGTCTTGTGAGAAATTTGCTGCTGGACATTACTTTAGGCAGGATGGATTTCTTTTCTATGATAATAGACTTTGTGTGCCTAATTGTTCTTTGAGAGATTTATTTGTTAGGGAATCTCATGGAGGAAGCCTCATGGGACATTTTGGTGTCGCAAAAACTCTCAAGACCTTGCAGGATCACTTCTACTGGCCGCGGATGAAAAGAGATGTGGAAAGACTCTGTGAAAGGTGTGCAACTTGTAAACAAGCTAAGTCCAAAGTCCAAAACCATGGTTTGTACACGCCTTTACCCATCCCTTATCATCCTTGGAATGATATCTCTATGGACTTCATTGTTGGATTGCCTAGAACTCGTACTGGTAAAGATTCAATCTTTGTGGTAGTTGATAGATTTTCTAAGATGGCACACTTCATTGCTTGTCATAAAACTGATGATGCATTGCATGTAGCTAACTTGTTCTTTAAGGAGATTGTGCGTTTACATGGCATGCCTAAGACTATTGTATCTGATAGAGATACTAAGTTTCTAAGCTACTTTTGGAAAACTCTCTGGTCTAAACTAGGCACTAAGCTATTATTTTCTACTACTTGTCACCCACAAACTGATGGTCAGACTGAAGTAGTTAATAGAACTCTTGGTACACTCTTGCGTGCAATTATAAAGAAGAACTTGAAATCATGGGAAGATTGTTTGCCTCATTGTGAATTTGCATATAATCATGCTGTGCATTCTGCTACTAAGTTTTCTCCATTTGAAATTGTTTATGGGTTCAATCCCATCTCTCCTTTGGATCTAATACCTTTACCTGAGTGTGAAAGAGTTAGTCTTGATGGCAAGAAGAAGGCAGAGAAGGTACAACAACTTCATGAACAAGCAAGGCGCAACATAGAAGAGAAGACTAAGCAATATGCCAAACAAGCAAACAAGGGGAGGCGTGAAAGAGTCTTTGAAGTGGGTGATCAAGTCTGGATTCACCTAAGGAAAGAAAGATTTCCTAATGAGAGGAAATCCAAGCTCATGCCAAGGATTGATGGACCATTTGAGATCATAAAGAAAATCGGCAACAATGCTTACAAGCTGGATCTCCAAGGAAGGTATGATGTGAGCAATAGTTTTAATATCACTGACTTGGTTCCTTATTTTGCAGATGAGCCAGATTTGAGGACAAATCCTTTTCAAGAGGGAGGGGATGATATGATCATGGACCGGCACAAGGATGGAGATAAAGAGTTCAAAGACCAATCAAGGGAAGAAGATGATGCCTTAGTCATTCCACCAGGTCCCATCACTCGCGCCAAAGCTAGAAGACTCAAAGAAGCTGTTGGAAGTCTACTTATGATCTCATGGAAGCAAGAAGACGGTCTTGATGGACGTTTGATCAATCAAGACACTCTTATCACCATTCAAGCAATGGTTTCAAACTGATCATCATCTAAGCAAGTGCTTGTGTGTGCTCTTTTCCTAGCCTTTGGTTTTGTCCCATTGGGTTTTCCAAAGGAAGGTTTTTAATGAGGCCACAAGTTACTTACATAAACCTTAGATGATGTATCACGGTTCCACCTTAGGTTATTTTTAAACTATGGTTTTTATTTCATGTTTTAAAAACTCTTTTCGAATTTGAATAAGTCTTTAGTCTTTGTTGTAGTTCCAAGGGAGCCTGTTCCCTTTAATGATCTCGAGAATATGGAGCCTGTTCCATACTTCTCTATATAAGTTTGTTTGCGTTCTCTCTTTTAAACACAATCCTTTTTCTACAAATCTATCAGATTTCTTTGTTCTCTCTTTACTTCTCATCAAGTCTTGAGTGAATCTCGTTGGTGTGTCATATCCAACAACTAAGGGTGTCTATTTTGGTGTGTAATATCCAAGCTAGTCATCTAGGAGTATCAAGGAGCCATTCCGCAACTCTTTGTGTCACCAAACGATCCATCACCTTGATAAACTTGAGTCTCTGATTCGTTTATACAAGGATCTATCCAATTCAATCCAAAGAAGCATCCTAGGAGTTCATTATTTGGTCCGAGAGTTTCAACTAGGTGATAAGATAGCAAGACTATGGCCTCGTTAAAAACCTATCATTGCAAAACCCAATGGGACAAAAACAATGATAGGAAAAGAGCACACATAGCTTGCTAGCCTAGATGATACTCAACTTGATGGTAAGATGGCTTGAATGGTGATAAGCGTATCTTGAAGTATCAAGCTTCCTCCAAGACATTCTTCTTGCTCCAAGGACTTCCTGATTAGTCCTCCAATAGCTTCTTTGAGTTTCCTAGCTCTGGCTCGAGTCATGGGACCTTTAGGAATGGTTAAGACCTCATCTTCTTCAGCTGGTTCATCTCTAAACTCGCCATTTCTTTCTCCATCAGCTGGCTGGTCCATGATCATATCACTGTTTTTCCCATTTCATCTACTGTTTATGCCAAGTGCTTTGATTTAATTCACTCTGATGTTTGGACTGCTCCTTGCTTGTCTAGGGATAGTTTTAAATACTTTGTCACATTCATAGATGAAAAATCGAAATACACCTGGATAACACTTATTCAAACCAAAGATAGGGTGCTTGAAGCTTTTAAAAATTTTCAAAACTACGTGACTAACCATTACAATGCCAAGATTAAAATTTTGAGATCAGATAATGGTGGGGAATACACTGGTCAAGCCTTCAAGCAACATCTAGCTCAACATGGGATACTACACCAAACGAGTTGTCCCTATACTCCACAGCAAAATGGAGTGGCTGAGAGAAAGAATAGGCATCTCATGGAGGTGGCAAGGTCAATGATGTTTCAAGCAAATGTCCCTAAGAGGTTTTGGAGTGATGCTGTGGCTACATCTTGTTATCTAATCAACCGGATCCCAACTAAGATTCTACAGGATCAGTCCCCTTTTGAAGCCTTGAACAAGTACAAGCCATCATTGGAGCATATGCGAATCTTTGGATGTCTATGCTTTGTTCTGAGGCCAAAGGAGTTGAGAAACAAGCTTGAAGCAACCAGCACAAGAGCTATGTTTGTTGGCTACTCTACTACTCAAAAGGGTTACAAGTGCTATGATCCTACTACTAGAAGGGTTCTAGTCTCTAGAGATGTGAAGTTCATTGAAGCTAAGGGGTTCTATGAGGAAAAGAATCAAGATGAGTTGCTAGAATTGACAAGAGAGTCAGATAGAGCGGCCAGCCTTAGAAGCATTCTAGAGGGGCTTGGGATACATACTACCCAGGATCCGAAGGAAAGACGCAGCACAACAAACACACAACCTACCGAGGCATCAAACTTAGATCATGGGGGGGAAACAACACCTGAACCGGCTGAAGTACATGTTGAAAGCCACGATCAAGAAGGCTCAGGTGATCATGATCAAAGTATGATACAGGAAGATAAGGAGGTACCGAGCCAAGATCAAGAGGAGGAAACTAATGCAACTACAACTGAACCTGAACCAGAGCCGGCCGTGCAGCCATTGAGAAGAAGCACTAGAGTGAGAAAGGATAGTTCCAACTGGGTAAACACGAGAGTGTACTACAATGCCCAGGCTGTGGAACATCCCTCTCAAGCTGTGTGTTCCTTTGCTCATTATCCAGAAGAACATTGTGCCTTCATGGTAAGCTTAGATGAGAGCCATGTACCGAAGTCATTTGAGGAAGCCATGAAGGACAAGGAATGGAGGGAATCAGTAGGAGCTGAATCCAATGCAATGATCAAGAATGACACTTGGTATGAGAGTGAGTTACCTAAAGGGAAGAGAGCAGTGTCTAGTAGATGGATCTTCACAATCAAGTACCTAGCAAATGGACAGATTGATAGAAAGAAGACTCGGTTGGTTGCAAGAGGATTTACTCAAACATATGGAGAGGATTATATAGACACATTTGCACCAGTTGCTAAGCTACATACCATCAGGATTGTCCTATCACTTGCGGTAAATCTTGAGTGGGGCTTGTGGCAAATGGATGTAAAGAATGCATTCCTACAAGGAGAACTAGAAGACGAAGTGTATATGTTACCTCCTCCTGGTCTAGAGCACTTGGTGAAGAAAGGGAATGTTCTCAGACTAAAGAAAGCTATCTATGGTCTGAAACAATCACCAAGGGCATGGTACAACAAGTTGAGCACAACTCTGAATGGAAGAGGCTTTAGGAAGTCAGAGCTTGATCATACTCTCTTCACACTCAACACACCTTCAGGTATTGTCGTTCTACTTGTATATTAATGAGATCCTAGGACCCTTCTCTGGATGGTTTGGATAGATCCTTGCATAAACGAATCAAAGACTCAAGTTTATCAAGGCTGTGGATCGAATGGTGACACAAGAGGCTGCGGAAAGGCTCCTTGATACTCCTAGGCTTAGATCGGATATGACACACCTTTCTAAAGCCCTTGGGCGTTGGATATTACACACCAACAGACTGGATACTACACACCAGACACTCTCTTAACTCGTGAAAGCAAGGGAGAAGAAAACACAAGGTTTAAACAAAAGATAACTTAGATTAGAATGAGGGTTTGTGATACACTTAAATAGAGAGATCCTTGTACATGCACAAGGTCTCGAAAACATAAGAAAACTTAAAGGAAAAGGCTCCACACGGTTTCAAAGTAATAACACAACACTTAGACTAAAACATAATATAAGATAGATGATGAAGTCGGTCCAAGATGCCTTAGGCCGAGTTGCATCCAAGATACATCAACTAGGAATGTGTAAGTGAACTTGATACCTCATTAAAAACCTTGATTAGAAAACCCAGTGGGACAAAACTAATCAAGGGAAAAAGAGTATACCAAGCCACTTGCCTAGATGATGATCAGCTTGATGGTAAGATCACATGAATGGTGATGAGTGTGTCTTGGTGGCTCAAGCTTCTACCAAGACAGTCTTCTTGCTTCTTAGAGATCTTCAGTATGTTTCCAACGGCTTCCTTGAGTCTCCTTGTCATTGCACGAGTGATAGGACCTGTGGGAATGGCTAGGACAGCTTCCTCTTCAGCTAGTGTATCTTCAGTCTCTCCTTCTTCATCTTTATCAACTAGCTGGTCCATGATCATATCATCCCCTCCCACTTGAAAAGGATTTGTCCTCAAATCTGGCTCATCTGCAATAAAAGGGATCAAGTCAGTAACATTGAAGCTATTACTCACATCATACTTACCTTGCAAATCCAGTTTGTAGGCATTGTTGCTGATCTTCCTTATGACCTTAAAAGGTCCATCAATCCGCGGCATCAGCTTGGACTTCCTTTCATTGGGAAACCTCTCTTTCCTTAGGTGAATCCAAACCTGATCACCCACTTCAAAGACCATCTCACGCCTTCCTTTGTTAGCATGCTTAACATACTGTTTGGTTGTTGCCTCAATGTTGAGCCTAGCCTGCTCGTGGAGTTGTTTCACCATCTCTGCCTTCTTTTTGCCATCAACGCTGACCCTTTCACACTCAGGTAAAGGAATTAAATCTAAAGGAGAGTTGGGATTGAACCCATAAACTATCTCAAAAGGAGAAAACTTAGAAGTAGAATGCACAGCATGATTGTATGCAAATTCACAATGAGGCAAATAGTCTTCCCATGATTTCAAGTTTTTCTTTATGAATGCACGCAAGAGTGTTCCAAGAGTCCTATTAACTACTTCAGTTTGTCCATCAGTTTGTGGATGACAGGTAGTAGAAAACAAGAGTTTAGTACCTAGCTTAGACCAAAGAGTCTTCCAAAAATAACTAAGAAACTTAGTATCTCTATCAGAAACAATAGTCTTAGGCATGCCATGTATGCGCACAATCTCTTTAAAGAACAAGTTAGCAATATGCAATGCATCATCAGTTTTGTGACAAGCTATGAAATGTGCCATCTTTGAGAACCTATCCACAACCACAAAGATAGAATCCTTTCCAGTCCTAGTTCTAGGCAAGCCAACAATGAAATCCATAGATATGTCATTCCAAGGATGATAAGGTATAGGGAGAGGAGTATACAAACCGTGAGACTGAACCTTAGACTTGGCTTGTTTGCAAGTTGCACATCTCTCACATAGTTTCTCCACATCTCTTTTCATCCGAGGCCAAAAGAAATGATCCTGCAAAGTTTTAAGAGTCTTTGCAATACCAAAGTGACCCATGAGACTTCCTCCATGAGATTCCCTAACAAACAAGTCTCTCAAAGAACAGTTAGGCACACACAATCGATTATCATAGAAAAGAAAACCATCATGCCTAAAGTAGTGTCCCTCAGCAAATTTCTCACAAGAGTTGTAAGCTTCTTTAAAATCAGGATCATTCTCATACATTCCTTTAATCTGCTCAAATCCTAATAGCTTAGCATCAAGAGTGTTCAAGAGAACATACCTTCTGGATAGTGCATCAGCAACTATGTTTTCCTTACCTTGTTTATACTTGATGACATAAGGAAATGTCTCAATGAACTCAACCCACCTTGCGTGTCTCTTGCTGAGTTTGTGCTGTCCTTTGAGGTATTTGAGAGACTCATGATCTGTGTGTATGACGAACTCTTTAGGCCAGAGGTAGTGTTGCCAAGTCTGCAAGGCTCTCACCAAGGCATATAGTTCTTTATCATAAGTTGCATAGTTGAGGGTAGCTCCTCCAAGCTTCTCACTGAAGTATGCAATGGGTCTCTTCTCCTGCATCAATACAGCACCAATTCCAATTCCTGAAGCATCACATTCTATTTCAAAAGTTTTATTAAAATCAGGAAGTATAAGAAGAGGGGCATTAGTAAGCTTCTCTTTTAGGCATTGAAAGGCAAGTTCTTGTGCTTCTCCCCACTTGAATCCGACTTCTTTCTTGATTACTTCAGTCAAGGGAGATGCTATGGTGCTGAAGTCTTTCACAAAGCGCCTATAGAAACCAGCAAGTCCATGGAAGCTCCTCACTTCACTCACTGTCTTAGGAATTGGCCATTCTCGTATAGCTCTTACTTTCTCCGGATCAACTTTAACCCCATCTGCACCCACAATAAAGCCTAAAAAGACCAAGTGATCCGTTCCAAAAGTACACTTCTTAAGGTTAGCAAAAAGAGATTCCTTTCTAAGCACATCAAGAACAGTTCTAAGATGTTCTATATGATCATTAAAGCTCTTACTGTATACAAGGATGTCATCAAAGTATACCACAACAAATATGCCAATGAATGATCTAAGAACATGATTCATTAATCTCATGAATGTACTAGGTGCATTGGTTAATCCAAATGGCATGACTAACCACTCATATAGACCATGTTTAGTTTTGAATGCAGTTTTCCATTCATCTCCTTCTTTCATCCTAATCTGATGGTATCCACTTTTCAAATCAATCTTAGAAAATATGCAAGAACCATGCAATTCATCAAGCATATCATCTAATCTAGGAATAGGATGGCGATACTTTACAGTGATATTGTTGATGGCTCTGCAATCAACACACATGCGCCAGCTCCCATCTTTCTTGGGCACAAGTAGCACTGGAACAGCACAAGGGCTCATGCTCTCTCGGATATGCCCTTTCTCCATCAGTTCCTCCACTTGCCTTTGTAGTTCTTTGGTCTCCACCGGATTGGTTCTGTATGCTGGCCTATTGGGAAGTGTAGAACCGGGCACAAAATCAATTTGGTGCTCAATCCCTCGCACTGGTGGTAGTCCATTGGGACTATCTTCTGGAAAAACATCTTGATATTCCTGTAAAAGATTGACAAGTTCACTCGGATACTCCGGTGCAATGTTAGTAGTAGTCAAGAGGGATTCCTTATAGATAAACAAAAGAATAGGAAGGTTAGAGCAGAGAGATCTTTTAACATCACCAGACTTGGCATAGAAGTTTAGTTGCTTTGTTGATTCAGCGGGAAGATCTATCTCTTTCTTCTTTTGTAGCTGGAGCTGATCAACCTGAACTTCCTTAGGGGTCATAGGCACAAGAACTGTCTTTCTCCCTTTAAACTCAAAGGTGTGCTTGTTGGCATACCCATCATGTATCACACGTCTATCTGATTGCCACGGCCTTCCAAGGAGAATGTGTCCAGCTTCCATAGGCAACACATCACAAAGAATCTCATCTTCATATTTACCAATGGCTAAGGGAACCATAACCTGAGTAGATACTCTCATCTCGCCCTCTTCATTGAGCCATTGGAGCCTATATGGTTTAGGATGCTTCTGGACCCTCAAACCCAACTTTTTAACCATAGTCTCACTCGCAACGTTGACACAACTGCCTCCATCCACAATAAGACTACAGACCTTTCCTTGCACTAGACATCTAGTATAGAAGAGATTCTCTCTTTGCTCCATCTCCTCGGTCTTGCTTTGAAGACTCAAGGTTCTTCTAGCAACTAGCAACCTTCCAGCAACCGGGTTGGCAACATACTCCTCTTCTGAACTGTGATCTTCTTCGGCCTCTGTCTCATCATCAGCAGATTCATATTCTCCATTGGCATGAAGGATCATCACACGTTTGTTGGTACATTCATTAGCATAGTGCCCACGCCCTTGGCACTTAAAACACTTCACATCTCTTGCACGCGAGCTTGTAGCTTCCACTTTACCCTTATCTTTGTTGTAGATGCTACTAGACTTGGCTTCTTCTTTTGGCTGTGGCTTGCTTTCCTTTTGATAGCTCGGTTTATCTTCCTTAGAGGTCTGGTATCTATTGGAACCATAGCTGCCACGCGCATGACTTCTTCTCTTAACTTGCTGCTCCACCAAGATAGCTTTGTGTAGCATTTCCTCTATCTCCAAGTAGTGTTGCATCTCCACTCTATCTTGTATCTCACGGTTGAGTCCACCAAGGAACCGTGCCATGGTAGCTTCACTGTCCTCAGATACACAAGCTCTTAGCATAAGCAACTCCATCTCTTGAAAGTATTCCTCTACAGACTTTGATCCTTGTGTGAGCAGTCTCAGCTTTTGATGAAGATCACGGTGATAATGGCTTGGTACAAACCTCTTGCGCATCACAGCTTTCATCTCTGCCCATGTTTCAATGGGAAATTCACCATTGCGCCTCTTGTTTGTAACCAACTGATCCCACCAGCTCAATGCATAGTCATTGAACTCGGTAGCAGCTACTTGAATCTTCTTAGTCTCTGAGTAATGCTGACAGTTGAAAACGAGTTCGATCTTCTTCTCCCACTCAAGATAGGCATCTGGATCAGCTTTACCATGGAAAGGAGGGATCTTAAGCTTTAACCCTGATAGCTCATTGCGTCTATGCCTCCGGCCCTCATGATCACGTCGAGATCTTCTACTGCTACGTCTTGAACCGGAGCTATGGCTACTTCTCTCATAGAAGTTATCAGTCTCTTCTGATCCAGCATGCTCACGCTGACCTTGTCTGTTTCTTCTTGGCTCATGTCTTGAACCAGATGCTTGTCCTTGCCCATCATGCGGTCTCTGATCATACTTCTCTTCCAGTAACTTCACCATCGCTTCCATCACTTGTTTGGTGATTGCTTCTTGCAGCAATCTATTCCTTCGCACAAAGGTTTCATCATCCTCCTCAGACCCCATTGCTTCCTGATACACGAAAAACTTGAACCAGTAAGTAGTTCAAAAGAATTCAGAACTCAAGATTCAAATAAGGAAACAAAGTATTCAAACAAAGCGGCAAATGAAGATACTTGATCAACACGCGACGATTTGAATTCAATCTTTTCGAAAATGAAACAATAACAGATCAGATTCAACGGATGATGAAATGAGATAATCAAATCCTGATCTATGATTCTAACAACAGATCGAGTCACACAATCACAAGAAACTTTCGGATCAAGTAAAACGATAACGTAATCGACAAGAATGTGAAAAGGTTTTTGTTCAAAACTTGATCGAAATTCTTAGATCTATCAATATGAGATACGAAACAATCAGATCTAGCAATCCTGATAATGAAACAAGCAGATCAAATGAGAATAAACACACAAGAACCGATTGATCAACAAAATATGAATCGACAAAGAGTAGATCTTAAGAAATCGCAAAAGAGAAATCGAAACTCCCCTTCCAGAGTGCTCTGATACCACTTAATGAGATCCTAGGACCCTTCTCTGGATGGTTTGGATAGATCCTTGCATAAACGAATCAAAGACTCAAGTTTATCAAGGCTGTGGATCGAATGGTGACACAAGAGGCTGCGGAAAGGCTCCTTGATACTCCTAGGCTTAGATCGGATATGACACACCTTTCTAAAGCCCTTGGGCGTTGGATATTACACACCAACAGACTGGATACTACACACCAGACACTCTCTTAACTCGTGAAAGCAAGGGAGAAGAAAACACAAGGTTTAAACAAAAGATAACTTAGATTAGAATGAGGGTTTGTGATACACTTAAATAGAGAGATCCTTGTACATGCACAAGGTCTCGAAAACATAAGAAAACTTAAAGGAAAAGGCTCCACACGGTTTCAAAGTAATAACACAACACTTAGACTAAAACATAATATAAGATAGATGATGAAGTCGGTCCAAGATGCCTTAGGCCGAGTTGCATCCAAGATACATCAACTAGGAATGTGTAAGTGAACTTGATACCTCATTAAAAACCTTGATTAGAAAACCCAGTGGGACAAAACTAATCAAGGGAAAAAGAGTATACCAAGCCACTTGCCTAGATGATGATCAGCTTGATGGTAAGATCACATGAATGGTGATGAGTGTGTCTTGGTGGCTCAAGCTTCTACCAAGACAGTCTTCTTGCTTCTTAGAGATCTTCAGTATGTTTCCAACGGCTTCCTTGAGTCTCCTTGTCATTGCACGAGTGATAGGACCTGTGGGAATGGCTAGGACAGCTTCCTCTTCAGCTAGTGTATCTTCAGTCTCTCCTTCTTCATCTTTATCAACTAGCTGGTCCATGATCATATCATATATGTAGATGACATCATTATAACAGGTAGTGATAAAAAAGAGATACAAGCCACCAAAGACTTTCTTAAATCTGTTTTTGAGATTAAAGACTTGGGAGAGATGAAATACTTCCTTGGGATTGAGATATGTAGATCCAAGGAAGGTTTGTTTCTATCCCAAAGAAAGTATACACTTGATCTGTTGAAAGATGCAGGTAAGCTTGATGGAAAGACAGCCAAGACTCCCTTGGAAGATGGATACAAGGTTCCACGTGAGGGGGAGATTGAAGACAGTCCACCATTCAAGGATGCAAAGCTTTATAGAAAGCTAGTGGGTAAGCTTATATACCTAACCATCACACGTCCTGATATTTGTTTTGCTGTGAACCAGGTAAGCCAGCATATGCAAGTTCCAAAAGAACATCATTGGGGAATGGTGAACCGGATCTTGATGTATCTCAATGGCTCAGCGGATCAAGGAGTGTGGATGGGGTGTAATGGAAGTACTGAAGTTGTGGGCTACTGTGATGCGGATTGGGCAGGAGATAGAGCAGATAGAAGGTCCACAACTGGCTACTGCACATTCATTGGAGGGAACTTGGTAACTTGGAAGAGTAAGAAGCAGAAGGTGGTCTCATGCTCAAGTGCTGAAGCTGAATACCGAGCTATGCTGAAGCTGACTAATGAGCTTGTGTGGATCAAAGGGATACTGAAGCACTTGGAGATTACTCAATCCACTCCAATGACAATGCATTGCGACAACCAGGCTGCTATACACATTGCCACCAACTCAGTCTTCCATGAGAGAACCAAGCACATTGAGGTAGATTGTCACAAGGTGAGGCAGATGATACTTCTTGGAGTCATCTTACCATGTTACACAAGAAGTGAAGATCAGCTAGCAGATGTGTTCACAAAGGCAGCAAGGCAGAAGACAATTGAGTCCATCCATAGCCGGCTAGGACTCATTGATCTCACGAGAAGGAGCTAAGCCCCTTAGCTATGAGGTCTTTACTCTTTTTCCCTTATCAAAGTTTTGTCCCAATGGGTTTTCTTTGGTAAGGTTTTTAATGAGGAAGATCTCATGGCTATCCAAGCTTAGACTTTCACAAAGCTAAGCTTGAGGGGGAGTGTTGAGATGAGGAGTTGATATGAAGGCTTAGAGAGACTTGGGTAATGAAAGGGATAAGGAGATGAAGCAAAGACTGAAGTGAGAGATGCATTGGGAGAATGGTACGGACGGTACAAACCGTACGGATCAGTTCGACCAAGATCACTTGAGTCTCGACCTTTCTCCACATTCTGAAGTTGTGCAAACTTAGGGTGAAGTGTACGGAGTTACCATGTCCGTACCATCTGAAGTTACCACGGTAAAAAGCAGTTTGAACAACAAGGAAGAGGGAAAGGCTGAAGACACTTATGCAAAGGGAAGGTCTCGGCCAAAGGAAAGGAGATGACCGTTTATGGATAAGAGGAGGCGCGGCTTTACAGCTAAGACAGGCTGTAAAGGTGTTTGGCATCTGATCCAAGATGCCAAAGGGATCAAACGTGTGATGGCCCCTATTGGATGGATTCAAAACCGGCTAGCTCTTCCCATTTGACCTCACATGCTTAGGCGACCTTAACCCATTTGGAAACCCTATGTTCTCTAAGTATAAATATGTAATCTCCTCATTAATAAAAGATTAGACAGTTCTTGACACAAAAAACACTTTCTTAGATTCAAAGACTCTCAATCATGATTCTACACTAAACTCTTAGCTAAACTCGGTCTAAATCATCTCTAAACTTCTCTAATCCCTTTCTTTCCTTATATCAAACTCAGATTCTCTAAAGTTCATATGGTATCAGAGCCAGGTTCATCATAATCTGGGTTTGAGTACTAAGAACACTTGAGTTGCATTTCGTTCATCCGAGTGGGTCTGAAATGGAAAGCAACAAAGCTGTGGTTCCGGTTACTCTCAAGGGGGGTAACTATCTTTTGTGGTCTCGTTTGGTGAAGACTGCAGTGGGGAGTAAGGGTTTATGGGGACACATCACACAGAGTGAAGCCCCAAAGCTCATTACTTATGAAGGCGACAAGGAGGTTGTCGAGTGCGATGAGGAGAAGTGGGAGCAGGATGATCAGCTGGTGATGTCCATACTCCAACGGTCTCTTGAAGTGTCTATCCTGGAGGCATACAGCTACTGTGAGACAGCAAAGGATCTTTGGGACACGCTAAAGAAGGTTTATGGTAACATCTCAAACTTGAGCCGTGTGTTTGAAGTGAAACGTGCTATCAACAGCTTGACACAGGAGGACATGGAGTTCACTAAGCATCTTGGGAGGTTCAGAGCTTTGTGGTCTGAACTGGAGATGCTGAGGCCAGGCACAACCAACCTAGATGAGCTGGCTGAGAGACGCGAGCAGGATAAGGTGTTTGGGTTGTTGCTCACGTTGAATCCAAGCTACAACAGCCTCATCAAACACATTCTGAGGTCCGGAAAGTTACCTGATCTTGAGGACGTGTGTGCGCAAGTTCAGAAGGAGGAAGGGTCTATTGGTCTCTTTGGAGGGAAAGGGGAGATCACTCTTGCAAACCAAGCTGAGGTTCCGCAAGCAAACCGTGCAAGCTCTAACCAGTATGATGCAAAGAAGTTCACGGGAAATTGTGATCATTGCAAGAGACAAGGTCACAAGAAGAACCAGTGCTGGATCTTGCATCCTCATCTGAAGCCGGCCAAGTTCTCAAGAGAGAAAGATGGGAGAGCCAATGTCTCGTATGCTGGAAGTGAGCCGGGAAGTTCAAGTGTTGCTGGGAGCTCAGGCCAAGCTGGAGAGGGCGGTGAAAGTTTTAGAAGATTAAGGAGAGATTAAGAGAGAAGAGTAAGAGATGGAGAGAGTTTCCGTGAGAGTGTGACAAAGAGAATAGAAGGAGAATAAGTTTCCTTGCTTGATTTGTTACACATGACAGGGTATTTAAAGACATACAAGAAGGCATAAACTATGAGAAGATAGTACAAGGGAAAGAATAAACAAAGAGGAGGCAGATGCGCGGATGGCTCGTTCAGCAAGAGGGATAGTGACAGCACCCAACGGTCAGCTCCCTCTCTCTTCTCTTAGACACACCCGTGACCCCTCCACTCACTTCTCTTCAACGGATACATGTCGACATTCCCACTCACTAGGAGATCTTTTAATCACTTGACCGAGTTGGTTAACTCATGACTTGCTTCCTTTCCTTGCAAGTCACTCTTAGGTTGTACGGACAGCCTTGTTCTCCAAGTTCCTTTCTTCTTGCTTTATTCTTCATGTCAACACTCCCCCTCAAGCTTGACAGTGTCAAGCTTGGAAATCCATGAAGCATTCCCTCATTAAAACCTTTACTTGGAAAAACCACTTGGGATAAAAACCAAGCAAAGGAAAAAGAGTAGAATACTCCATGGTGAGGGGATCATTGACATGGAAGGTTTATGAGTCCAAGTCTTGGAAGAATGGACTCACAAACTTTGCTGCTGGCTGCCTTGGTGAAGATGTCAGCCAGCTGATCCTCACTTCTTGTATAGCATGGGAGGATCACTTGCTGTTCTACTGCTTGTCTCACCTTGTGACAGTCCACTTCTATGTGTTTTGTCCTCTCATGGAAGACTGAGTTGGATGCAATGTGTATTGCAGCTTGATTGTCACAATGCATGGTCATGGGAGTGGTGATCTCAATTCCCAAGTCGCCTAGAAGCCCCTTTATCCAGATAAGCTCACTGGTTAGCTTCCTCATTGATCTGTACTCTGCTTCTGCACTTGAGCAAGACACCACCTTCTGCTTCTTGCTCTTCCAAGTGACCAGATTCCCTCCAATGAATGTACAATAGCCGGTGGTTGACCTTCTGTCTACTCTGTCCCCAGCCCAATCTGCATCACAGTATCCTATCACCTCAGTGTTCTTGTTGCAAGCCATCCATACACCCTGACCTGGCGCCTCTCTCAAGTATCTTAGGATCCTCTCCACCATGTTCCAGTGATGAACCTTGGGAGTTTGCATGTGCTGGCTTACTTGATTAACTGCAAAGCACACATCTGGCCGAGTGATGGTTAGATAGATCAGCTTCCCAACCATCCTTCTATACTGCTTGACATCTTCAAATGGAGTATCTTCATACTCCCCCTCTCGCAATACCTTGTAACCTTCTTCAAGTGGTGTCTTGGCTTGTCTTCCTCCAAGATCTCCTGCCTCCTTTAAGATGTCCAGGGTATACTTTCTTTGGGACATGAACAATCCTTCCTTTGATCTGCACATCTCAATGCCGAGGAAGTACTTCAGTTCTCCTAGGTCTTTGATATCAAATGCGGCTTTAAGAAAGGTCTTGGTTGAACTGATCCCCTCCTTGTCACAACCAGTGATGATGATATCATCCACATAGACTAGAATCACAACAATCCCTTGCTTGCTGGTGAGAGTGAAGAGTGTGTGATCCGCTTGAGACTTCACAAAGCCTCTCCCATTCAGTGTAGTGCTCAGCTTGTGATACCAAGCTCTTGGTGATTGCTTCAAACCATATATGGCTTTTCTGAGTCTGAGTACATTCCCTGGTTTCACCATCTCTTCCATTCCCGGCGGTGGTCTCATATATACCTCATCTTCTAGTTCACCTTGCAAGAAGGCATTCTTCACATCCATTTGCCAAAGATCCCACTCTTGATTTACTGCCAATGAAAGGATAATCCGGATTGTGTGGAGCTTGGCCACTGGTGCAAAGGTGTCTAGATAGTCTTCTCCATAAACTTGTGTATATCCTCTTGCTACCAATCTGGTCTTCTTTCTTTCTGGCTTCCCATTTGCAAGGTACTTGATGGTGTGTATGAGTCTGCTGGTCACGGCTTTCTTTCCTTTTGGAAGTTCTGTCTCATACCAGGTGTTGTTCCTCTCCATGGCTCCCATTTCATCATTCACTGATTCCCTCCATTCATCATCTTCCATAGCTTCTGCATATGTTCTTGGTATCCATTCCTGATCCAATGAACCCACAAAGGCTTGATGTTCTTCTGGATAGTGAGCTAGGGAGCACACGCCACTGGGTGGGTGAGCTACTGCCTCTGCATTGAAGTAGACTCTGGTGTTGTTCCAGTTTGAAACCGGCTTCTTGATCCTAGTACTTCTCCTAAGTACTGGCTGATCATTTTCATTCTGAGTGCCTTCTCCACCTTCCAAGTTCTGATTCTGATCATCTACTTCCTCCTCTTGGTCATGGTGCTCTTCTTGATCATGAACTTCCTCAGATACAGGTGGTTCACCCTGATTTCCCCCCTCAGGATCAAGGGGAGCAGCTTCGTGGATCTCAACTTCATCTGTAGTTGTCTCGGTTTGCTCTTCAGACCGGCTTGATCCTCCCACATTATCTGATCCTGCTTGCCCCGGCTCTTCCATAGGTAAGCTGACCCCAAGTCTCCTCATGACTTGTCTGAGATTGGCTGCTCTATCTGATGCGGATTGAGACAAGTTCTCCAGCTCATTCCAATCCTTGTTGTTGTAGTACCCTCTGGTTTCTACAAACTTCACATCTCTAGATACCAAGACTCTCCTAGTCTCTGGTTCATAGCACTTATAGCCCTTCTGGTTTGGTGAATACCCAATGAACATAGCTCTTGTGCTCTTAGCCTCCAGTTTGTTCCTCAGTTCTCCTGGTTTCAAAACAAAACACAGGCACCCAAACACACGCATATGATCAATAGATGGTTTAGCTTTGTTCAATACCTCAAATGGGGAGTAGTCTTTTAGAACTCTGGTAGGGATGCGGTTGATCAGGTAGCATGCAGTTAGGACCGCATCACCCCAAAAGCTCTTTGGGACACTAGTATGGAACTATGAGATTAAGAGATCCTTAGAGTAAACAGAATAAAGAGAGTGTTTAGGAAGTGATTAAGAGAAGTTTGTGAAAGATTAGGAGACTAGATAGAGCCGTTTAGTGTCTAAGAGAAAAGCATAGTGTCTAAGAGATTAGAGAGACTCAAACTGCATAATCTTCATTAGGGTTGATGAGTTACAATATATATAGAGAGCATACAAGGGTTTTCGAAATCAAGAGAAGACTAAAGCATGTGAGGTCAATCAGGAGAGGATAAGCTCATTTGGACTAGCCAATTAGCTTCTCCACATGCGCGGAGTATCTGGCATCTTGGACCGAGATGCTCTTGCCTTTCCAGCTGTTCCAGCCTGTCAAGGCGCGCTCTACCTTATCCCTAAACGGTCTGATGCCTCAAGGTAAGTTCCTTCCCTTTACCTTAGTTACCGTGTTACTTGGCTGATGCAAGGTAAGTCTTGGTCGATGCTGGATGGTACGGACTGTACGGCTTGTACGGCCTTGTACGGACGTCCGTACCATGCTCTCCCTAAACTCTCTCAAGCTTCCTCATCTCCTTTCCTCTTCAACTCCTTAGCTCTTCATACATATATATTCAGCTCAACTCAACACTCCCCCTCAAGCTTAGCTTTGTATAAGTCTAAGCTTGGACAGCCACAAGATCTTCCTCATTAAAAACCTCACCAAAGAAAACCCAATGGGATAAAACTTTGATGAGGGAAAAAGAGTAAAGACCTTGCAGCTAAGGGGATTAGCTCCTTCTCTTCCCAAGATCAATGAGGCCCAACCTGATGTGAATGGACTCCATTGTCTTCTGTCTTGCAGCCTTGGTGAACACATCCGCTAGCTGATCTTCACTCCTTGTGTAACATGGCAAGATCACCCCTAGCACAATCATCTGCCTCACCTTGTGACAATCAACTTCAATGTGCTTGGTCCTCTCATGAAACACCGAGTTGGATGCAATGTGGATGGCAGCTTGATTGTCACAATGCATTGTCATTGGAGTTGCTTGATCGATCTCCAAGTGCTTCAAGATGCCTTTGATCCATACCAACTCGTTGGTGAGCTTCAGCATGGCTCTATACTCGGCTTCTGCACTTGAACATGACACTACCTTCTGCTTCTTGCTCTTCCAAGTCACCAAGTTGCCTCCAATGAATGTGCAATAGCCTGTGGTTGATCTCCTGTCTGCTCTATCACCAGCCCAATCCGCATCACAATATCCCACCACTTCAGTGCTTCCATTGCAGCCCATCCATACTCCTTGATCAGGTGAGCCGTTGAGATACATCAAGATCCTCTCCACCATGTGCCAGTGATGTTCCTTAGGCACTTGCATGTGTTGACTCACCTGATTCACAGCAAAGCAGATGTCAGGTCTAGTTATAGTAAGATAAATCAATTTGCCAACTAGTTTTCTATAGAGTTTAGGATCCTGATAAGGTTTGCTGTCTTCAATCTCCCCCTCTCGTGGGACTTTGTAGCCATCCTCCATAGGCATCCTTGCTGTCTTGCCTCCATAAGCACCTGCACCTTTCAAAAGATCAAGTGTATATTTCCTTTGGGACATGAACAAACCTTCCTTGGATCTACATATCTCAATTCCAAGGAAGTATTTCATTTCTCCCAAGTCTTTAATCTCAAACATGGATTTAAGAAACTCCTTGGTTGCTATGATACCTTCCTTATCACTCCCTGTGATAATGATATCATCAACATACACAAGGAGAGCAATCATACCTGAGGGAGTCGTGAGAGTGAAGAGAGTGTGATCTAGTTCAGACTTCTTGAAGCCTCGGCCATTCAGAGTAGTGCTCAACTTGTTGTACCAAGCCCTTGGTGATTGCTTCAGTCCATAGATGGCTTTCTTCAATCTCAGTACATTCCCACTCTTTACTAAGTGTTCAAGGCCTGGAGGTGGATGCATATACACTTCATCCTCAAGTTCACCTTGTAGAAACGCATTCTTCACATCCATTTGCCATAACCCCCATCCAAGATTCACAGCCAAGCTTAGTACAATCCGGATTGTGTGGAGTTTAGCTACTGGTGCAAAGGTTTCTATGTAATCTTCTCCATAAGTTTGAGTGAACCCTCTTGCAACTAGTCTTGACTTCTTCCTCTCAACCTTTCCATCCGCTTTGTACTTGATTGTGAATATCCATCTACTAGTCACAGCCTTCTTCCCTTTTGGTAACTCACTCTCATACCATGTATCATTCTTGATCATCGCTCCTGCCTCATCTCCAACTGATTCCTTCCATTCTTTATCTTTCATTGCTTCTTCATAGCTTCTTGGGATGTGATTCTCATCCAAGTTTACCATGAACGCGCAATGTGCTTCTGGATATTGAGCAAAGGAGCACACGGCTTGAGAAGGATGCTCCACAGCTTGGGCATTGTAGTACACTCTCGTGTTTACCCAACTGGAAGGATCCTTCCTTATCCTTGTACTCCTTCTTAGTGGCTGCACAACTGGTTCTTCTTCCTGTTGTTCTTCTACCACTTCATCTTGAGAAGGTGTTTGTGTCACACCATGATCATGTCCATGACCATCCGAGCCTATGCTCTCTTCTCCTTCATTCTCTACTCCTCCTTCATCTTGGTTGGCCTCTTGCATAGGCTCCTCATGCTCCTCTCCTCCCTCATGATCAAGGTGGGATGGTGAACCAACTTCAGGAGGTGTAGTTGCGTGATTCCTCGGATCCTGGGATGTACTGATTCCAAGACCTTCAAGAATGATCCGCAAGGTGGTGGCCTTGTCTGATGTTAAGTCCTTCAGGTCTTCTTGATTCTTTTCTTCATAGTATCCTCTATCTTCCAAGAACTTCACATCTCTAGATACAAGAACTCTCCTTGCTATAGGATCATAGCATTTGTATCCTTTCTGTGTAGCTGAGTATCCTATGAACACAGCCTTAGTGCTTCTTGCTTCTAGCTTGTTGATCATCTCTCCTGGTTTGAGGACAAAGCATAGGCATCCAAAGACTCGCAAGTAATCAAGAGCTGGCTTGTACCTGTTCAGAACTTCAAATGGAGCCTTCTCATTCAGAACTTTGGTTGGAGTTCTGTTTATCAGGTAACAAGCAGTGGCAACCGCATCACTCCAAAATCTCTTTGGAACATTACTCTGAAACATAAGTGACCTTGCCACTTCCATGAGATGCCTATTCTTCCTCTCAGCCACTCCATTTTGCTGTGGAGTATAAGGACAGCTTGTTTGATGTAGAATCCCATGTTGTGATAGGTGTTGCTTGAATGCATGACTCGTGTACTCTCCTCCATTATCTGATCTCAAAATTTTAATCTTAGCATGATAATGGTTAGTTACATAAGTTTGAAAATTCCTAAATGCATCAAGTACCCTATCTTTGGTCTGAATTAAGGTTAACCAGGTGTATTTGGATTTTTCATCAATGAATGTGACAAAATACTTATAACTATCTCTAGATAAGCAAGGGGCAGTCCATACATCTGAATGAATTAGATCAAAGCAATTATCATAAACAGTAGTAGACTTTTGAAACACAGTTCTACAATGCTTGCCTAAAATGCAAGCTTCACAATCCTTATTCTCAAACACAACACCTGGTACCATTAAGTTCAAAGCTTTAACATGAGGGTGTCCTACTCTAGCATGCCACAATGCATTTTTATTCAACAAAGAAGCAGAAGTAAACGAGCAACTATAATCAGGAACAGAAGTGAGTTCTTCAAGCATATAGAGATCTCCCTTAGTCACCCCTTTCCCAATCAACCTGCTGCTCTCAATATCCTGAAACTTCACATCATTAGGACTAAAGATAACATTGCATTGTAAATCATTAGTACATTTCTTCACTGATAATAGGTTTGATGTGAATTCAGGCATGTAAAAAGCTCTAGATTCTTTGTTAAACAGCTTAAGCTTTCCTATTCCTCTAATGGGTATCTTATCCCCATTTGCTATCATCACATGCCCATGTGTAGGTTCTATATCCTTAATCAAGTTTTCATCACTTATCATATGATGTGATGCACCAGAATCAACAATCAATGGTTTACCTACTCGTTTAGCATTATGGCATAGATTACTAAGTGATGAATGCATCTTATCAGTTCTAGCAATGTAAGCATGCCTATACTCATTCCTAGCTTCTAACCGTTCTACTAGTTCTCTAATCAAGTGATCATCCTTATATGCAATCATAGAAGCTCCAAAGGAATAACCGTAAGTGTTACCGTTTTCCTTTAGCATTTTGAAGAGGGCATCAAGGTCTGATCTCTTGATGTAGTCATCATTGCTGCGGGAGCTTGAGGCGCCTGTGTAAGCCACCAGAGACTTCCCATTCCCATCATTGCCTCCAAGCCCATCCACTTCACTGATCTTGCTGGTGCCAGCTCCACTTGAACCTTCAGTCACATTTGCCCTTCCCTCACGCTCCTTCATGAACTTGGCCGGCTTGAGGTGTGGGTGCAGTATCCAGCATTGGCTCTTCTTATGACCATGCTTCTTGCAATGATCACAGTTGCCATTGAACTTCCTGTCCTCGTACTTCCCGTGAGATGCCTTGTTTGCTTGTGGAGCCTCGGTTGAATCCTCATGAGCTGCTTGATTGGCAAGAGAGAGCTCCCCCTTTCCTCCAAACAAACCCATGGATCCCTGCTCCCTTTGGATTTGTGCACACACCTCCTCAAGGTCCGGAAGCTTGTCTGACCTTAACATGTGCTGGATGAGCTGGGTGTAGGCCGGGTTCAGTGTGAGAAGCAGCCCAAAGACCTTGTCTTGCTCGCGCCTCTCATTCAGCTGATCTGGATCAGTTGTGCTCGGCCTCAGCATCTCCAGCTCTGACCATAAGGACCTGAACCTCCCCAAGTGCTTAGTGAACTCCATGTCCTCTTGTGCAAGACGGTTGATCGCTAGCTTCACTTCAAACACACGGCTGAGGTTGGAAGTGTTCCCATACACCTTCTTCAGCGTGTCCCACAGCTCCTTGGCTGATTCACAGTAGCTGTAGGCATCCAAGATAGCTGGGTCCAAGGATGCGTGTAGAACCGTCATCACCAGCATGTCTTCTTGTTGCCATTTCTCCACAGCCGCTTCATTGGAGACCTCTTCTTGATCTCCTCCCTGAGTAATGAGTTTCGGAGCCTCCCCTGTTGTGATGTGCCCCCACAAACCCTTACTTCCCACAGCAGTCTTCACCATCCGAGACCACACAAGGTAGTTGCTACCTTTGAAAGTAACCGCTACCTTCATCCTCATGTTCATCCCATGTTCCATCTTTGCTTGACTTGAAAACTTGGATCTTGGATTTCGTACACACCAACCTTGAGTCTAGAATCACGCAAACCAACAGAACGTAGCACAGCTTCAACTAGAACGGACCACAGCTTCAACACCTTCAAGACTACTCGCGTGTAGCTTCAAAGACGTTTAGCTTGTAACTCTCTAAAGATCAAACCCCAGATTCAAATGAACCTGGCTCTGATACCATATGAGATTAAGAGATCCTTAGAGTAAACAGAATAAAGAGAGTGTTTAGGAAGTGATTAAGAGAAGTTTGTGAAAGATTAGGAGACTAGATAGAGCCGTTTAGTGTCTAAGAGAAAAGCATAGTGTCTAAGAGATTAGAGAGACTCAAACTGCATAATCTTCATTAGGGTTGATGAGTTACAATATATATAGAGAGCATACAAGGGTTTTCGAAATCAAGAGAAGACTAAAGCATGTGAGGTCAATCAGGAGAGGATAAGCTCATTTGGACTAGCCAATTAGCTTCTCCACATGCGCGGAGTATCTGGCATCTTGGACCGAGATGCTCTTGCCTTTCCAGCTGTTCCAGCCTGTCAAGGCGCGCTCTACCTTATCCCTAAACGGTCTGATGCCTCAAGGTAAGTTCCTTCCCTTTACCTTAGTTACCGTGTTACTTGGCTGATGCAAGGTAAGTCTTGGTCGATGCTGGATGGTACGGACTGTACGGCTTGTACGGCCTTGTACGGACGTCCGTACCATGCTCTCCCTAAACTCTCTCAAGCTTCCTCATCTCCTTTCCTCTTCAACTCCTTAGCTCTTCATACATATATATTCAGCTCAACTCAACAGGAACATCATGCTCCTAGTGACCTCCATGAGATGCCTGTTCTTCCTCTCGGCCACACCATTTTGTTGGGGAGTGTATGGACAGCTGGTTTGATGGATCACACCTCGTTTGGCTAGATGGGCTTTGAATGCATTGCTGGTGTACTCTCCTCCATTATCTGATCTCAAAATCTTAACTTTGGCATTATAATGGTTAGAGACATATGTTTCAAAGTTTATAAATGCATCTAAGACCCTATCCTTTGATTGTAAGAGAGTGATCCATGTGTACTTGGATTTCTCATCAATAAAGGTCACAAAATACTTGTGATGTTCTCTAGAAAGACATGGAGCTGTCCATACATCCGAGTGAATTAAATCAAAGCAGTGTTCATAGATTGTACTAGACTTGGGAAATACATTTTTGCAATGTTTTCCTAAGATGCAAGCTTCACAATCTTGTTGGAATGAAATACTAGGCAACATGATGTTCAAGGCACGAGAATGAGGATGTCCTAATCTAGCATGCCACATTACATCTTTAGGGAAATTAAAACTTGAATTGAAAGCAACAGATAGATCGGATGCAAGCTTAGTGTCTTCTAGCAAGTACAGGTTTCCCTTGCTCACACCTTTGCCAAGCAACCTACATGAGTCAATATCCTGAAAGTAGACATCATCAGGCGTAAATATAACATTGCAATTCAAGTCATTGGTCACCCTTTTCACAGATAATAGATTAGAAGTGAAACTAGGCATGTAGAAGGCTTTGGATTCTTTCTCAAATAATTTAAGTTCCCCTATGCCTTTAATTGGAACCTTGTTACCATCAGCTATCATAACATTTCCTACTGCAGGAGTGATATTTTTAATCAAGTTTAAATCACTAATCATGTGATGAGAGGCTCCTGAGTCTATGACTAAGGGTTTAACTTTGTCAGGTTCATGAGCAACTTGAAATGCCGTGAATAAACTCCTAGGCAATTGATATGATGCACTAAGAGAGGAACCAAGAGTTTTACCAGACTCCTTGAGAGCTTTGATGAGTGCCTCAATGTCAGATTTCTTGATGGACTCATCCTGGTTTCCCTTGTCCTCATGAGTGCGGTAGGCCGTGGAAGCTTCTCCTACATCACCTGAGTAGTTTGCTCGACCATCAGTCTTGAACTTAGCCGGTTTGAGGTGTGGGTGAAGTATCCAGCACTTGTCCTTGCCGTGACCCTTCCTCTTGCAATGATCACACACCCACACTTTCTTTTCCTCCGGCTTGTAGTACCCTTTGTTGGCTACTCCGGCAGGTTTACTCTCGGCTCCTTCAGCTTGATTGGCCATCACTAGCTCCCCCTTTCTCTTAAAGAGACCCACTGAGCCGTGCTCCTTCTGAATCTCAGCACACACTTCATCTAGAGATGGAAGCTCCTTGTTCCTCAGTATGTGCCTAATAAGGTCATCATACCCTGGGTTGAGAGTGAGCAGCAAGGCAAAGACCTTATCTTGCTCCCTTCTTTCATGTAGAACATCCGGATCAATTGTTGCGGGTCTGAGCATCTCTAGCTCAGCCCATAGAGACCGGAACTTCCCAAAATGAGCATCAAAGTCTGTGTCCTCTTGACTTAGAGAGTTGATTGCTCCTTTTACTTCATACACCTTGCTGATGTTGGATTTGTTGGCATACACCTTCTTGAGAGTATCCCACAGCTCCTTGGAAGTTTCACAGAATGCATAAGCCTCTTGGAGAGAAGGGGCGAGGCTATTCTGGATGATAGACAACACCATGAGGTCCTCCTGACCTTTCTTCTTATCCCCAGCATCCGCAACCACCACTTCTTTGCCATCCTCTCCTAGAACAGTCTTCTTGGTGGGGCGGCCTTCTTCAACAATCTCCCAAAGGCCTCTGCCTCCGAGAGCTGTTTTGGCAAGTCTTGCCCATGTCAGGTAGTTAGGACCCTTGAGAGTAACTGGTATCATCACCATCTTTGGGTTCTCGGAGGTATCCATCAAGAGAGAAAGAGAAACGAAAGTTTTGGATGAACTTTGCTATTTTTGGCAAATTCTGGAAATGAGATTGAAGAACACCTCAAGAGCAGGATGAACTTTGCCAAAAATAGAAATAAAACACAGAGAGTTCGCGGAAGAAAAAGAGATTTAGGTCTCAAGAGCACAGTGGCTCTGATACCATGAAAGTTTTAGAAGATTAAGGAGAGATTAAGAGAGAAGAGTAAGAGATGGAGAGAGTTTCCGTGAGAGTGTGACAAAGAGAATAGAAGGAGAATAAGTTTCCTTGCTTGATTTGTTACACATGACAGGGTATTTAAAGACATACAAGAAGGCATAAACTATGAGAAGATAGTACAAGGGAAAGAATAAACAAAGAGGAGGCAGATGCGCGGATGGCTCGTTCAGCAAGAGGGATAGTGACAGCACCCAACGGTCAGCTCCCTCTCTCTTCTCTTAGACACACCCGTGACCCCTCCACTCACTTCTCTTCAACGGATACATGTCGACATTCCCACTCACTAGGAGATCTTTTAATCACTTGACCGAGTTGGTTAACTCATGACTTGCTTCCTTTCCTTGCAAGTCACTCTTAGGTTGTACGGACAGCCTTGTTCTCCAAGTTCCTTTCTTCTTGCTTTATTCTTCATGTCAACAGGCGGGACACGTGAGCCTGGAGATAGCAAGGCCCTGGTGACTTACACAGCTCAACCAAGCCTTCAGAACAACCGTGAGAACGAGTACCTGAGGAGATCGGACCTTGACTCCCTCATCAAAATGCTAAAGGAGAATGGTAACACACTTGGTACTCTTGGTTACTCTTTTGGTGCATCATATGAACCGTATAGTATTGCTAGAGAACCTGATCACTCAAGCATTGCTTATAAACCTACTAGCATACTAGGACAGTCTCATATTGCACACAATCTGTTTAAACCATTGGTAGTTGATTCAGGAGCATCTCATCACATGATTAGTGATACTAGTTTGATTAGAGACATTGAACCTACAAATGGACATGTCATGATTGCAAATGGAGATAAAATCCCAATTAGAGGAATTGGCAAGCTAAAATTGTTTGATAAAGAATCTAAAGCATTTTACATGCCTGACTTCACATCAAATCTATTATCTGTAAAGAAATGCACTACAGATCTTAATTGCAATGTTATATTCAGTCCTAATGATGTGAAGTTTCAGGATATTGAGAGCAGCCAATTGATTGGAAAAGGAGTTACCAAGGGAGATTTATATTTACTTGAAGAACTAGCTCCTGTTTCTGATTACCCTATGTTCTCTAAGTATAAATATGTAATCTCCTCATTAATAAAAGATTAGACAGTTCTTGACACAAAAAAACACTTTCTTAGATTCAAAGACTCTCAATCATGATTCTACACTAAACTCTTAGCTAAACTCGGTCTAAATCATCTCTAAACTTCTCTAATCCCTTTCTTTCCTTATATCAAACTCAGATTCTCTAAAGTTCATACTTCCTAGTGATTCTCCATTACTTTATATAACAAAATTAAGCTTCTTACATCGCGATTCATCCTGGTTTGATTAGAATGACAAAGAAGCTGTCATATTTCCAAACAGGAAAAGTGGGATCACCTGATTTGAAAGTGGGATAGCTTCTTCATCCTAACTCCTACGAAATTTATTCAACTTCCTAGTGTTGAGTTGAGCTGAGTATAAGTGTGAAGCAAGTGAGGAGTTGAGACTAAGGAGATGAGTTGAAGCTTGGGAAGGTTTGGGTAAAGTCCGTACAAGTCCGTACAGTCCGTACATGACCGTACACATGAAGATGGGTGAAACCTTGACAAGGGTAAAGAAGTTATGTGCGGTAACTTAGGTGAAGGGAAGGAACTTACCTTGATGCATCAGACCGTTTAGGGATAAGGTAGAGCGCGCCTTGACAGGCTGGAACAGCTGGAAAGGCAAGAGCATCTCGGTCCAAGATGCTAGATACTCCGCGCATGTGGAGAAGCTAATTGGCTAGTCCAAATGAGCTTATCCTCTCCTGATTGACCTCACATGCTTTAGTCTTCTCTTGATTTCGAAAACCCTTGTATGCTCACACTATATATTGTAACTCATCAACCCTAATAAAGATTAAGCAGTTTGAGTCTCTCTAATCTCTTAGACACTATGGTTTTCTCTTAGACTCTAAACGGCTCTATCTAGTCTCTTAATCTTTCACAAACTTCTCTTAATCACTTCTTAAACACTCTCTTTATTCTGATTACTCTAAGGATCTCTTAATCTCATATGGTATCAGAGCCAGGTTCATTTGAATCTGGGGTTTGATCTTTAGAGAGTTACAAGCTAAACGTCTTTGAAGCTACACGCGAGTAGTCGTGAAGGTGTTGAAGCTGTGGTCCGTTCTAGTTGAAGCTGTGCTACGTTCTGTGGGTTTGCGTGATTCTAGACTCAAGGTTGGTGTGTACGAGATCCAAGATTCAAGTTTTCAAGTCAAGCAAAGATGGAACATGGGATGAACATGAGGATGAAGGTAGCGGTTACTTTCAAAGGTAGCAACTACCTTGTGTGGTCTCGGATGGTGAAGACTGCGGTGGGAAGTAAGGGTTTGTGGGGGCACATCACAACAGGGGAGGCTCCGAAACTCATTACTCAGGGAGGAGATCAAGAAGAGGTCTCCAATAAAGCGGCTGTGGAGAAATGGCAACAAGAAGACATGCTGGTGATGACGGTTCTACACGCATCCTTGGACCCAGCTATCTTGGATGCCTACAGCTACTGTGAATCAGCCAAGGAGCTGTGGGACACGCTGAAGAAGGTGTATGGGAACACTTCCAACCTCAGCCGTGTGTTTGAAGTGAAGCTAGCGATCAACCGTCTTGCACAAGAGGACATAGAGTTCACTAAGCACTTGGGGAGGTTCAGGTCCTTATGGTCAGAGCTGGATATGCTGAGGCCGAGCACAACTGATCCAGATCAGTTGAATGAGAGGCGCGAGCAAGACAAGGTCTTTGGGCTGCTTCTCACACTGAACCCGGCCTACACTCAACTCATCCAGCACATGCTAAGGTCAGACAAGCTTCCGGACCTTG
This sequence comes from Brassica napus, assembly GCF_020379485.1. Lineage (NCBI taxonomy): Eukaryota > Viridiplantae > Streptophyta > Magnoliopsida > Brassicales > Brassicaceae > Brassica > Brassica napus. The sequence continues at coordinate 359,043 of NW_026014699.1, forward strand.
AGGAGGTGTGTGCGCAAATCCAAAGGGAGCAGGGATCTATGGGGCTGTTTGGAGGAAAGGGGGAGCTCTCTCTTGCCAATCAAGCAGCTCATGAGGATATGATTTTAGAGAGTTGAACAGGTATTGAGAGATTTAGAGAAAGATTAAAGTGAGATGAGATGTGTTGAGATGAAGATCAAGAAGTGGATGTTGAAATGAGTTGAGTACAATGTATGAGAAGGCATAAGGAGTTAAGAGACTGAAAGGGATGAGACTTTGGGAGAGTTTGTGATCAGCCATAGCCGTACAATCCGTACAGAAGGAACTGGCCGTACACATCAAGGATGATCACAAACATTAACCAAAGGTGAAAGTTAAAATGAGGAGTTAGAGTGGTAAAAGGTGAATGCCTTTAGTCTTGGAGAAGAATCAGCCCATTGGAGAAGGATAAGGCTCGCGGTGACAGCCTGTCTCATGCTGGAAAGGTAAAGCAAAAGCAAAGATACCTTACACATGTGAGAACAGCCATTGGATCAATTCAAAATCGAGTCTAGCTTCTGTATTGACTTCACATGCTTTACCTTATCCTTAGAGTCTTGGAAACCCTTGTATCCTGAACTATAAATTGTAACCTCTCTGATTAATAAAGACTAATCTGAGTTTTGAGTCTATCTCTCTCTAATCTTTCTACTCTCTCTCATTACTCTAATCTCTTAATTCTCTTAATCTACTTACTCAAATCAATCTTATTCTCTCTTAATCCACGTTCTACACTCACTAAATCAAAATCAAATATGGTATCAGAGCCAGGTTGCCCTAAAACCTGAGTTCATTCCGCAAATTTGTGTTCTTGGAGATTCTGGGTTTGTGAGTGTGCTTGAAGATTTGGTATTCTGGGTTATTGGTGTGTTGAGGTTCTCTTCTTGTAGATGGAAACAGACGACACCATGGTGGAGCTATGTACAACAGTTACTCCTGATGAGTGGAATCGTGGGGGTGAAGTGATTACAAAGCAGATGGGTGAAGGCAAGTGGATTCAAGAGAATCATGGAACACTTGGGATCATCCAGAGGTCACTCTCAAGTTCAACCCTGGAAGCTGATGGTCATGAAGGGACAGCTAAGGAGTTGTGGGAGAGTATGGAAGCTGTGTATGAGGACAGATCGCATCTATGCAAGGTTTTTGTGGTTAAGCGGGCCATTGAGAATCTGAGGCAAGATGGAGAAGAGCTCAGTAAGCATCTTGAACGCTTTAAGAGCTTATGGGCAGAGTTGAAGGCACTCAGACCGAGTACCTCAGATAAAGACATACTGAAGAGAAGACTAGAGCAAGATGAAGTGTTTAGTCTTCTGCTGAGTTTAGATAAGTCTTATGATAAACTGGTCAGGAAGATCCTCACGGAAGAAGTCCTACCTGATGTGGAGAGTGTGTGTGGTTTGGTGAAGCATGAGCAAGCAAAGATGCAGCCGGATAAGAGGAGAAAGATTACTGAGCTAGAACAAGTAATCACCGGCAAGAGCTTGTATTCAGCATACATAGGAGACATAAAAGATGGGGATAGCTTAACAAACAGACACGAGAAGGGTGGAGCTGATGAGGTGATTACCAGAAGAGAATGGGATGCATTTGTAGCCAAAGCGAAAGCACTCACTGCATCAAAGAAGCAAGGAAGTCATTCAGTAAGGTCTAAACCTATAATTGTGGATTCTGGAGCCAGTCATCACATGATCAGTGATAGGAGTCTGATGGATGAAGTGAGAGCAGCTACTGGAAATGTTCAGATAGCAAATGGAGATAAAATTCCTATAGAAGGGATAGGAAGCTTGAAGCTATTTGACAGGGAGTCAACAGCCTTGTACCTGCCTCAGTTTACCTCCAATTTGATATCTGTAAAGAGAGCTACTATTGACTTGCAATGTCAAGTAGTATTCAGGCCACAGGAGGTTGAGTTTCAAGATCTTGTTACGGGTCAAGTGATTGGAAAGGGGAGCAGTACCAACAATCTATACCAGCTACAATCAACTAAGCTCTCTAAACCCTCTATCTCTATATGCATGAGTAGTACTGCTGATGGCTGTGATAGTATTACTTGGCATGCTAGATTAGGACATCCTCATACTCGCGCCCTTGAGCTAATGATACCTAATCTATCAGTTAATCACCTTGAATGTGAAGCATGCATACTAGGGAAGCATTGCAAAACTGTCTTTCCCACATCTGAAATTGTCTATGAGAAATGCTTTGACTTAATACACTCTGATGTGTGGACATCTCCATGTATATCTAGGGATAAGCATAAGTATTTTGTGACTTTCATAGATGAAAAATCTAAGTACACATGGGTCACATTGCTTCCCTCCAAGGATAGAGTGTTAGAGGCATTTATAAACTTCCAAGCTTATGTCACTAATCACTATAATGCTACTGTGAAGGTACTAAGGTCAGACAATGGAGGTGAATACACTAGCCATGCATTCAAGAATCATCTGATGAAGCATGGGATAGTTCATCAAACCAGCTGTCCCTACACTCCACAACAGAATGGTGTGGCTGAGAGGAAGAACAGACACCTGATGGAAGTAGCAAGATCAATGATGTTTCATTCTAATGTTCCCAAGAGATTTTGGAGTGATGCAGTTGTCTCAGCATGTTATCTCATCAACAGGACACCGACGAAAGTTCTGAGGGATCTATCTCCATTTGAGGTACTGAACAAGGCTAGGCCGCAGATTCAACATCTGAGAGTATTTGGGTGTACCTGCTATGTATTGGTTCCAGGAGAACTGAGGAAGAAGCTTGATGCAAAGAGCACTAAGGCTATGTTTATTGGATACTCCATTACTCAGAAAGGGTATAAGTGCTATGATCCAGTAACAGGGAGGGTGTTGGTGTCTAGAGATGTCAAATTCATTGAAGGAAAAGGGTATTATGAAGAAAAGATATGGGAAGATTTGAAGGATCTTCCACAAACGCCATCAGATAAGGCAACAAATCTGAGGAAAATATTGGAGAATCTTGGGATTAGCATGACCCAGGATCAAGGAACAAGAAGAGAACCACCAAGAAGCACAAGTACTCATGAGGAGGAAAGTGAAAGGAGGTCCCCTCTTGATCATGAGGGGGGAAGTGAAGCTGAATCAGGAGTGCAACAACAACAGAAAAGTGATTCAGGAAGTCATGATCAAGGAGAGACACAAGGAGAAGAGAATCCAAGATCAGATGGAGATGTGCAGGCTGATAGAGAGAGTCCAAGATCAGATGGAGATGCGCAGACTGATAGAGATGAGCAGGCAGCTATGCAAAATCCAGTCGAGTCAGTTGGGATTCAGGAACCAGAAACAGAGGTTCAACCACTGAGGAGAAGTACCAGGGTAAAGAAAGATCCATCAAATTGGGTGAACACAAGGATATACTACAATGCGGAGGCCGTAGCACATCCGACTCAAGCAGTATGTTCGTTTGCAACATATCCAGAGGAGCATGTGGTCTTCATGGGTAATCTGGATGAGAATGAGATCCCAAGGTCTTATGAGGAAGCCATGAAGCATAAGGTCTGGAGAAATTCAGTGGGTGATGAAAGGGATGCAATGATCAGGAATGACACTTGGTATGAGAGTGAATTACCAAGAGGGAAGAAGGCTGTGTCTAGCAGATGGATCTTCACAATCAAGTACCGGGCAGATGGAACTATTGAGAGACGCAAAACCAGGCTGGTAGCAAGAGGGTTTACACAGACTTATGGGGAAGACTACATTGATACTTTTGCACCAGTGGCTAAGCTTCACACAATTCGAATTGTGTTATCCATTGCAACAAACTTGGAGTGGGATCTGTGGCAAATGGATGTGAAGAATGCTTTCCTGCAAGGTGAACTAAAAGATGAAGTGTACATGCATCCACCTCCTGGTCTTGAGCATCTAGTAAAGCCAGGGAATGTTTTAAGATTGAAGAAGGCAATATATGGGCTTTAGGAAGTCTGAACTGGATCACACTCTCTTCACCTTGACAGGACCTTCAGGGATCATTGTGATTCTAGTGTATGTGGATGATTTGATTATCACAGGAAGTGATAAGGCAGGGATTCAGGCTACTAAGGAGTTTCTCAAATCAGTGTTTGACATCAAGGATTTGGGAGAGATGAAGTATTTTCTGGGTATTGAGATATGCAGATCAAAGGAGGGCTTGTTCATGTCTCAAAGGAAGTACACTCAGGATCTGTTGAAGGGCGCTGGTAGGCTTGGAGGAAAGACAGCTAAGACACCTCTTGAGGATGGGTATAAGGTTTTGCTTGAGGGGGAGATTGAAAACAATCAGCCATTTGAAGATGCTAAGCTGTATAGGAAGATGGTTGGGAAGCTGATCTACTTGACAATCACCAGACCAGACATATGTTTTGCTGTGAATCAAGTTAGTCAGCATATGCAAGCTCCAAAGATGCACCATTGGAACATGGTGGACAGAATCTTGAGGTATTTGAATGGCTCTAGCGGCCAAGGAGTCTGGATGGGATGCAATAGGAGTACAGAAGTGGTTGGTTATTGTGATGCTGACTGGGCCGGAGATAGAGTTGATAGGAGATCAACTACTGGGTATTGTACCTTCATTGGAGGGAACTTGGTTACATGGAAGAGTAAGAAGCAGAAGGTTGTCTCCTGTTCTAGTGCTGAGGCTGAATATAGAGCCATGTTGAAGCTGACTAATGAGCTAGTGTGGATCAAAGGGATATTGAAGCATTTGAGTATTGAGCAGACCACTCCTATGACAATGCATTGTGACAATCAGGCTGCTATTCACATTGCCTCTAATTCTGTGTTTCATGAGAGAACAAAGCACATAGAAGTTGATTGTCACAAAGTGAGGCAGATGATTGTCCTAGGAGTAATACTGCCATGCTACACGAGGAGTGAGGATCAACTGGCTGATGTGTTTACTAAGGCAGCAAGGCAGAAGACAATAGAGTCCATACTATCAAGGCTTGGACTCATTGATCTTACTCCCAGGAGCTGATCCCCTTAACCATGGAGTCTCTACTCTTTTTCCCTCATCAAGGTTTTATCCCAATGGGTTTTCCTTGGTGAGGTTTTTAATGAGGGAGATCTTCATGGTTTCCAAGCTAGACAAGTTCATTTAGTCTAGCTTGAGGGGGAGTGTTGAGATGAAGATCAAGAAGTGGATGTTGAAATGAGTTGAGTACAATGTATGAGAAGGCATAAGGAGTTAAGAGACTGAAAGGGATGAGACTTTGGGAGAGTTTGTGATCAGCCATAGCCGTACAATCCGTACAGAAGGAACTGGCCGTACACATCAAGGATGATCACAAACATTAACCAAAGGTGAAAGTTAAAATGAGGAGTTAGAGTGGTAAAAGGTGAATGCCTTTAGTCTTGGAGAAGAATGATATGATCATGGACCAGCTAGTTGATAAAGATGAAGAAGGAGAGACTAAAGATACACTAGCTGAAGAGGAAGCTGTCTTAGCCATTCCCACAGGTCCTATCACTCGTGCAATGACAAGGAGACTCAAGGAAGCCGTTGGAAACATACTGAAGATCTCTAAGAAGCAAGAAGACTGTCTTGGTAGAAGCTTGAGCCACCAAGACACACTCATCACCATTCATGTGATCTTACCATCAAGCTGATCATCATCTAGGCAAGTGGCTTGGTATACTCTTTTTCCCTTGATTAGTTTTGTCCCACTGGGTTTTCTAATCAAGGTTTTTAATGAGGTATCAAGTTCACTTACACATTCCTAGTTGATGTATCTTGGATGCAACTCGGCCTAAGGCATCTTGGACCGACTTCATCATCTATCTTATATTATGTTTTAGTCTAAGTGTTGTGTTATTACTTTGAAACCGTGTGGAGCCTGTTCCTTTAAGTTTTCTTATGTTTTCGAGACCTTGTGCATGTACAAGGATCTCTCTATTTAAGTGTATCACAAACCCTCATTCTAATCTAAGTTATCTTTTGTTTAAACCTTGTGTTTTCTTCTCCCTTGCTTTCACGAGTTAAGAGAGTGTCTGGTGAGTAGTATCCAGTCTGTTGGTGTGTAATATCCAACGCCCAAGGGCTTTAGAAAGGTGTGTCATATCCGATCTAAGCCTAGGAGTATCAAGGAGCCTTTCCGCAGCCTCTTGTGTCACCATTCGATCCACAGCCTTGATAAACTTGAGTCTTTGATTCGTTTATGCAAGGATCTATCCAAACCATCCAGAGAAGGGTCCTAGGATCTCATTAAGTGGTATCAGAGCACTCTGGAAGGGGAGTTTCGATTTCTCTTTTGCGATTTCTTAAGATCTACTCTTTGTCGATTCATATTTTGTTGATCAATCGGTTCTTGTGTGTTTATTCTCATTTGATCTGCTTGTTTCACTATCAGGATTGCTAGATCTGATTGTTTCGTATCTCATATTGATAGATCTAAGAATTTCGATCAAGTTTTGAACAAAAACCTTTTCACATTCTTGTCGATTACGTTATCGTTTTACTTGATCCGAAAGTTTCTTGTGATTGTGTGACTCGATCTGTTGTTAGATTCATAGATCAGGATTCGATTATCTCATTTCATCATCCGTTGAATCTGATCTGTTATTGTTTCAATTTCGAAAAGATAGAATTCAAATCGTCGCGTGTTGATCAAGTATCTTCATTTGCCGCTTTGTTTGAATACTTTGTTTCTTTGAATCTTGAGTTCTGATTTCTTTTGAACTACTTACTGGTTCAAGTTTTTCGTGTATCAGGAAGCAATGGGGTCTGAGGAAGATGATGAAACCTTTGTGCGAAGGAATAGATTGCTGCAAGAAGCAATCACCAAACAAGTGATGGAAGCGATGGTGAAGTTACTAGAAGAGAAGTATGATCAGAGACCGCATGATGGGCAAGGACAAGCATCTGGTTCAAGACATGAGCCAAGAAGAAACAGACAAGGTCAGCGTGAGCATGCTGGATCAGAAGAGACTGATAACTTCTATGAGAGAAGTAGCCATAGCTCCGGTTCAAGACGTAGCAGTAGAAGATCTCGACGTGATCATGAGGGCCGGAGGCATAGACGCAATGAGCTATCAGGGTTAAAGCTTAAGATCCCTCCTTTCCATGGTAAAGCTGATCCAGATGCCTATCTTGAGTGGGAGAAGAAGATCGAACTCGTTTTCAACTGTCAGCATTACTCAGAGACTAAGAAGATTCAAGTAGCTGCTACCGAGTTCAATGACTATGCATTGAGCTGGTGGGATCAGTTGGTTACAAACAAGAGGCGCAATGGTGAATTTCCCATTGAAACATGGGCAGAGATGAAAGCTGTGATGCGCAAGAGGTTTGTACCAAGCCATTATCACCGTGATCTTCATCAAAAGCTGAGACTGCTCACACAAGGATCAAAGTCTGTAGAGGAATACTTTCAAGAGATGGAGTTGCTTATGCTAAGAGCTTGTGTATCTGAGGACAGTGAAGCTACCATGGCACGATTTCTTGGTGGACTCAACCGTGAGATACAAGATAGAGTGGAGATGCAACACTACTTGGAAATAGAGGAGATGCTACACAAAGCTATCTTGGTGGAGCAACAAGTTAAGAGAAGAAGTCATGCGCGTGGCAGCTATGGTTCCAATAGATACCAGACCTCTAAGGAAGATAAACCGAGCTATCAAAAGGAGAGCAAGCCACAGCCAAAAGAAGAAGCCAAGTCTAGTAGCATCTACAACAAAGATAAGGGGAAAGTGGAAGCTACAAGCTCGCGTGCAAGAGATGTGAAGTGTTTTAAGTGCCAAGGACGTGGGCACTATGCTAATGAGTGTACCAACAAACGTGTGATGATCCTTCATGCCAATGGAGAATATGAATCTGCTGATGATGAGACAGAGGCCGAAGAAGATCACAGTTCAGAAGAGGAGTATGTTGCCAACCCGGTTGCTGGAAGGTTGCTAGTTGCTAGAAGAACCTTGAGTCTTCAAAGCAAGACCGAAGAAATGGAGCAAAGAGAGAATCTCTTCTATACTAGATGTCTAGTGCAAGGAAAGGTCTGTAGTCTTATTGTGGATGGAGGCAGTTGTGTCAACGTTGCGAGTGAGACTATGGTTAAAAAGTTGGGTTTGAAGGTCCAGAAGCATCCTAAACCATATAGGCTCCAATGGCTCAATGAAGAGGGCGAGATGAGAGTATCTACTCAGGTTATGGTTCCCTTAGCCATTGGTAAATATGAAGATGAGATTCTTTGTGATGTGTTGCCTATGGAAGCTGGACACATTCTCCTTGGAAGGCCGTGGCAATCAGATAGACGTGTGATACATGATGGGTATGCCAACAAGCACACGTTTGAGTTTAAAGGGAGAAAAACAGTTCTTGTGCCTATGACTCCTAAGGAAGTTCAGGTTGATCAGCTTCAGCTACAAAAGAAGAAAGAGATAGATCTTCCCGCTGAATCAACAAAGCAACTAAACTTCTATGCCAAGTCTGGTGATGTTAAAAGATCTCTCTGCTCTAACCTTCCTATCCTTTTGTTTATCTATAAGGAATCCCTCTTGACCACTACTAACATTGCACCGGAGTATCCGAGTGAACTTGTCAATCTTTTACAGGAATATCAAGATGTTTTTCCAGAAGATAGTCCCAATGGACTACCACCAGTGCGAGGGATTGAGCACCAAATTGATTTTGTGCCCGGTTCTACACTTCCCAATAGGCCAGCATACAGAACCAATCCGGTGGAGACCAAAGAACTACAAAGGCAAGTAGAGGAACTGATGGAGAAAGGGCATATCCGAGAGAGCATGAGTCCTTGTGCTGTTCCAGTGCTACTTGTGCCCAAGAAAGATGGGAGCTGGCGCATGTGTGTTGATTGCAGAGCCATCAACAATATCACTGTAAAGTATCGCCATCCTATTCCTAGATTAGATGATATGCTTGATGAATTGCATGGTTCTTGCATATTTTCTAAGATTGATTTGAAAAGTGGATACCATCAGATTAGGATGAAAGAAGGAGATGAATGGAAAACTGCATTCAAAACTAAACATGGTCTATATGAGTGGTTAGTCATGCCATTTGGATTAACCAATGCACCTAGTACATTCATGAGATTAATGAATCATGTTCTTAGATCATTCATTGGCATATTTGTTGTGGTATACTTTGATGACATCCTTGTATACAGTAAGAGCTTTAATGATCATATAGAACATCTTAGAGCTGTTCTTGATGTGCTTAGAAAGGAATCTCTTTTTGCTAACCTTAAGAAGTGTACTTTTGGAACGGATCACTTGGTCTTTTTAGGCTTTATTGTGGGTGCAGATGGGGTTAAAGTTGATCCAGAGAAAGTAAGAGCTATACGAGAATGGCCAATTCCTAAGACAGTGAGTGAAGTAAGGAGCTTCCATGGACTTGCTGGTTTCTATAGGCGCTTTGTGAAAGACTTCAGCACCATAGCATCTCCCTTGACTGAAGTAATCAAGAAAGAAGTCGGATTCAAGTGGGGAGAAGCACAAGAACTTGCCTTTCAATGCCTAAAAGAGAAGCTTACTAATGCCCCTCTTCTTATACTTCCTGATTTTAATAAAACTTTTGAAATAGAATGTGATGCTTCAGGAATTGGAATTGGTGCTGTATTGATGCAGGAGAAGAGACCCATTGCATACTTCAGTGAGAAGCTTGGAGGAGCTACCCTCAACTATGCAACTTATGATAAAGAACTATATGCCTTGGTGAGAGCCTTGCAGACTTGGCAACACTACCTCTGGCCTAAAGAGTTCGTCATACACACAGATCATGAGTCTCTCAAATACCTCAAAGGACAGCACAAACTCAGCAAGAGACACGCAAGGTGGGTCGAGTTCATTGAGACATTTCCTTATGTCATCAAGTATAAACAAGGTAAGGAAAACATAGTTGCTGATGCACTATCCAGAAGGTATGTTCTCTTGAACACTCTTGATGCTAAGCTATTAGGATTTGAGCAGATTAAAGGAATGTATGAGAATGATCCTGATTTTAAAGAAGCTTACAACTCTTGTGAGAAATTTGCTGAGGGACACTACTTTAGGCATGATGGTTTTCTTTTCTATGATAATCGATTGTGTGTGCCTAACTGTTCTTTGAGAGACTTGTTTGTTAGGGAATCTCATGGAGGAAGTCTCATGGGTCACTTTGGTATTGCAAAGACTCTTAAAACTTTGCAGGATCATTTCTTTTGGCCTCGGATGAAAAGAGATGTGGAGAAACTATGTGAGAGATGTGCAACTTGCAAACAAGCCAAGTCTAAGGTTCAGTCTCACGGTTTGTATACTCCTCTCCCTATACCTTATCATCCTTGGAATGACATATCTATGGATTTCATTGTTGGCTTGCCTAGAACTAGGACTGGAAAGGATTCTATCTTTGTGGTTGTGGATAGGTTCTCAAAGATGGCACATTTCATAGCTTGTCACAAAACTGATGATGCATTGCATATTGCTAACTTGTTCTTTAAAGAGATTGTGCGCATACATGGCATGCCTAAGACTATTGTTTCTGATAGAGATACTAAGTTTCTTAGTTATTTTTGGAAGACTCTTTGGTCTAAGCTAGGTACTAAACTCTTGTTTTCTACTACCTGTCATCCACAAACTGATGGACAAACTGAAGTAGTTAATAGGACTCTTGGAACACTCTTGCGTGCATTCATAAAGAAAAACTTGAAATCATGGGAAGACTATTTGCCTCATTGTGAATTTGCATACAATCATGCTGTGCATTCTACTTCTAAGTTTTCTCCTTTTGAGATAGTTTATGGGTTCAATCCCAACTCTCCTTTAGATTTAATTCCTTTACCTGAGTGTGAAAGGGTCAGCGTTGATGGCAAAAAGAAGGCAGAGATGGTGAAACAACTCCACGAGCAGGCTAGGCTCAACATTGAGGCAACAACCAAACAGTATGTTAAGCATGCTAACAAAGGACGGCGTGAGATGGTCTTTGAAGTGGGTGATCAGGTTTGGATTCACCTAAGGAAAGAGAGGTTTCCCAATGAAAGGAAGTCCAAGCTGATGCCGCGGATTGATGGACCTTTTAAGGTCATAAGGAAGATCAGCAACAATGCCTACAAACTGGATTTGCAAGGTAAGTATGATGTGAGTAATAGCTTCAATGTTACTGACTTGATCCCTTTTATTGCAGATGAGCCAGATTTGAGGACAAATCCTTTTCAAGTGGGAGGGGATGATATGATCATGGACCAGCTAGTTGATAAAGATGAAGAAGGAGAGACTAAAGATACACTAGCTGAAGAGGAAGCTGTCTTAGCCATTCCCACAGGTCCTATCACTCGTGCAATGACAAGGAGACTCAAGGAAGCCGTTGGAAACATACTGAAGATCTCTAAGAAGCAAGAAGACTGTCTTGGTAGAAGCTTGAGCCACCAAGACACACTCATCACCATTCATGTGATCTTACCATCAAGCTGATCATCATCTAGGCAAGTGGCTTGGTATACTCTTTTTCCCTTGATTAGTTTTGTCCCACTGGGTTTTCTAATCAAGGTTTTTAATGAGGTATCAAGTTCACTTACACATTCCTAGTTGATGTATCTTGGATGCAACTCGGCCTAAGGCATCTTGGACCGACTTCATCATCTATCTTATATTATGTTTTAGTCTAAGTGTTGTGTTATTACTTTGAAACCGTGTGGAGCCTGTTCCTTTAAGTTTTCTTATGTTTTCGAGACCTTGTGCATGTACAAGGATCTCTCTATTTAAGTGTATCACAAACCCTCATTCTAATCTAAGTTATCTTTTGTTTAAACCTTGTGTTTTCTTCTCCCTTGCTTTCACGAGTTAAGAGAGTGTCTGGTGAGTAGTATCCAGTCTGTTGGTGTGTAATATCCAACGCCCAAGGGCTTTAGAAAGGTGTGTCATATCCGATCTAAGCCTAGGAGTATCAAGGAGCCTTTCCGCAGCCTCTTGTGTCACCATTCGATCCACAGCCTTGATAAACTTGAGTCTTTGATTCGTTTATGCAAGGATCTATCCAAACCATCCAGAGAAGGGTCCTAGGATCTCATTAAAGAATCAGCCCATTGGAGAAGGATAAGGCTCGCGGTGACAGCCTGTCTCATGCTGGAAAGGTAAAGCAAAAGCAAAGATACCTTACACATGTGAGAACAGCCATTGGATCAATTCAAAATCGAGTCTAGCTTCTGTATTGACTTCACATGCTTTACCTTATCCTTAGAGTCTTGGAAACCCTTGTATCCTGAACTATAAATTGTAACCTCTCTGATTAATAAAGACTAATCTGAGTTTTGAGTCTATCTCTCTCTAATCTTTCTACTCTCTCTCATTACTCTAATCTCTTAATTCTCTTAATCTACTTACTCAAATCAATCTTATTCTCTCTTAATCCACGTTCTACACTCACTAAATCAAAATCAAATAAGATGATTTATGAAATGTAGAAGAGAAACATGATGAACTAGAGAGAGAATATGATAAACTCGTGTTAATCATTAATCAAGGCAGAGTTTACAATATATAGTAAAGGAAAGACTAGGGTTTCAGCATAAGAGATAAGGCAAAGCATGTGTAGTCAAAGCTAAAGGGAGCGGATGGTTTGAACTAGCCAATGGAGTGCTTCACACACTTTCAGCATATTCCAAGATGCTGATCACTTTACAGCTATGCCAGCCTGTCTGATCCGCGTCTCCTTTCTTCCCTTAAACGGTCACAAGCCTCCTTAACACTCAAGGTAACTCTCCAAAGTAACTTGGGTAAGGATGGTAAGTTTTGGTTGATGATGGGTCGACCCGAGAAGGTACGGCCTGTACGGCCAGTACGGTCAGTACGGATTGTACGGACTGGTCGACCTCATACCTCATCCTTTCCTTAACACATCCTTCTCATAATGCTTCCTTCTACCCCATCACTTCCCTTGCTTATACTCAACTCATTTCAACACTCCCCCTCAAGCTTGAATTCTAGAATCCATTCAAGCTTGGAACAGCCATGAGATCTTCCTCATTAAAAACCTCACCAAGGAAAACCCATTGGGACAAAACCTTGATGAGGGAAAAAGAGTAAAGACCTCATGGCAAAGGGGATCAGCTCCTTGAGGAAAGATCTATGAGTCCCAATCTGGTATGAATGGACTCCATAGTCTTTTGTCTTGCAGCCTTGGTAAATACATCCGCAAGTTGATCCTCACTCCTTGTGTAGCATGGCAAGATTACTCCCAAGACAATCATCTGCCTCACCTTGTGACAATCAACTTCAATGTGCTTGGTTCTCTCATGGAAGACTGAGTTGGTTGCAATGTGTATAGCCGCTTGATTGTCACAATGCATAGTCATTGGAGTTGCTTGCTCTATCTCCAGATGCTTCAAGATCCCTTTGATCCATACCAACTCATTGGTAAGCTTCAGCATTGCTCTATACTCAGCTTCAGCACTTGAACAAGACACCACCTTCTGCTTCTTGCTCTTCCAAGTCACCAAGTTGCCTCCAATGAATGTACAGTAGCCAGTGGTTGATCTTCTGTCTGCTCTATCTCCAGCCCAATCAGCATCACAATATCCCACTACTTCAGTACTCTTGTTGCATCCCATCCAAACTCCAAGGCTTGATGTCCCGTTCAGATACAAGAGCAGTCTCTCCACCATGCGCCAGTGATGATCCTTTGGAACTTGCATATGCTGGCTCACTTGGTTCACAGCAAAGCAAATGTCTGGTCGTGTGATGGTGAGGTAGATGAGCTTCCCTACTAGCTTCCTGTATAGCTTTGGATCATGAAAGGCCTTGCTATCTTCAACCTCCCCCTCACGTGGAACCTTGTATCCATCTTCAAGAGGCATCTTTGCTGTCTTGTCTCCTTGTATACCTGCATCTTTCAAAAGATCAAGTGTATACTTCCTTTGGGAAATGAACAATCCTTCCTTAGATCTACACAACTCAATTCCAAGGAAGTATTTCATTTCCCCTAAGTCTTTGATTTCAAACACAGATTTCAAAAACTCCTTTGTGGCTTTTATACCAGCCTTATCACTACCTGTTATGATAATGTCATCAACATATACGAGTAGACAGATGATACCTGAAGGTGTAGTGAGGGTGAAGAGGGTGTGATCCAACTCTGACTTCTTGAACCCACGGCCATTCAGAGTAGTACTCAGCTTGTTGTACCATGCTCTAGGTGATTGCTTCAACCCATAGATTGCCTTCTTGAGTCTCAATACATTCCCTGGTTTCACAAGATGTTCAAGACCCGGTGGTGGATGCATGTACACTTCATCTTCTAGTTCTCCCTGAAGAAATGCATTCTTCACATCCATCTGCCAAAGCTCCCACTCAAGGTTCACAGCAAGAGACAATACAATTCTTATTGTATGTAGCTTGGCAACAGGGGCAAAGGTATCAATGTAGTCTTCCCCATATGTTTGAGTGTATCCTCTAGCCACCAGTCTTGTCTTCTTTCTGTCAATGGTTCCATCAGGTAGATACTTAATGGTGAATATCCACTTGCTGGTTACTGCCTTCTTTCCTTTTGGCAACTCACTTTCAAACCAAGTGTCATTCTTTATCATGGCATTTGCCTCATCTCCAACAGATTCCTTCCAATCTTGATGTAGCATTGCCTCTTCATATGATCTTGGTACACTACTTTCATCTAGGCTCATCATGAATGCGCAATGCTCCTTTGGATAACAGGCAAATGAACACACAGCTTGAGAAGGATGCTCCACAGCCTGGGCATTGTAGTACACTCTCGTGTTTACCCAGTTGGAAGCATCTCTCTTCAGCCGTGTGCTTCTCCTCAATGGTACCTCAGCTGGTGCTTGCTCTGGTGCTTCTACTTCAGTTGCTTCCACTTCTCCTTGTTCTGGTAACTCATTAAGCTCTTCATTACTTGGTTCAGCTCCACCTTGATCAGGATGATCCGCAAAATCTTGATTCTCATCCGGCTCAATTCCATTCCCTCCCTCATGATCAAGGTGAGATGGTTCTTCAGCTTCTTGTCTTTCAGATGACTGATTCTCTGTCGACTCCTGGGACATTCCAATTCCAAGACCTTCTAGTATCTGTCTCAAGCTTGTAGCTCTATCTGAAGGTTGTGAAAGATCCTCCAGCTCTTTCCAATTTTTATCTTCATAGTAGCTCTTCTCTTCAAAGAACTTGACATCTCTTGATACAAGAACTCTCCTTGACTCAGGAACAAAGCACTTGTATCCCTTCTGTGTGGTTGAGTATCCTATCATCATAGCTTTGATACTCTTTGCTTCCAGCTTGTTTCTCATCTCTCCCGGGATAAGAACATAGCTTACACACCCAAACACTCTTAGGTGATCTAGGACTGGCTTGCTGTTGTTGAGAACTTCATAAGGAGCTTTGTCTTCCAGGATCTTGGTTGGAATCCTATTGATTAGGTAGCAAGCCGTGATCACAGCATCACTCCAGAATCTCTTTGGCACTCTCATCTGGAACATCATTGATCTAGCCACTTCCATAAGATGTCTGTTCTTTCTCTCAGCCACTCCATTTTGTTGAGGTGTATAAGGGCAACTCGTTTGGTGAAGTATCCCATGTTGAGCTAGATGGTTCTTGAATGCATGACCAGTATACTCTCCACCATTATCAGACCTGAAAATCTTAATCTTGGCATTATACTGGTTAGAAACATATGATTGAAAGTTTCTAAATGCATCTAGAACCCTATCCTTTGTTTTAATTAGTGTTATCCAGGTGTATTTGGATTTTTCATCTATGAATATGACAAAGTATTTGTAATTGTCCCTAGATAAGCATGGAGCAGTCCATACATCAGAATGAACAAGATCAAAGCATTTATCATAGATAGTAGTAGATCTCTTGAACACAGTCTTACAATGTTTTCCCAAAATACAAGCTTCACATTCATTATTTTTAAACATGACACCTGGTAACATTAAGCTTAAGGCTCTAACATGTGGATGTCCTAGCCTAGAATGCCACAATGCACCTCTACTTAAAACGGAACTCAACAAGCAACTAGAACTAGAAATGATAGAAAGATCTTCAAGTAAATAAAGGTCTCCTTTGGTTACTCCTTGCCCAATCAACTTACTGCTTTCAATATCCTGAAATTTCACATCATTAGGACTGAAAATAACATTGCATTGAAGATCATTGGTACACCTCTTAACAGATAATAGATTAGAAGTAAACTCAGGCATGTACAAAGCTTTAGAATCCTTATTAAACAGTTTCAAGTCTCCTACTCCTCTAATAGGAATTCTATCACCATTTGCAATCATTACATGTCCATGAGCCGGTTCTATGTTCTTTATAAGGCTATCATCACTTATCATATGATGTGAAGCACCTGAATCAATAATCAACGGTTTTATTCCTTGAGCAATATGATTCCTAGGTGATTCTTTTACCAGTTTCAGTTTATCAATGAGATCAAGCAATGTGGATTCATTTCTAGACATCCTATCAGCAGCAAAGGTTGTATATCTATCTGGTTCATTTCCCATTCTATCAAAGTTTCCTAGCAAGCTATCACAAGTTCTAGGCAACACATGAGCAGTATAGGAATAACCAAGGGCTTTACCAGACTCTTTAAGGGCTTTGATCAAGGCATCAATGTCTGACTTCTTGATCACCTCATGATCCATGTTCTTCACAGCTCCTTGGTGGTGAGAGGTTAAGGCTCTTCCTTCACTTTCACCCGCAAGACCAGATGAGCCAGCTCCTGATGCGCCAGCTTCACTTGTCTCTGCAGAAAGGTGAGCTCTTCCCTCTCTCTCCTTGTTGAACTTGGCCGGCTTCAAATGGGGGTGTAGGATCCAGCACTGACTCCTCTTGTGTCCCGGCTTCTTGCAATGGTCACAGTTTCCACTGAACTTCCTTTCCTCTCCACGGTAAGCAGCCTTGTGTGCTTGGATTGCTTCAGCCTTGTTGGACAGAGCCATGTCTCCTTTCCCTCCAAACATACCAAGTGACCCCTCTTCCTTCTGAATCTGCGCACACACTTCCTCCATAGATGGAAGACTCGGCATCCTCAACATGTGCTTGATCACATCATTGAACGGAGGATCTAGTGTCAGCAGCAATCCAAACACCTGATCCTGCTCCCTCCTCTCCATGAGTATCTCTTGATCCGCGGTGCTTGGCCTCAATGATTCAAGCTCAGACCACAAGGATCTATACTTGCCCAAATGCTTGGTGAACTCTTCTCCATCTTGAACCAGTGTGTTGATAGCCTTCTTAATCTCATACACGCGGTTCAGATTGGTAACGTTCCCAAATGTCTTCTGGAGTACCTCCCACAGGTGTTTTGGAGTCTCGCAGTAGCTGTAGGCCTCCAAGAGATGCTCTTCAAGGGACCCTTGTAGCACTGAAAGCACCATCAAGTCTTCTTGAATCCACTTCTTCTCGGCAGCAGCAACTTGATCTCCCACACCTTCATCTCCTTCTCCGTCTTTAGCCACTGGCTTGGTTGCATCATCCGTGATGTGACTCCACAGCCCTAGCCTCCCAATGGCTGTCTTCACTAGCCTTGACCACAACAGGTAGTTACTACCACCCTTCAACGCAACAGGAACCGTAATGACCTTGTAGTTTCCCTCCATCTTGCTTTGTTAGAACCGAAAAGAAAGTATGAAAGAGTATGAACTGAAGCTGAAGAACACTCTAAATCTCAATACCAAAGCCAACCTGGCTCTGATACCATATGATTTTAGAGAGTTGAACAGGTATTGAGAGATTTAGAGAAAGATTAAAGTGAGATGAGATGATTTATGAAATGTAGAAGAGAAACATGATGAACTAGAGAGAGAATATGATAAACTCGTGTTAATCATTAATCAAGGCAGAGTTTACAATATATAGTAAAGGAAAGACTAGGGTTTCAGCATAAGAGATAAGGCAAAGCATGTGTAGTCAAAGCTAAAGGGAGCGGATGGTTTGAACTAGCCAATGGAGTGCTTCACACACTTTCAGCATATTCCAAGATGCTGATCACTTTACAGCTATGCCAGCCTGTCTGATTCGCGTCTCCTTTCTTCCCTTAAACGGTCACAAGCCTCCTTAACACTCAAGGTAACTCTCCAAAGTAACTTGGGTAAGGATGGTAAGTTTTGGTTGATGATGGGTCGACCCGAGAAGGTACGGCCTGTACGGCCAGTACGGTCAGTACGGATTGTACGGACTGGTCGACCTCATACCTCATCCTTTCCTTAACACATCCTTCTCATAATGCTTCCTTCTACCCCATCACTTCCCTTGCTTATACTCAACTCATTTCAACAGAGGACTCAACCGAGACTCCACAAGCAAACAAGGCATCTCACGGGAAGTACGAGGACAGGAAGTTCAATGGCAACTGTGATCATTGCAAGAAGCATGGTCATAAGAAGAGCCAATGCTGGATACTACACCCACACCTCAAGCCGGCCAAGTTCATGAAGGAGCGTGAGGGAAGGGCAAATGTGACTGAAGGATCAAGTGGAGCTGGTACCAGCAAGGCGAGTGAAGCGGATGGGCTTGGAGGCAATGATGGGAATGGGAAGTCTCTGGTGGCTTACACAGGCGCCTCAAGCTCACGCAGCAATGATGACTACATCAAGAGATCAGACCTTGACGCTCTCTTCAAAATGCTAAAGGAAAACGGTAACACTTATGGTTATTCCTTTGGAGCTTCTATGATTGCATATAAGGATGATCACTTGATTAGAGAACTAGTAGAACGGTTAGAAGCTAGGAATGAATATAGAAATGCTCACATTGCTAGAACTGATAGGATGCATCCATTGCTTAGTAATCTATGTCATAATGCTAAACGAGTAGATAAACCATTGATTGTTGATTCTGGTGCATCACATCATATGATAAGTGATGAGAACCTGATTAAGGATATAGAACCTACGCATGGGCATGTGATGATAGCAAATGGGGATAAGATACCTATTAGAGGAATAGGAAAGCTTAAGTTGTTTAACAAAGAATCTAGAGCTTTTTACATGCCTGAATTCACATCAAACCTATTATCTGTGAAGAAATGTACTAATGATTTACAATGCAATGTTATCTTTAGTCCTAATGATGTGAAGTTTCAAGATATTGAGAGCAGCAGATTGATTGGGAAAGGGGTGACTAAGGGAGATCTCTATATGCTTGAAGAACTCACTTCTGTTCCTGATTATAGTTGCTCGTTTACTTCTGCTTCTTTGTTGAATAAAAATGCATTGTGGCATGCTAGAGTAGGACACCCTCATGTTTAAGCTTTGAACTTAATGGTACCAGGTGTTGTGTTTGAGAACAAAGATTGTGAAGCTTGTATTTTAGGCAAGCATTGTAGAACTGTGTTTCAAAAGTCTACTACCGTTTATGATAATTGCTTTGATCTAATTCATTCAGATGTGTGGACTGCTCCTTGCTTATCTAGAGATAGTTATAAGTACTTTGTCACATTCATTGATGAAAAATCCAAATACACCTGGTTAACCTTAATTCAGACCAAAGATAGGGTACTTGATGCATTTAGGAACTTTCAAACTTATGTAACTAACCATTATCATGCTAAGATTAAAATTTTGAGATCAGATAATGGAGGAGAGTACACAAGTCATGCGTTCAAGCAACACTTATCACAGCATGGGATCCTACATCAAACAAGCTGTCCGTATACTCCACAGCAAAATGGAGTGGCTGAGCGGAAGAATAGGCACCTCATGGAAGTGGCAAGGTCTCTTATGTTTCAGAGTAATGTTCCAAAGAGATTTTGGAGTGATGCGGTTGCCACTGCTTGTTACTTGATCAACAGAACTCCAACCAAGGTTCTGAATGAGAAGGCTCCATTTGAAGTTCTGAACAGGTACAAACCAGCACTTGATTACTTGCGAGTCTTTGGATGCCTATGCTTTGTGCTCAAACCAGGAGAAATGATCAACAAGCTAGAAGCAAGAAGTACTAAGGCTGTGTTCATAGGATACTCAGCTACACAGAAAGGATACAAATGCTATGATCCTATAGCAAGGATAGTACTTGTATCTAGAGATGTGAAGTTCTTGGAAGATAGAGGATACTATGAAGAAAAGAACCAAGAAGACCTGAAGGACTTAACATCAGACAAAGCCACCACCTTGCGGATCATCCTTGAAGGTCTTGGAATCAGTACATCCCAGGATCCAAGGAATCACGCAACTACACCTCCTGAAGTTAGTTCACCATCCCACCTTGATCATGAGGGAGGAGAGGAGCATGAGGAACCTATGCAAGAGGCTAATCAGGATGAAGGAGGAGTAGAGAATGAAGGAGAAGAGAGCATAGGCTCTGATGGTCATGGTCATGATCATGGTGTGAGGCAAACACCTTCTCAAGATGAAGTGGTAGAAGAACAACAGGAAGAAGAACCGGTTGTGCAGCCACTAAGAAGGAGCACAAGGATAAGGAAGGATCCTTCTAGCTGGGTAAACACGAGAGTGTACTACAATGCCCAAGCTGTGGAGCATCCTTCTCAAGCCGTATGCTCCTTTGCTCAATATCCAGAAGAGCATTGTGCCTTCATGGTTAACTTGGATGAGAACTACATCCCTAGAAGCTATGAAGAAGCAATCATGGATAAAGAATGGAAGGAATCAGTTGGAGCTATGATCAAGAATGATACATGGTATGAGAGTGAGTTACCAAAAGGGAAGAAGGCTGTGACCAGTAGATGGATATTCACAATCAAGTACAAAGCGGATGGGAAGATTGAGAGGAAGAAGTCAAGGCTAGTTGCAAGAGGCTTCACTCAAACTTATGGAGAAGATTACATAGAAACCTTTGCACCAGTAGCTAAACTACACACAATCCGGATTGTACTAAGCTTGGCTGTGAATCTTGGATGGGGGTTATGGCAAATGGATGTGAAGAATGCGTTTCTACAAGGTGAACTTGAGGATGAAGTGTATATGCATCCACCTCCAGGCCTTGAACACTTAGTGAAGAGAGGGAATGTGTTGAGACTGAAGAAAGCTATCTATGGGCTGAAGCAATCACCAAGAGCTTGGTACAACAAGTTGAGCACTACTCTGAATTGCCGAGGCTTCAAGAAGTCTGAACTAGATCACACCCTCTTCACACTCACGACTCCCTCAGGTATGATTGCACTCCTTGTGTATGTTGATGATATCATTATCACAGGGAGTGATAAGGAAGGTATCATAGCAACCAAGGAGTTTCTTAAATCCATGTTTGAGATTAAAGACTTGGGAGAAATGAAATACTTTCTTGGAATTGAGATATGTAGATCCAAGGAAGGTTTATTCATGTCCCAAAGGAAGTATACACTTGATTTTTTGAAAGGTGCAGGTGCTTATGGAGGCAAGACAGCAAGGATGCCTATGGAGGATGGCTACAAAGTCCCACGAGAGGGGGAGATTGAAGACAGCAAACCTTATCAGGATCCTAAACTCTATAGAAAACTAGTTGGCAAATTGATTTATCTTACTATAACTAGACCTGACATTTGCTTTGCTGTAAATCAGGTAAGTCAACACATGCAAGTACCTAAGGAGCATCACTGGCGCATGGTAGAGAGGATCTTGATGTATCTCAACGGCTCACCTGATCAAGGAGTATGGATGGGCTGCAATGGAAGCACTGAAGTGGTGGGATACTGTGATGCGGATTGGGCTGGTGATAGAGCAGACAGGAGATCAACCACAGGCTATTGCACATTCATTGGAGGCAACTTGGTGACTTGGAAGAGTAAGAAGCAGAAGGTGGTGTCTTGCTCAAGTGCAGAAGCTGAGTATAGAGCTATGCTGAAGCTCACCAACGAGTTAGTATGGATCAAAGGCATCTTGAAGCATTTGGAGATTGATCAAGCCACGCCAATGACCATGCATTGTGACAACCAAGCAGCTATCCACATTGCCTCCAACTCGGTGTTCCATGAGAGAACCAAGCACATTGAAGTTGATTGCCACAAGGTGAGGCAGATGATCATCTTAGGAGTCATCTTGCCATGCTACACAAGAAGTGAAGATCAGTTAGCGGATGTGTTCACCAAGGCTGCAAGACAGAAGACAATGGAGTCCATTCACATACGGTTGGGCCTCATTGATCTTGGGAAGAGAAGGAGCTGATCCCCTTGGCTGTGAGGTCTTTACTCTTTTTCCCTTATCAAGGTTTTATCCCAATGGGTTTTCCTTGGTAAGGTTTTTAATGAGGAAGATCTCATAGCTATCCAAGCTTAGGCTTTCACAAAGCTAAGCTTGAGGGGGAGTGTTGAGTTGAGCTGAGTATAAGTGTGAAGCAAGTGAGGAGTTGAGACTAAGGAGATGAGTTGAAGCTTGGGAAGGTTTGGGTAAAGTCCGTACAAGTCCGTACAGTCCGTACATGACCGTACACATGAAGATGGGTGAAACCTTGACAAGGGTAAAGAAGTTATGTGCGGTAACTTAGGTGAAGGGAAGGAACTTACCTTGATGCATCAGACCGTTTAGGGATAAGGTAGAGCGCGCCTTGACAGGCTGGAACAGCTGGAAAGGCAAGAGCATCTCGGTCCAAGATGCTAGATACTCCGCGCATGTGGAGAAGCTAATTGGCTAGTCCAAATGAGCTTATCCTCTCCTGATTGACCTCACATGCTTTAGTCTTCTCTTGATTTCGAAAACCCTTGTATGCTCACACTATATATTGTAACTCATCAACCCTAATAAAGATTAAGCAGTTTGAGTCTCTCTAATCTCTTAGACACTATGGTTTTCTCTTAGACTCTAAACGGCTCTATCTAGTCTCTTAATCTTTCACAAACTTCTCTTAATCACTTCTTAAACACTCTCTTTATTCTGATTACTCTAAGGATCTCTTAATCTCATACCTAGTGATTCTCCATTACTATATGTATCAAAATCAAGCTTCTTACATCGCGATTCATCCTGTTTTGATTAGAATGACAAGGAAGCTGTCATATTCCCAAACAGGAAAACTGGGATCACCTGATTTGAAAGTGGGATAGCTTCTTCATCCTAACTCCTATGAGATTTATTCAACTTCCTAGTGATTCTCCATTACTTTATGTGTCAAAATCAAGCTTCTTACATCGTGATTCATCTTGGTTTGATTAGAATGACAAGGAAGCTGTCATATTCCCAAACAGGAAAACTGGGATCACCTGATTTGAAAGTGGGATAGCTTCTTCATCCTAACTCCTATGAGATTTATTCAACTTCCTAATGGTTCTCCACTACTTTATGTATCCAATTCAAGCTTCTTACATCATGATTCATCCTGGTTTGATTAGAATGACAAAGAAGCTGTCATATTCCCAAACAGGAAAATTGGGATCACCTGATTTGAAAGTGGGACAGCTTCTTCATCCTAACTCCTATGAGATTTATTCAACTTCCTAATGATTCTCCATTACTTTATGTATCAAAATCAAGCTTCTTACGTCGCGATTCATCCTGGTTTGATTAGAATGACAAGGAAGCTGTCATATTCCCAAACAGGAAAACCGGGATCACCTAATTTGAAAGTGGGATAGCTTCTTCATCCTAACTCCTATGAGATTTATTCTACTTCCTAATGGTTCTCCACTACTTTATGTATCCAATTCAAGCTTCTTAGATCACGATTCTGTTGAGTTGAGTTGATTATGTTGAAGAGGAGAAGAGATGGAGAAGCTTAGGGGGTTTGGGTGTGAATGGTACGGACGTCCGTACAAGGCCGTACATGGCCGTACCGTCCGTACCAAAGGTCTCGACCAAAACTTACCCAACTCGACCAAGTGAAACGGTAACAAGGGAGTGTTACCTTGGGGACTTAAGGAGAAGGGATCAGACCGTTGAGTGGATAAGGGAAGAGCGTGCCAGGCTGGAACAGGCTGTAAAGAGGCAAAGCGTGTGAGCCTTACCATCCAATCATCCGGAAAGCAACCTTGACTCTACATGCTTCAATAGTGCCCATTTCGCCTCTTGTAAACCCTAATGCTTTCTATATAAATATGTAACCTCACTCATTAATAAGATCAATCAGTTCGAGTCTCTCTAATCTCTTAGACTATGGTTTTCTCTTAGACTCTAAACGGCTCTTTCTAGTCTCTTAATCTTTCACAAACTTCTCTTAATCACTTCCTAAACACTCTCTTTATTCTAATCACTCTAAAGATCTCTTAATCTCATATGGTATCAGAGCCAGGTTCATTTGAATCTGGGGTTTGATCTTTAGAGAGTTACAAGCTAAACGTCTTTGAAGCTACACGCGAGTAGTCTTGAAGGTGTTGAAGCTGTGGTTCGTTCTAGTTGAAGCTGTGCTACGTTCTGTGGGTTTGCGTGATTCTAGACTCAAGGTTGGTGTGTACAAGATCCAAGATACAAGTTTTCAAGTCAAGCAAAGATGGAACAGGGGATGAACATGAGGATGAAGGTAGCGGTTACTTTCAAAGGTAGCAACTACCTTGTGTGGTCTCGGATGGTGAAGACTGCGGTGGGAAGTAAGGGTTTGTGGGGGCACATCACAACAGGGGAGGCTCCGAAACTCATTACTCAGGGAGGAGATCAAGAAGAGGTCTCCAATGAAGCGGCTGTGGAGAAATGGCA
Organism: Brassica napus; assembly: GCF_020379485.1. NCBI lineage: Eukaryota > Viridiplantae > Streptophyta > Magnoliopsida > Brassicales > Brassicaceae > Brassica > Brassica napus. The sequence continues at coordinate 383,548 of NW_026014699.1, forward strand.
ACAAGAAGACATGCTGGTGATGACGGTTCTACACGCATCCTTGGACCCAGCTATCTTGGATGCCTACAGCTACTGTGAATCAGCCAAGGAGCTGTGGGACACGCTGAAGAAGGTGTATGGGAACATTTCCAACCTCAGCCGTGTGTTTGAAGTGAAGCTAGCGATCAACCGTCTTGCACAAGAGGACATGGAGTTCACTAAGCACTTGGGGAGGTTCAGGTCCTTATGGTCAGAGCTGGAGATGCTGAGGCCGAGCACAACTGATCCAGATCAGTTGAATGAGAGGCGCGAGCAAGACAAGGTCTTTGGTCTGCTTCTCACACTAAACCCGGCCTACACCCAGCTCATCCAGCACATGTTAAGGTCAGACAAGCTTCCGGACCTTGAGGAGGTGTGTGCACAAATCCAAAGGGAGCAGGGATCTATGGGTTTGTTTGGAGGAAAGGGGGAGCTCTCTCTTGCCAATCAAGCAGCTCATGAGGATTCAACCGAGGCTCCACAAGCAAACAAGGCATCTCACGGGAAGTACGAGGACAGGAAGTTCAATGGCAACTGTGATCATTGCAAGAAGCATGGTCATAAGAAGAGCCAATGCTGGATACTGCACCCACACCTCAAGCCGGCCAAGTTCATGAAGGAGCGTGAGGGAAGGGCAAATGTGACTGAAGGTTCAAGTGGAGCTGGCACCAGCAAGATCAGTGAAGTGGATGGGCTTGGAGGCAATGATGGGAATGGGAAGTCTCTGGTGGCTTACACAGGCGCCTCAAGCTCCCGCAGCAATGATGACTACATCAAGAGATCAGACCTTGATGCCCTCTTCAAAATGCTAAAGGAAAACGGTAACACTTACGGTTATTCCTTTGGAGCTTCTATGATTGCATATAAGGATGATCACTTGATTAGAGAACTAGTAGAACGGTTAGAAGCTAGGAATGGGTATAGACATGCTCACATTGCTAGAACTGATAAGATGCATCCATCACTTAGTAATCTATGCCATAATGCTAAACGAGTAAATAAACCATTGATTGTTGATTCTGGTGCATCACATCATATGATAAGTGATGAAAACTTGATTAAGGATATAGAACCTACACATGGGCATGTGATGATAGCAAATGGGGATAAGATACCCATTAGAGGAATAGGAAAGCTTAAGCTGTTTAACAAAGAATCTAGAGCTTTTTACATGCCTGAATTCACATCAAACCTATTATCAGTGAAGAAATGTACTAATGATTTACAATGCAATGTTATCTTTAGTCCTAATGATGTGAAGTTTCAGGATATTGAGAGCAGCAGATTGATTGGGAAAGGGGTGACTAAGGGAGATCTCTATATGCTTGAAGAACTCACTTCTGTTCCTGATTATAGTTGCTCGTTTACTTCTGCTTCTTTGTTGAATAAAAATGCATTGTGGCATGCTAGAGTAGGACACCCTCATGTTAAAGCTTTGAACTTAATGGTACCAGGTGTTGTGTTTGAGAACAAAGATTGTGAAGCTTGTATTTTAGGCAAGCATTGTAGAACTGTGTTTCAAAAGTCTACTACCGTTTATGATAATTGCTTTGATCTAATTCACTCTGATGTGTGGACTGCCCCTTGCTTATCTAGAGATAGTTATAAGTATTTTGTCACATTCATTGATGAAAAATCCAAATACACCTGGTTAACCTTAATTCAGACCAAAGATAGGGTACTTGATGCATTTAGGAACTTTCAAACTTATGTAACTAACCATTATCATGCTAAGATTAAAATTTTGAGATCAGATAATGGAGGGGAGTACACGAGTCATGCATTCAAGCAACACCTATCACAACATGGGATCCTACATCAAACAAGCTGTCCTTATACTCCACAGCAAAATGGAGTGGCTGAGAGGAAGAATAGGCATCTCATGGAAGTGGCAAGGTCACTTATGTTTCAGAGTAATGTTCCAAAGAGATTTTGGAGTGATGCGGTTGCCACTGCTTGTTACCTGATAAACAGAACCCCAACCAAAGTTCTGAATGAGAAGGCTCCATTTGAAGTTCTGAACAGGTACAAGCCAGCTCTTGATTATTTGCGAGTCTTTGGATGCCTATGCTTTGTACTCAAACCAGGAGAGATGATCAACAAGCTAGAAGCAAGAAGCACTAAGGCTGTGTTCATAGGATACTCAGCTACACAGAAAGGATACAAATGCTATGATCCTATAGCAAGGAGAGTTCTTGTATCTAGAGATGTGAAGTTCTTGGAAGATAGAGGATACTATGAAGAAAAGAATCAAGAAGACCTGAAGGACTTAACATCAGACAAGGCCACCACCTTGCGGATCATTCTTGAAGGTCTTGGAATCAGTACATCCCAGGATCCAAGGAATCACGCAACTACACCTCCTGAAGTTGGTTCACCATCCCACCTTGATCATGAGGGAGGAGAGGAGCATGAGGAGCCTATGCAAGAGGCCAACCAAGATGAAGGAGGAGTAGAGAATGAAGGAGAAGAGAGCATAGGCTCGGATGGTCATGGACATGATCATGGTGTGACACAAACACCTTCTCAAGATGAAGTGGTAGAAGAACAACAGGAAGAAGAACCGGTTGTGCAGCCACTAAGAAGGAGTACAAGGATAAGGAAGGATCCTTCCAGTTGGGTAAACACGAGAGTGTACTACAATGCCCAAGCTGTGGAGCATCCTTCTCAAGCCGTGTGCTCCTTTGCTCAATACCCAGAAGCACATTGCGCTTTCATGGTAAACTTGGATGAGAATCACATCCCAAGAAGCTATGAAGAAGCAATGAAAGATAAAGAATGGAAGGAATCAGTTGGAGATGAGGCAGGAGCAATGATCAAGAATGATACATGGTATGAGAGTGAGTTACCAAAAGGGAAGAAGGCTGTGACTAGTAGATGGATATTCACAATCAAGTACAAAGCGGATGGAAAGGTTGAGAGGAAGAAGTCAAGGCTAGTTGCAAGAGGCTTCAAGAAGTCTGAACTAGATCACACCCTCTTCACACTCACGACTCCCTCAGGTATGATTGCACTCCTTGTGTATGTTGATGATATCATTATCACAGGGAGTGATAAGGAAGGTATCATAGCAACCAAGGAGTTTCTTAAATCCATGTTTGAGATTAAAGACTTGGGAGAAATGAAATACTTTCTTGGAATTGAGATATGTAGATCCAAGGAAGGTTTGTTCATGTCCCAAAGGAAGTATACACTTGATCTTTTGAAAGGTGCAGGTGCTTATGGAGGCAAGACAGCAAGGATGCCTATGGAGGATGGCTACAAAGTCCCACGAGAGGGGGAGATTGAAGACAGCAAACCTTATCAGGATCCTAAACTCTATAGAAAACTAGTTGGCAAATTGATTTATCTCACTATAACTAGACCTGACATTTGTTTTGCTGTGAATCAGGTATGATTTTAGAGAGTTGAACAGGTATTGAGAGATTTAGAGAAAGATTAAAGTGAGATGAGATGATTTATGAAATGTAGAAGAGAAACATGATGAACTAGAGAGAGAATATGATGAACTCGTGTTAATCATTAATCAAGGCAGAGTTTACAATATATAGAGAGAGACATTAGGGTATTCAGAAGCACTAAGCATGTGAGGTCAAGGATAAGGTTGCTTTAATTTGAATGTAAACCAATGGGGAAGATCACACGCTTAAGGCATCTTTGGGTGAGACTCCTTTTGCCTTTACAGCCTGTGCCAGACTGTCAGGATAAGCCGCGGTCACTCTATCCATCCAAACAGTCATATCTTCTAAGGTAAAACCCCTTTGGCCGTTTACCTCTCTTACCCGGGTAACTTCTCTTCTTGGTCGAGTTATGGATCGACCCGGACAGTACGGACGGTACGGCCAGTACGGCCTCTTGTACGGCCTGGTCGATCCCTAACCTTCCTTCCCTTTGCCTCCACATTCTCACATCCTCAACTCCCTAAGCCATCTTCTCACATATTGATCAACTCATTTCAACACTCCCCCTCAAGCTTAACTTAGTAACTTAGTTAAGCTTGGAACCACCATGAGATCTTCCTCATTAAAAACCTCACCAAGGAAAACCCATTGGGACAAAACCTTGATGAGGGAAAAAGAGTGAAGACCTCATGGCAAAGGGGATCAGCTCCTTTGGGAAAGATCTATGAGCCCCAATCTGGTATGAATGGACTCCATAGTCTTTTGTCTTGCGGCCTTGGTGAACACATCCGCAAGTTGATCCTCACTCCTTGTGTAGCAGGGCAAGATCACTCCCAAGACAATCATCTGCCTCACCTTGTGACAATCAACTTCAATGTGCTTGGTTCTCTCATGGAAGACTGAGTTGGTCGCAATGTGTATAGCCGCTTGATTATCACAATGCATAGTCATTGGAGTTCCCTGCTCTATCTCCAAGTGCTTCAAGATTCCTTTGATCCATACCAACTCATTGGTAAGCTTCAGCATTGCTCTATACTCAGCTTCAGCGCTTGAACAAGACACCACCTTCTGCTTCTTACTCTTCCAAGTCACCAAGTTGCCTCCAATGAATGTACAATAGCCGGTGGTTGATCTCCTGTCTGCTCTATCTCCAGCCCAATCCGCATCACAGTATCCCACCACTTCAGTGCTCTTGTTACATCCCATCCACACTCCAAGGCTTGACGTCCCATTCAGATACAAGAGAAGTCTCTCCACCATTCGCCAGTGATGATCCTTTGGGACTTGCATATGCTGGCTCACTTGGTTCACCGCAAAGCATATGTCTGGTCGTGTGATTGTAAGGTAGATGAGCTTCCCTACTAGCTTCCTGTACAGCTTTGGATCATGAAAGGCCTTGCTATCTTCAACCTCCCCCTCACGTGGAACCTTGTATCCATCTTCAAGAGGCATCTTTGCTGTCTTGTCTCCTTGTATACCTGCATCTTTCAAAAGATCAAGTGTATACTTCCTTTGGGAAATGAACAATCCTTCCTTAGATCTACACAACTCAATTCCAAGGAAGTATTTCATTTCCCCTAAGTCCTTGATTTCAAACACAGATTTCAAAAACTCCTTTGTGGCTTTTATACCAGCCTTATCACTACCTGTTATGATAATGTCATCAACATATACGAGTAGACAGATGATACCTGAAGGTGTAGTGAGGGTGAAGAGGGTGTGATCCAACTCTGACTTCTTGAACCCACGGCCATTCAGAGTAGTACTCAGCTTGTTGTACCATGCTCTAGGTGATTGCTTCAACCCATAGATTGCCTTCTTGAGTCTCAATACATTCCCTGGTTTCACAAGATGTTCAAGACCCGGTGGTGGATGCATGTACACTTCATCTTCTAGTTCTCCCTGAAGAAATGCATTCTTCACATCCATCTGCCAAAGCTCCCACTCAAGGTTCACAGCAAGAGACAATACAATTCTTATTGTATGTAGCTTAGCAACAGGGGCAAAGGTATCAATGTAGTCTTCCCCATATGTTTGAGTGTATCCTCTAGCCACCAGTCTTGTCTTCTTTCTGTCAATGGTTCCATCAGGTAGATACTTAATGGTGAATATCCACTTGCTGGTTACTGCCTTCTTTCCTTTTGGCAACTCACTTTCAAACCAAGTGTCATTCTTTATCATGGCATTTGCCTCATCTCCAACAGATTCCTTCCAATCTTGATGTAGCATTGCCTCTTCATATGATCTTGGTACACTACTTTCATCTAGGCTCATCATGAATGCGCAATGCTCCTTTGGATAACAGGCAAATGAACACACAGCTTGAGAAGGATGCTCCACAGCCTGGGCATTGTAGTACACTCTCGTGTTTACCCAGTTGGAAGCATCTCTCTTCAGCCGTGTGCTTCTCCTCAATGGTACCTCAGCTGGTGCTTGCTCTGGTGCTTCTACTTCAGTTGCTTCCACTTCTCCTTGTTCTGGTAACTCATTAAGCTCTTCATTACTTGGTTCAGCTCTGTTGAGTTGAGCTGAATATATATGTATGAAGAGCTAAGGAGTTGAAGAGGAAAGGAGATGAGGAAGCTTGAGAGAGTTTAGGGAGAGCATGGTACGGACGTCCGTACAAGGCCGTACAAGCCGTACAGTCCGTACCATCCAGCATCGACCAAGACTTACCTTGCATCAGCCAAGTAACACGGTAACTAAGGTAAAGGGAAGGAACTTACCTTGAGGCATCAGACCGTTTAGGGATAAGGTAGAGCGCGCCTTGACAGGCTGGAACAGCTGGAAAGGCAAGAGCATCTCGGTCCAAGATGCCAGATACTCCGCGCATGTGGAGAAGCTAATTGGCTAGTCCAAATGAGCTTATCCTCTCCTGATTGACCTCACATGCTTTAGTCTTCTCTTGATTTCGAAAACCCTTGTATGCTCTCTCTATATATTGTAACTCATCAACCCTAATGAAGATTATGCAGTTTGAGTCTCTCTAATCTCTTAGACACTATGCTTTTCTCTTAGACACTAAACGGCTCTATCTAGTCTCCTAATCTTTCACAAACTTCTCTTAATCACTTCCTAAACACTCTCTTTATTCTGTTTACTCTAAGGATCTCTTAATCTCATATGGTATCAGAGCCAGGTTCATTTGAATCTGGGGTTTGATCTTTAGAGAGTTACAAGCTAAACGTCTTTGAAGCTACACGCGAGTAGTCTTGAAGGTGTTGAAGCTGTGGTCCGTTCTAGTTGAAGCTGTGCTACGTTCTGTTGGTTTGCGTGATTCTAGACTCAAGGTTGGTGTGTACGAAATCCAAGATCCAAGTTTTCAAGTCAAGCAAAGATGGAACATGGGATGAACATGAGGATGAAGGTAGCGGTTACTTTCAAAGGTAGCAACTACCTTGTGTGGTCTCGGATGGTGAAGACTGCTGTGGGAAGTAAGGGTTTGTGGGGGCACATCACAACAGGGGAGGCTCCGAAACTCATTACTCAGGGAGGAGATCAAGAAGAGGTCTCCAATGAAGCGGCTGTGGAGAAATGGCAACAAGAAGACATGCTGGTGATGACGGTTCTACACGCATCCTTGGACCCAGCTATCTTGGATGCCTACAGCTACTGTGAATCAGCCAAGGAGCTGTGGGACACGCTGAAGAAGGTGTATGGGAACACTTCCAACCTCAGCCGTGTGTTTGAAGTGAAGCTAGCGATCAACCGTCTTGCACAAGAGGACATGGAGTTCACTAAGCACTTGGGGAGGTTCAGGTCCTTATGGTCAGAGCTGGAGATGCTGAGGCCGAGCACAACTGATCCAGATCAGCTGAATGAGAGGCGCGAGCAAGACAAGGTCTTTGGGCTGCTTCTCACACTGAACCCGGCCTACACCCAGCTCATCCAGCACATGTTAAGGTCAGACAAGCTTCCGGACCTTGAGGAGGTGTGTGCACAAATCCAAAGGGAGCAGGGATCCATGGGTTTGTTTGGAGGAAAGGGGGAGCTCTCTCTTGCCAATCAAGCAGCTCATGAGGATTCAACCGAGGCTCCACAAGCAAACAAGGCATCTCACGGGAAGTACGAGGACAGGAAGTTCAATGGCAACTGTGATCATTGCAAGAAGCATGGTCATAAGAAGAGCCAATGCTGGATACTGCACCCACACCTCAAGCCGGCCAAGTTCATGAAGGAGCGTGAGGGAAGGGCAAATGTGACTGAAGGTTCAAGCGGAGCTGGCACCAGCAAGATCAGTGAAGTGGATGGGCTTGGAGGCAATGATGGGAATGGGAAGTCTCTGGTGGCTTACACAGGCGCCTCAAGCTCCCGCAGCAATGATGACTACATCAAGAGATCAGACCTTGATGCCCTCTTCAAAATGCTAAAGGAAAACGGTAACACTTACGGTTATTCCTTTGGAGCTTCTATGATTGCATATAAGGATGATCACTTGATTAGAGAACTAGTAGAACGGTTAGAAGCTAGGAATGAGTATAGGCATGCTTACATTGCTAGAACTGATAAGATGCATTCATCACTTAGTAATCTATGCCATAATGCTAAACGAGTAGGTAAACCATTGATTGTTGATTCTGGTGCATCACATCATATGATAAGTGATGAAAACTTGATTAAGGATATAGAACCTACACATGGGCATGTGATGATAGCAAATGGGGATAAGATACCCATTAGAGGAATAGGAAAGCTTAAGCTGTTTAACAAAGAATCTAGAGCTTTTTACATGCCTGAATTCACATCAAACCTATTATCAGTGAAGAAATGTACTAATGATTTACAATGCAATGTTATCTTTAGTCCTAATGATGTGAAGTTTCAGGATATTGAGAGCAGCAGGTTGATTGGGAAAGGGGTGACTAAGGGAGATCTCTATATGCTTGAAGAACTCACTTCTGTTCCTGATTATAGTTGCTCGTTTACTTCTGCTTCTTTGTTGAATAAAAATGCATTGTGGCATGCTAGAGTAGGACACCCTCATGTTAAAGCTTTGAACTTAATGGTACCAGGTGTTGTGTTTGAGAATAAGGATTGTGAAGCTTGCATTTTAGGCAAGCATTGTAGAACTGTGTTTCAAAAGTCTACTACTGTTTATGATAATTGCTTTGATCTAATTCATTCAGATGTATGGACTGCCCCTTGCTTATCTAGAGATAGTTATAAGTATTTTGTCACATTCATTGATGAAAAATCCAAATACACCTGGTTAACCTTAATTCAGACCAAAGATAGGGTACTTGATGCATTTAGGAATTTTCAAACTTATGTAACTAACCATTATCATGCTAAGATTAAAATTTTGAGATCAGATAATGGAGGAGAGTACACGAGTCATGCATTCAAGCAACACCTATCACAACATGGGATTCTACATCAAACAAGCTGTCCTTATACTCCACAGCAAAATGGAGTGGCTGAGAGGAAGAATAGGCATCTCATGGAAGTGGCAAGGTCACTTATGTTTCAGAGTAATGTTCCAAAGAGATTTTGGAGTGATGCGGTTGCCACTGCTTGTTACCTGATAAACAGAACTCCAACCAAAGTTCTGAATGAGAAGGCTCCATTTGAAGTTCTGAACAGGTACAAGCCAGCTCTTGATTACTTGCGAGTCTTTGGATGCCTATGCTTTGTCCTCAAACCAGGAGAGATGATCAACAAGCTAGAAGCAAGAAGCACTAAGGCTGTGTTCATAGGATACTCAGCTACACAGAAAGGATACAAATGCTATGATCCTATAGCAAGGAGAGTTCTTGTATCTAGAGATGTGAAGTTCTTGGAAGATAGAGGATACTATGAAGAAAAGAATCAAGAAGACCTGAAGGACTTAACATCAGACAAGGCCACCACCTTGCGGATCATTCTTGAAGGTCTTGGAATCAGTACATCCCAGGATCCGAGGAATCACGCAACTACACCTCCTGAAGTTGGTTCACCATCCCACCTTGATCATGAGGGAGGAGAGGAGCATGAGGAGCCTATGCAAGAGGCCAACCAAGATGAAGGAGGAGTAGAGAATGAAGGAGAAGAGAGCATAGGCTCGGATGGTCATGGACATGATCATGGTGTGACACAAACACCTTCTCAAGATGAAGTGGTAGAAGAACAACAGGAAGAAGAACCAGTTGTGCAGCCACTAAGAAGGAGTACAAGGATAAGGAAGGATCCTTCCAGTTGGGTAAACACGAGAGTGTACTACAATGCCCAAGCTGTGGAGCATCCTTCTCAAGCCGTGTGCTCCTTTGCTCAATATCCAGAAGCACATTGCGCGTTCATGGTAAACTTGGATGAGAATCACATCCCAAGAAGCTATGAAGAAGCAATGAAAGATAAAGAATGGAAGGAATCAGTTGGAGATGAGGCAGGAGCGATGATCAAGAATGATACATGGTATGAGAGTGAGTTACCAAAAGGGAAGAAGGCTGTGACTAGTAGATGGATATTCACAATCAAGTACAAAGCGGATGGAAAGGTTGAGAGGAAGAAGTCAAGACTAGTTGCAAGAGGGTTCACTCAAACTTATGGAGAAGATTACATAGAAACCTTTGCACCAGTAGCTAAACTCCACACAATCCGGATTGTACTAAGCTTGGCTGTGAATCTTGGATGGGGGTTATGGCAAATGGATGTGAAGAATGCGTTTCTACAAGGTGAACTTGAGGATGAAGTGTATATGCATCCACCTCCAGGCCTTGAACACTTAGTAAAGAGTGGGAATGTACTGAGATTGAAGAAAGCCATCTATGGACTGAAGCAATCACCAAGGGCTTGGTACAACAAGTTGAGCACTACTCTGAATGGCCGAGGCTTCAAGAAGTCTGAACTAGATCACACTCTCTTCACTCTCACGACTCCCTCAGGTATGATTGCTCTCCTTGTGTATGTTGATGATATCATTATCACAGGGAGTGATAAGGAAGGTATCATAGCAACCAAGGAGTTTCTTAAATCCATGTTTGAGATTAAAGACTTGGGAGAAATGAAATACTTCCTTGGAATTGAGATATGTAGATCCAAGGAAGGTTTGTTCATGTCCCAAAGGAAATATACACTTGATCTTTTGAAAGGTGCAGGTGCTTATGGAGGCAAGACAGCAAGGATGCCTATGGAGGATGGCTACAAAGTCCCACGAGAGGGGGAGATTGAAGACAGCAAACCTTATCAGGATCCTAAACTCTATAGAAAACTAGTTGGCAAATTGATTTATCTTACTATAACTAGACCTGACATCTGCTTTGCTGTGAATCAGGTGAGTCAACACATGCAAGTGCCTAAGGAACATCACTGGCACATGGTGGAGAGGATCTTGATGTATCTCAACGGCTCACCTGATCAAGGAGTATGGATGGGCTGCAATGGAAGCACTGAAGTGGTGGGATATTGTGATGCGGATTGGGCTGGTGATAGAGCAGACAGGAGATCAACCACAGGCTATTGCACATTCATTGGAGGCAACTTGGTGACTTGGAAGAGCAAGAAGCAGAAGGTAGTGTCATGTTCAAGTGCAGAAGCCGAGTATAGAGCCATGCTGAAGCTCACCAACGAGTTGGTATGGATCAAAGGCATCTTGAAGCACTTGGAGATCGATCAAGCAACTCCAATGACAATGCATTGTGACAATCAAGCTGCCATCCACATTGCATCCAACTCGGTGTTTCATGAGAGGACCAAGCACATTGAAGTTGATTGTCACAAGGTGAGGCAGATGATTGTGCTAGGGGTGATCTTGCCATGTTACACAAGGAGTGAAGATCAGCTAGCGGATGTGTTCACCAAGGCTGCAAGACAGAAGACAATGGAGTCCATTCACATCAGGTTGGGCCTCATTGATCTTGGGAAGAGAAGGAGCTAATCCCCTTAGCTGCAAGGTCTTTACTCTTTTTCCCTCATCAAAGTTTTATCCCATTGGGTTTTCTTTGGTGAGGTTTTTAATGAGGAAGATCTTGTGGCTGTCCAAGCTTAGACTTATACAAAGCTAAGCTTGAGGGGGAGTGTTGAGTTGAGCTGAATATATATGTATGAAGAGCTAAGGAGTTGAAGAGGAAAGGAGATGAGGAAGCTTGAGAGAGTTTAGGGAGAGCATGGTACGGACGTCCGTACAAGGCCGTACAAGCCGTACAGTCCGTACCATCCAGCATCGACCAAGACTTACCTTGCATCAGCCAAGTAACACGGTAACTAAGGTAAAGGGAAGGAACTTACCTTGAGGCATCAGACCGTTTAGGGATAAGGTAGAGCGCGCCTTGACAGGCTGGAACAGCTGGAAAGGCAAGAGCATCTCGGTCCAAGATGCCAGATACTCCGCGCATGTGGAGAAGCTAATTGGCTAGTCCAAATGAGCTTATCCTCTCCTGATTGACCTCACATGCTTTAGTCTTCTCTTGATTTCGAAAACCCTTGTATGCTCTCTCTATATATTGTAACTCATCAACCCTAATGAAGATTATGCAGTTTGAGTCTCTCTAATCTCTTAGACACTATGCTTTTCTCTTAGACACTAAACGGCTCTATCTAGTCTCCTAATCTTTCACAAACTTCTCTTAATCACTTCCTAAACACTCTCTTTATTCTGTTTACTCTAAGGATCTCTTAATCTCATAAGCTCCACCTTGATCAGGATGATCCGCAAAATCTTGATTCTCATCCGCCTCAATTCCATTCCCTCCCTCATGATCAAGGTGAGATGGTTCTTCAGCTTCTTGTCTTTCAGATGACTGATTCTCTGTCGACTCCTGGGACATTCCAATTCCAAGACCTTCTAGTATCTGTCTCAAGCTTGTAGCTCTATCTGAAGGTTATGAGATTAAGAGATCCTTAGAGTAAACAGAATAAAGAGAGTGTTTAGGAAGTGATTAAGAGAAGTTTGTGAAAGATTAGGAGACTAGATAGAGCCGTTTAGTGTCTAAGAGAAAGGCATAGTGTCTAAGAGATTAGAGAGACTCAAACTGCATAATCTTCATTAGGGTTGATGAGTTACAATATATAGAGAGAGCATACAAGGGTTTTCGAAATCAAGAGAAGACTAAAGCATGTGAGGTCAATCAGGAGAGGATAAGCTCATTTGGACTAGCCAATTAGCTTCTCCACATGCGCGGAGTATCTGGCATCTTGGACCGAGATGCTCTTGCCTTTCCAGCTGTTCCAGCCTGTCAAGGCGCGCTCTACCTTATCCCTAAACGGTCTGATGCCTCAAGGTAAGTTCCTTCCCTTTACCTTAGTTACCGTGTTACTTGGCTGATGCAAGGTAAGTCTTGGTCGATGCTGGATGGTACGGACTGTACGGCTTGTACGGCCTTGTACGGACGTCCGTACCATGCTCTCCCTAAACTCTCTCAAGCTTCCTCATCTCCTTTCCTCTTCAACTCCTTAGCTCTTCATACATATATATATTCAGCTCAACTCAACACTCCCCCTCAAGCTTAGCTTTGTATAAGTCTAAGCTTGGACAGCCACAAGATCTTCCTCATTAAAAACCTCACCAAAGAAAACCCTGTGGAGTCTGTGTGTTTAAGCAGCACAACGGATAGGTGTGATAATCTCACATGGCATGCAAGGCTGGGACATCCTCATGCCAAGGCAATTGAACTGATTCTACCAAGTATGGCGTTCAATCACTTGGAGTGTGAAGCTTGTATACTTGGAAAGCACTGTAGAACTGTCTTCCCAACATCAGAAACCATATATGAGAATTGCTTTGATCTGGTGCATTCAGACGTGTGGACAGCTCCCTGTATGTCTAGAGACAGCCATAAGTACTTTGTGACTTTCATTGATGAGAAGTCCAAGTACACATGGATCACCATGATTCCCTCCAAAGACAGAGTCCTGGAAGCCTTCATGAACTTCCAAGCATATGTTACTAACCAGTACAATGCCACTGTGAAGATTCTGAGGTCTGATAATGGAGGAGAATACACTAGCAATGCTTTCAAGAGTCATCTTGCAAAGCATGGGATTGTGCAACAAACTAGCTGTCCTTACACACCACAACAAAATGGGGTGGCTGAGAGGAAGAACAGACATTTGATGGAGGTTGCGAGATCAATCATGTTCCACATGAATGTCCCTAAGAGGTTTTGGAGTGATGCTGTTCAGACTGCTTGCTATCTCATCAATAGAGTGCCAACCCGTGTATTGAAGAAACTGTCTCCCTTTGAAGTATTAAACAAGGCCAAGCCACACATTGATCATTTGAGAGTCTTTGGGTGCTTATGTTATGTGATGATTCCCGGAGAAAGAAGGAACAAGCTAGAGGCAAAGAGTACTAAAGCTATGTTCATTGGGTACTCAATCACTCAGAAAGGCTACAAATGTTATGATCCAATAACTAGGAGAGTTATGGTATCTAGGGAAGTGAAGTTTGTTGAGTCTAAAGGGTATTATGAGGAGAAGAAATGGGAAGACCTAGAGGATCTGTCCCGAGCTCCATCAGAGAAGGCAACAACATTGAGGGTGTTGTTGGAGAGGCTAGGGATAGGATTATCCCAAGATCAGGAACCAGGAAGAACAGGACCTTCTAATCAAGCTGGAGAAGCTGGAGGAACAACTCCTCTTGATCATGAGAGGGGGAATGGATCTGAATCAGGGGAGCAGGAGCATAACCAAGAGGATTCAGGTCAGCATGATCAGGAGGAGACACATGAAGTAGAGAGTGGAGCTCAGTCAGGTGGAAATGAGCAGGGAGAACCTACTGGAAAAGAGCAGGGAGAACCTACTGGTTTAAGAGAGGAAGCACAAGAGAATGTTCAGGCTGAAGAACAGGTTGAGACCTTGCGGAGGAGCACAAGGATAAGGAGGGATCCTTCCAACTGGGTAAACACGAGAGTGTACTACAATGCCCAGGCTGTGGAGCATCCCTCTCAAGCTGTGTGTTCCTTTGCTGAGTTTCCAGAAGAGCACATGGTGTTTATGTGTAACTTGGATGAGAATGAGATACCAAGATCTTATGAAGAAGCTATGAAGCACAAGGTTTGGAGAGATTCAGTAGGAGATGAAAGGGATGCAATGATCAGGAATGATACTTGGTATGAGAGTGAGTTACCTAAAGGGAAGAAGGCAGTTTCAAGCAGATGGATCTTCACCATCAAGTACCTTGCAAATGGGGAGATAGATAGGCGCAAGACTAGGCTGGTTGCAAGAGGATTTACACAAACTTATGGGGAAGATTACATTGATACTTTTGCACCAGTGGCCAAGCTTCACACAATTCGAATTGTCTTATCTATTGCAACAAACTTGGAGTGGGATTTGTGGCAAATGGATGTGAAGAATGCGTTCTTGCAAGGTGAACTTGAAGATGAAGTATACATGCATCCACCTCCTGGTCTTGAGCATCTAGTATGAGATTAAGAGATCCTTAGAGTAAACAGAATAAAGAGAGTGTTTAGGAAGTGATTAAGAGAAGTTTGTGAAAGATTAGGAGACTAGATAGAGCTGTTTAGTGTCTAAGAGAAAAGCATAGTGTCTAAGAGATTAGAGAGACTCAAACTGCATAATCTTCATTAGGGTTGATGAGTTACAATATATAGAGAGAGCATACAAGGGTTTTCGAAATCAAGAGAAGACTAAAGCATGTGAGGTCAATCAGGAGAGGATAAGCTCATTTGGACTAGCCAATTAGCTTCTCCACATGCGCGGAGTATCTGGCATCTTGGACCGAGATGCTCTTGCCTTTCCAGCTGTTCCAGCCTGTCAAGGCGCGCTCTACCTTATCCCTAAACGGTCTGATGCCTCAAGGTAAGTTCCTTCCCTTTACCTTAGTTACCGTGTTACTTGGCTGATGCAAGGTAAGTCTTGGTCGATGCTGGATGGTACGGACTGTACGGCTTGTACGGCCTTGTACGGACGTCCGTACCATGCTCTCCCTAAACTCTCTCAAGCTTCCTCATCTCCTTTCCTCTTCAACTCCTTAGCTCTTCATACATATATATATTCAGCTCAACTCAACACTCCCCCTCAAGCTTAGCTTTGTATAAGTCTAAGCTTGGACAGCCACAAGATCTTCCTCATTAAAAACCTCACCAAAGAAAACCCAATGGGATAAAACTTTGATGAGGGAAAAAGAGTAAAGACCTTGCAGCTAAGGGGATTAGCTCCTTCTCTTCCCAAGATCAATGAGGCCCAACCTGATGTGAATGGACTCCATTGTCTTCTGTCTTGCAGCCTTGGTGAACACATCCGCTAGCTGATCTTCACTCCTTGTGTAACATGGCAAGATCACCCCTAGCACAATCATCTGCCTCACCTTGTGACAATCAACTTCAATGTGCTTGGTCCTCTCATGAAACACCGAGTTGGATGCAATGTGGATGGCAGCTTGATTGTCACAATGCATTGTCATTGGAGTTGCTTGATCGATCTCCAAGTGCTTCAAGATGCCTTTGATCCATACCAACTCGTTGGTGAGCTTCAGCATGGCTCTATACTCGGCTTCTGCACTTGAACATGACACTACCTTCTGCTTCTTGCTCTTCCAAGTCACCAAGTTGCCTCCAATGAATGTGCAATAGCCTGTGGTTGATCTCCTGTCTGCTCTATCACCAGCCCAATCCGCATCACAATATCCCACCACTTCAGTGCTTCCATTGCAGCCCATCCATACTCCTTGATCAGGTGAGCCGTTGAGATACATCAAGATCCTCTCCACCATGTGCCAGTGATGTTCCTTAGGCACTTGCATGTGTTGACTCACCTGATTCACAGCAAAGCAGATGTCAGGTCTAGTTATAGTAAGATAAATCAATTTGCCAACTAGTTTTCTATAGAGTTTAGGATCCTGATAAGGTTTGCTGTCTTCAATCTCCCCCTCTCGTGGGACTTTGTAGCCATCCTCCATAGGCATCCTTGCTGTCTTGCCTCCATAAGCACCTGCACCTTTCAAAAGATCAAGTGTATATTTCCTTTGGGACATGAACAAACCTTCCTTGGATCTACATATCTCAATTCCAAGGAAGTATTTCATTTCTCCCAAGTCTTTAATCTCAAACATGGATTTAAGAAACTCCTTGGTTGCTATGATACCTTCCTTATCACTCCCTGTGATAATGATATCATCAACATACACAAGGAGAGCAATCATACCTGAGGGAGTCGTGAGAGTGAAGAGAGTGTGATCTAGTTCAGACTTCTTGAAGCCTCGGCCATTCAGAGTAGTGCTCAACTTGTTGTACCAAGCCCTTGGTGATTGCTTCAGTCCATAGATGGCTTTCTTCAATCTCAGTACATTCCCACTCTTTACTAAGTGTTCAAGGCCTGGAGGTGGATGCATATACACTTCATCCTCAAGTTCACCTTGTAGAAACGCATTCTTCACATCCATTTGCCATAACCCCCATCCAAGATTCACAGCCAAGCTTAGTACAATCCGGATTGTGTGGAGTTTAGCTACTGGTGCAAAGGTTTCTATGTAATCTTCTCCATAAGTTTGAGTGAACCCTCTTGCAACTAGTCTTGACTTCTTCCTCTCAACCTTTCCATCCGCTTTGTACTTGATTGTGAATATCCATCTACTAGTCACAGCCTTCTTCCCTTTTGGTAACTCACTCTCATACCATGTATCATTCTTGATCATCGCTCCTGCCTCATCTCCAACTGATTCCTTCCATTCTTTATCTTTCATTGCTTCTTCATAGCTTCTTGGGATGTGATTCTCATCCAAGTTTACCATGAACGCGCAATGTGCTTCTGGATATTGAGCAAAGGAGCACACGGCTTGAGAAGGATGCTCCACAGCTTGGGCATTGTAGTACACTCTCGTGTTTACCCAACTGGAAGGATCCTTCCTTATCCTTGTACTCCTTCTTAGTGGCTGCACAACTGGTTCTTCTTCCTGTTGTTCTTCTACCACTTCATCTTGAGAAGGTGTTTGTGTCACACCATGATCATGTCCATGACCATCCGAGCCTATGCTCTCTTCTCCTTCATTCTCTACTCCTCCTTCATCTTGGTTGGCCTCTTGCATAGGCTCCTCATGCTCCTCTCCTCCCTCATGATCAAGGTGGGATGGTGAACCAACTTCAGGAGGTGTAGTTGCGTGATTCCTCGGATCCTGGGATGTACTGATTCCAAGACCTTCAAGAATGATCCGCAAGGTGGTGGCCTTGTCTGATGTTAAGTCCTTCAGGTCTTCTTGATTCTTTTCTTCATAGTATCCTCTATCTTCCAAGAACTTCACATCTCTAGATACAAGAACTCTCCTTGCTATAGGATCATAGCATTTGTATCCTTTCTGTGTAGCTGAGTATCCTATGAACACAGCCTTAGTGCTTCTTGCTTCTAGCTTGTTGATCATCTCTCCTGGTTTGAGGACAAAGCATAGGCATCCAAAGATTCGCAAGTAATCAAGAGCTGGCTTGTACCTGTTTAGAACTTCAAATGGAGCCTTCTCATTCAGAACTTTGGTTGGAGTTCTGTTTATCAGGTAACAAGCAGTGGCAACCGCATCACTCCAAAATCTCTTTGGAACATTACTCTGAAACATAAGTGACCTTGCCACTTCCATGAGATGCCTATTCTTCCTCTCAGCCACTCCATTTTGCTGTGGAGTATAAGGACAGCTTGTTTGATGTAGAATCCCATGTTGTGATAGGTGTTGCTTGAATGCATGACTCGTGTACTCTCCTCCATTATCTGATCTCAAAATTTTAATCTTAGCATGATAATGGTTAGTTACATAAGTTTGAAAATTCCTAAATGCATCAAGTACCCTATCTTTGGTCTGAATTAAGGTTAACCAGGTGTATTTGGATTTTTCATCAATGAATGTGACAAAATACTTATAACTATCTCTAGATAAGCAAGGGGCAGTCCATACATCTGAATGAATTAGATCAAAGCAATTATCATAAACAGTAGTAGACTTTTGAAACACAGTTCTACAATGCTTGCCTAAAATGCAAGCTTCACAATCCTTATTCTCAAACACAACACCTGGTACCATTAAGTTCAAAGCTTTAACATGAGGGTGTCCTACTCTAGCATGCCACAATGCATTTTTATTCAACAAAGAAGCAGAAGTAAACGAGCAACTATAATCAGGAACAGAAGTGAGTTCTTCAAGCATATAGAGATCTCCCTTAGTCACCCCTTTCCCAATCAACCTGCTGCTCTCAATATCCTGAAACTTCACATCATTAGGACTAAAGATAACATTGCATTGTAAATCATTAGTACATTTCTTCACTGATAATAGGTTTGATGTGAATTCAGGCATGTAAAAAGCTCTAGATTCTTTGTTAAACAGCTTAAGCTTTCCTATTCCTCTAATGGGTATCTTATCCCCATTTGCTATCATCACATGCCCATGTGTAGGTTCTATATCCTTAATCAAGTTTTCATCACTTATCATATGATGTGATGCACCAGAATCAACAATCAATGGTTTACCTACTCGTTTAGCATTATGGCATAGATTACTAAGTGATGAATGCATCTTATCAGTTCTAGCAATGTAAGCATGCCTATACTCATTCCTAGCTTCTAACCGTTCTACTAGTTCTCTAATCAAGTGATCATCCTTATATGCAATCATAGAAGCTCCAAAGGAATAACCGTAAGTGTTACCGTTTTCCTTTAGCATTTTGAAGAGGGCATCTGTTGAGATGAGCTGAGGAATATGAGGAGAGTTGTTCAGGGTTGAAGAGGTTGTGATGTGGAGAAGAGGAGAAGGATTGGCCTTAGGGAGAACCGTCCGTACCGGTCCGTACAGGTCCGTACCATGGCCGTACGGCCGTACAGACGGTATCGACCAAGCGGTAAAGAAATGTTACCGCGAGAAGAAGTTCACGGTCTGATCATGTTTTGCCTTAACCAAAGAAGGCATATGACCGTTTATGGATAGAGGAAGAGCGTCTCTACAGGCTGGCACAGGCTGGAAGGATAAGGTTCACTTTTAGCATAGTGACCACGCGTGTGGAGAGGCTCATTGGTCCGGTTCAAATTAAAGGCTTCCTTAGACTTGACCTCACATGCTTAGTCTCTTCTTAAACCCTAGTATCACCTCCTATATATTGTAAACACTCTCTCATTAATTAAAGTATGCGAGTTATGTTACTCTCTCTCTAGTCTCTCTCTCTTGTTCATCATGGATCATACTTAATCTCCCCATTTCTCTCACAATCTCTTCTAAACCTCTCTTAATCTCTTACCAAATCTCTCTTAATCTCTCAATACCTATTCTACTCTCTAATCTCATATGGTATCAGAGCCAGGTTGGCTTTGGTATTGAGAGATCCTTGTTCCTTTCTTTACATTTGCGAGTTTGTTCTTGTGTGTTAAAGAAGAGGAGATGGAGACGACCAACTTTAGCAAACTGGTGACGGTTCCGGTTGCACTGAAGGGAGGCTCGAACTACTTGATGTGGTCCCAGTTGGTGAGGACTACCATTGGAAGGCTAGGGTTGTGGAACCACATCACAGATGATGGTCCGGAGCCAGTGGCCAAAGAAGATGAAGAAGAAGGCGACGGGAAGACTCTTGCGGTAGCTGAAGCAAAGAGATGGGTCCAAGAGGATTTGATGGTGCTGTCTGTGCTCCATGCCTCCCTGGAGCTCCCCATACTTGAAGCTTACGTGCACTTTGAGACTCCTAAGCGCCTTTGGGACATGCTCCATAAGAGGTATGGAAACAAGTCCAACATAAGCCGGGTGTTTGATCTGAAGCAAACCATCAGTGTCTTGAGGCAAGATGGAGAAGATCTCACCAAGCACATGGGGAAGTTTGGAGCTTTGTGGTCCGAACTTGAGAGTCTTAGACCCAACACAACTGATGAGGAATCGCTCATTGAGAGGAGAGAGCAAGATCAGGTGTTTGGGCTATTGATGACTCTAGATGAAAGCTACCAGGATGTGATCAAGCATATCCTGAGATCACCTACTCTCCCATCCATGGAGGAGGTATGCGCTCAACTTCAGAAGGAGGAAGGCTCTCTTGGGTTGTTTGGAGGCAAGAAGGGAATGTCCACGGCTCATAAAGCAGAAGAGGCGCAAGCAAACAAGGCAGCGTACCGTGGAGATGGAAGGAAGTATGAGAAGTATGAGGGAAGCTGTGAGCATTGCAAGCGGCAGGGGCATAAGAAGAGTCAGTGCTGGATCCTACATCCACACCTCAGGCCTAGCAAGTTCAACAAGGATAGAGAAGCTAAGGCTCACCTTTCTGCTGAAGCAAGTGGTGCCGGCTCATCAGGGGCTAGTCCAAATGTCAAGGCGGGTGAAAGTGAAGGCAGAGCTCTAACTTCTCAGGAGGTGATCACCAAGGCTGACTTTGAGGCTTTCATCCGAGCCCTCAAGGAGTCTGGTAAAATGCTAGGCAACACTCTTGGATACTCATACTCTGCTCATACATTACCTAGTATCTCTGATAAACTGTTAGACATTTTTAAAATCTCATGTACTGCCACTGCTCATACTAGCATAACTGATAGATTGTTAGGAGTAGTTAAGAGCCTGAAAGCTGAAAATGAAACATCTAGAACCAAGACTGCTAGGAGCTTGCATAAACCATTGATAATTGACTCTGGTGCATCTCATCACATGATTAGTGATAACAATCTGATAAAAGACATAGAACCTGCCCTTGGACATGTTATGATTGCAAATGGAGATAGAATTCCCATTAGGGGCATTGGTAAACTGAACTTGTTTAATAAGGATTCAAAAGCTTTTTACATGCCTGAGTTCACCTCTAATCTTTTATCAGTTAAGAAATGCACTACTGATCTTCAATGCAATGTTATTTTCAGTCCTAATGATGTTAAGTTTCAGGATATTAAGAGCAGTAAGTTGATTGGGCAAGGAGCAACCAAGGGGGATCTTTACATGATTGAAGACCTTGCACCTATTTCTAGTTCTTGTTTCTCGTTTAGTTCTGTTTCTTCCTTAAGTACTGATGCTCTGTGGCATGCTAGGCTAGGACATCCACATGTTAGGGCCTTAAGCATTATGTTACCAGGTGTCATGTTTAAAAATAATGATTGTGAGGCATGTATTTTGGGCAAACATTGTAAGACTGTTTTTCAGAGATCATCTACTCTTTATGCAAACTGCTTTGATTTAATTCACTCTGATGTTTGGACGGCACCTTGCTTATCTAGGGATGATTACAAGTATTATGTCACATTCATTGATGAAAAATCCAAATACACCTGGTTAACATTGATTAAAACTAAAGATAGGGTCCTTGATGCATTTAAAAATTTTCAAGCCTATGTGACTAACCAATATCATGCCAAGATTAAGATTTTCAGGTCTGATAATGGTGGGGAGTATACTGGGCATGCATTTCGTGATCACCTTGCTCAACATGGGATTCTTCACCAGACTAGCTGCCCATACACTCCACAGCAGAATGGAGTTGCGGAAAGGAAGAACAGACATCTCATGGAGGTGTCCCGGTCCATGATGTTCCACAAAGGGGTTCCCAAGAGGTATTGGAGTGATGCTGTGATGACTGCGTGCTACCTGATCAACAGGATACCAACCAGGATCTTGGCAGATCAATCTCCATTTGAGGTACTCAACAAGAGCAGGCCAGTCTTGGATCACCTGAGGACCTTTGGATGCGTGTGTTATGTTCTTGTACCAGGCGAGCAGAGAAACAAACTAGAAGCAAAGAGCACCAAGGCTATGATGATTGGGTATTCCACTTCACAGAAGGGATACAAATGCTATGATCCTACAGCTAGGAGAGTCCTAGTGTCAAGGGATGTCAGATTCATGGAAGACAAAGGATACTATGATGAGCAGACATGGGAAGACTTGGAGGATCTCTCCCAGCCATCAGAAAGAGCTGCTTGCTTGAGAAACATCCTAGAGGGGCTCGGAATTGGAGTGTCCCAGGATCAGAGTAGGCGTCCAGAACCTACTCCAGCTGCAGCAGAAGAACCATCCCACTTTGCACATGAGGGGGGAAGTGAATCAGTATCTGAACTAGAGGACCAAGGCTTAGAAGAGGCAGGTGAGCTAGGAAACAGAGGAACTGATTCTCCTGTCCAAAGTGGAGAAGGATCAGCAAGGGGAGAACTGAATGAAGAAGATCAGAGACAAGGAGAGGCTAGAGCTGAAGCTGAAGAACAGACTGAAGCAGTGACTCCACAAGTAGAAGAAGAACAAGAGATGGCACAAGAAGGGCCAGTGTTGAGAAGGAGTACAAGGCTGAGGAAGGATCCTTCCAGTTGGGTAAACACGAGAGTGTACTACAATGCCCAAGCTGTGAAGCATCCTACTCAGGCTGTGTGTTCCTTTGCTCAATATCCAGAAGCACATTGTGCATTTATGGTAAACTTAGATAAGAATCACATTCCAAGAAGCTATGAAGAGGCAATGGAAGATAAGGAATGGAAGGAATCAGTAGGAGCTGAGGCAGGAGCTATGATAAAGAATGACACATGGTATGAGAGTGAACTACCAAAAGGGAAGAAGGCTGTGTCTAGTAGATGGATCTTTACAGTCAAGTACAAGGCTGATGGGTCGATTGAGAGGAAGAAGACTAGACTGGTAGCAAGAGGGTTCACTCAGACTTATGGAGAAGACTACATTGATACATTTGCTCCAGTTGCAAAGCTACACACCATTCGAATAGTCCTATCAGTGGCTACTAACCTTGGGTGGGATCTTTGGCAGATGGATGTTAAGAATGCATTTCTCCAAGGAGAGTTAGAAGATGAAGTTTACATGCTACCACCTCCGGGCCTAGAAGGGATGGTGAAACCAGGGAATGTGCTGAGACTGAAGAAGGCCATCTATGGGTTGAAGCAATCACCAAGGGCATGGTATCACAAGCTGAGCACAACTCTAAATGGAAGAGGTTTCAGGAAATCAGAGCTTGATCACACTCTCTTCACTCTTACGACACCTGCTGGCATTGTTGTGCTTCTTGTATATGTGGATGACATAGTTATCACAGGCAGTGATAAGGTTGAAATCAAGGAGACCAAGGAGTTTCTGAAATCTGTGTTTGACATCAAAGACTTGGGAGAAATGAAGTACTTCCTTGGAATTGAGCTGTGCAGATCAGAAGAAGGGTTGTTCATCTCACAAAGGAAGTATATCTTGGATCTATTGAAGGAGGCTGGTGCGTATGGTGGAAAGACAGCCAAGATGCCCATGGAGGATGGGTATAAAGCTCCACGTGAGGGGGAGCTAGAAGATAGTAAGCTATTTCATGATCCAAAGCTATACAGGAAGCTTGTGGGGAAGCTGATCTATCTAACCATCACTAGGCCAGACATCTGTTTTGCTGTGAACCAAGTGAGTCAGCATATGCAAGCTCCAAGAGAGCATCACTGGCGCATGGTAGAAAGAGTTCTCATGTATCTGAATGGAACTCAAGGGCTTGGTATATGGATGGGTTGTAACGGGAGTACTGAAGCAGTGGGATATTGTGATGCAGATTGGGCTGGAGACAGAACAGATAGAAGATCTACAACCGGCTATTGCACATTCATTGGTGGAAACATGGTTACTTGGAAGAGTAAGAAGCAGAAGGTGGTGTCATGCTCAAGTGCCGAGGCTGAGTATAGAGCAATGCTAAAACTCACAAATGAGTTGGTATGGATTAAAGGAATACTGAAGCACTTGGAGATTGAGCAAGCAACACCAATGACCATGCACTGTGACAATCAAGCAGCCATTCACATAGCCACAAACTCGGTGTTCCATGAAAGAACTAAGCACATTGAAGTGGACTGTCATAAAGTGAGGCAGATGATAGTCTTGGGAGTAATACTGCCGTGCTACACAAGGAGTGAGGATCAGTTGGCAGATGTATTCACTAAGGCGGCTAGGCAAAAGACAATGGAGTCAATTCACATAAGGTTGGGACTCCTTGATCTTTCGCCTAAGGGCTGATCTATACACTCTCCTGATCATGAGGTCCTTACTCTTTTTCCCTCATCAGAGTTTTGTCCCAATGGGTTTTCTTTGATGAGGTTTTTAATGAGGAGGAGCTCATGATCCTTCCAAGCTTGACTTGTTCCACATGGTCAAGCTTGAGGGGGAGTGTTGAGATGAGCTGAGGAATATGAGGAGAGTTGTTCAGGGTTGAAGAGGTTGTGATGTGGAGAAGAGGAGAAGGATTGGCCTTAGGGAGAACCGTCCGTACCGGTCCGTACAGGTCCGTACCATGGCCGTACGGCCGTACAGACGGTATCGACCAAGCGGTAAAGAAATGTTACCGCGAGAAGAAGTTCACGGTCTGATCATGTTTTGCCTTGACCAAAGAAGGCATATGACCGTTTATGGATAGAGGAAGAGCGTCTCTACAGGCTGGCACAGGCTGGAAGGATAAGGTTCACTTTTAGCATAGTGACCACGCGTGTGGAGAGGCTCATTGGTCCGGTTCAAATTAAAGGCTTCCTTAGACTTGACCTCACATGCTTAGTCTCTTCTTAAACCCTAGTATCACCTCCTATATATTGTAAACACTCTCTCATTAATTAAAGTATGCGAGTTATGTTACTCTCTCTCTAGTCTCTCTCTCTTGTTCATCATGGATCATACTTAATCTCCCCATTTCTCTCACAATCTCTTCTAAACCTCTCTTAATCTCTTACCAAATCTCTCTTAATCTCTCAATACCTATTCTACTCTCTAATCTCATAGCATCAAGGTCTGATCTCTTGATGTAGTCATCATTGCTGCGGGAGCTTGAGGCGCCTGTGTAAGCCACCAGAGACTTCCCATTCCCATCATTGCCTCCAAGCCCATCCACTTCACTGATCTTGCTGGTGCCAGCTCCGCTTGAACCTTCAGTCACATTTGCCCTTCCCTCACGCTCCTTCATGAACTTGGCCGGCTTGAGGTGTGGGTGCAGTATCCAGCATTGGCTCTTCTTATGACCATGCTTCTTGCAATGATCACAGTTGCCATTGAACTTCCTGTCCTCGTACTTCCCGTGAGATGCCTTGTTTGCTTGTGGAGCCTCGGTTGAATCCTCATGAGCTGCTTGATTGGCAAGAGAGAGCTCCCCCTTTCCTCCAAACAAACCCATGGATCCCTGCTCCCTTTGGATTTGTGCACACACCTCCTCAAGGTCCGGAAGCTTGTCTGACCTTAACATGTGCTGGATGAGCTGGGTGTAGGCCGGGTTCAGTGTGAGAAGCAGCCCAAAGACCTTGTCTTGCTCGCGCCTCTCATTCAGCTGATCTGGATCAGTTGTGCTCGGCCTCAGCATCTCCAGCTCTGACCATAAGGACCTGAACCTCCCCAAGTGCTTAGTGAACTCCATGTCCTCTTGTGCAAGACGGTTGATCGCTAGCTTCACTTCAAACACACGGCTGAGGTTGGAAGTGTTCCCATACACCTTCTTCAGCGTGTCCCACAGCTCCTTGGCTGATTCACAGTAGCTGTAGGCATCCAAGATAGCTGGGTCTAAGGATGCGTGTAGAACCGTCATCACCAGCATGTCTTCTTGTTGCCATTTCTCCACAGCCGCTTCATTGGAGACCTCTTCTTGATCTCCTCCCTGAGTAATGAGTTTCGGAGCCTCCCCTGTTGTGATGTGCCCCCACAAACCCTTACTTCCCACAGCAGTCTTCACCATCCGAGACCACACAAGGTAGTTGCTACCTTTGAAAGTAACCGCTACCTGAATCCTCATGTTCATCCCATGTTCCATCTTTGCTTGACTTGAAAACTTGGATCTTGGATTTCGTACACACCAACCTTGAGTCTAGAATCACGCAAAACAACAGAACGTAGCACAGCTTCAACTAGAACGGACCACAGCTTCAACACCTTCAAGACTACTCGCGTGTAGCTTCAAAGACGTTTAGCTTGTAACTCTCTAAAGATCAAACCCCAGATTCAAATGAACCTGGCTCTGATACCATATGAGATTAAGAGATCCTTAGAGTAAACAGAATAAAGAGAGTGTTTAGGAAGTGATTAAGAGAAGTTTGTGAAAGATTAGGAGACTAGATAGAGCCGTTTAGTGTCTAAGAGAAAGGCATAGTGTCTAAGAGATTAGAGAGACTCAAACTGCATAATCTTCATTAGGGTTGATGAGTTACAATATATAGAGAGAGCATACAAGGGTTTTCGAAATCAAGAGAAGACTAAAGCATGTGAGGTCAATCAGGAGAGGATAAGCTCATTTGGACTAGCCAATTAGCTTCTCCACATGCGCGGAGTATCTGGCATCTTGGACCGAGATGCTCTTGCCTTTCCAGCTGTTCCAGCCTGTCAAGGCGCGCTCTACCTTATCCCTAAACGGTCTGATGCCTCAAGGTAAGTTCCTTCCCTTTACCTTAGTTACCGTGTTACTTGGCTGATGCAAGGTAAGTCTTGGTCGATGCTGGATGGTACGGACTGTACGGCTTGTACGGCCTTGTACGGACGTCCGTACCATGCTCTCCCTAAACTCTCTCAAGCTTCCTCATCTCCTTTCCTCTTCAACTCCTTAGCTCTTCATATATATTCAGCTCAACTCAACAAAGGTTGTGAAAGATCCTCCAGCTCTTTCCAATCTTTATCTTCATAGTAGCTCTTCTCTTCAAAGAACTTGACATCTCTTGATACAAGAACTCTCCTTGACTCAGGAACAAAGCACTTGTATCCCTTCTGTGTGGTTGAGTATCCTATCATCATAGCTTTGATACTCTTTGCTTCCAGCTTGTTTCTTATCTCTCCCGGGATAAGAACATAGCTTACACACCCAAACACTCTTAGGTGATCTAGGACTGGCTTGCTGTTGTTGAGAACTTCATAAGGAGCTTTGTCTTCCAGGATCTTGGTTGGAATCCTATTGATTAGGTAGCAAGCCGTGATCACAGCATCACTCCAGAATCTCTTTGGTATACACTTTTGTGTATTAGAGCATGATTCAACCAATTAGGGACAATCAGATGAAAAGATTAAAGAGATTAAGAGATTCTAGTGAGAGAATAAAGAGAGAGAGACTCAAAACTCCATTGATTAATAACTGATGAGGTTTACAAGTATTAATAGAGAGAGCAACAAGGAAATTCGAAATGGTTAAGCATGTGTAGTCAAGGGACAGGCTGGAACTCCTTTTGAATCACTTGGCTGTGCTTTCTCACATGCTTGCACTAGTATAAAGGTAACTTCTCCTTTCCAGCATCATACAGGCTGTCAAAGTGATCCCTTATCCTTCCTTAACCTCACTTATCCTCTTTGGTCGAGTTTCCTCTCTTCTCTTCACTAAGTTACCTTCTCATCCCATCAGATAACTTCCCCAAGTAGTTACTGTGGTTAAAATAAAGTTACCACAGTAAAACTCTAAAGTTACTGTCTCAGCCTCCTTGGTCTTCATCTCAATACTCCCCCTCAAGCTTGACCATGTAGAACAAGTCAAGCTTGGAAACCATGAAGACCTCCCTCGTTAAAAACCTCACCAAGTAAAACCCATTGGGATAAAACCTTGATGAGGGAAAAAGAGTGGAGACTCCATGGTTAAGGGGCTCAGCTCCTAGGAGTCAGATCAATGAGTCCAAGCCTTGACAGTATGGACTCCATTGTCTTCAATCTCGCTGCCTTAGTAAACACATCTGCAAGCTGATCTTCACTTCTTGTATAACATGGCAGAATCACTCCTAAGATGATCATCTGCCTCACCTTATGACAATCCACCTCTATGTGCTTTGTTCTCTCATGAAACACTGAATTGGAGGCAATGTGGATAGCTGCTTGATTGTCACAATGCATTGTCATAGGTGTGGCCTGCTCGATCTCCAAGTGCTTCAAGATCCCCTTGATCCACACCAACTCATTTGTAAGCTTCAACATAGCTCTATACTCAGCTTCAGCACTTGAACAGGAGATGACCTTCTGCTTCTTACTCTTCCAAGTAACCAGATTCCCTCCAATGAATGTACAATACCCAGTAGTTGATCTCCTGTCCACTCTATCTCCTGCCCAATCAGCATCACAATACCCAACCACTTCTGTACTGCCATTGCAACCCATCCAAACTCCTTGTCCATGTGAGCCACTCAAATACCTCAGTATCCTATCAACCATCTTCCAGTGATGTACCTTTGGCGCCTGCATATGTTGGCTCACTTGATTCACAGCAAAGCATATATCAGGTCTGGTGATAGTCAAGTAGATCAGCTTACCCACCATCCTCCTATACAGCTTAGCATCCTCAAACAACTGGTTCTCTTCAACCTCCCCCTCACGCAAGACCTTATACCCTTCCTCAAGAGGTGTCTTAGCTATCTTCCCTCCAAGCACATCAGTCTCCTTCAGCATATCCATAGTATACTTCCTTTGAGACATAAACAAACCCTCCTTAGATCTGCATATCTCAATCCCCAAAAAATACTTCATCTCTCCCAAGTCTTTAATATCAAACACAGACTTGAGAAACTCTTTGGTGGCTTTAATCCCAGCCTTATCACTCCCTGTGATAATCAAATCATCCACATACACCAAAATCACTATGATCCCTGATGGTCCAACCAGTGTGAAGAGTGTATGATCTAGTTCAGACTTCCTGAACCCTCTCCCATTGAGAGTTGTACTAAGCTTTCTGTACCAAGCTCTAGGAGACTGCTTCAGCCCATATATAGCCTTCTTCAATCTCAAAACATTCCCTGGCTTTACTAGATGCTCAAGACCAGGAGGTGGATGCATGTATACTTCATCTTCAAGTTCACCTTGCAAGAAAGCATTCTTCACATCCATTTGCCACAAATCCCACTCCAAGTTTGTTGCAATAGATAACACAATTCGAATTGTGTGAAGCTTGGCCACTGGTGCAAAAGTATCAATGTAATCTTCCCCATAAGTCTGTGTAAATCCTCTTGCAACCAGCCTAGTCTTGCGCCTATCTATCTCCCCATTTGCAAGGTACTTGATGGTGAAGATCCATCTGCTTGAAACTGCCTTCTTCCCTTTAGGTAACTCACTCTCATACCAAGTATCATTCCTGATCATTGCATCCCTTTCATCTCCTACTGAATCTCTCCAAACCTTGTGCTTCATAGCTTCTTCATAAGATCTTGGTATCTCATTCTCATCCAAGTTACACATAAACACCATGTGCTCTTCTGGAAACTCTGCAAAGGAACACACGGCTTGAGAGGGATGCTCCACAGCCTGGGCATTGTAGTACACTCTCGTGTTTACCCAGTTGGAAGGATCCCTCCTTATCCTTGTGCTCCTCCGCAAGGTCTCAACCTGTTCTTCAGCCTGAACATTCTCTTGTGCTTCCTCTCTTAAACCAGTAGGTTCTCCCTGCTCATTTCCACCTGACTGAGCTTCACTCTCTACTTCCTGTGTCTCCTCCTGATCATGCTGACCTGAATCCTCTTGGTTATGCTCCTGCTCCCCTGATTCAGATCCATTCCCCCTCTCATGATCAAGAGGGGTTGTTCCTCCAGCTTCTCCAGTTTGATTAGAAGGTCCGGTTCTTCCTGGTTCCTGATCTTGGGATAATCCTATCCCTAGCCTCTCCAACAACACTCTCAATGTTGTTGCCTTCTCTGATGGAGCTCGGGACAGATCCTCTAGGTCTTCCCATTTCTTCTCCTCATAATACCCTTTAGACTCAACAAACTTCACTTCTCTAGATACCATAACCCTCCTAGTTATTGGATCATAACATTTGTAGCCTTTCTGAGTGATTGAGTACCCAATGAACATAGCTTTAGTACTCTTTGCTTCTAGCTTGTTCCTTCTTTCTCCGGGAATCATCACATAACATAAGCACCCAAAGACTCTCAAATGATCAATGTGTGGCTTGGCCTTGTTCAATACTTCAAAGGGAGACAGTTTCTTCAAGACACGGGTTGGCACTCTATTGATGAGATAGCAAGCAGTCTGAACAGCATCACTCCAAAACCTCTTAGGGACATTCATGTGGAACATGATTGATCTCGCAACCTCCATCAAATGTCTGTTCTTCCTCTCAGCCACCCCATTTTGTTGTGGTGTGTAAGGACAGCTAGTTTGTTGCACAATCCCATGCTTTGCAAGATGACTCTTGAAAGCATTGCTAGTGTATTCTCCTCCATTATCAGACCTCAGAATCCTCACAGTGGCATTGTACTGATTAGTAACATATGCTTGGAAGTTCATGAAGGCTTCTAGGACTCTGTCTTTGGAGGGAATCATGGTGATCCATGTGTACTTGGACTTCTCATCAATGAAAGTCACAAAGTACTTATGGCTGTCTCTAGACATACAGGGAGCTGTCCACACGTCTGAATGCACCAGATCAAAGCAATTCTCATATCTGGTTTCTGATGTTGGGAAGACAGTCCTACAGTGCTTTCCAAGTATACAAGCTTCACACTCCAAGTGATTGAACGCCATACTTGGTAGAATCAGTTCAATTGCCTTGGCATGAGGATGTCCCAGCCTTGCATGCCATGTGAGATTATCACACCTATCCGTTGTGCTGCTTAAACACACAGACTCCACAGGACTAGGCGCCTCAGTTGTTTGGAGATGATAGAGCTGATGCTTGCTGTCTCCTCTGCCAATAACCCTTCCAGTCTTCAAATCCTGGAACTCAACTTCATTTGGTCTGAAAACCACTTGACAATCCAGATCAACTGTAGCCTTCTTAACTGAGATTAGATTGGATGTAAACTGAGGTAGGTAGAAGGCAGTGGAGTTCTTCTCAAACAGCTTGAGGTTTCCCACTCCTTCTATTGGGATCCTGGTACCATTGGCTATCATGACACTCCCTGTTGCTGCTTTAACCTCACTGATTAGTCTCTTGTCACTGATCATGTGGTGTGTTGCTCCAGAGTCAATGATGATGGGTTTAGATGTGGATGCTTTGGCAGGAGCACCCAGACTCCGGGTCGTAGCCAAAGCATACACATGCTTAACCAACTCATCCCATTCCTTCTTTGTCACACACTCATCTGCCCTCTTGGTATCCATTCCTCTCATATCCGCACTGTCTCCTACTGTCTCTCCCATGTAAGCTGAGTATGAACACTCTCCTATAACCATCTGCTGAAGTACATCCTTGATTCTCTTCAAGATTACACTCATCCTGTCACTTAAGTGCTCAGACTCGCTATCCTTTCTCCATGCCCTTCTCTTCATTAACCACTCCTTAGAAAGTTTTCTCAACCTTCCCCTCTTACAGCTTGTACCTCCCTTCCATCTTTCTGGCTTCCTGTTCATTTCCCACACATCACAAGTATATTTAACAAGCTCACATACCTCTTCCATAAGGAAGCTGAAGATCACATCTTGCTTCCTCCTTTCTTGACAACATCTCGGATTTGATGTGTGTGTCTTCACCACATCTAGCTCCGACCATACTTCTCTCAGCCTTCCCACAAGCTGATAACACTCATCCTCTCCTTGTCTCAAGCCGCGGATCACCCCTCTGTCCTCAACGACTCTCACAAGCTTGGACTTGCCTAAAGTTGCTTCAATCTCACTCTTTGTAGTGTCTCCTTGAACAACTTCATTTCCCAGCTTCAGACCTCTTGTCTGACCTTCTTCAGTAGCCATTTCCATGAAAGGTTTCCCCTTTCCATGACTACTCCATAACCCACAGCTTTCCAAAGCTCTCTTTGCCCATCTAGACCAATCGCCATCCCTCTCTTCTTCAAGCTCCATGGTTGTACTAGATCTGTGCTTCATTTCCATGTTGAGATAGTTTGAATCCATCAGAATATCTCACACCACTCAGATAATAAAGACCAGAACTCAAGAACACCAAGAACACTCAAGAACCCTCAAGAACACTCAAGAACACCCAGATTTTATGAAAAACGAAATCACACTCTCCCCTTTTTAGCAACCTGGCTCTGATACCATATACACTTTTGTGTATTAGAGCATGATTCAACCAATTAGGGACAATCAGATGAAAAGATTAAAGAGATTAAGAGATTCTAGTGAGAGAATAAAGAGAGAGAGACTCAAAACTCCATTGATTAATAACTGATGAGGTTTACAAGTATTAATAGAGAGAGCAACAAGGAAATTCGAAATGGTTAAGCATGTGTAGTCAAGGGACAGGCTGGAACTCCTTTTGAATCACTTGGCTGTGCTTTCTCACATGCTTGCACTAGTATAAAGGTAACTTCTCCTTTCCAGCATCATACAGGCTGTCAAAGTGATCCCTTATCCTTCCTTAACCTCACTTATCCTCTTTGGTCGAGTTTCCTCTCTTCTCTTCACTAAGTTACCTTCTCATCCCATCAGATAACTTCCCCAAGTAGTTACTGTGGTTAAAATAAAGTTACCACAGTAAAACTCTAAAGTTACTGTCTCAGCCTCCTTGGTCTTCATCTCAATATTTGGCACTCTCATCTGGAACATCATTGATCTAGCCACTTCCATAAGATGTCTGTTCTTTCTCTCAGCCACTCCATTTTGTTGAGGTGTATAGGGGCAACTTATGAGATTAAGAGATCTTTAGAGTGATTAGAGTAAAGAGAGTGTTTAGGAAGTGATTAAGAGAAGTTTGTGAAAGATTAAGAGACTAGGAAGAGCCGTTTAGTGTCTAAGAGAAAACCATAGTCTAAGAGATTAGAGAGACTCGAACTGACTGATTTTATTAATGAGTGAGGTTACATATTTATATAGAAGACATTAGGGTTTACAAGAGGCGAAATGGGCACTATTGAAGCATGTAGAGTCAAGGTTGCTTTCCGGATGATTGGATGGTAAGGCTCACACGCTTTGCCTCTTTACAGCCTGTTCCAGCCTGGCACGCTCTTCCCTTATCCACTCAACGGTCTAATCCCTTCTCCTTAAGTCCCCAAGGTAACACTCCCTTGTTACCGTTTCACTTGGTCGAGTTGGGTAAGTTTTGGTCGAGGCCTTTGGTACGGACGGTACGGCCATGTACGGCCTTGTACGGACGTCCGTACCATTCACACCCAAACCCCCTAAGCTTCTCCATCTCTTCTCCTCTTCAACTCCTCTTCTCTCCATACCAATATAATCAACTCAACTCAACACTCCCCCTCAAGCTTAGCTTTGTGAAAGCCTAAGCTTGGATAGCTATGAGATCTTCCTCATTAAAAACCTTACCAAGGAAAACCCATTGGGATAAAACCTTGATAAGGGAAAAAGAGTAAAGACCTCACAGCCAAGGGGATCAGCTCCTTCTCTTCCCAAGATCAATGAGGCCCAACCGTATGTGAATGGACTCCATTGTCTTCTGCCTTGCAGCCTTGGTGAACACATCCGCTAACTGATCTTCACTTCTTGTGTAGCATGGCAAGATGACTCCTAAGATGATCATCTGCCTCACCTTGTGGCAATCAACTTCAATGTGCTTGGTTCTCTCATGGAACACCGAGTTGGAGGCTATGTGGATAGCTGCTTGGTTGTCACAATGCATGGTCATTGGCGTGGCTTGATCAATCTCCAAATGCTTCAAGATGCCTTTGATCCATACTAACTCGTTGGTGAGCTTCAGCATAGCTCTATACTCAGCTTCTGCACTTGAGCAAGACACCACCTTCTGCTTCTTACTCTTCCAAGTCACCAAGTTGCCTCCAATGAATGTGCAATAGCCTGTGGTTGATCTCCTGTCTGCTCTATCACCAGCCCAATCCGCATCACAGTATCCCACCACTTCAGTGCTTCCATTGCAGCCCATCCATACTCCTTGATCAGGTGAGCCGTTGAGATACATCAAGATCCTTTCCACCATGCGCCAATGATGTTCCTTAGGTACTTGCATGTGTTGACTCACCTGATTCACAGCAAAACAAATGTCAGGTCTAGTTATAGTGAGATAAATCAATTTGCCAACTAGTTTTCTATAGAGTTTAGGATCCTGATAAGGTTTGCTGTCTTCAATCTCCCCTTCTCGTGGGACTTTGTAGCCATCCTCCATAGGCATCCTTGCTGTCTTGCCTCCATAAGCACCTGCACCTTTCAAAAGATCAAGTGTATACTTCCTTTGGGACATGAACAAACCTTCCTTGGATCTACATATCTCAATTCCAAGAAAGTATTTCATTTCTCCCAAGTCTTTAATCTCAAACATGGATTTAAGAAACTCCTTGGTTGCTATGATACCTTCCTTATCACTCCCTGTGATAATGATATCATCAACATACACAAGAAGTGCAATCATACCTGAGGGAGTCGTGAGTGTGAAGAGGGTGTGATCTAGTTCAGACTTCTTGAAGCCTCGGCCATTCAGAGTAGTACTCAACTTGTTGTACCAAGCTCTTGGTGATTGCTTCAGCCCATAGATGGCTTTCTTCAGCCTCAACACATTTCCACTCTTCACTAAGTGTTCAAGGCCTGGAGGTGGATGCATATACACTTCATCCTCAAGTTCACCTTGTAGAAACGCATTCTTCACATCCATTTGCCATAACCCCCATCCAAGATTCACAGCTAAGCTCAGTACAATCCGGATTGTGTGGAGTTTAGCTACTGGTGCAAAGGTTTCTATGTAGTCTTCTCCATAAGTTTGAGTGAAACCTCTTGCAACTAGCCTTGACTTCTTCCTCTCAATCTTTCCATCCGCTTTGTACTTGATTGTGAATATCCATCTACTAGTCACAGCCTTCTTCCCTTTTGGTAACTCACTTTCATACCATGTATCATTCTTGATCATTGCTCCTGCCTCATCTCCAACTGATTCCTTCCATTCTTTATCTTTCATTGCTTCTTCATAGCTTCTTGGGATGTGATTCTCATCCAAGTTTACCATGAAAGCGCAATGTGCTTCTGGATATTGAGTAAAGGAGCACACGGCTTGAGAAGGATGCTCCACAGCTTGGGCATTGTAGTACACTCTCGTGTTTACCCAACTGGAAGGATCCTTCCTTATCCTTGTACTCCTTCTCAGTGGCTGCACAACCGGTTCTTCTTCCTGTTGTTCTTCTACCACTTCATTTTGAGAAGGTGTTTGTGTCACACCATGATCATGTCCATGACCATCCGAGCCTATGCTCTCTTCTCCTTCATTCTCTACTCCTCCTTCATCTTGGTTGGCCTCTTGCATAGGCTCCTCATGCTCCTCTCCTCCCTCATGATCAAGGTGGGATGGTGAACCAACTTCAGGAGGTGTAGTTGCGTGATTCCTT
This sequence comes from Brassica napus, assembly GCF_020379485.1. Lineage (NCBI taxonomy): Eukaryota > Viridiplantae > Streptophyta > Magnoliopsida > Brassicales > Brassicaceae > Brassica > Brassica napus. The sequence continues at coordinate 418,959 of NW_026014699.1, forward strand.
GGATCCTGGGATGTACTGATTCCAAGACCTTCAAGAATGATCCGCAAGGTGGTGGCCTTGTCTGATGTTAAATCCTTCAGGTCTTCTTGATTCTTTTCTTCATAGTATCCTCTATCTTCCAAGAACTTCACATCTCTAGATACAAGAACTCTCCTTGCTATAGGATCATAGCATTTGTATCCTTTCTGTGTAGTTGAGTATCCTATGAACACAGCCTTAGTACTCCTTGCTTCTAGCTTGTTGATCATCTCTCCTGGTTTGAGTACAAAGCATAGGCAACCAAAGACTCGCAAATAATCAAGAGCTGGCTTGTACCTGTTCAGAACTTCAAATGGAGCCTTCTCATTCAGAACTTTGGTTGGGGTTCTGTTTATTAGGTAACAAGCAGTGGCAACCGCATCACTCCAAAATCTCTTTGGAACATTACTCTGAAACATAAGTGACCTTGCCACTTCCATGAGATGCCTATTCTTCCTCTCAGCTACTCCATTTTGCTGTGGAGTATAAGGACAGCTTGTTTGATGTAGGATCCCATGTTGTGATAGGTGTTGCTTGAATGCATGACTCGTGTACTCCCCTCCATTATCTGATCTCAAAATTTTAATCTTAGCATGATAATGGTTAGTTACATAAGTTTGAAAGTTCCTAAATGCATCAAGTACCCTATCTTTGGTCTGAATTAAGGTTAACCAGGTGTATTTGGATTTTTCATCAATGAATGTGACAAAGTACTTATAACTATCTCTAGATAAGCAAGGGGCAGTCCACACATCAGAGTGAATTAGATCAAAGCAATTATCATAAACGGTAGTAGACTTTTGAAACACAGTTCTACAATGCTTGCCTAAAATACAGGCTTCACAATCCTTGTTCTCAAACACAACACCTGGTACCATTAAGTTCAAAGCTTTAACATGAGGGTGTCCTACTCTAGCATGCCACAATGCATTTTTATTCAACAAAGAAGCAGAAGTAAACGAGCAACTATAATCAGGAACAGAAGTGAGTTCTTCAAGCATATAGAGATCTCCCTTAGTCACCCCTTTCCCAATCAATCTGCTGCTCTCAATATCCTGAAACTTCACATCATTAGGACTAAAGATAACATTGCATTGTAAATCATTAGTACATTTCTTCACTGATAATAGGTTTGATGTGAATTCAGGCATGTAAAAAGCTCTAGATTCTTTGTTAAACAGCTTAAGCTTTCCTATTCCTCTAATGGGTATCTTATCCCCATTTGCTATCATCACATGACCATGTGTAGGTTATATATCCTTAATCAAGTTTTCATCACTTATCATATGATGTGATGCACCAGAATCAACAATCAATGGTTTACTTACTCGTTTAGCATTATGGCATAGATTACTAAGTGATGGATGCATCTTATCAGTTCTAGCAATGTAAGCATGTCTATACCCATTCCTAGCTTCTAACCGTTCTACTAGTTCTCTAATCAAGTGATCATCCTTATATGCAATCATAGAAGCTCCAAAGGAATAACCGTAAGTGTTACCGTTTTCCTTTAGCATTTTGAAGAGGGCATCAAGGTCTGATCTCTTGATGTAGTCATCATTGCTGCGGGAGCTTGAAGCGCCTGTGTAAGCCACCAGAGACTTCCCATTCCCATCATTGCCTCCAAGCCCATCCACTTCACTTGAACCTTCAGTCACATTTGCCTATACACTTTTGTGTATTAGAGCATGATTCAACCAATCAGGGATAATCAGATGAAAAGATTAAAGAGATTAAGAGATTCTAGTGAGAGAATAAAGAGAGAGAGACTCAAAACTCCATTAATTAATAACTGATGAGGTTTACAAGTATTAATAGAGAGAGCAACAAGGAAATTCGAAATGGTTAAGCATGTGTAGTCAAAGGACAGGCTGGAACTCCTTTTGAATCACTTGGCTGTGCTTTCTCACATGCTTGCACTAGTATAAAGGTAACTTCTCCTTTCCAGCATCATACAGGCTGTCAAAGTGATCCCTTATCCTTCCTTAACCTCACTTATCCTCTTTGGTCGAGTTTCCTCTCTTCTCTTCACTAAGTTACCTTCTCATCCCATCAGATAACTTCCCCAAGTAGTTACTGTGGTTAAAATAAAGTTACCACAGTAAAACTCTAAAGTTACTGTCTCAGCCTCCTTGGTCTTCATCTCAATACTCCCCCTCAAGCTTGACCATGTAGAACAAGTCAAGCTTGGAAACCATGAAGACCTCCCTCGTTAAAAACCTCACCAAGTAAAACCCATTGGGATAAAACCTTGATGAGGGAAAAAGAGTGGAGACTCCATGGTTAAGGGGCTCAGCTCCTAGGAGTCAGATCAATGAGTCCAAGCCTTGACAGTATGGACTCCATTGTCTTCAATCTCGCTGCCTTAGTAAACACATCTGCAAGCTGATCTTCACTTCTTGTATAACATGGCAGAATCACTCCTAAGATGATCATCTGCCTCACCTTATGACAATCCACCTCTATGTGCTTTGTTCTCTCATGAAACACTGAATTGGAGGCAATGTGGATAGCTGCTTGATTGTCACAATGCATTGTCATAGGTGTGGCCTGCTCGATCTCCAAGTGCTTCAAGATCCCCTTGATCCACACCAACTCATTTGTAAGCTTCAACATAGCTCTATACTCAGCTTCAGCACTTGAACAGGAGATGACCTTCTGCTTCTTACTCTTCCAAGTAACCAGATTCCCTCCAATGAATGTACAATACCCAGTAGTTGATCTCCTGTCCACTCTATCTCCTGCCCAATCAGCATCACAATACCCAACCACTTCTGTACTGCCATTGCAACCCATCCAAACTCCTTGTCCATGTGAGCCACTCAAATACCTCAGTATCCTATCAACCATCTTCCAGTGATGTACCTTTGGCGCCTGCATATGTTGGCTCACTTGATTCACAGCAAAGCATATATCAGGTCTGGTGATAGTCAAGTAGATCAGCTTACCCACCATCCTCCTATACAGCTTAGCATCCTCAAACAACTGGTTCTCTTCAACCTCCCCCTCACGCAAGACTTTATACCCTTCCTCAAGAGGTGTCTTAGCTATCTTCCCTCCAAGCACATCAGTCTCCTTCAGCATATCCATAGTATACTTCCTTTGAGACATAAACAAACCCTCCTTAGATCTGCATATCTCAATCCCCAAAAAATACTTCATCTCTCCCAAGTCTTTAATATCAAACACAGACTTGAGAAACTCTTTGGTGGCTTTAATCCCAGCCTTATCACTCCCTGTGATAATCAAATCATCCACATACACCAAAATCACTATGATCCCTGATGGTCCAACCAGTGTGAAGAGTGTATGATCTAGTTCAGACTTCCTGAACCCTCTCCCATTGAGAGTTGTACTAAGCTTTCTGTACCAAGCTCTAGGAGACTGCTTCAGCCCATATATAGCCTTCTTCAATCTCAAAACATTCCCTGGCTTTACTAGATGCTCAAGACCAGGAGGTGGATGCATGTATACTTCATCTTCAAGTTCACCTTGCAAGAAAGCATTCTTCACATCCATTTGCCACAAATCCCACTCCAAGTTTGTTGCAATAGATAACACAATTCGAATTGTGTGAAGCTTGGCCACTGGTGCAAAAGTATCAATGTAATCTTCCCCATAAGTCTGTGTAAATCCTCTTGCAACCAGCCTAGTCTTGCGCCTATCTATCTCCCCATTTGCAAGGTACTTGATGGTGAAGATCCATCTGCTTGAAACTGCCTTCTTCCCTTTAGGTAACTCACTCTCATACCAAGTATCATTCCTGATCATTGCATCCCTTTCATCTCCTACTGAATCTCTCCAAACCTTGTGCTTCATAGCTTCTTCATAAGATCTTGGTATCTCATTCTCATCCAAGTTACACATAAACACCATGTGCTCTTCTGGAAACTCTGCAAAGGAACACACGGCTTGAGAGGGATGCTCCACAGCCTGGGCATTGTAGTACACTCTCGTGTTTACCCAGTTGGAAGGATCCCTCCTTATCCTTGTGCTCCTCCGCAAGGTCTCAACCTGTTCTTCAGCCTGAACATTCTCTTGTGCTTCCTCTCTTAAACCAGTAGGTTCTCCCTGCTCATTTCCACCTGACTGAGCTTCACTCTCTACTTCCTGTGTCTCCTCCTGATCATGCTGACCTGAATCCTCTTGGTTATGCTCCTGCTCCCCTGATTCAGATCCATTCCCCCTCTCATGATCAAGAGGGGTTGTTCCTCCAGCTTCTCCAGTTTGATTAGAAGGTCCGGTTCTTCCTGGTTCCTGATCTTGGGATAATCCTATCCCTAGCCTCTCCAACAACACTCTCAATGTTGTTGCCTTCTCTGATGGAGCTCGGGACAGATCCTCTAGGTCTTCCCATTTCTTCTCCTCATAATACCCTTTAGACTCAACAAACTTCACTTCTCTAGATACCATAACCCTCCTAGTTATTGGATCATAACATTTGTAGCCTTTCTGAGTGATTGAGTACCCAATGAACATAGCTTTAGTACTCTTTGCTTCTAGCTTGTTCCTTCTTTCTCCGGGAATCATCACATAACATAAGCACCCAAAGACTCTCAAATGATCAATGTGTGGCTTGGCCTTGTTCAATACTTCAAAGGGAGACAGTTTCTTCAAGACACGGGTTGGCACTCTATTGATGAGATAGCAAGCAGTCTGAACAGCATCACTCCAAAACCTCTTAGGGACATTCATGTGGAACATGATTGATCTCGCAACCTCCATCAAATGTCTGTTCTTCCTCTCAGCCACCCCATTTTGTTGTGGTGTGTAAGGACAGCTAGTTTGTTGCACAATCCCATGCTTTGCAAGATGACTCTTGAAAGCATTGCTAGTGTATTCTCCTCCATTATCAGACCTCAGAATCCTCACAGTGGCATTGTACTGATTAGTAACATATGCTTGGAAGTTCATGAAGGCTTCTAGGACTCTGTCTTTGGAGGGAATCATGGTGATCCATGTGTACTTGGACTTCTCATCAATGAAAGTCACAAAGTACTTATGGCTGTCTCTAGACATACAGGGAGCTGTCCACACGTCTGAATGCACCAGATCAAAGCAATTCTCATATCTGGTTTCTGATGTTGGGAAGACAGTCCTACAGTGCTTTCCAAGTATACAAGCTTCACACTCCAAGTGATTGAACGCCATACTTGGTAGAATCAGTTCAATTGCCTTGGCATGAGGATGTCCCAGCCTTGCATGCCATGTGAGATTATCACACCTATCCGTTGTGCTGCTTAAACACACAGACTCCACAGGACTAGGCGCCTCAGTTGTTTGGAGATGATAGAGCTGATGCTTGCTGTCTCCTCTGCCAATAACCCTTCCAGTCTTCAAATCCTGGAACTCAACTTCATTTGGTCTGAAAACCACTTGACAATCCAGATCAACTGTAGCCTTCTTAACTGAGATTAGATTGGATGTAAACTGAGGTAGGTAGAAGGCAGTGGAGTTCTTCTCAAACAGCTTGAGGTTTCCCACTCCTTCTATTGGGATCCTGGTACCATTGGCTATCATGACACTCCCTGTTGCTGCTTTAACCTCACTGATTAGTCTCTTGTCACTGATCATGTGGTGTGTTGCTCCAGAGTCAATGATGATGGGTTTAGATGTGGATGCTTTGGCAGGAGCACCCAGACTCCGGGTCGTAGCCAAAGCATACACATGCTTAACCAACTCATCCCATTCCTTCTTTGTCACACACTCATCTGCCCTCTTGGTATCCATTCCTCTCATATCCGCACTGTCTCCTACTGTCTCTCCCATGTAAGCTGAGTATGAACACTCTCCTATAACCATCTGCTGAAGTACATCCTTGATTCTCTTCAAGATTACACTCATCCTGTCACTTAAGTGCTCAGACTCGCTATCCTTTCTCCATGCCCTTCTCTTCATTAACCACTCCTTAGAAAGTTTTCTCAACCTTCCCCTCTTACAGCTTGTACCTCCCTTCCATCTTTCTGGCTTCCTGTTCATTTCCCACACATCACAAGTATATTTAACAAGCTCACATACCTCTTCCATAAGGAAGCTGAAGATCACATCTTGCTTCCTCCTTTCTTGACAACATCTCGGATTTGATGTGTGTGTCTTCACCACATCTAGCTCCGACCATACTTCTCTCAGCCTTCCCACAAGCTGATAACACTCATCCTTTCCTTGTCTCAAGCCGCGGATCACCCCTCTGTCCTCAACGACTCTCACAAGCTTGGACTTGCCTAAAGTTGCTTCAATCTCACTCTTTGTAGTGTCTCCTTGAACAACTTCATTTCCCAGCTTCAGACCTCTTGTCTGACCTTCTTCAGTAGCCATTTCCATGAAAGGTTTCCCCTTTCCATGACTACTCCATAACCCACAGCTTTCCAAAGCTCTCTTTGCCCATCTTGACCAATCGCCATCCCTCTCTTCTTCAAGCTCCATGGTTGTACTAGATCTGTGCTTCATTTCCATGTTGAGATAGTTTGAATCCATCAGAATATCTCACACCACTCAGATAATAAAGACCAGAACTCAAGAACACCAAGAACACTCAAGAACCCTCAAGAACACTCAAGAACACCCAGATTTTATGAAAAACGAAATCACACTCTCCCCTTTTTAGCAACCTGGCTCTGATACCATATACACTTTTGTGTATTAGAGCATGATTCAACCAATCAGGGATAATCAGATGAAAAGATTAAAGAGATTAAGAGATTCTAGTGAGAGAATAAAGAGAGAGAGACTCAAAACTCCATTAATTAATAACTGATGAGGTTTACAAGTATTAATAGAGAGAGCAACAAGGAAATTCGAAATGGTTAAGCATGTGTAGTCAAAGGACAGGCTGGAACTCCTTTTGAATCACTTGGCTGTGCTTTCTCACATGCTTGCACTAGTATAAAGGTAACTTCTCCTTTCCAGCATCATACAGGCTGTCAAAGTGATCCCTTATCCTTCCTTAACCTCACTTATCCTCTTTGGTCGAGTTTCCTCTCTTCTCTTCACTAAGTTACCTTCTCATCCCATCAGATAACTTCCCCAAGTAGTTACTGTGGTTAAAATAAAGTTACCACAGTAAAACTCTAAAGTTACTGTCTCAGCCTCCTTGGTCTTCATCTCAATATTGCCCTTCCCTCACGCTCCTTCATGAACTTGGCCGGCTTGAGGTGTGGGTGCAGTATCCAGCATTGGCTCTTCTTATGACCATGCTTCTTGCAATGATCACAGTTGCCATTGAACTTCATGTCCTCGTACTTCCCGTGAGCCGCCTTGTTTGCTTGTGGAGCCTCGGTTGAATCCTCATGAGCTGCTTGATTGGCAAGAGAGAGCTCCCCCTTTCCTCCAAACAAACCCATAGATCCCTGCTCCCTTTGGATTTGTGCACACACCTCCTCAAGGTCCGGAAGCTTGTCTGACCTTAACATGTGCTGGATGAGCTGGGTGTAGGCCGGGTTCAGTGTGAGAAGCAGACCAAAGACCTTGTCTTGCTCGCGCCTCTCATTCAACTGATCTGGATCAGTTGTGCTCGGCCTCAGCATCTCCAGCTCTGACCATAAGGACCTGAACCTCCCCAAGTGCTTAGTGAACTCCATGTCCTCTTGTGCCAGACGGTTGATCGCTAGCTTCACTTCAAACACACGGCTGAGGTTGGAAATGTTCCCATACACCTTCTTCAGCGTGTCCCACAGCTCCTTGGCTGATTCACAGTAGCTGTAGGCATCCAAGATAGCTGGGTCCAAGGATGCGTGTAGAACCGTCATCACCAGCATGTCTTCTTGTTGCCATTTCTCCACAGCCGCTTCATTGGAGACCTCTTCTTGATCTCCTCCCTGAGTAATGAGTTTCGGAGCCTCCCCTGTTGTGATGTGCCCCCACAAACCCTTACTTCCCACCGCAGTCTTCACCATCCGAGACCACACAAGGTAGTTGCTACCTTTGAAAGTAACCGCTACCTTCATCCTCATGTTCATCCCCTGTTCCATCTTTGCTTGACTTGAAAACTTGTATCTTGGATCTTGTACACACCAACCTTGAGTCTAGAATCACGCAAACCCACAGAACGTAGCACAGCTTCAACTAGAACGAACCACAGCTTCAACACCTTCAAGACTACTCGCGTGTAGCTTCAAAGACGTTCAGCTTGTAACTCTCTAAAGATCAAACCCCAGATTCAAATGAACCTGGCTCTGATACCATATGAGATTAAGAGATCTTTAGAGTGATTAGAGTAAAGAGAGTGTTTAGGAAGTGATTAAGAGAAGTTTGTGAAAGATTAAGAGACTAGGAAGAGCCGTTTAGTGTCTAAGAGAAAACCATAGTCTAAGAGATTAGAGAGACTCGAACTGACTGATTTTATTAATGAGTGAGGTTACATATTTATATAGAAGACATTAGGGTTTACAAGAGGCGAAATGGGCACTATTGAAGCATGTAGAGTCAAGGTTGCTTTCCGGATGATTGGATGGTAAGGCTCACACGCTTTGCCTCTTTACAGCCTGTTCCAGCCTGGCACGCTCTTCCCTTATCCACTCAACGGTCTAATCCCTTCTCCTTAAGTCCCCAAGGTAACACTCCCTTGTTACCGTTTCACTTGGTCGAGTTGGGTAAGTTTTGGTCGAGGCCTTTGGTACGGACGGTACGGCCATGTACGGCCTTGTACGGACGTCCGTACCATTCACACCCAAACCCCCTAAGCTTCTCCATCTCTTCTCCTCTTCAACTCCTCTTCTCTCCATACCAATATAATCAACTCAACTCAACACAACTCGTTTGGTGAAGTATCCCATGTTGAGCTAGATGGTTCTTGAATGCATGGCCAGTATACTCTCCACCATTATCAGACCTGAAAATCTTAATCTTGGCATTATACTGGTTAGAAACATATGATTGAAAGTTTCTAAATGCATCTAGAACCCTATCCTTTGTTTTAATTAGTGTTATCCAGGTGTATTTGGATTTTTCATCTATGAATGTGACAAAGTATTTGTAATTGTCCCTAGATAAGCATGGAGCAGTCCATACATCAGAATGAACAAGATCAAAGCATTTATCATAGATAGTAGTAGATCTCTTGAACACAGTCTTACAATGTTTTCCCAAAATACAAGCTTCACATTCATTATTTTTAAACATGACACCTGGTAACATTAAGCTTAAGGCTCTAACATGTGGATGTCCTAGCCTAGAATGCCACAATGCACCTCTACTTAAAACGGAACTCAACAAGCAACTAGAACTAGAAATGATAGAAAGGTCTTCAAGTAAATAAAGGTCTCCTTTGGTTACTCCTTGCCCAATCAACTTACTGCTTTCAATATCCTGAAATTTCACATCATTAGGACTGAAAATAACATTGCATTGAAGATCATTGGTACACCTCTTAACAGATAATAGATTAGAAGTAAACTCAGGCATGTACAAAGCTTTAGAATCCTTATTAAACAGTTTCAAGTCTCCTACTCCTCTAATAGGAATTCTATCACCATTTGCAATCATTACATGTCCATGAGCCGGTTCTATGTTCTTTATAAGGCTATCATCACTTATCATATGATGTGAAGCACCTGAATCAATAATCAACGGTTTTATTCCTTGAGCAATATGATTCCTAGGTGATTCTTTTCCCAGTTTCAGTTTATCAATGAGATCAAGCAATGTGGATTCATTTCTAGACATCCTATCAGCAGCAAAGGTTGTATATCTATCTGGTTCATTTCCCATTCTATCAAAGTTTCCTAGCAAGCTATCACAAGTTCTAGGCAACACATGAGCAGTATAGGAATAACCAAGGGCTTTACCAGACTCTTTAAGGGCTTTGATCAAGGCATCAATGTCTGACTTCTTGATCACCTCATGATCCATGTTCTTCACAGCTCCTTGGTGGTGAGAGGTTAAGGCTCTTCCTTCACTTTCACCCGCAAGACCAGATGAGCCAGCTCCTGATGCGCCAGCTTCACTTGTCTCTGCAGAAAGGTGAGCTCTTCCCTCTCTCTCCTTGTTGAACTTGGCCGGCTTCAAATGGGGGTGTAGGATCCAGCACTGACTCCTCTTGTGTCCCGGCTTCTTGCAATGGTCACAGTTTCCACTGAACTTCCTTTCCTCTCCACGGTAAGCAGCCTTGTGTGCTTGGATTGCTTCAGCCTTGTTGGACAGAGCCATGTCTCCTTTCCCTCCAAACATACCAAGTGACCCCTCTTCCTTCTGAATCTGCGCACACACTTCCTCCATAGATGGAAGACTCGGCATCCTCAACATGTGCTTGATCACATCATTGAACGGAGGATCTAGTGTCAGCAGCAATCCAAACACCTGATCCTGCTCCCTCCTCTCCATGAGTAGCTCTTGATCCGCGGTGCTTGGCCTCAATGATTCAAGCTCAGACCACAAGGATCTATACTTGCCCAAATGCTTGGTGAACTCTTCTCCATCTTGAACCAGTGTGTTGATAGCCTTCTTAATCTCATACACGCGGTTCAGATTGGTAACGTTCCCAAATGTCTTCTGGAGTACCTCCCACAGGTGTTTTGGAGTCTCGCAGTAGCTGTAGGCCTCCAAGAGATGCTCTTCAAGGGACCCTTGTAGTACTGAAAGCACCATCAAGTCTTCTTGAATCCACTTCTTCTCGGCAGCAGCAACTTGATCTCCCACACCTTCATCTCCTTCTCCGTCTTTAGCCACTGGCTTGGTTGCATCATCCGTGATGTGACTCCACAGCCCTAGCCTCCCAATGGCTGTCTTCACCAACCTTGACCACAACAGGTAGTTACTACCACCCTTCAACGCAACAGGAACCGTAATGACCTTGTAGTTTCCCTCCATCTTGCTTTGTTAGAACCGAAAAGAAAGTATGAAAGAGTATGAACTGAAGCTGAAGAACACTCTAAATCTCAATACCAAAGCCAACCTGGCTCTGATACCATATGATTTTAGAGAGTTGAACAGGTATTGAGAGATTTAGAGAAAGATTAAAGTGAGATGAGATGATTTATGAAATGTAGAAGAGAAACATGATGAACTAGAGAGAGAATATGATGAACTCGTGTTAATCATTAATCAAGGCAGAGTTTACAATATACAGAGAGAGACATTAGGGTATTCAGAAGCACTAAGCATGTGAGGTCAAGGATAAGGTTGCTTTAATTTGAATGTAAACCAATGGGGAAGATCACACGCTTAAGGCATCTTTGGGTGAGACTCCTTTTGCCTTTACAGCCTGTGCCAGACTGTCAGGATAAGCCGCGGTCACTCTATCCATCCAAACAGTCATATCTTCTAAGGTAAAACCCCTTTGGCCGTTTACCTCTCTTACCCGGGTAACTTCTCTTCTTGGTCGAGTTATGGATCGACCCGGACAGTACGGACGGTACGGCCAGTACGGCCTCTTGTACGGCCTGGTCGATCCCTAACCTTCCTTCCCTTTGCCTCCACATTCTCACATCCTCAACTCCCTAAGCCATCTTCTCACATATTGATCAACTCATTTCAACATCAGGTGAGTCAACACATGCAAGTACCTAAGGAACATCATTGGCGCATGGTGGAGAGGATCTTGATGTATCTCAACGGCTCACCTGATCAAGGAGTATGGATGGGCTGCAATGGAAGCACTGAAGTGGTGGGATACTGTGATGCGGATTGGGCTGGTGATAGAGCAGACAGGAGATCAACCACAGGCTATTGCACATTCATTGGAGGCAACTTGGTGACTTGGAAGAGTAAGAAGCAGAAGGTGGTGTCTTGCTCAAGTGCAGAAGCTGAGTATAGAGCTATGCTGAAGCTCACCAACGAGTTAGTATGGATCAAAGGCATCTTGAAGCATTTGGAGATTGATCAAGCCACGCCAATGACCATGCATTGTGACAACCAAGCAGCTATCCACATTGCCTCCAACTCGGTGTTCCATGAGAGAACCAAGCACATTGAAGTTGATTGCCACAAGGTGAGGCAGATGATCATCTTAGGAGTCATCTTGCCATGCTACACAAGAAGTGAAGATCAGTTAGCGGATGTGTTCACCAAGGCTGCAAGACAGAAGACAATGGAGTCCATTCACATACGGTTGGGCCTCATTGATCTTGGGAAGAGAAGGAGCTGATCCCCTTGGCTGTGAGGTCTTTACTCTTTTTCCCTTATCAAGGTTTTATCCCAATGGGTTTTCCTTGGTAAGGTTTTTAATGAGGAAGATCTCATAGCTATCCAAGCTTAGGCTTTCACAAAGCTAAGCTTGAGGGGGAGTGTTGAGTTGAGTTGATTATGTTGAAGAGGAGAAGAGATGGAGAAGCTTAGGGGGTTTGGGTGTGAATGGTACGGACGTCCGTACAAGGCCGTACATGGCCGTACCGTCCGTACCAAAGGTCTCGACCAAAACTTACCCAACTCGACCAAGTGAAACGGTAACAAGGGAGTGTTACCTTGGGGACTTAAGGAGAAGGGATCAGACCGTTGAGTGGATAAGGGAAGAGCGTGCCAGGCTGGAACAGGCTGTAAAGAGGCAAAGCGTGTGAGCCTTATATGAGATTAGAGAGTAGAATAGGTATTGAGAGATTAAGAGAGATTTGGTAAGAGATTAAGAGAGGTTTAGAAGAGATTGTGAGAGAAATGGGGAGATTAAGTATAATCCATGATGAACAAGAGAGAGAGACTAGAGAGAGAGTAACATAACTCGCATCCTTTAATTAATGAGAGAGTGTTTACAATATATAGGAGGTGATACTAGGGTTTAAGAAGAGACTAAGCATGTGAGGTCAAGTCTAAGGAAGCCTTTAATTTGAACCGGACCAATGAGCCTCTCCACACGCGTGGTCACTATGCTAAAAGTGAACCTTATCCTTCCAGCCTGTGCCAGCCTGTAGAGACGCTCTTCCTCTATCCATAAACGGTCATATGCCTTCTTTGGTCAAGGCAAAACATGATCAGACCGTGAACTTCTTCTCGCGGTAACATTTCTTTACCGCTTGGTCGATACCGTCTGTACGGCCGTACGGCCATGGTACGGACCTGTACGGACCGGTACGGACGGTTCTCCCTAAGGCCAATCCTTCTCCTCTTCTCCACATCACAACCTCTTCAACCCTGAACAACTCTCCTCATATTCCTCAGCTCATCTCAACACTCCCCCTCAAGCTTGACCATGTGGAACAAGTCAAGCTTGGAAGGATCATGAGCTCCTCCTCATTAAAAACCTCATCAAAGAAAACCCATTGGGACAAAACTCTGATGAGGGAAAAAGAGTAAGGACCTCATGATCAGGAGAGTGTATAGATCAGCCCTTAGGCGAAAGATCAAGGAGTCCCAACCTTATGTGAATTGACTCCATTGTCTTTTGCCTAGCCGCCTTAGTGAATACATCTGCCAACTGATCCTCACTCCTTGTGTAGCACGGCAGTATTACTCCCAAGACTATCATCTGCCTCACTTTATGACAGTCCACTTCAATGTGCTTAGTTCTTTCATGGAACACCGAGTTTGTGGCTATGTGAATGGCTGCTTGATTGTCACAGTGCATGGTCATTGGTGTTGCTTGCTCAATCTCCAAGTGCTTCAGTATTCCTTTAATCCATACCAACTCATTTGTGAGTTTTAGCATTGCTCTATACTCAGCCTCGGCACTTGAGCATGACACCACCTTCTGCTTCTTACTCTTCCAAGTAACCATGTTTCCACCAATGAATGTGCAATAGCCGGTTGTAGATCTTCTATCTGTTCTGTCTCCAGCCCAATCTGCATCACAATATCCCACTGCTTCAGTACTCCCGTTACAACCCATCCATATACCAAGCCCTTGAGTTCCATTCAGATACATGAGAACTCTTTCTACCATGCGCCAGTGATGCTCTCTTGGAGCTTGCATATGCTGACTCACTTGGTTCACAGCAAAACAGATGTCTGGCCTAGTGATGGTTAGATAGATCAGCTTCCCCACAAGCTTCCTGTATAGCTTTGGATCATGAAATAGCTTACTATCTTCTAGCTCCCCCTCACGTGGAGCTTTATACCCATCCTCCATGGGCATCTTGGCTGTCTTTCCACCATACGCACCAGCCTCCTTCAATAGATCCAAGATATACTTCCTTTGTGAGATGAACAACCCTTCTTCTGATCTGCACAGCTCAATTCCAAGGAAGTACTTCATTTCTCCCAAGTCTTTGATGTCAAACACAGATTTCAGAAACTCCTTGGTCTCCTTGATTTCAACCTTATCACTGCCTGTGATAACTATGTCATCCACATATACAAGAAGCACAACAATGCCAGCAGGTGTCGTAAGAGTGAAGAGAGTGTGATCAAGCTCTGATTTCCTGAAACCTCTTCCATTTAGAGTTGTGCTCAGCTTGTGATACCATGCCCTTGGTGATTGCTTCAACCCATAGATGGCCTTCTTCAGTCTCAGCACATTCCCTGGTTTCACCATCCCTTCTAGGCCCGGAGGTGGTAGCATGTAAACTTCATCTTCTAACTCTCCTTGGAGAAATGCATTCTTAACATCCATCTGCCAAAGATCCCACCCAAGGTTAGTAGCCACTGATAGGACTATTCGAATGGTGTGTAGCTTTGCAACTGGAGCAAATGTATCAATGTAGTCTTCTCCATAAGTCTGAGTGAACCCTCTTGCTACCAGTCTAGTCTTCTTCCTCTCAATCGACCCATCAGCCTTGTACTTGACTGTAAAGATCCATCTACTAGACACAGCCTTCTTCCCTTTTGGTAGTTCACTCTCATACCATGTGTCATTCTTTATCATAGCTCCTGCCTCAGCTCCTACTGATTCCTTCCATTCCTTATCTTCCATTGCCTCTTCATAGCTTCTTGGAATGTGATTCTTATCTAAGTTTACCATAAATGCACAATGTGCTTCTGGATATTGAGCAAAGGAACACACAGCCTGAGTAGGATGCTTCACAGCTTGGGCATTGTAGTACACTCTCGTGTTTACCCAACTGGAAGGATCCTTCCTCAGCCTTGTACTCCTTCTCAACACTGGCCCTTCTTGTGCCATCTCTTGTTCTTCTTCTACTTGTGGAGTCACTGCTTCAGTCTGTTCTTCAGCTTCAGCTCTAGCCTCTCCTTGTCTCTGATCTTCTTCATTCAGTTCTCCCCTTGCTGATCCTTCTCCACTTTGGACAGGAGAATCAGTTCCTCTGTTTCCTAGCTCACCTGCCTCTTCTAAGCCTTGGTCCTCTAGTTCAGATACTGATTCACTTCCCCCCTCATGTGCAAAGTGGGATGGTTCTTCTGCTGCAGCTGGAGTAGGTTCTGGACGCCTACTCTGATCCTGGGACACTCCAATTCCGAGCCCCTCTAGGATGTTTCTCAAGCAAGCAGCTCTTTCTGATGGCTGGGAGAGATCCTCCAAGTCTTCCCATGTCTGCTCATCATAGTATCCTTTGTCTTCCATGAATCTGACATCCCTTGACACTAGGACTCTCCTAGCTGTAGGATCATAGCATTTGTATCCCTTCTGTGAAGTGGAATACCCAATCATCATAGCCTTGGTGCTCTTTGCTTCTAGTTTGTTTCTCTGCTCGCCTGGTACAAGAACATAACACACGCATCCAAAGGTCCTCAGGTGATCCAAGACTGGCCTGCTCTTGTTGAGTACCTCAAATGGAGATTGATCTGCCAAGATCCTGGTTGGTATCCTGTTGATCAGGTAGCACGCAGTCATCACAGCATCACTCCAATACCTCTTGGGAACCCCTTTGTGGAACATCATGGACCGGGACACCTCCATGAGATGTCTGTTCTTCCTTTCCGCAACTCCATTCTGCTGTGGAGTGTATGGGCAGCTAGTCTGGTGAAGAATCCCATGTTGAGCAAGGTGATCACGAAATGCATGCCCAGTATACTCCCCACCATTATCAGACCTGAAAATCTTAATCTTGGCATGATATTGGTTAGTCACATAGGCTTGAAAATTTTTAAATGCATCAAGGACCCTATCTTTAGTTTTAATCAATGTTAACCAGGTGTATTTGGATTTTTCATCAATGAATGTGACATAATACTTGTAATCATCCCTAGATAAGCAAGGTGCCGTCCAAACATCAGAGTGAATTAAATCAAAGCAGTTTGCATAAAGAGTAGATGATCTCTGAAAAACAGTCTTACAATGTTTGCCCAAAATACATGCCTCACAATCATTATTTTTAAACATGACACCTGGTAACATAATGCTTAAGGCCCTAACATGTGGATGTCCTAGCCTAGCATGCCACAGAGCATCAGTACTTAAGGAAGAAACAGAACTAAACGAGAAACAAGAACTAGAAATAGGTGCAAGGTCTTCAATCATGTAAAGATCCCCCTTGGTTGCTCCTTGCCCAATCAACTTACTGCTCTTAATATCCTGAAACTTAACATCATTAGGACTGAAAATAACATTGCATTGAAGATCAGTAGTGCATTTCTTAACTGATAAAAGATTAGAGGTGAACTCAGGCATGTAAAAAGCTTTTGAATCCTTATTAAACAAGTTCAGTTTACCAATGCCCCTAATGGGAATTCTATCTCCATTTGCAATCATAACATGTCCAAGGGCAGGTTCTATGTCTTTTATCAGATTGTTATCACTAATCATGTGATGAGATGCACCAGAGTCAATTATCAATGGTTTATGCAAGCTCCTAGCAGTCTTGGTTCTAGATGTTTCATTTTCAGCTTTCAGGCTCTTAACTACTCCTAACAATCTATCAGTTATGCTAGTATGAGCAGTGGCAGTACATGAGATTTTAAAAATGTCTAACAGTTTATCAGAGATACTAGGTAATGTATGAGCAGAGTATGAGTATCCAAGAGTGTTGCCTAGCATTTTACCAGACTCCTTGAGGGCTCGGATGAAAGCCTCAAAGTCAGCCTTGGTGATCACCTCCTGAGAAGTTAGAGCTCTGCCTTCACTTTCACCCGCCTTGACATTTGGACTAGCCCCTGATGAGCCGGCACCACTTGCTTCAGCAGAAAGGTGAGCCTTAGCTTCTCTATCCTTGTTGAACTTGCTAGGCCTGAGGTGTGGATGTAGGATCCAGCACTGACTCTTCTTATGCCCCTGCCGCTTGCAATGCTCACAGCTTCCCTCATACTTCTCATACTTCCTTCCATCTCCACGGTACGCTGCCTTGTTTGCTTGCGCCTCTTCTGCTTTATGAGCCGTGGACATTCCCTTCTTGCCTCCAAACAACCCAAGAGAGCCTTCCTCCTTCTGAAGTTGAGCGCATACCTCCTCCATGGATGGGAGAGTAGGTGATCTCAGGATATGCTTGATCACATCCTGGTAGCTTTCATCTAGAGTCATCAATAGCCCAAACACCTGATCTTGCTCTCTCCTCTCAATGAGCGATTCCTCATCAGTTGTGTTGGGTCTAAGACTCTCAAGTTCGGACCACAAAGCTCCAAACTTCCCCATGTGCTTGGTGAGATCTTCTCCATCTTGCCTCAAGACACTGATGGTTTGCTTCAGATCAAACACCCGGCTTATGTTGGACTTGTTTCCATACCTCTTATGGAGCATGTCCCAAAGGCGCTTAGGAGTCTCAAAGTGCACGTAAGCTTCAAGTATGGGGAGCTCCAGGGAGGCATGGAGCACAGACAGCACCATCAAATCCTCTTGGACCCATCTCTTTGCTTCAGCTACCGCAAGAGTCTTCCCGTCGCCTTCTTCTTCATCTTCTTTGGCCACTGGCTCCGGACCATCATCTGTGATGTGGTTCCACAACCCTAGCCTTCCAATGGTAGTCCTCACCAACTGGGACCACATCAAGTAGTTCGAGCCTCCCTTCAGTGCAACCGGAACCGTCACCAGTTTGCTAAAGTTGGTCGTCTCCATCTCCTCTTCTTTAACACACAAGAACAAACTCGCAAATGTAAAGAAAGGAACAAGGATCTCTCAATACCAAAGCCAACCTGGCTCTGATACCATATGAGATTAGAGAGTAGAATAGGTATTGAGAGATTAAGAGAGATTTGGTAAGAGATTAAGAGAGGTTTAGAAGAGATTGTGAGAGAAATGGGGAGATTAAGTATGATCCATGATGAACAAGAGAGAGAGACTAGAGAGAGAGTAACATAACTCGCATCCTTTAATTAATGAGAGAGTGTTTACAATATATAGGAGGTGATACTAGGGTTTAAGAAGAGACTAAGCATGTGAGGTCAAGTCTAAGGAAGCCTTTAATTTGAACCGGACCAATGAGCCTCTCCACACGCGTGGTCACTATGCTAAAAGTGAACCTTATCCTTCCAGCCTGTGCCAGCCTGTAGAGACGCTCTTCCTCTATCCATAAACGGTCATATGCCTTCTTTGGTCAAGGCAAAACATGATCAGACCGTGAACTTCTTCTCGCGGTAACATTTCTTTACCGCTTGGTCGATACCGTCTGTACGGCCGTACGGCCATGGTACGGACCTGTACGGACCGGTACGGACGGTTCTCCCTAAGGCCAATCCTTCTCCTCTTCTCCACATCACAACCTCTTCAACCCTGAACAACTCTCCTCATATTCCTCAGCTCATCTCAACACCTTACCATCCAATCATCCGGAAAGCAACCTTGACTCTACATGCTTCAATAGTGCCCATTTCGCCTCTTGTAAACCCTAATGCTTTCTATATAAATATGTAACCTCACTCATTAATAAGATCAATCAGTTCGAGTCTCTCTAATCTCTTAGACTATGGTTTTCTCTTAGACTCTAAACGGCTCTTTCTAGTCTCTTAATCTTTCACAAACTTCTCTTAATCACTTCCTAAACACTCTCTTTATTCTAATCACTCTAAAGATCTCTTAATCTCATAGATTCATCCTGGTTTGATTAGAATGACAAAGAAGCTGTCATATTCCCAAACAGGAAAACTGGGATCACCTGATTTTGACAGTGGGATAGCTTCTTCATCCTAACTCCTATGAGATTTATTCAACTTCCTAGTGATTCTCCATTACTTTATGTATCAAAATCAAGCTTCTTACATCGTGATTCATCTGGTTCGATTAGAATGACAAGGAAGCTGTTATATTCCCAAACAGGAAAACTAGGATCACATGATTTGAAAGTGGGATAGCTTCTTCATCCTAACTCCTATGAGATTTATTCAACTTCCTAGTGATTCTCCATTACTTTATGTATCAAAATCAAGCTTCTTACATCGCGATTCATCCTGGTTTGATTAGAATAACAAGGAAGCTGTCATATTCCCAAAAAGGAAAACTGGGATCACCTGATTTGAAAGTGGGATAGCTTCTTCATCCTAACTCCTATGAGATTTATTCAACTTTTTAGTGATTCTCCATTACTTTATATAACAAAATCAAGCTTCTTACATCGTGATTCATCCTGGTTTGATTAGAATGACAAAGAAGCTGTCATATTCCCAAACAGGAAAAGTGGGATCACCTGATTTGAAAGTGGGATAGCTTCTTCATCCTAACTCCTATGAAATTTATTCAACTTCCTAGTGATTCTCCATTACTATATGTATCAAAATCAAGCTTCTTACATCGCGATTCATCCTGTTTTGATTAGAATGACAAGGAAGCTGTCATATTCCCAAACAGGAAAACTGGGATCACCTGATTTGAAAGTGGGATAGCTTCTTCATCCTAACTCCTATGAGATTTATTCAATTTCCTAGTGATTCTCCATTACTTTATGTGTCAAAATCAAGCTTCTTACATCGTGATTCATCTTGGTTTGATTAGAATGACAAGGAAGCTGTCAAATTCCCAAACAGGAAAACTGGGATCACCTGATTTGAAAGTGGGATAGCTTCTTCATCCTAACTCCTATGAGATTTATTCAACTTCCTAATGGTTCTCCACTACTTTATGTATCCATTTAAAGCTTCTTACATCACGATTCATCCTGGTTTGATTAGAATGACAAAGAAGCTGTCATATTCCCAAACAGAAAAACTGGGATCACCTGATTTGAAAGTGGGATAGCTTCTTCATCCTAACTCCTATGAGATTTATTCAACTTCCTAATGGTTCTACACTACTTTATGTATCAAAATCAAGCTTCTTACATCAAGATTCATCCTTGTTTGATTAGAATGACAAAGAAGCTATCATATTCCCAAACAGAAAAACTGGGATCACCTGATTTGAAAGTGGGATAGGTTCTTCATCCTAACTCCTATGAGATTTATTCAACTTCCTAATGATTCTCCATTACTTTATGTATCCAAATCAAACTTCTTACATCGCGATTCATTCTGGTTCGATTAGAATGACAAAGAAGCTGTCATATTCCCAAACAGAAAAACTGGGATCACTTGATTTGAAAGTGGGATAGCGTCTTCATCCTAACTCCTATGAGATTTATTCAACTTCCTAGTGATTCTCCATTACTTTATGTGTCAAAATAAAGCTTCTTACATCGCGATTCATCTTTGTTTGATTAGAATGACAAGGAAGCTGTCATATTCCCAAACAGGAAAACTGGGATCACCTGATTTGAAAGTGGGATAGCTTCTTCATCCTAACTCCTATGAGATTTATTCAACTTCCTAATGGTTCTCCACTACTTTATGTATCCAATTCAAGCTTCTTACATCGCGATTCATCCTGGTTTGATTAGAATGACAAAGAAGCTATCATATTCCCAAACAGGAAAACTGGGATCACCTGATTTTGAAAGTGGGATAGCTTCTTCATCCTAACTCCTATGAGATTTATTCAACTTCCTAGTGATTCTCCATTACTTTATGTATCAAAATCAAGCTTCTTACATCGCGATTCATCCTGGTTCGATTAGAATGACAAGGAAGCTGTTATATTCCCAAACATGAAAACTAGGATCACATGATTTGAAAGTGGGATAGCTTCTTCATCCTAACTCCTATGAGATTTATTCAACTTCCTAGTGATTCTCCACTACTTTATGTATCAAAATCAAGCTTCTTACATCAAGATTCATCCTTGTTTGATTAGAATGACAAAGAAGCTATCATATTCCCAAACAGAAAAACTGGGATCAATTTATTTGAAAG
Source organism: Brassica napus (assembly GCF_020379485.1). Classification (NCBI taxonomy): domain Eukaryota; kingdom Viridiplantae; phylum Streptophyta; class Magnoliopsida; order Brassicales; family Brassicaceae; genus Brassica; species Brassica napus. The sequence continues at coordinate 439,941 of NW_026014699.1, forward strand.
TGGGATAGCTTCTTCATCCTAACTCCTATGAGATTTATTCAACTTCCTAGTGATTCTCCATTACTTTATATATCAAAATCAAGCTTCTTCCATCGCGATTCATCCTGGTTTGATTAGAATGACAAAGAAGCTGTCATATTCCCAAACAGGAAAAATGGGATCACCTGATTTGAAAGTGGGATAGCTTCTTCATCCTAACTCCTATGAAATTTATTCAACTTCCTAGTGATTCTCCATTACTATATGTATCAAAATCAAGCTTCTTACTGAGAGTTTTAGAAGATTAAAGAGAGATTAAGAGAGAAGAGTAAGAGATGGAGAGAAGTTTCCGTGAGAGTGTGACAAAGAGAATAGAAGGAGAATAGGTTTCCTTACTTGATTTGTTACACATGACAAGGTATTTAAAGACATACAAGAATGCATAAACAATGAGAAGATAGTACAAGGGAAAGAATAAACAAAGAGGAAGCAGATCCGCGGATGGCTCGTTCAGCAAGAGGGATAGTGACAGCTCCCAACGGTCAGCTCCCTCTCTCTTCTCTTAGACACACCCGTGACCCCTCCACTCACTTCTCTTCAACGGATACATGTCGACATTCCCACTCACTAGGAGATCTTTTAATCACTTGACCGAGTTGGTTAACTCATGACTTGCTTCCTTTCCTTGCAAGTCACTCTTAGGTTGTACGGACAGCCTTGTTCTCCAAGTTCCTATCTTCTTGCTTTATTCTTCATGTCAACACTCCCCCTCAAGCTTGACAGTAGTGAGTGTCAAGCTTGGAAATCCATGAAGCATTCCCTCATTAAAACCTTTACTTGGAAAAACCACTTGGGATAAAAACCAAGCAAAGGAAAAAGAGTAGAATACTCCATGGTGAGGGGATCATTGACATGGAAGGTTTATGAGTCCAAGTCTTGGAAGAATGGACTCACAAACTTTGCTGCTGGCTGCCTTGGTGAAGATGTCAGCCAGCTGATCCTCACTTCTTGTATAGCATGGGAGGATCACTTGCTGTTCTACTGCTTGTCTCACCTTGTGACAGTCCACTTCTATGTGTTTTGTCCTCTCATGGAAGACTGAGTTGGATGCAATGTGTATTGCAGCTTGATTGTCACAATGCATGGTCATGGGAGTGGTGATCTCAATTCCCAAGTCGCCTAGAAGCCCCTTTATCCAGATAAGCTCACTGGTTAGCTTCCTCATTGATCTGTACTCTGCTTCTGCACTTGAGCAAGACACCACCTTCTGCTTCTTGCTCTTCCAAGTGACCAGATTCCCTCCAATGAATGTACAATAGCCGGTGGTTGACCTTCTGTCTACTCTGTCCCCAGCCCAATCTGCATCACAGTATCCTATCACCTCAGTGTTCTTGTTGCAAGCCATCCATACACCCTGACCTGGCGCCTCTCTCATGTTGACATGAGAGCATGAATGACATAGAGGAAGAAGAGATCAAGTCAAGACATACATCCGGAGTGATCAAAGTGTGCTTGTCCGTACAAGTTTGATCTAAACTTGGCGTGCAAGACAAGATGAGACTTATCTGTGATCAAGGAGGATGTGATACTTGCCTTAAGATATTTAAATGATGTCGGCCAAGAGAAGGGATCCGTTGAAGAAGAGGACAAGGTGGTTCAAAGGAGAGAGAGCCGTTTGGTGCTGTCGCTTTCCACCTTTGCTGTGCGCACCTTGCCTTGATCAGTCCCCTTTGTTTATTCTTTTCTTCTATGTCAACTTGCCATTAGTTTATTCATTGTTGTATCTATTTAAGGTATGTAACCAGAACCAAATGAATCAAGGAAATGAGTTCCTCTTCTCTTTAGTCTTATGCGATTCTCTCTCTCTCTCTCTCTCTCTCGATTCTCTTCACCTTCTTCATAATTCTCATAATGGCTTAAACAAATCTCATATTCTTTCATGGTATCAGAGCAACCTTACTCTTGAGACCTAAACCTTTTTCTTTCTTCCGCAAATTCTCTGAGTTCTAAATTCTATTTTTGGCAAAGTTCATCTTGTTCTTGATTCTTTGTTTCCAGAATTTGCCAAAAGTAGCAAAAACCATCCGAAACCTTTTCTTTTCTTTTCTCTCTTGATGGATACCTCTGAGAACACAAAGATGGTGATGATACCAGTCACACTCAAGGGTCCTAACTACCTGACATGGGCAAGACTTGCCAAAACAGCTCTCGGAGGCAGAGGTCTTTGGGAAGTTGTTGAAGAAGGCCGCCCCACCAAGAAGACTGTCCTAGGAGAGGATGGCAAAGAGGTGGTGATTGCGGATGCTGGGGAGAAGAAGAAAGGTCAGGAGGACCTCATGGTGTTGTCTATCATCCAGAATAGCCTCGCTCCTTCTCTCCAAGAGGCTTATGCCTTTTGTGAGACCTCCAAAGAGTTGTGGGACACTCTTAAGAAGGTATATGCTAATAAATCCAACATAAGCAAGGTGTATGAAGTGAAAGGAGCCATCAACTCTCTCAGTCAAGAGGACACAGACTTTGATGCTCACTTTGGGAAGTTCCGGTCCCTATGGGCCGAGCTAGAGATGCTCAGGCCAGCCACTGTCGACCCAGATGTTCTCCATGAGAGGAGAGAGCAGGATAAGGTCTTTGCCTTACTACTTACCCTTAACCCAGGGTATGATGACCTAATCAGGCACATACTGAGGAACAAGGAGCTTCCCTCCCTTGATGAAGTGTGTGCGGAGATCCAAAAGGAGCACGGCTCAGTGGGTCTCTTTAAGAGAAAGGGAGAGATGGTGATGGCCAATCAAGCTGAAGGAGCCGAGAACAAACCTGCCGGAGTAGCCAACAAAGGATACTATAAGCCTGAGGATAGGAAGGTGTGGGTGTGTGACCACTGCAAGAAGAAGGGTCATGGGAAGGACAAGTGCTGGATCCTTCACCCACATCTCAAACCGGCCAAATTCAGAACTGAAGGAAGGGCCAACTACTCGGGTGACATTGGAGAAACATCCAACCGCTCTCAAGCTTTTGAGGAGAAAAAGCAGGGCCATGATGATACCATCAAGAAATCTGACATTGAGGCTCTCATCAAAGCTCTTAAGGAGTCCGGTAACACCCTTGGAACTTCTCTTAATGCTACTTATCACACGCCTAGAGGTCTCTTTACTTCTTATCAAGTAGCTCACCAAACTGAGAGAGTTAAGCCTTTAGTTATAGACTCAGGCGCCTCTCACCATATGATAAGTGATGTTAACTTGATTAGTAACATAGAACCTGTGATAGGCAATGTGATGATAGCTAATGGTGATAAAATTCCAATTAAGGGAGTAGGAACACTTAAGCTGTTTGATAAAGACTCTAAAGCCTTCTATATGCCTACTTTTGCCTCTAACCTTCTTTCTGTAAAAAGGGCTACTACTGATCTAAATTGTAATGTCATATTTAGTCCTAATGAAGTTGTGTTTCAGGATATTGAGACTCTTAAGTTGATTGGCAAAGGTGTGACAAAGGGAGATCTCTACCTTCTTGAAGACGCCAAGACTCCTTCTTATTTATCTTCAGCTTTTAGTTCAATTCCTGTCTTAGATCATGATGTATTGTGGCATGCTAGGCTAGGCCATCCTCATTCCCGTGCACTGAACTTGTTGTTACCTGATATTTCTTTTAAAAATGATGGCTGTGAAGCTTGTATCCTTGGTAAACATTGCAAAACCGTTTTCCCTAAGTCATCTACAATCTATGAAAATTGCTTTGATCTTATACACTCTGATGTTTGGACTGCACCATGCATATCTAGGGAGAATCATAAGTATTTTGTCACTTTTATAGATCAGAAATCAAAATATACTTGGCTGACTATGATTCCAACTAAAGATAGAGTGCTAGATGCTTTCATTAATTTCCAAACTTACATAACTAATCAATTCAATGTTAAGATCAAAGTGTTCAGGTCAGACAATGGGGGGGAATACACAAGTCATGGTTTCAAAAATTACCTGGCCAAGCATGGAATACTTCATCAAACGAGCTGTCCATATACACCCCAACAGAATGGAGTGGCTGAGAGGAAAAATCGGCACCTTATGGGCGTGGCCAGATCCATGATGTTTCAGACCAATGTTCCTAAGCGGTTCTGGAGTGATGCAGTCATGACAGCATGTTATCTGATCAACCGCACTCCAACCAGAATCCTTGGTGACCTCACACCATATGAGGTAATGAACAAAAGAAAACCCTCTATTGATCATTTACGTGTATTTGGTTGCTTGTGTTATGTCTTGCAGCCAGATGGACAGAGAAACAAGCTTGAGCCACGGAGCACCAAGGCCGTTTTTCTTGGCTATTCCACTACCCAAAAGGGGTATAAATGCTATGTTCCAGAGGCCAGGAAGGTCTTAGTCTCCAGAGATGTGAAGTTTGTGGAATCCAGAGGATACTTTGAGAAGAAAAGTTGGGATGAGCTCAAAGATCTCTCTCAACCGTCCTCAGACAGAGCAGACACACTAAGGCGGCTTATGCAGAACTTGGGAATCAGTTTGTTTCCATCTGCTGGCACTCAGGAGACTGGAGCTGTTCCGGAGACAGTGAGAGCTCCACAAGATTCTACCACAACCCCACATCCTCATCCTGATCCTGAATGGGGGAACAACAATGATCATGAGGCTGAGGGCAATGATCCTAATGTTCATGATCCGGATGAGCAGATGCAGCAAGAGGCTGACCAAACCACTGATGTGAACTCTGGAGGAGTCGAATCAAGTGGACAAGAAGATGTACAAGAGGTGCAGCAGCTTAGGAGAAGCACAAGAGAGAGGAAACCGGTTTCAAACTGGAACAACACTAGAGTATACTTCAACGCAGAGGCAGTAGCTCATCCACCCAGTGCCGTGTGCTCCCTTGCTTACTATCCAGAAGAACATCAAGCCTTTGTGGGTTCATTGGATCAGGAATGGATACCAAGAACATATGCAGAAGCTATGGACAATGATGAATGGAGGGAGTCAGTGAATGATGAAATGGGAGCTATGGAAAGAAACAACACCTGGTATGAGACAGAGCTTCCAAGAGGGAAGAAAGCCGTGACCAGTAGACTCATACACACCATCAAGTATCTTGCAAATGGGAAACCAGAAAGAAAGAAGACCAGGCTGGTGGCAAGGGGATACACACAAGTGTATGGAGAAGACTATCTAGACACCTTTGCACCAGTGGCCAAGCTTCATACAATCCGGATAGTTCTCTCACTAGCAGTGAACCTAGAGTGGGATCTTTGGCAAATGGATGTGAAGAATGCTTTCTTGCAAGGTGAACTAGAAGATGAAGTATACATGAGGCCACCTCCCGGAATGGAAGAGATGGTGAAACCAGGGAATGTTCTTAGACTCAGAAAGGCTATCTATGGCTTAAAGCAATCACCAAGAGCCTGGTACCACAAGCTAAGTACTACACTGAATGGAAGAGGCTTTGTGAAGTCTCAAGCTGATCATACACTCTTTACTCTCACAAGCAAGCAAGGGATTGTGGTAATCCTAGTCTATGTGGATGATATCATCATCACTGGTAGTAACAAGGAGGGAATCAACTCAACCAAGACATTCCTCAAGACTGCATTTGACATCAAGGATCTAGGAGAGCTGAAGTACTTCCTCGGCATTGAGATGTGCAGAACAAAGGAAGGATTGTTTCTGTCCCAAAGAAAGTATACTTTGGACATTCTAAAGGAGGCAGGAGACCTTGGAGGAAGAGTGGCCAAGACACCACTAGAAGAAGGCTACAAGGTTATGCGTGAGGGGGAGTTTGATGCAACTCCCTTTGAGGATGTCAAGAGGTATAGAAGAATGGTTGGGAAGCTTATATATCTTACTATCACAAGGCCGGATGTGTGTTTTGCTGTGAACCAAGTGAGCCAACATATGCAAGCTCCTAAGGTACATCATTGGAACATGGTGGAAAGGATCTTGAGATACTTAAGAGAGGCGCCAGGTCAAGGAGTGTGGATGGCTTGCAACAAGAGTACTGAAGTTGTTGGGTATTGTGATGCTGATTGGGCTGGAGATCGAGTTGATAGGAGATCAACCACAGGCTATTGCACATTTATTGGAGGAAACCTAGTCACATGGAAGAGCAAGAAGCAGAAGGTGGTCTCTTGCTCAAGTGCTGAGGCAGAGTACCGATCTATGAGGAAGCTTACTAGTGAACTCATACGGATCAAGGGACTGCTAAAGGACTTGGGCATAGAGATCTCCACGCCAATGACTATGCACTGTGACAATCAGGCAGCAATACACATTGCATCAAACTCTGTGTTCCATGAGAGGACTAAGCATATAGAAGTGGACTGTCACAAGGTGAGACAAGTATGAGATTTTCAGAGATCTCAGGTTGTGTGTGTGTATAAGCTCCAATGGAGCAAGCTGAGAAGATTAGAGTTTGTTTTAGGTGATTTTAGAGAGAGAGTTTATAAGAGTGTTTATGTGTTTACTTAAATCAGAAACAAGAGATTTGGAGAGATTAAGAGTATAAGAAAGGGAGAGATTAAAGAGAATCTGATTCAAGAACACATTTCATTATGAAGTGGAGAGGGGAAATCCCCCAAACTCCCTTAAGGCTTGAAATCGCCAATTACATCTCCTTTTATAAGGTTTACAACTTTGCATTCTCATAAACCTAAATCTAATGGATAGAAATGACTGAATATAAATGGATGGCCAGGATGGAGAGTTGAGATTGCAATCTGTGTGAGATGTCTTGATTGGAGGAGAGCTAGTTGATGTCTGATTGGTTTATTCAAACTGGTCAAAGGGAAGGCTGTTCTCCCATTGGCTCCTTATAGGCTCCCATGTATCAAGCCTTCATTCAGACCATGTTCATGGTCGTGGCTCCCTTTGGCTTTACAGCCAAAGCCAGCCTGTCCATCCTCCAAAGTAACCAATCAGCTCCATCTTTGCTCTCATTGGCCGCTTGCCTCCACAAAGGATCTTCTTGATTCCCTTTTGATGCTTCACGACCAGACTTCTTTTTATCAGCCCTAAGTATGCACAAAGTCTCCCGGACATGTTCTGATCATGCCCTAAGCTTGCACATCTTGTCCCGGACTTTGCACCACCTCAAAACATCTCAAATGGCCAAGTTGTGTTTCCTCGGGTTGTCTCGGTCCGTACGGATCCGTACAGGTCCGTACCATCCGTACAGCCTCGCCCTAAGTATGCACACTTGCCCATTTGCTCCCAAACACTCTTCTAAGTCCCTCCTGGACTTGGACCTATCTTTGCACAGCCATATGAGCACTTCTGGACACCTTCAAACACTCCTAAAGTCTTCATAGATAATCTCCGGAGGTCTTGCCCTATTCTTGCTCAAGACTCAATCTCAACTCAACCCTTCACCACTCCATTTCTTTTCTTCAAGTCAACAGTCCCCCTCAAGCTTGACTTTAGCTGATCCTAAGTCAAGCTTGGAACCTTGAAGAACTTCCTCATTAAAAACCTCACCAAGGAAAACCCTTTGGGACAAAACCTTGATGAGGGAAAAAGAGTAAAGCCTCCAAGGCCTAGGGATTGGCCAGTGAGTCTTTGTGCCTTACCAACAATGTAAGGGACACAAAGACTCTGGATCTCGGCCCCTTCTTGTGATGCAAGGTAGATCACATCTTCTCTTGCTCATCACTCTTCATCTTGTAATAGTTGAGCCTTGGCTGCTTCTTCTTCTAGAGTTTCCACCTTGTTCTAAAGCTTCATGATCGGATGCCTCAGTCTATAGTACCAAGGCTGCTCTGCTCTGGCCGCCTTGGAGATTGCTTCACCATCCTCCATCTTGCTTCACAAACCGGTATGCTCCTCTTCTTGAATAACCGCCAAGTGCTCTCATCAAGAAGCCTTCTCAACACTCCCCCTCAAGCTTGACCATGTGGAACAAGTCAAGCTTGGAAGGAGAGCTTCTTGATTCTCTACATTTGCTCACTGCCGTCCACCTTCTTGAACCGGCACCTTTGTGATCATTTGAAGTCTTCTCAACACTCCTCCTCAAGCTTGACCATGTGGAACAAGTCAAGCTTGGGAGAGCAGCTTCATGATCACAACCTCAGACCCTTGCAGCACCTTCTGTACTCGCCATCTCCATGGAATGCTTGTGGAACCTTCAGCTCCCTCTTCAGACTGCTCACACTGGAAGCCGCCTTGATAGAGTAGCTCCATCATCTTCACACAGCCGAGAGTGCTCTGAACACTCCCTTGTTCTTCCCACAGCCGGATGACTCCTTTTCCATCAGTTGCTTGCCATGGTCTTCCTTCTTTGCTCACTTAACTCCCCTCCTCAAGCTTGGATAGAATAAGGGTCCAAGCTTGGAAGTGAGCAGCCGTGAGTCTTCACTAACAGTGGCACATCACCACTTCAGTAACCGCTCTCCATTGCTCATGACAATGGGCAATGCCTTCCTCTTTCTCTTGGATTGGTGATGAACTAAGAACACTTCTTGTATACCTGAAACACCACTCAAACTCCAGAGAAGATTAGACATAGGTGCATTGGGTCAGTCCTTGATTCCACATCAAGCTTGAACACCAATGTCTCACTAAAGCAATGCAAGATCAAACAAGACACCCAAGTTTCAAATCATTGCAAGCTTAGCTCTCTAAGTTCTAGTATGATCCTACAGATTCATTACAAGACACTTAGGCAATTTTAACTTCTGCCTTAACTGCATCTTAGACTTGAATCCAAGTGCATCAACCTAAGGCAGCAACAACACTCTAAGCTTTATTATACTACTCGGTTTCAATCAATGAAAGTAAACAGGATCAGACTCATCTAGCATACTATACAATCATTATAGAACCGAGGCAAGCTTTTCAACTCTCAATCACCATTCACAACTCTCTAGTATCTTGGGACAGATTCTAAACATTTCATATCTAGCAATCTTTAAACATCCACAAGTTTTCAATCACAACACAACCTGTCAATATACTCAAGCTTTATACAAAAGGAAAGAACTTTCTTACAGCCAAGGACCTTTGTATAGATCCTTGATTCCATTGGACAGATTCTGAGTTGTTAGTGTGCACTCCAACGCCTCCATCTTCCATGGACCTTTCCTTTTGAACCACCATGTCTTAGCTCCCACCTTTCTCCATGTTGTACACGCCACACCAGTACAAGCAGCAAGCTTTCTTCTTGAGAAACTTCTTCTTGGACTTTGAATAGCAAGAACCCGGAACTGGCTTTGTTAGAGAGGGTAGCTAATCCGCTCCATTGCCTTTGTTTCCTTGGATCTTCTTTCTTCAAGGGCGACATGGGATGATGAGGAACAGCAGCAGACAGCTTCTGGACTCCAGGATGAACACGCCTGCCTCTTGAGGTGTTGAACAGCCGGATAGAACAGACAGCTTCTTCTTGCTTCAAACGACATGGGGAGAGCTTGGAGTTTCAGCGGAAGAAAGAACCAAGTTCACATGAACCTGGCTCTGATACCATATGAGATTTTCAGAGATCTCAGGTTGTGTGTGTGTATAAGCTCCAATGGAGCAAGCTGAGAAGATTAGAGTTTGTTTTAGGTGATTTTAGAGAGAGAGTTTATAAGAGTGTTTATGTGTTTACTTAAATCAGAAACAAGAGATTTGGAGAGATTAAGAGTATAAGAAAGGGAGAGATTAAAGAGAATCTGATTCAAGAACACATTTCATTATGAAGTGGAGAGGGGAAATCCCCCAAACTCCCTTAAGGCTTGAAATCGCCAATTACATCTCCTTTTATAAGGTTTACAACTTTGCATTCTCATAAACCTAAATCTAATGGATAGAAATGACTGAATATAAATGGATGGCCAGGATGGAGAGTTGAGATTGCAATCTGTGTGAGATGTCTTGATTGGAGGAGAGCTAGTTGATGTCTGATTGGTTTATTCAAACTGGTCAAAGGGAAGGCTGTTCTCCCATTGGCTCCTTATAGGCTCCCATGTATCAAGCCTTCATTCAGACCATGTTCATGGTCGTGGCTCCCTTTGGCTTTACAGCCAAAGCCAGCCTGTCCATCCTCCAAAGTAACCAATCAGCTCCATCTTTGCTCTCATTGGCCGCTTGCCTCCACAAAGGATCTTCTTGATTCCCTTTTGATGCTTCACGACCAGACTTCTTTTTATCAGCCCTAAGTATGCACAAAGTCTCCCGGACATGTTCTGATCATGCCCTAAGCTTGCACATCTTGTCCCGGACTTTGCACCACCTCAAAACATCTCAAATGGCCAAGTTGTGTTTCCTCGGGTTGTCTCGGTCCGTACGGATCCGTACAGGTCCGTACCATCCGTACAGCCTCGCCCTAAGTATGCACACTTGCCCATTTGCTCCCAAACACTCTTCTAAGTCCCTCCTGGACTTGGACCTATCTTTGCACAGCCATATGAGCACTTCTGGACACCTTCAAACACTCCTAAAGTCTTCATAGATAATCTCCGGAGGTCTTGCCCTATTCTTGCTCAAGACTCAATCTCAACTCAACCCTTCACCACTCCATTTCTTTTCTTCAAGTCAACAACAAGCAGTGGAGCAGCAAGTGATTCTTCCATGCTACACAAGAAGTGAAGATCAACTAGCTGACATATTCACCAAGGCAGCCAGCAGCAAGGTTTGTGAGTTCATCCATCCTAAACTTGGACTCACGGATCTTCCATGTCACTGATCTCTCCTTCCATGAAGTGTTCTACTCTTTTTCCTTGGTTAGGGTTTTGTCCCATGAGGTTTTTCCTAACTAAGGTTTTAATGAGGGAATAGCTTCATGGAGTCCAAGCTTGACTTGTCCCACATGGTCAAGCTTGAGGGGGAGTGTTGACATGAGAGCATGAATGACATAGAGGAAGAAGAGATCAAGTCAAGACATACATCCGGAGTGATCAAAGTGTGCTTGTCCGTACAAGTTTGATCTAAACTTGGCGTGCAAGACAAGATGAGACTTATCTGTGATCAAGGAGGATGTGATACTTGCCTTAAGATATTTAAATGATGTCGGCCAAGAGAAGGGATCCGTTGAAGAAGAGGACAAGGTGGTTCAAAGGAGAGAGAGCCGTTTGGTGCTGTCGCTTTCCACCTTTGCTGTGCGCACCTTGCCTTGATCAGTCCCCTTTGTTTATTCTTTTCTTCTATGTCAACTTGCCATTAGTTTATTCATTGTTGTATCTATTTAAGGCATGTAACCAGAACCAAATGAATCAAGGAAATGAGTTCCTCTTCTCTTTAGTCTTATGCGATTCTCTCTCTCTCTCTCTCTCTCTCTCTCTCTCGATTCTCTTCACCTTCTTCATAATTCTCATAATGGCTTAAACAAATCTCATATTCTTTCATCTCAAGTATCTTAGGATCCTCTCCACCATGTTCCAGTGATGAACCTTGGGAGTTTGCATGTGCTGGCTTACTTGATTAACTGCAAAGCACACATCTGGCCGAGTGATGGTTAGATAGATCAGCTTCCCAACCATCCTTCTATACTGCTTGACATCTTCAAATGGAGTATCTTCATACTCCCCCTCTCGCAATACCTTGTAACCTTCTTCAAGTGGTGTCTTGGCTTGTCTTCCTCCAAGATCTCCTGCCTCCTTTAGGATGTCCAGGGTATACTTTCTTTGGGACATGAACAATCCTTCCTTTGATCTGCACATCTCAATGCCGAGGAAGTACTTCAGTTCTCCTAGGTCTTTGATATCAAATGCAGCTTTAAGAAAGGTCTTGGTTGAACTGATCCCCTCCTTGTCACAACCGGTGATGATGATATCATCCACATAGACTAGAATCACAACAATCCCTTGCTTGCTGGTGAGAGTGAAGAGTGTGTGATCCGCTTGAGACTTCACAAAGCCTCTCCCATTCAGTGTAGTGCTCAGCTTGTGATACCAAGCTCTTGGTGATTGCTTCAAACCATATATGGCTTTTCTGAGTCTGAGTACATTCCCTGGTTTCACCATCTCTTCCATTCCCGGCGGTGGTCTCATATATACCTCATCTTCTAGTTCACCTTGCAAGAAGGCATTCTTCACATCCATTTGCCAAAGATCCCACTCTTGATTTACTGCCAATGAAAGGATAATCCGGATTGTGTGGAGCTTGGCCACTGGTGCAAAGGTGTCTAGATAGTCTTCTCCATAAACTTGTGTGTATCCTCTTGCTACCAATCTGGTCTTCTTTCTTTCTGGCTTCCCATTTGCAAGATACTTGATGGTGTGTATGAGTCTGCTGGTCACAGCTTTCTTTCCTTTTGGAAGCTCTGTCTCATACCAGGTGTTGTTCCTCTCCATGGCTCCCATTTCATCATTCACTGATTCCCTCCATTCATCATCTTCCATAGCTTCTGCATATGTTCTTGGTATCCATTCCTGATCCAATGAACCCACAAAGGCTTGATGTTCTTCTGGATAGTGAGCTAGGGAGCACACGCCACTGGGTGGGTGAGCTACTGCCTCTGCATTGAAGTAGACTCTGGTGTTGTTCCAGTTTGAAGCCGGCTTCTTGATCCTAGTACTTCTCCTAAGTACTGGCTGATCATTTTCATTCTGAGTGCCTTCTCCACCTTCCAAGTTCTGATTCTGATCCTCTACTTCCTCCTCTTGGTCATGGTGCTCTTCTTGATCATGAACTTCCTCAGATACAGGTGGTTCACTCTGATTTCCCCCCTCAGGATCAAGGGGAGCAGCTTCTTGGATCTCAACTTCATCTGTAGTTGTCTCGGTTTGCTCTTCAGACCGGCTTGATCCTCCCACATTATCTGATCCTGCTTGTCCCGGCTCTTCCATAGGTAAGCTGACCCCAAGTCTCCTCATGACTTGTCTGAGATTGGCTGCTCTATCTGATGCGGATTGAGACAAGTTCTCCAGCTCATTCCAATCCTTGTTGTTGTAGTACCCTCTGGTTTCTACAAACTTCACATCTCTAGATACCAAGACTCTCCTAGTCTCTGGTTCATAGCACTTATAGCCCTTCTGGTTTGGTGAATACCCAATGAACATAGCTCTTGTGCTCTTAGCCTCCAGTTTGTTCCTCAGTTCTCCTGGTTTCAAAACAAAACAAAGGCACCCAAACACACGCATATGATCAATAGATGGTTTAGCTTTGTTCAATACCTCAAATGGAGAGTAGTCTTTTAGAACTCTGGTAGGAATGCGGTTGATCAGGTAGCATGCAGTTAGGACCGCATCACCCCAAAAACTCTTTGGGACACTAGTATGGAACATCATGCTCCTAGTGACCTCCATGAGATGCCTGTTCTTCCTCTCGGCCACACCATTTTGTTGGGGAGTGTATGGACAGCTGGTTTGATGGATCACACCTCGTTTGGCTAGATGGGCTTTGAATGCATTGCTGGTGTACTCTCCTCCATTATCTGATCTCAAAATCTTAACTTTGGCATTATAATGGTTAGAGACATATGTTTCAAAGTTTATAAATGCATCTAAGACCCTATCCTTTGATTGTAAGAGAGTGATCCATGTGTACTTGGATTTCTCATCAATAAAGGTCACAAAATACTTGTGATGTTCTCTAGAAAGACATGGGGCTGTCCATACATCCGAGTGAATTAAATCAAAGCAGTGTTCATAGATTGTACTAGACTTGGGAAATACAGTTTTGCAATGTTTTCCTAAGATACAAGCTTCACAATCTTGTTGGAATGAAATACTAGGCAACATGATGTTCAAGGCACGAGAATGAGGATGTCCTAATCTAGCATGCCACATTACATCTTTAGGGAAATTAAAACTTGAATTGAAAGCAACAGATAGATCGGATGCAAGCTTAGTGTCTTCTAGCAAGTACAGGTTTCCCTTGCTCACACCTTTGCCAAGCAACCTACATGAGTCAATATCCTGAAAGTAGACATCATCAGGCGTAAATATAACATTGCAATTCAAGTCATTGGTCACCCTTTTCACAGATAATAGATTAGAAGTGAAACTAGGCATGTAGAAGGCTTTGGATTCTTTCTCAAATAATTTAAGTTCCCCTATGCCTTTAATTGGAACCTTGTTACCATCTGCTATCATAACGTTTCCTACTGCAGGAGTGATATTTTTAATCAAGTTTAAATCACTAATCATGTGATGAGAGGCTCCTGAGTCTATGACTAAGGGTTTAACTCTATCAGATTCATGAGCAACTTGAAATGCCGTGAATAAACTCCTAGGCAATTGATATGATGCACTAAGAGAGGAACCAAGAGTTTTACCAGACTCCTTGAGAGCTTTGATGAGTGCCTCAATGTCAGATTTCTTGATGGACTCATCCTGGTTTCCCTTGCCCTCATGAGTGCGGTAGGCCGTGGAAGCTTCTCCTACATCACCTGAGTAGTTTGCTCGACCATCAGTCTTGAACTTAGCCGGTTTGAGGTGTGGGTGAAGTATCCAGCACTTGTCCTTGCCGTGACCCTTCCTCTTGCAATGATCACACACCCACACTTTCTTTTCCTCCGGCTTGTAGTACCCTTTGTTGGCTACTCCGGCAGGTTTGCTCTCGGCTCCTTCAGCTTGATTGGCCATCACTAGCTCCCCCTTTCTCTTAAAGAGACCCACTGAGCCGTGCTCCTTCTGAATCTCAGCACACACTTCATCTAGAGATGGAAGCTCCTTGTTCCTCAGTATGTGCCTAATAAGGTCATCATACCCTGGGTTGAGAGTGAGCAGCAAGGCAAAGACCTTATCTTGCTCCCTTCTTTCATGTAGAACATCCGGATCAATTGTTGCGGGTCTGAGCATCTCTAGTTCAGCCCATAGAGACCGGAACTTCCCAAAATGAGCATCAAAGTCTGTGTCCTCTTGACTTAGAGAGTTGATTGCTCCTTTTACTTCATACACCTTGCTGATGTTGGATTTGTTGGCATACACCTTCTTGAGAGTATCCCACAGCTCCTTGGAAGTTTCACAGAATGCATAAGCCTCTTGGAGAGAAGGGGCGAGGCTATTCTGGATGATAGACAACACCATGAGGTCCTCCTGACCTTTCTTCTTATCCCCAGCATCCGCAACCACCACTTCTTTGCCATCCTCTCCTAGGACAGTCTTCTTTGTGGGGCGGCCTTCTTCAACAATCTCCCAAAGGCCTCTGCCTCCGAGAGCTGTTTTGGCAAGTCTTGCCCATGTCAGGTAGTTAGGACCCTTGAGAGTAACTGGTATCATCACCATCTTTGGGTTCTCGGAGGTATCCATCAAGAGAGAAAGAGAAACGAAGGTTTTGGATGAACTTTGCTATTTTTGGCAAATTCTGGAAATGAGATTGAAGAACACCTCAAGAACAGGATGAACTTTGCCAAAAATAGAAATAAAACACAGAGAGTTCGCGGAAGAAAAAGAGATTTAGGTCTCAAGAGCACAGCTGCTCTGATACCATGAGAGTTTTAGAAGATTAAAGAGAGATTAAGAGAGAAGAGTAAGAGATGGAGAGAAGTTTCCGTGAGAGTGTGACAAAGAGAATAGAAGGAGAATAGGTTTCCTTACTTGATTTGTTACACATGACAAGGTATTTAAAGACATACAAGAATGCATAAACAATGAGAAGATAGTACAAGGGAAAGAATAAACAAAGAGGAAGCAGATCCGCGGATGGCTCGTTCAGCAAGAGGGATAGTGACAGCTCCCAACGGTCAGCTCCCTCTCTCTTCTCTTAGACACACCCGTGACCCCTCCACTCACTTCTCTTCAACGGATACATGTCGACATTCCCACTCACTAGGAGATCTTTTAATCACTTGACCGAGTTGGTTAACTCATGACTTGCTTCCTTTCCTTGCAAGTCACTCTTAGGTTGTACGGACAGCCTTGTTCTCCAAGTTCCTATCTTCTTGCTTTATTCTTCATGTCAACACTTACATCGCGATTCATCCTGTTTTGATTAGAATGACAAGGAAGCTGTCATATTCCCAAACAGGAAAACTGGGATCACCTGATTTGAAAAATGGATAGCTTCTTCATCCTAACTCCTATGAGATTTATTCAACTTCCTAGTGATTCTCCATTACTTTATATATCAAAATCAAGCTTCTTACATCGCGATTCATCCTGTTTTGATTAGAATGACAAGGAAGCTGTCATATTCCCAAACAGGAAAACTGGGATCACCTGATTTGAAAGTGGGATAGCTTCTTCATCCTAACTCCTATGAGATTTATTCAACTTCCTAGTGATTCTCCATTACTTTATGTGTCAAAATCAAGCTTCTTACATCGTGATTCATCTTGGTTTGATTAGAATGACAAGGAAGCTGTCATATTCCCAAACAGGAAAACTGGGATCACCTGATTTGAAAGTGGGATAGCTTCTTCATCCTAACTCCTATGAGATTTATTCAACTTCCTAATGGTTCTCCACTACTTTATGTATCCAATTCAAGCTTCTTACATCATGATTCATCCTGGTTTGATTAGAATGACAAAGAAGCTGTCATATTCCCAAACATGAAAATTGGGATCACCTGATTTGAAAGTGGGACAGCTTCTTCATCCTAACTCCTATGAGATTTATTCAACTTCCTAATGATTCTCTGTTGAGTTGAGCTGAATATATATGTATGAAGAGCTAAGGAGTTGAAGAGGAAAGGAGATGAGGAAGCTTGAGAGAGTTTAGGGAGAGCATGGTACGGACGTCCGTACAAGGCCGTACAAGCCGTACAGTCCGTACCATCCAGCATCGACCAAGACTTACCTTGCATCAGCCAAGTAACACGGTAACTAAGGTAAAGGGAAGGAACTTACCTTGAGGCATCAGACCGTTTAGGGATAAGGTAGAGCGCGCCTTGACAGGCTGGAACAGCTGGAAAGGCAAGAGCATCTCGGTCCAAGATGCCAGATACTCCGCGCATGTGGAGAAGCTAATTGGCTAGTCCAAATGAGCTTATCCTCTCCTGATTGACCTCACATGCTTTAGTCTTCTCTTGATTTCGAAAACCCTTGTATGCTCTCTCTATATATTGTAACTCATCAACCCTAATGAAGATTATGCAGTTTGAGTCTCTCTAATCTCTTAGACACTATGCTTTTCTCTTAGACACTAAACGGCTCTATCTAGTCTCCTAATCTTTCACAAACTTCTCTTAATCACTTCCTAAACACTCTCTTTATTCTGTTTACTCTAAGGATCTCTTAATCTCATATGGTATCAGAGCCAGGTTCATTTGAATCTGGGGTTTGATCTTTAGAGAGTTACAAGCTAAACGTCTTTGAAGCTACACGCGAGTAGTCTTGAAGGTGTTGAAGCTGTGGTCCGTTCTAGTTGAAGCTGTGCTACGTTCTGTTGGTTTGCGTGATTCTAGACTCAAGGTTGGTGTGTACGAAATCCAAGATCCAAGTTTTCAAGTCAAGCAAAGATGGAACATGGGATGAACATGAGGATGAAGGTAGCGGTTACTTTCAAAGGTAGCAACTACCTTGTGTGGTCTCGGATGGTGAAGACTGCTGTGGGAAGTAAGGGTTTGTGGGGGCACATCACAACAGGGGAGGCTCCGAAACTCATTACTCAGGGAGGAGATCAAGAAGAGGTCTCCAATGAAGCGGCTGTGGAGAAATGGCAACAAGAAGACATGCTGGTGATGACGGTTCTACACGCATCCTTGGACCCAGCTATCTTGGATGCCTACAGCTACTGTGAATCAGCCAAGGAGCTGTGGGACACGCTGAAGAAGGTGTATGGGAACACTTCCAACCTCAGCCGTGTGTTTGAAGTGAAGCTAGCGATCAACCGTCTTGCACAAGAGGACATGGAGTTCACTAAGCACTTGGGGAGGTTCAGGTCCTTATGGTCAGAGCTGGAGATGCTGAGGCCGAGCACAACTGATCCAGATCAGCTGAATGAGAGGCGCGAGCAAGACAAGGTCTTTGGGCTGCTTCTCACACTGAACCCGGCCTACACCCAGCTCATCCAGCACATGTTAAGGTCAGACAAGCTTCCGGACCTTGAGGAGGTGTGTGCACAAATCCAAAGGGAGCAGGGATCCATGGGTTTGTTTGGAGGAAAGGGGGAGCTCTCTCTTGCCAATCAAGCAGCTCATGAGGATTCAACCGAGGCTCCACAAGCAAACAAGGCATCTCACGGGAAGTACGAGGACAGGAAGTTCAATGGCAACTGTGATCATTGCAAGAAGCATGGTCATAAGAAGAGCCAATGCTGGATACTGCACCCACACCTCAAGCCGGCCAAGTTCATGAAGGAGCGTGAGGGAAGGGCAAATGTGACTGAAGGTTCAAGCGGAGCTGGCACCAGCAAGATCAGTGAAGTGGATGGGCTTGGAGGCAATGATGGGAATGGGAAGTCTCTGGTGGCTTACACAGGCGCCTCAAGCTCCCGCAGCAATGATGACTACATCAAGAGATCAGACCTTGATGCCCTCTTCAAAATGCTAAAGGAAAACGGTAACACTTACGGTTATTCCTTTGGAGCTTCTATGATTGCATATAAGGATGATCACTTGATTAGAGAACTAGTAGAACGGTTAGAAGCTAGGAATGAGTATAGGCATGCTTACATTGCTAGAACTGATAAGATGCATTCATCACTTAGTAATCTATGCCATAATGCTAAACGAGTAGGTAAACCATTGATTGTTGATTCTGGTGCATCACATCATATGATAAGTGATGAAAACTTGATTAAGGATATAGAACCTACACATGGGCATGTGATGATAGCAAATGGGGATAAGATACCCATTAGAGGAATAGGAAAGCTTAAGCTGTTTAACAAAGAATCTAGAGCTTTTTACATGCCTGAATTCACATCAAACCTATTATCAGTGAAGAAATGTACTAATGATTTACAATGCAATGTTATCTTTAGTCCTAATGATGTGAAGTTTCAGGATATTGAGAGCAGCAGGTTGATTGGGAAAGGGGTGACTAAGGGAGATCTCTATATGCTTGAAGAACTCACTTCTGTTCCTGATTATAGTTGCTCGTTTACTTCTGCTTCTTTGTTGAATAAAAATGCATTGTGGCATGCTAGAGTAGGACACCCTCATGTTAAAGCTTTGAACTTAATGGTACCAGGTGTTGTGTTTGAGAATAAGGATTGTGAAGCTTGCATTTTAGGCAAGCATTGTAGAACTGTGTTTCAAAAGTCTACTACTGTTTATGATAATTGCTTTGATCTAATTCATTCAGATGTATGGACTGCCCCTTGCTTATCTAGAGATAGTTATAAGTATTTTGTCACATTCATTGATGAAAAATCCAAATACACCTGGTTAACCTTAATTCAGACCAAAGATAGGGTACTTGATGCATTTAGGAATTTTCAAACTTATGTAACTAACCATTATCATGCTAAGATTAAAATTTTGAGATCAGATAATGGAGGAGAGTACACGAGTCATGCATTCAAGCAACACCTATCACAACATGGGATTCTACATCAAACAAGCTGTCCTTATACTCCACAGCAAAATGGAGTGGCTGAGAGGAAGAATAGGCATCTCATGGAAGTGGCAAGGTCACTTATGTTTCAGAGTAATGTTCCAAAGAGATTTTGGAGTGATGCGGTTGCCACTGCTTGTTACCTGATAAACAGAACTCCAACCAAAGTTCTGAATGAGAAGGCTCCATTTGAAGTTCTGAACAGGTACAAGCCAGCTCTTGATTACTTGCGAGTCTTTGGATGCCTATGCTTTGTCCTCAAACCAGGAGAGATGATCAACAAGCTAGAAGCAAGAAGCACTAAGGCTGTGTTCATAGGATACTCAGCTACACAGAAAGGATACAAATGCTATGATCCTATAGCAAGGAGAGTTCTTGTATCTAGAGATGTGAAGTTCTTGGAAGATAGAGGATACTATGAAGAAAAGAATCAAGAAGACCTGAAGGACTTAACATCAGACAAGGCCACCACCTTGCGGATCATTCTTGAAGGTCTTGGAATCAGTACATCCCAGGATCCGAGGAATCACGCAACTACACCTCCTGAAGTTGGTTCACCATCCCACCTTGATCATGAGGGAGGAGAGGAGCATGAGGAGCCTATGCAAGAGGCCAACCAAGATGAAGGAGGAGTAGAGAATGAAGGAGAAGAGAGCATAGGCTCGGATGGTCATGGACATGATCATGGTGTGACACAAACACCTTCTCAAGATGAAGTGGTAGAAGAACAACAGGAAGAAGAACCAGTTGTGCAGCCACTAAGAAGGAGTACAAGGATAAGGAAGGATCCTTCCAGTTGGGTAAACACGAGAGTGTACTACAATGCCCAAGCTGTGGAGCATCCTTCTCAAGCCGTGTGCTCCTTTGCTCAATATCCAGAAGCACATTGCGCGTTCATGGTAAACTTGGATGAGAATCACATCCCAAGAAGCTATGAAGAAGCAATGAAAGATAAAGAATGGAAGGAATCAGTTGGAGATGAGGCAGGAGCGATGATCAAGAATGATACATGGTATGAGAGTGAGTTACCAAAAGGGAAGAAGGCTGTGACTAGTAGATGGATATTCACAATCAAGTACAAAGCGGATGGAAAGGTTGAGAGGAAGAAGTCAAGACTAGTTGCAAGAGGGTTCACTCAAACTTATGGAGAAGATTACATAGAAACCTTTGCACCAGTAGCTAAACTCCACACAATCCGGATTGTACTAAGCTTGGCTGTGAATCTTGGATGGGGGTTATGGCAAATGGATGTGAAGAATGCGTTTCTACAAGGTGAACTTGAGGATGAAGTGTATATGCATCCACCTCCAGGCCTTGAACACTTAGTAAAGAGTGGGAATGTACTGAGATTGAAGAAAGCCATCTATGGACTGAAGCAATCACCAAGGGCTTGGTACAACAAGTTGAGCACTACTCTGAATGGCCGAGGCTTCAAGAAGTCTGAACTAGATCACACTCTCTTCACTCTCACGACTCCCTCAGGTATGATTGCTCTCCTTGTGTATGTTGATGATATCATTATCACAGGGAGTGATAAGGAAGGTATCATAGCAACCAAGGAGTTTCTTAAATCCATGTTTGAGATTAAAGACTTGGGAGAAATGAAATACTTCCTTGGAATTGAGATATGTAGATCCAAGGAAGGTTTGTTCATGTCCCAAAGGAAATATACACTTGATCTTTTGAAAGGTGCAGGTGCTTATGGAGGCAAGACAGCAAGGATGCCTATGGAGGATGGCTACAAAGTCCCACGAGAGGGGGAGATTGAAGACAGCAAACCTTATCAGGATCCTAAACTCTATAGAAAACTAGTTGGCAAATTGATTTATCTTACTATAACTAGACCTGACATCTGCTTTGCTGTGAATCAGGTGAGTCAACACATGCAAGTGCCTAAGGAACATCACTGGCACATGGTGGAGAGGATCTTGATGTATCTCAACGGCTCACCTGATCAAGGAGTATGGATGGGCTGCAATGGAAGCACTGAAGTGGTGGGATATTGTGATGCGGATTGGGCTGGTGATAGAGCAGACAGGAGATCAACCACAGGCTATTGCACATTCATTGGAGGCAACTTGGTGACTTGGAAGAGCAAGAAGCAGAAGGTAGTGTCATGTTCAAGTGCAGAAGCCGAGTATAGAGCCATGCTGAAGCTCACCAACGAGTTGGTATGGATCAAAGGCATCTTGAAGCACTTGGAGATCGATCAAGCAACTCCAATGACAATGCATTGTGACAATCAAGCTGCCATCCACATTGCATCCAACTCGGTGTTTCATGAGAGGACCAAGCACATTGAAGTTGATTGTCACAAGGTGAGGCAGATGATTGTGCTAGGGGTGATCTTGCCATGTTACACAAGGAGTGAAGATCAGCTAGCGGATGTGTTCACCAAGGCTGCAAGACAGAAGACAATGGAGTCCATTCACATCAGGTTGGGCCTCATTGATCTTGGGAAGAGAAGGAGCTAATCCCCTTAGCTGCAAGGTCTTTACTCTTTTTCCCTCATCAAAGTTTTATCCCATTGGGTTTTCTTTGGTGAGGTTTTTAATGAGGAAGATCTTGTGGCTGTCCAAGCTTAGACTTATACAAAGCTAAGCTTGAGGGGGAGTGTTGAGTTGAGCTGAATATATATGTATGAAGAGCTAAGGAGTTGAAGAGGAAAGGAGATGAGGAAGCTTGAGAGAGTTTAGGGAGAGCATGGTACGGACGTCCGTACAAGGCCGTACAAGCCGTACAGTCCGTACCATCCAGCATCGACCAAGACTTACCTTGCATCAGCCAAGTAACACGGTAACTAAGGTAAAGGGAAGGAACTTACCTTGAGGCATCAGACCGTTTAGGGATAAGGTAGAGCGCGCCTTGACAGGCTGGAACAGCTGGAAAGGCAAGAGCATCTCGGTCCAAGATGCCAGATACTCCGCGCATGTGGAGAAGCTAATTGGCTAGTCCAAATGAGCTTATCCTCTCCTGATTGACCTCACATGCTTTAGTCTTCTCTTGATTTCGAAAACCCTTGTATGCTCTCTCTATATATTGTAACTCATCAACCCTAATGAAGATTATGCAGTTTGAGTCTCTCTAATCTCTTAGACACTATGCTTTTCTCTTAGACACTAAACGGCTCTATCTAGTCTCCTAATCTTTCACAAACTTCTCTTAATCACTTCCTAAACACTCTCTTTATTCTGTTTACTCTAAGGATCTCTTAATCTCATATTCTCCATTACTTTATGTATCAAAATCAAGCTTCTTACGTCGCGATTCATCCTGGTTTGATTAGAATGACAAGGAAGCTGTCATATTCCCAAACAGGAAAACTGGGATCACCTGATTTGAAAGTGGGATAGCTTCTTCATCCTAACTCCTATGAGATTTATTCAAATTCCTAATGGTTCTCCACTACTTTATGTATCCAATCAAGCTTCTTACATCACGATTCATCCTGGTTTGATTAGAATGACAAAGAAGCTGTCATATTCCCAAACATGAAAACTGGGATCACCTGATTTGAAAGTGGGATAGCTTCTTCATCCTAACTCCTATGAGATTTATTCAACTTCCTAGTGATTCTCCATTACTTTATGTATCAAAATCAAGCTTCTTACATCGCGATTCATCCTGGTTTGATTAGAATGACAAGGAAGCTGTCATATTCCCAAACAGGAAAACTGGGATCACCTGATTTGAAAGTGGGATAGCTTCTTCATCCTAACTCCTATGAGATTTATTCAACTTCCTAGTGATTCTCCATTACTTTATGTATCAAAATCAAGCTTCTTACATCGCGATTCATCCTGGTTTGATTAGAATGACAAGGAAGCTGTCATATTCCCAAACAGGAAAACTGGGATCACCTGATTTGAAAGTGGGATAGCTTCTTCATCCTAACTCCTATGAGATTTATTCAACTTCCTAGTGATTCTCCATTACTTTATATAACAAAATCAAGCTTCTTACATCGTGATTCATCCTGGTTTGATTAGAATGACAAAGAAGCTGTCATATTCCCAAACAGGAAAACTGGGATCACCTGATTTGAAAGTGGGATAGCTTCTTCATCCTAACTCCTATGAGATTTATTCAACTTCCTAGTGATTCTCCATTACTTTATGTATCAAAATCAAGCTTCTTACATCGCGATTCATCCTGTTTTGATTAGAATGACAAGGAAGCTGTCATATTCCCAAACAGGAAAACTGGGATCACCTGATTTGAAAGTGGGATAGCTTCTTCATCCTAACTCCTATGAGATTTATTCAACTTCCTAGTGATTCTCCATTACTTTATGTATCAAAATCAAGCTTCTTACATCGTGATTCATCCTGGTTTGATTAGAATGACAAGGAAGCTGTCAAATTCCCAAACAGGAAAACTGGGATCACCTGATTTGAAAGTGGGATAGCTTCTTCATCCTAACTCCTATGAGATTTATTCAACTTCCTAATGGTTCTCCACTACTTTATGTATCCAAATAAAGCTTCTTACATCACGATTCATCCTGGTTTGATTAGAATGACAAAGAAGCTGTCATATTCCCAAACAGAAAAACTGGGATCACCTGATTTGAAAGTGGGATAGCTTCTTCATCCTAACTCCTATGAGATTTATTCAACTTCCTAATGGTTCTCCACTACTTTATGTATCAAAATCAAGCTTCTTACATCAAGATTCATCCTGGTTTGATTAGAATGACAAAGAAGCTGTCATATTCCCAAACAGAAAAACTGGGATCACCTGATTTGAAAGTGGGATAGCTTCTTCATCCTAACTCCTATGAGATTTATTCAACTTCCTAATGATTCTCCATTACTTTATGTATCCAAATCAAGCTTCTTACATCGCGATTCATTCTGGTTTGATTAGAATGACAAAGAAGCTGTCATATTCCCAAACAGAAAAACTGGGATCACCTGATTTGAAAGTGGGATAGTTCTTCATCCTAACTCCTATGAGATTTATTCAACTTCCTAGTGATTCTCCATTACTTTATGTATCAAAATCAAGCTTCTTACATCGCGATTCATCTTTGTTTGATTAGAATGACAAGGAAGCTGTCATATTCCCAAACAGGAAAACTGGGATCACCTGATTTGAAAGTGGGATAGCTTCTTCATCCTAACACTCCTATGAGATTTATTCAACTTCCTAATGGTTCTCCACTACTTTATGTATCCAAATCAAGCTTCTTACATCACGATTCATCCTGGTTTGATTAGAATGACAAAGAAGCTGTCATATTCCCAAACAGGAAAACTGGGATCACCTGATTTGAAAGTGGGATAGCTTCTTCATCCTAACTCCTATGAGATTTATTCAACTTCCTAGTGATTCTCCATTACTTTATGTATCAAAATCAAGCTTCTTACATCGCGATTCATCCTGGTTCGATTAGAATGACAAGGAAGCTGTTATATTCCCAAACATGAAAACTAGGATCACATGATTTGAAAGTGGGATAGCTTCTTCATCCTAACTCCTATGAGATTTATTCAACTTCCTAGTGATTCTCCACTACTTTATGTATCAAAATCAAGCTTCTTACATCAAGATTCATCCTGTTTGATTAGAATGACAAAGAAGCTACATATTCCCAAACAGGAAAACTGGGATCACCTGATTTGAAAGTGGGATAGCTTCTTCATCCTAACTCCTATGAGATTTATTCAACTTCCTAGTGATTCTCCATTACTTTATATATCAAAATCAAGCTTCTTCCATCGCGATTCATCCTGGTTTGATTAGAATGACAAAGAAGCTGTCATATTCCCAAACAGGAAAAATGGGATCACCTGATTTGAAAGTGGGATAGCTTCTTCATCCTAACTCCTATGAAATTTATTCAACTTCCTAGTGATTCTCCATTACTATATGTATCAAAATCAAGTTTCTTACATCGCGATTCATCCTGTTTTGATTAGAATGACAAGGAAGCTGTCATATTCCCAAACAGGAAAACTGGGATCATCTGATTTGAAAGTGAGATAGCGTCTTCATCCTAACTCCTATGAGATTTATTCAACTTCCTAATGGTTCTCCACTACTTTATGTATCAAAATCAAGCTTCTTACATCAAGATTCATCCTTGTTTGATTAGAATGACAAAGAAGCTATCATATTCCCAAACAGAAAAACTGGGATCACTTTATTTGAAAGTGGGATAGCTTCTTCATCCTAACTCTTATGAGATTTATTCAACTTCCTAGTGATTCTCGATTACTTTATATATCAAAATCAAGCTTCTTCCTATTGAGATGAAGACCAAGGAGGCTGAGACAGTAACTTTAGAGTTTTACTGTGGTAACTTTATTTTAACCACAGTAACTACTTGGGGAAGTTATCTGATGGGATGAGAAGGTAACTTAGTGAAGAGAAGAGAGGAAACTCGACCAAAGAGGATAAGTGAGGTTAAGGAAGGATAAGGGATCACTTTGACAGCCTGTATGATGCTGGAAAGGAGAAGTTACCTTTATACTAGTGCAAGCATGTGAGAAAGCACAGCCAAGTGATTCAAAAGGAGTTCCAGCCTGTCCTTTGACTACACATGCTTAACCATTTCGAATTTCCTTGTTGCTCTCTCTATTAATACTTGTAAACCTCATCAGTTATTAATTAATGGAGTTTTGAGTCTCTCTCTCTTTATTCTCTCACTAGAATCTCTTAATCTCTTTAATCTTTTCATCTGATTATCCCTGATTGGTTGAATCATGCTCTAATACACAAAAGTGTATATGGTATCAGAGCCAGGTTGCTAAAAAGGGAGAGTGTGATTTCGTTTTTTCATAAAAATCTGGGTGTTCTTCAGTGTTCTTGAGTGTTCTTGAGTGTTCTTGGTGTTCTTGAGTTCTGGTCTTTATTATCTGAGTGGTGTGAGATATTCTGATGGATTCAAACTATCTCAACATGGAAATGAAGCACAGATCTAGTACAACCATGGAGCTTGAAGAAGAGAGGGATGGCGATTGGTCAAGATGGGCAAAGAGAGCTTTGGAAAGCTGTGGGTTATGGAGTAGTCATGGAAAGGGGAAACCTTTCATGGAAATGGCTACTGAAGAAGGTCAGACAAGAGGTC
Organism: Brassica napus; assembly: GCF_020379485.1. Classification (NCBI taxonomy): domain Eukaryota; kingdom Viridiplantae; phylum Streptophyta; class Magnoliopsida; order Brassicales; family Brassicaceae; genus Brassica; species Brassica napus. The sequence continues at coordinate 466,351 of NW_026014699.1, forward strand.
TGAAGCTGGGAAATGAAGTTGTTCAAGGAGACACTACAAAGAGTGAGATTGAAGCAACTTTAGGCAAGTCCAAGCTTGTGAGAGTCGTTGAGGACAGAGGGGTGATCCGCGGCTTGAGACAAGGAAAGGATGAGTGTTATCAGCTTGTGGGAAGGCTGAGAGAAGTATGGTCGGAGCTAGATGTGGTGAAGACACACACATCAAATCCGAGATGTTGTCAAGAAAGGAGGAAGCAAGATGTGATCTTCAGCTTCCTTATGGAAGAGGTATGTGAGCTTGTTAAATATACTTGTGATGTGTGGGAAATGAACAGGAAGCCAGAAAGATGGAAGGGAGGTACAAGCTGTAAGAGGGGAAGGTTGAGAAAACTTTCTAAGGAGTGGTTAATGAAGAGAAGGGCATGGAGAAAGGATAGCGAGTCTGAGCACTTAAGTGACAGGATGAGTGTAATCTTGAAGAGAATCAAGGATGTACTTCAGCAGATGGTTATAGGAGAGTGTTCATACTCAGCTTACATGGGAGAGACAGTAGGAGACAGTGCGGATATGAGAGGAATGGATACCAAGAGGGCAGATGAGTGTGTGACAAAGAAGGAATGGGATGAGTTGGTTAAGCATGTGTATGCTTTGGCTACGACCCGGAGTCTGGGTGCTCCTGCCAAAGCATCCACATCTAAACCCATCATCATTGACTCTGGAGCAACACACCACATGATCAGTGACAAGAGACTAATCAGTGAGGTTAAAGCAGCAACAGGGAGTGTCATGATAGCCAATGGTACCAGGATCCCAATAGAAGGAGTGGGAAACCTCAAGCTGTTTGAGAAGAACTCCACTGCCTTCTACCTACCTCAGTTTACATCCAATCTAATCTCAGTTAAGAAGGCTACAGTTGATCTGGATTGTCAAGTGGTTTTCAGACCAAATGAAGTTGAGTTCCAGGATTTGAAGACTGGAAGGGTTATTGGCAGAGGAGACAGCAAGCATCAGCTCTATCATCTCCAAACAACTGAGGCGCCTAGTCCTGTGGAGTCTGTGTGTTTAAGCAGCACAACGGATAGGTGTGATAATCTCACATGGCATGCAAGGCTGGGACATCCTCATGCCAAGGCAATTGAACTGATTCTACCAAGTATGGCGTTCAATCACTTGGAGTGTGAAGCTTGTATACTTGGAAAGCACTGTAGGACTGTCTTCCCAACATCAGAAACCAGATATGAGAATTGCTTTGATCTGGTGCATTCAGACGTGTGGACAGCTCCCTGTATGTCTAGAGACAGCCATAAGTACTTTGTGACTTTCATTGATGAGAAGTCCAAGTACACATGGATCACCATGATTCCCTCCAAAGACAGAGTCCTAGAAGCCTTCATGAACTTCCAAGCATATGTTACTAATCAGTACAATGCCACTGTGAGGATTCTGAGGTCTGATAATGGAGGAGAATACACTAGCAATGCTTTCAAGAGTCATCTTGCAAAGCATGGGATTGTGCAACAAACTAGCTGTCCTTACACACCACAACAAAATGGGGTGGCTGAGAGGAAGAACAGACATTTGATGGAGGTTGCGAGATCAATCATGTTCCACATGAATGTCCCTAAGAGGTTTTGGAGTGATGCTGTTCAGACTGCTTGCTATCTCATCAATAGAGTGCCAACCCGTGTCTTGAAGAAACTGTCTCCCTTTGAAGTATTGAACAAGGCCAAGCCACACATTGATCATTTGAGAGTCTTTGGGTGCTTATGTTATGTGATGATTCCCGGAGAAAGAAGGAACAAGCTAGAAGCAAAGAGTACTAAAGCTATGTTCATTGGGTACTCAATCACTCAGAAAGGCTACAAATGTTATGATCCAATAACTAGGAGGGTTATGGTATCTAGAGAAGTGAAGTTTGTTGAGTCTAAAGGGTATTATGAGGAGAAGAAATGGGAAGACCTAGAGGATCTGTCCCGAGCTCCATCAGAGAAGGCAACAACATTGAGAGTGTTGTTGGAGAGGCTAGGGATAGGATTATCCCAAGATCAGGAACCAGGAAGAACCGGACCTTCTAATCAAACTGGAGAAGCTGGAGGAACAACCCCTCTTGATCATGAGAGGGGGAATGGATCTGAATCAGGGGAGCAGGAGCATAACCAAGAGGATTCAGGTCAGCATGATCAGGAGGAGACACAGGAAGTAGAGAGTGAAGCTCAGTCAGGTGGAAATGAGCAGGGAGAACCTACTGGTTTAAGAGAGGAAGCACAAGAGAATGTTCAGGCTGAAGAACAGGTTGAGACCTTGCGGAGGAGCACAAGGATAAGGAGGGATCCTTCCAACTGGGTAAACACGAGAGTGTACTACAATGCCCAGGCTGTGGAGCATCCCTCTCAAGCCGTGTGTTCCTTTGCAGAGTTTCCAGAAGAGCACATGGTGTTTATGTGTAACTTGGATGAGAATGAGATACCAAGATCTTATGAAGAAGCTATGAAGCACAAGGTTTGGAGAGATTCAGTAGGAGATGAAAGGGATGCAATGATCAGGAATGATACTTGGTATGAGAGTGAGTTACCTAAAGGGAAGAAGGCAGTTTCAAGCAGATGGATCTTCACCATCAAGTACCTTGCAAATGGGGAGATAGATAGGCGCAAGACTAGGCTGGTTGCAAGAGGATTTACACAGACTTATGGGGAAGATTACATTGATACTTTTGCACCAGTGGCCAAGCTTCACACAATTCGAATTGTGTTATCTATTGCAACAAACTTGGAGTGGGATTTGTGGCAAATGGATGTGAAGAATGCTTTCTTGCAAGGTGAACTTGAAGATGAAGTATACATGCATCCACCTCCTGGTCTTGAGCATCTAGTAAAGCCAGGGAATGTTTTGAGATTGAAGAAGGCTATATATGGGCTGAAGCAGTCTCCTAGAGCTTGGTACAGAAAGCTTAGTACAACTCTCAATGGGAGAGGGTTCAGGAAGTCTGAACTAGATCATACACTCTTCACACTGGTTGGACCATCAGGGATCATAGTGATTTTGGTGTATGTGGATGATTTGATTATCACAGGGAGTGATAAGGCTGGGATTAAAGCCACCAAAGAGTTTCTCAAGTCTGTGTTTGATATTAAAGACTTGGGAGAGATGAAGTATTTTTTGGGGATTGAGATATGCAGATCTAAGGAGGGTTTGTTTATGTCTCAAAGGAAGTATACTATGGATATGCTGAAGGAGACTGATGTGCTTGGAGGGAAGATAGCTAAGACACCTCTTGAGGAAGGGTATAAAGTCTTGCGTGAGGGGGAGGTTGAAGAGAACCAGTTGTTTGAGGATGCTAAGCTGTATAGGAGGATGGTGGGTAAGCTGATCTACTTGACTATCACCAGACCTGATATATGCTTTGCTGTGAATCAAGTGAGCCAACATATGCAGGCGCCAAAGGTACATCACTGGAAGATGGTTGATAGGATACTGAGGTATTTGAGTGGCTCACATGGACAAGGAGTTTGGATGGGTTGCAATGGCAGTACAGAAGTGGTTGGGTATTGTGATGCTGATTGGGCAGGAGATAGAGTGGACAGGAGATCAACTACTGGGTATTGTACATTCATTGGAGGGAATCTGGTTACTTGGAAGAGTAAGAAGCAGAAGGTCATCTCCTGTTCAAGTGCTGAAGCTGAGTATAGAGCTATGTTGAAGCTTACAAATGAGTTGGTGTGGATCAAGGGGATCTTGAAGCACTTGGAGATCGAGCAGGCCACACCTATGACAATGCATTGTGACAATCAAGCAGCTATCCACATTGCCTCCAATTCAGTGTTTCATGAGAGAACAAAGCACATAGAGGTGGATTGTCATAAGGTGAGGCAGATGATCATCTTAGGAGTGATTCTGCCATGTTATACAAGAAGTGAAGATCAGCTTGCAGATGTGTTTACTAAGGCAGCGAGATTGAAGACAATGGAGTCCATACTGTCAAGGCTTGGACTCATTGATCTGACTCCTAGGAGCTGAGCCCCTTAACCATGGAGTCTCCACTCTTTTTCCCTCATCAAGGTTTTATCCCAATGGGTTTTACTTGGTGAGGTTTTTAACGAGGGAGGTCTTCATGGTTTCCAAGCTTGACTTGTTCTACATGGTCAAGCTTGAGGGGGAGTATTGAGATGAAGACCAAGGAGGCTGAGACAGTAACTTTAGAGTTTTACTGTGGTAACTTTATTTTAACCACAGTAACTACTTGGGGAAGTTATCTGATGGGATGAGAAGGTAACTTAGTGAAGAGAAGAGAGGAAACTCGACCAAAGAGGATAAGTGAGGTTAAGGAAGGATAAGGGATCACTTTGACAGCCTGTATGATGCTGGAAAGGAGAAGTTACCTTTATACTAGTGCAAGCATGTGAGAAAGCACAGCCAAGTGATTCAAAAGGAGTTCCAGCCTGTCCTTTGACTACACATGCTTAACCATTTCGAATTTCCTTGTTGCTCTCTCTATTAATACTTGTAAACCTCATCAGTTATTAATTAATGGAGTTTTGAGTCTCTCTCTCTTTATTCTCTCACTAGAATCTCTTAATCTCTTTAATCTTTTCATCTGATTATCCCTGATTGGTTGAATCATGCTCTAATACACAAAAGTGTATACTTCCATCGCGATTCATCCTGGTTTGATTAGAATGACAAAGAAGCTGTCATATTCCCAAACAGGAAAAATGGGATCACCTGATTTGAAAGTGGGATAGCTTCTTCATCCTAACTCCTATGAAATTTATTCAACTTCCTAGTGATTCTCCATTACTATATGTATCAAAATCAAGCTTCTTACATCGCGATTCATCCTGTTTTGATTAGAATGACAAGGAAGCTGTCATATTCCCAAACAGGAAAACTGGGATCACCTGATTTGAAAAATGGATAGCTTCTTCATCCTAACTCCTATGAGATTTATTCAACTTCCTAGTGATTCTCCATTACTTTATATAACAAAATTAAGCTTCTTACATCGCGATTCATCCTGGTTTGATTAGAATGACAAAGAAGTTGTCATATTTCCAAACAGGAAAAGTGGGATCACCTGATTTGAAAGTGGGATAGCTTCTTCATCCTAACTCCTACGAAATTTATTCAACTTCCTAGTGATTCTCCATTACTATATGTATCAAAATCAAGCTTCTTACATCGCGATTCATCCTGTTTTGATTAGAATGACAAGGAAGCTGTCATATTCCCAAACAGGAAAACTGGGATCACCTGATTTGAAAGTGGGATAGCTTCTTCATCCTAACTCCTATGAGATTTATTCAACTTCCTAGTGATTCTCCATTACTTTATATGTCAAAATCAAGCTTCTTACATCGTGATTCATCTTGGTTTGATTAGAATGACAAGGAAGCTGTCATATTCCCAAACAGGAAAACTGGGATCACCTGATTTGAAAGTGGGATAGCTTCTTCATCCTAACTCCTATGAGATTTATTCAACTTCCTAATGGTTCTCCACTACTTTATGTATCCAATTCAAGCTTCTTACATCATGATTCATCCTGGTTTGATTAGAATGACAAAGAAGCTGTCATATTCCCAAACATGAAAATTGGGATCACCTGATTTGAAAGTGGGACAGCTTCTTCATCCTAACTCCTATGAGATTTATTCAACTTCCTAATGATTCTCCATTACTTTATGTATCAAAATCAAGCTTCTTACGTCGCGATTCATCCTGGTTTGATTAGAATGACAAGGAAGCTGTCATATTCCCAAACAGGAAAACTGGGATCACCTAATTTGAAAGTGGGATAGCTTCTTCATCCTAACTCCTATGAGATTTATTCAACTTTTTAGTGATTCTCCATTACTTTATATAACAAAATCAAGCTTCTTACATCGTGATTCATCCTGGTTTGATTAGAATGACAAAGAAGCTGTCATATTCCCAAACAGGAAAAGTGGGATCACCTGATTTGAAAGTGGGATAGCTTCTTCATCCTAACTCCTATGAAATTTATTCAACTTCCTAGTGATTCTCCATTACTATATGTATCAAAATCAAGCTTCTTACATCGCGATTCATCCTGTTTTGATTAGAATGACAAGGAAGCTGTCATATTCCCAAACAGGAAAACTGGGATCACCTGATTTGAAAGTGGGATAGCTTCTTCATCCTAACTCCTATGAGATTTATTCAATTTCCTAGTGATTCTCCATTACTTTATGTGTCAAAATCAAGCTTCTTACATCGTGATTCATCTTGGTTTGATTAGAATGACAAGGAAGCTGTCAAATTCCCAAACAGGAAAACTGGGATCACCTGATTTGAAAGTGGGATAGCTTCTTCATCCTAACTCCTATGAGATTTATTCAACTTCCTAATGGTTCTCCACTACTTTATGTATCCATTTAAAGCTTCTTACATCACGATTCATCCTGGTTTGATTAGAATGACAAAGAAGCTATCATATTCCCAAACAGAAAAACTGGGATCACCTGATTTGAAAGTGGGATAGCTTCTTCATCCTAACTCCTATGAGATTTATTAATGAGATCCTAGGACCCTTCTCTGGATGGTTTGGATAGATCCTTGCATAAACGAATCAAAGACTCAAGTTTATCAAGGCTGTGGATCGAATGGTGACACAAGAGGCTGCGGAAAGGCTCCTTGATACTCCTAGGCTTAGATCGGATATGACACACCTTTCTAAAACCCTTGGGCGTTGGATATTACACACCAACAGACTGGATACTACACACCAGACACTCTTTTAACTCGTGAAAGCAAAGGAGAAGAGAACACAAGGTTTAAACAAAAGATAACTTAGATTAGAATGAGGGTTTGTGATACACTTAAATAGAGAGATCCTTGTACATGCACAAGGTCTCGAAAACATAAGAAAACTTAAAGGAAAAGGCTCCACACGGTTTCAAAGTAATAACACAACACTTAGACTAAAACATAATATAAGATAGATGATGAAGTCGGTCCAAGATGCCTTAGGCCGAGTTGCATCCAAGATACATCAACTAGGAATGTGTAAGTGAACTTGATACCTCATTAAAAACCTTGATTAGAAAACCCAGTGGGACAAAACTAATCAAGGGAAAAAGAGTATACCAAGCCACTTGCCTAGATGATGATCAGCTTGATGGTAAGATCACATGAATGGTGATGAGTGTGTCTTGGTAGCTCAAGCTTCTACCAAGAAAGTCTTCTTCCTTCTTAGAGATCTTCAGTATGTTTCCAACGGCTTCTTTGAGTCTCCTTGTCATTGCACGAGTGATAGGACCTGTGGGAATGGCTAGGACAGCTTCCTCTTCAGCTAGTGTATCTTCAGTCTCTCCTTCTTCATCTTTATCAACTAGCTGGTCCATGATCATATCATCCCCTCCCACTTGAAAAGGATTTGTCCTCAAATCTGGCTCATCTGCAATAAAAGGGATCAAGTCAGTAACATTGAAGCTATTACTCACATCATACTTACCTTGCAAATCCAGTTTGTAGGCATTGTTGCTGATCTTCCTTATGACCTTAAAAGGTCCATCAATCCGCGGCATCAGCTTGGATTTCCTTTCATTGGGAAACCTCTCTTTCCTTAGGTGAATCCAGACCTGATCACCCACTTCAAAGACCATCTCACGCCTTCCTTTGTTAGCATGCTTAACATACTGTTTGGTTGTTGCCTCAATGTTGAGCCTAGCTTGCTCGTGGAGTTGTTTCACCATCTCTGCCTTCTTTTTGCCATCAATGCTGACCCTTTCACACTCAGGTAAAGGGATTAAATCCAAAGGAGAGTTGGGATTGAACCCATAAACAATCTCAAAAGGAGAAAACTTAGAAGTAGAATGCACAGCATGATTGTATGCAAATTCACAATGAGGCAAATAGTCTTCCCATGATTTCAAGTTTTTCTTTATGAATGCACGCAAGAGTGTTCCTAGAGTCCTATTAACTACTTCAGTTTGTCCATCAGTTTGTGGATGACAAGTAGTAGAAAACAAGAGTTTAGTACCTAGCTTAGACCAAAGAGTCTTCCAAAAATAACTAAGAAACTTAGTATCTCTATCAGAAACAATAGTCTTAGGCATGCCATGTATGCGCACAATCTCTTTAAAGAACAAGTTGGCAATATGCAATGCATCATCAGTTTTGTGACAAGCTATGAAATGTGCCATCTTTGAGAACCTATCCACAACCACAAAGATAGAATCCTTTCCAGTCCTAGTTCTAGGCAATCCAACAATGAAATCCATAGATATGTCATTCCAAGGATGATAAGGTATAGGGAGAGGAGTATACAAACCGTGAGACTGAACCTTAGACTTGGCTTGCTTGCAAGTTGCACATCTCTCACATAGTTTCTCCACATCTCTTTTCATCCGAGGCCAAAAGAAGTGATCCTGCAAAGTTTTAAGAGTCTTTGCAATACCAAAGTGACCCATGAGACTTCCTCCATGAGATTCCCTAACAAACAAGTCTCTCAAAGAACAGTTAGGCACACACAATCGATTATCATAGAAAAGAAAACCATCATGTCTAAAGTAGTGTCCCACAGCAAATTTCTCACAAGAGTTGTAAGCCTCTTTAAAATCAGGATCATTCTCATACATTCCTTTAATCTGCTCAAATCCTAATAGCTTAGCATCAAGAGTGTTCAAGAGAACATACCTTCTGGATAGTGCATCAGCAACTATGTTTTCCTTACCTTGTTTATACTTGATGACATAAGGAAATGTCTCAATGAACTCAACCCACCTTGCGTGTCTTTTGCTGAGTTTGTGCTGTCCTTTGAGGTATTTGAGAGACTCATGATCTGTGTGAATGACGAACTCTTTAGGCCAGAGGTAGTGTTGCCAAGTCTGCAAGGCTCTCACCAAGGCATATAGTTCTTTATCATAAGTTGCATAGTTGAGGGTAGCTCCTCCAAGCTTCTCACTGAAGTATGCAATGGGTCTCTTCTCCTGCATCAATACAGCACCAATTCCAATTCCTGAAGCATCACATTCTATTTCAAAAGTTTTATTAAAATCAGGAAGTATAAGAAGAGGGGCATTAGTAAGCTTCTCTTTTAGGCATTGAAAGGCAAGTTCTTGTGCTTCTCCCCACTTGAATCCGACTTCTTTCTTGATTACTTCAGTCAAGGGAGATGCTATGGTGCTGAAGTCTTTCACAAAGCGCCTATAGAAACCAGCAAGTCCATGGAAGCTCCTCACTTCACTCACTGTCTTAGGAATTGGCCATTCTCGTATAGCTCTTACTTTCTCCGGATCAACTTTAACCCCATCTGCACCCACAATAAAGCCTAAAAAGACCAAGTGATCCGTTCCAAAAGTACACTTCTTAAGGTTAGCAAAAAGAGATTCCTTTCTAAGCACATCAAGAACAGTTCTAAGATGTTCTATATGATCATTAAAGCTCTTACTGTATACAAGGATGTCATCAAAGTATACCACAACAAATATGCCAATGAATGATCTAAGAACATGATTCATTAATCTCATGAATGTACTAGGTGCATTGGTTAATCCAAATGGCATGACTAACCACTCATATAGACCATGTTTAGTTTTGAATGCAGTTTTCCATTCATCTCCTTCTTTCATCCTAATCTGATGGTATCCACTTTTCAAATCAATCTTAGAAAATATGCAAGAACCATGCAATTCATCAAGCATATCATCTAATCTAGGAATAGGATGGCGATACTTTACAGTGATATTGTTGATGGCTCTGCAATCAACACACATGCGCCAGCTCCCATCTTTCTTGGGCACAAGTAGCACTGGAACAGCACAAGGGCTCATGCTCTCTCGGATATGCCCTTTCTCCATCAGTTCCTCCACTTGCCTTTGTAGTTCTTTGGTCTCCACCGGATTGGTTCTGTATGCTGGCCTATTGGGAAGTGTAGAACCGGGCACAAAATCAATTTGGTGCTCAATCCCTCGCACTGGTGGTAGTCCATTGGGACTATCTTCTGGAAAAACATCTTGATATTCCTGTAAAAGATTGACAAGTTCACTCGGATACTCCGGTGCAATGTTAGTAGTAGTCAAGAGGGATTCCTTATAGATAAACAAAAGAATAGGAAGGTTAGAGCAGAGAGATCTTTTAACATCACCAGACTTGGCATAGAAGTTTAGTTGCTTTGTTGATTCAGCGGGAAGATCTATCTCTTTCTTCTTTTGTAGCTGGAGCTGATCAACCTGAACTTCCTTAGGAGTCATAGGCACAAGAACTGTCTTTCTCCCTTTAAACTCAAAGGTGTGCTTGTTGGCATACCCATCATGTATCACACGTCTATCTGATTGCCACGGCCTTCCAAGGAGAATGTGTCCAGCTTCCATAGGCAACACATCACAAAGAATCTCATCTTCATATTTACCAATGGCTAAGGGAACCATAACCTGAGTAGATACTCTCATCTCGCCCTCTTCATTGAGCCATTGGAGCCTATATGGTTTAGGATGCTTCTGGATCCTCAAACCCAACTTTTTAACCATAGTCTCACTCGCAACGTTGACACAACTGCCTCCATCCACAATAAGACTACAGACCTTTCCTTGCACTAGACATCTAGTATAGAAGAGATTCTCTCTTTGCTCCATCTCTTCGGTCTTGCTTTGAAGACTCAAGGTTCTTCTAGCAACTAGCAACCTTCCAGCGACCGGGTTGGCAACATACTCCTCTTCTGAACTGTGATCTTCTTCAGCCTCTGTCTCCTCATCAGCAGATTCATATTCTCCATTGTCATGAAGGATCATCACGCGTTTGTTGGTGCACTCATTAGCGTAGTGTCCTCTTCCTTGGCACTTAAAACACTTAACATCTCTTGATCTCGTAGTAGAAGCTTCAGCTTTCCCTTTATCCTTGCTGAAAGAACTAATAGGTTTGTCCTCGTCCTTTTGATATGGCTTGCTCTCTTTCTGGTGGCTTGGTTTATCTTCCTTAGCACCTTGATACTTAGTTCCATAGTTGCCCCGAGAGTGACCCTTTCTCTTTACTTGTTGTTCTACTAGGATGGCTTTGTGTAGCATCTCCTCCATTTCCAAGTAGTGCTGCATCTCCACACTGTCTTGTATCTCACGGTTGAGTCCTCCAAGAAACCGTGCCATAGTAGCTTCTCTATCCTCAGATATGCAAGCTCTTAACATCAACAACTCCATCTCCTGATAGTATTCTTCGACTGTCCGTGAGCCTTGCGTGAGTTTTCTTAGCCTCTGATGGAGATCCCGGTGGTAATGGCTAGGTACAAATCTCTTGCGCATAAGAGCCTTCATCTCTGCCCAAGTCTCAACAGGAAATTCCCCATTGCGCCTTCTATTGGTGACTAGTTGATCCCACCAACTCAAAGCATAATCATAGAACTCAGTAACAGCAATTTGAATCTTCTTAGCTTCTGAATAACGCCGGCAATTGAAGACTAGATCAATCTTCTTCTCCCATTCTAGGTAAGCATCAGGATCGGCTTTGCCATGGAAAGGAGGTATCTTGATCTTAACTCCAGCAAGCTCATCTCTTTGATACCTACGTCCTTCATGGTCACGTCTAGATCTTCTACTGCTGTGTCTAGAGGGAGAGCTACGCCTAGAAGCCGAGCTGTGTCGTGCCCTATCTCTTTCATAAAAGTTATCAGTTTCTTGTGAACCAGCATGCTCTTGTCGTTCACGCCCATTTCTCCTTGGTGCTTGCTGATGATCAGACGTTTGGTCTTGTCTACCAGGGGCTCTCTGATCGTATCTCTCATCCAGCAACTTCACCAAGTCTTCCATTACTTGTTTAGTGATAGCTTCTTGTAAGAGTTTGTTTCTTCTCATATACGTTGCATCATCTTCCTCAGTTCCCATTGTTTCCTGTTACACACGAAAGACTGAAACAAGTAAGTAGTTCCAAGGGCAATTTGATTTATGATTCGAGAATCAAATAAAGAAACAATCGGAAACAATCAAGATCAACCAACAATTCTCAAGCAACGCGGCAAATCAATACCGTGATCAACAAGTAAGGAATTCAAATCGATTATATTGAACAATCAACCCCGATTTATCAGAAAAGGATTCGAGATTCAACAGGTGATGATTTGAGATTAAACAAATCCTGATCTATGGTTCTAGTAACAGATCGAATCACACGAACACAAGGAACTTTCGGATCAAGCAAACTAGTAACGTAATCGACAAGAATGTGAAAGGTTTTGTTCAAAACTTGATCAGAATCTTCAGATCTATCAATTTTGAACCACGAAACAATAGATCTATCAATCCTATCAATGATAATAATCAGATCGAGTGAGAAACAACACGCAAAACCCAAATGATCAATGATATAAAACGATGAACACAGATCTTATGAAATCGCAAAAGAGAAATCGAAACTCCCCTTCCAGAGTGCTCTGATACCACTTAATGAGATCCTAGGACCCTTCTCTGGATGGTTTGGATAGATCCTTGCATAAACGAATCAAAGACTCAAGTTTATCAAGGCTGTGGATCGAATGGTGACACAAGAGGCTGCGGAAAGGCTCCTTGATACTCCTAGGCTTAGATCGGATATGACACACCTTTCTAAAACCCTTGGGCGTTGGATATTACACACCAACAGACTGGATACTACACACCAGACACTCTTTTAACTCGTGAAAGCAAAGGAGAAGAGAACACAAGGTTTAAACAAAAGATAACTTAGATTAGAATGAGGGTTTGTGATACACTTAAATAGAGAGATCCTTGTACATGCACAAGGTCTCGAAAACATAAGAAAACTTAAAGGAAAAGGCTCCACACGGTTTCAAAGTAATAACACAACACTTAGACTAAAACATAATATAAGATAGATGATGAAGTCGGTCCAAGATGCCTTAGGCCGAGTTGCATCCAAGATACATCAACTAGGAATGTGTAAGTGAACTTGATACCTCATTAAAAACCTTGATTAGAAAACCCAGTGGGACAAAACTAATCAAGGGAAAAAGAGTATACCAAGCCACTTGCCTAGATGATGATCAGCTTGATGGTAAGATCACATGAATGGTGATGAGTGTGTCTTGGTAGCTCAAGCTTCTACCAAGAAAGTCTTCTTCCTTCTTAGAGATCTTCAGTATGTTTCCAACGGCTTCTTTGAGTCTCCTTGTCATTGCACGAGTGATAGGACCTGTGGGAATGGCTAGGACAGCTTCCTCTTCAGCTAGTGTATCTTCAGTCTCTCCTTCTTCATCTTTATCAACTAGCTGGTCCATGATCATATCATTTATTCAACTTCCTAATGGTTCTACACTACTTTATGTATCAAAATCAAGCTTCTTACATCAAGATTCATCCTTGTTTGATTAGAATGACAAAGAAGCTATCATATTCCCAAACAGAAAAACTGGGATCACCTGATTTGAAAGTGGGATAGGTTCTTCATCCTAACTCCTATGAGATTTATTCAACTTCCTAATGATTCTCCATTACTTTATGTATCCAAATCAAACTTCTTACTATGATTTTTAAAGAGATCTCTACTCTGGTAGTATGTGTGTGTGTATAAGCTTCAATGAAGAATGATTAGAGCTTGTTCTAGGTGATATATAGAAAAGGATTAGTGAGAGTGTTTATGAGTATGTGAGAGACTTAAGAACAGAGATTAAGAGACTTAAGAGACTAGAGAGAAACTGAGAGAACAAGAGACTGAAGATTAGAGAAGGAGAAGGGAAACCCCCTTACTCACTTAGTCTTTACAAATCGACATCCTTAAGCCTTTATACTAGCATTACAACTTAGAAAACCCTAGCTAAGAGATAAGGTAATAAGGGTGGAGATCTTCTGGTTTGAATTGGATGCTTCAGATCACTCTTGGTGCTTTACTAGCTGTTTGTATGCGCCTGATTGGATGAGGGAAAGTATGGTGAGGAGAGCTTGTGTATCTGCCCTCTTAACTGTCCAGATACACAACCTTGCTTGCTCTTCCTTTCCAGCTGTAGCCAGCCTGTCGTGGACCATTCTAACCAATCCATACTTCCCATACTTGGCGCCAACTCTTGTTTGAATCTTCTTGCCACCAAAGCATCTTCTTGATTCCATTTGATGCTTCTTACTATCCCGGACTTTGCACATTCATATTAGAGCTTCTCCTTGGCTGTACGGACTTGCCATAACCGTACACCAATGCCCTATATTTGTACAGCCCTCAAATAGCTTCAAATGGTCGAGTCCATCAGTCTTGAGTTGATCATGTCCGTACAGGCCGTACCATCCGTACGGCCGTCCGTACCGGCCTCGCCCTTAAGCTCCCAAACTCCTCCAAAGATCTCCCAACACTGATTACTACTCTTCTTGATCACTATCTTATCTTTGTACTGACTTCACATCTCTTCTGAAGCTTCATAGAACTCTTCTTAACATCTTCTAGAGCTTGCCCTATTATTGTACAAGCTCCATCTTCTCTTCAGTTCAACACTCCCCCTCAAGCTTTGACTTTAGGAGATCCTAAGCCAAGCTTGGAACTCTGAAGAGTCTCCCTCATTAAAAACCTTACAAGGAAAACCCATTGGGACAAAACCTTGCAAGGGAAAAAGAGTAGAGCTCTTCAAAGCCTAGGGATTAGCCAGTGAGCTCTTGTGCCTTAGAACCAGTGTGGTTGGACACAAGAAGCTCTGGATCACGGCCTAACAGGTGCAGCATATTGAGATGAAGACCAAGGAGGCTGAGATAGTGACTTTAGAGTTTTACTGTGGTAACTTTATTTTAACCACAGTAACTACTTGGGGAAGTTATTTGATGGGATGAGAAGGTAACTTAGTGAAGAGAAGAGAGGAAACTCGACCAAAGAGGATAAGGGAGGTTAAGGAAGGATAAGGGATCACTTTGACAGCCTGTATGATGCTGGAAAGGAGAAGTTACCTTTATACTAGTGCAAGCATGTGAGAAAGCACAGCCAAGTGATTCAAAAGGAGTTCCAGCCTGTCCTTTGACTACACATGCTTACCCATTTCGAATTTCCTTGTTGCTCTCTCTATTAATACTTGTAAACCTCATCAGTTATTAATTAATGGAGTTTTGTGTCTCTCTCTCTTTATTCTCTCACTAGAATCTCTTAATCTCTTTAATCTTTTCATCTGATTATCCCTGATTGGTTGAATCATGCTCTAATACACAAAAGTGTATATGGTATCAGAGCCAGGTTGCTAAAAAGGGGAGAGTGTGATTTCGTTTTTCATAAAATCTGGGTGTTCTTGAGTGTTCTTGAGGGTTCTTGAGTGTTCTTGGTGTTCTTGAGTTCTGGTCTTTTTTATCTGAGTGGTGTGAGATATTCTGATGGATTCAAACTATCTCAACATGGAAATGAAGCACAGATCTAGTACAACCATGGAGCTTGAAGAAGAGAGGCATGGCGATTGGTCAAGATGGGCAAAGAGAGCTTTGGAAAGCTGTGGGTTATGGAGTAGTCATGGAAAGGGGAAACCTTTCATGGAAATGGCTACTGAAGAAGGTCAGACAAGAGGTCTGAAGCTGGGAAATGAAGTTGTTCAAGGAAACACTACAAAGAGTGAGATTGAAGCAACTAAGGGGATTAGCTCCTTCTCTTCCCAAGATCAATGAGGCCCAACCTGATGTGAATGGACTCCATTGTCTTCTGTCTTGCAGCCTTGGTGAACACATCCGCTAGCTGATCTTCACTCCTTGTGTAACATGGCAAGATCACCCCTAGCACAATCATCTGCCTCACCTTGTGACAATCAACTTCAATGTGCTTGGTCCTCTCATGAAACACCGAGTTGGATGCAATGTGGATGGCAGCTTGATTGTCACAATGCATTGTCATTGGAGTTGCTTGATCGATCTCCAAGTGCTTCAAGATGCCTTTGATCCATACCAACTCGTTGGTGAGCTTCAGCATGGCTCTATACTCGGCTTCTGCACTTGAACATGACACTACCTTCTGCTTCTTGCTCTTCCAAGTCACCAAGTTGCCTCCAATGAATGTGCAATAGCCTGTGGTTGATCTCCTGTCTGCTCTATCACCAGCCCAATCCGCATCACAATATCCCACCACTTCAGTGCTTCCATTGCAGCCCATCCATACTCCTTGATCAGGTGAGCCGTTGAGATACATCAAGATCCTCTCCACCATGTGCCAGTGATGTTCCTTAGGCACTTGCATGTGTTGACTCACCTGATTCACAGCAAAGCAGATGTCAGGTCTAGTTATAGTAAGATAAATCAATTTGCCAACTAGTTTTCTATAGAGTTTAGGATCCTGATAAGGTTTGCTGTCTTCAATCTCCCCCTCTCGTGGGACTTTGTAGCCATCCTCCATAGGCATCCTTGCTGTCTTGCCTCCATAAGCACCTGCACCTTTCAAAAGATCAAGTGTATATTTCCTTTGGGACATGAACAAACCTTCCTTGGATCTACATATCTCAATTCCAAGGAAGTATTTCATTTCTCCCAAGTCTTTAATCTCAAACATGGATTTAAGAAACTCCTTGGTTGCTATGATACCTTCCTTATCACTCCCTGTGATAATGATATCATCAACATACACAAGGAGAGCAATCATACCTGAGGGAGTCGTGAGAGTGAAGAGAGTGTGATCTAGTTCAGACTTCTTGAAGCCTCGGCCATTCAGAGTAGTGCTCAACTTGTTGTACCAAGCCCTTGGTGATTGCTTCAGTCCATAGATGGCTTTCTTCAATCTCAGTACATTCCCACTCTTTACTAAGTGTTCAAGGCCTGGAGGTGGATGCATATACACTTCATCCTCAAGTTCACCTTGTAGAAACGCATTCTTCACATCCATTTGCCATAACCCCCATCCAAGATTCACAGCCAAGCTTAGTACAATCCGGATTGTGTGGAGTTTAGCTACTGGTGCAAAGGTTTCTATGTAATCTTCTCCATAAGTTTGAGTGAACCCTCTTGCAACTAGTCTTGACTTCTTCCTCTCAACCTTTCCATCCGCTTTGTACTTGATTGTGAATATCCATCTACTAGTCACAGCCTTCTTCCCTTTTGGTAACTCACTCTCATACCATGTATCATTCTTGATCATCGCTCCTGCCTCATCTCCAACTGATTCCTTCCATTCTTTATCTTTCATTGCTTCTTCATAGCTTCTTGGGATGTGATTCTCATCCAAGTTTACCATGAACGCGCAATGTGCTTCTGGATATTGAGCAAAGGAGCACACGGCTTGAGAAGGATGCTCCACAGCTTGGGCATTGTAGTACACTCTCGTGTTTACCCAACTGGAAGGATCCTTCCTTATCCTTGTACTCCTTCTTAGTGGCTGCACAACTGGTTCTTCTTCCTGTTGTTCTTCTACCACTTCATCTTGAGAAGGTGTTTGTGTCACACCATGATCATGTCCATGACCATCCGAGCCTATGCTCTCTTCTCCTTCATTCTCTACTCCTCCTTCATCTTGGTTGGCCTCTTGCATAGGCTCCTCATGCTCCTCTCCTCCCTCATGATCAAGGTGGGATGGTGAACCAACTTCAGGAGGTGTAGTTGCGTGATTCCTCGGATCCTGGGATGTACTGATTCCAAGACCTTCAAGAATGATCCGCAAGGTGGTGGCCTTGTCTGATGTTAAGTCCTTCAGGTCTTCTTGATTCTTTTCTTCATAGTATCCTCTATCTTCCAAGAACTTCACATCTCTAGATACAAGAACTCTCCTTGCTATAGGATCATAGCATTTGTATCCTTTCTGTGTAGCTGAGTATCCTATGAACACAGCCTTAGTGCTTCTTGCTTCTAGCTTGTTGATCATCTCTCCTGGTTTGAGGACAAAGCATAGGCATCCAAAGACTCGCAAGTAATCAAGAGCTGGCTTGTACCTGTTCAGAACTTCAAATGGAGCCTTCTCATTCAGAACTTTGGTTGGAGTTCTGTTTATCAGGTAACAAGCAGTGGCAACCGCATCACTCCAAAATCTCTTTGGAACATTACTCTGAAACATAAGTGACCTTGCCACTTCCATGAGATGCCTATTCTTCCTCTCAGCCACTCCATTTTGCTGTGGAGTATAAGGACAGCTTGTTTGATGTAGAATCCCATGTTGTGATAGGTGTTGCTTGAATGCATGACTCGTGTACTCTCCTCCATTATCTGATCTCAAAATTTTAATCTTAGCATGATAATGGTTAGTTACATAAGTTTGAAAATTCCTAAATGCATCAAGTACCCTATCTTTGGTCTGAATTAAGGTTAACCAGGTGTATTTGGATTTTTCATCAATGAATGTGACAAAATACTTATAACTATCTCTAGATAAGCAAGGGGCAGTCCATACATCTGAATGAATTAGATCAAAGCAATTATCATAAACAGTAGTAGACTTTTGAAACACAGTTCTACAATGCTTGCCTAAAATGCAAGCTTCACAATCCTTATTCTCAAACACAACACCTGGTACCATTAAGTTCAAAGCTTTAACATGAGGGTGTCCTACTCTAGCATGCCACAATGCATTTTTATTCAACAAAGAAGCAGAAGTAAACGAGCAACTATAATCAGGAACAGAAGTGAGTTCTTCAAGCATATAGAGATCTCCCTTAGTCACCCCTTTCCCAATCAACCTGCTGCTCTCAATATCCTGAAACTTCACATCATTAGGACTAAAGATAACATTGCATTGTAAATCATTAGTACATTTCTTCACTGATAATAGGTTTGATGTGAATTCAGGCATGTAAAAAGCTCTAGATTCTTTGTTAAACAGCTTAAGCTTTCCTATTCCTCTAATGGGTATCTTATCCCCATTTGCTATCATCACATGCCCATGTGTAGGTTCTATATCCTTAATCAAGTTTTCATCACTTATCATATGATGTGATGCACCAGAATCAACAATCAATGGTTTACCTACTCGTTTAGCATTATGGCATAGATTACTAAGTGATGAATGCATCTTATCAGTTCTAGCAATGTAAGCATGCCTATACTCATTCCTAGCTTCTAACCGTTCTACTAGTTCTCTAATCAAGTGATCATCCTTATATGCAATCATAGAAGCTCCAAAGGAATAACCGTAAGTGTTACCGTTTTCCTTTAGCATTTTGAAGAGGGCATCAAGGTCTGATCTCTTGATGTAGTCATCATTGCTGCGGGAGCTTGAGGCGCCTGTGTAAGCCACCAGAGACTTCCCATTCCCATCATTGCCTCCAAGCCCATCCACTTCACTGATCTTGCTGGTGCCAGCTCCGCTTGAACCTTCAGTCACATTTGCCCTTCCCTCACGCTCCTTCATGAACTTGGCCGGCTTGAGGTGTGGGTGCAGTATCCAGCATTGGCTCTTCTTATGACCATGCTTCTTGCAATGATCACAGTTGCCATTGAACTTCCTGTCCTCGTACTTCCCGTGAGATGCCTTGTTTGCTTGTGGAGCCTCGGTTGAATCCTCATGAGCTGCTTGATTGGCAAGAGAGAGCTCCCCCTTTCCTCCAAACAAACCCATGGATCCCTGCTCCCTTTGGATTTGTGCACACACCTCCTCAAGGTCCGGAAGCTTGTCTGACCTTAACATGTGCTGGATGAGCTGGGTGTAGGCCGGGTTCAGTGTGAGAAGCAGCCCAAAGACCTTGTCTTGCTCGCGCCTCTCATTCAGCTGATCTGGATCAGTTGTGCTCGGCCTCAGCATCTCCAGCTCTGACCATAAGGACCTGAACCTCCCCAAGTGCTTAGTGAACTCCATGTCCTCTTGTGCAAGACGGTTGATCGCTAGCTTCACTTCAAACACACGGCTGAGGTTGGAAGTGTTCCCATACACCTTCTTCAGCGTGTCCCACAGCTCCTTGGCTGATTCACAGTAGCTGTAGGCATCCAAGATAGCTGGGTCCAAGGATGCGTGTAGAACCGTCATCACCAGCATGTCTTCTTGTTGCCATTTCTCCACAGCCGCTTCATTGGAGACCTCTTCTTGATCTCCTCCCTGAGTAATGAGTTTCGGAGCCTCCCCTGTTGTGATGTGCCCCCACAAACCCTTACTTCCCACAGCAGTCTTCACCATCCGAGACCACACAAGGTAGTTGCTACCTTTGAAAGTAACCGCTACCTTCATCCTCATGTTCATCCCATGTTCCATCTTTGCTTGACTTGAAAACTTGGATCTTGGATTTCGTACACACCAACCTTGAGTCTAGAATCACGCAAACCAACAGAACGTAGCACAGCTTCAACTAGAACGGACCACAGCTTCAACACCTTCAAGACTACTCGCGTGTAGCTTCAAAGACGTTTAGCTTGTAACTCTCTAAAGATCAAACCCCAGATTCAAATGAACCTGGCTCTGATACCATATGAGATTAAGAGATCCTTAGAGTAAACAGAATAAAGAGAGTGTTTAGGAAGTGATTAAGAGAAGTTTGTGAAAGATTAGGAGACTAGATAGAGCCGTTTAGTGTCTAAGAGAAAAGCATAGTGTCTAAGAGATTAGAGAGACTCAAACTGCATAATCTTCATTAGGGTTGATGAGTTACAATATATAGAGAGAGCATACAAGGGTTTTCGAAATCAAGAGAAGACTAAAGCATGTGAGGTCAATCAGGAGAGGATAAGCTCATTTGGACTAGCCAATTAGCTTCTCCACATGCGCGGAGTATCTGGCATCTTGGACCGAGATGCTCTTGCCTTTCCAGCTGTTCCAGCCTGTCAAGGCGCGCTCTACCTTATCCCTAAACGGTCTGATGCCTCAAGGTAAGTTCCTTCCCTTTACCTTAGTTACCGTGTTACTTGGCTGATGCAAGGTAAGTCTTGGTCGATGCTGGATGGTACGGACTGTACGGCTTGTACGGCCTTGTACGGACGTCCGTACCATGCTCTCCCTAAACTCTCTCAAGCTTCCTCATCTCCTTTCCTCTTCAACTCCTTAGCTCTTCATACATATATATATACACTTTTGTGTATTAGAGCATTATTCAACCAATCAGGGATAATCAGATGAAAAGATTAAAGAGATTAAGAGATTCTAGTGAGAGAATAAAGAGAGAGAGACTCAAAACTCCATTAATTAATAACTGATGAGGTTTACAAGTATTAATAGAGAGAGCAACAAGGAAATTCGAAATGGTTAAGCATGTGTAGTCAAAGGACAGGCTGGAACTCCTTTTGAATCACTTGGCTGTGCTTTCTCACATGCTTGCACTAGTATAAAGGTAACTTCTCCTTTCCAGCATCATACAGGCTGTCAAAGTGATCCCTTATCCTTCCTTAACCTCACTTATCCTCTTTGGTCGAGTTTCCTCTCTTCTCTTCACTAAGTTACCTTCTCATCCCATCAGATAACTTCCCCAAGTAGTTACTGTGGTTAAAATAAAGTTACCACAGTAAAACTCTAAAGTTACTGTCTCAGCCTCCTTGGTCTTCATCTCAATACTCCCCCTCAAGCTTGACCATGTAGAACAAGTCAAGCTTGGAAACCATGAAGACCTCCCTCGTTAAAAACCTCACCAAGTAAAACCCATTGGGATAAAACCTTGATGAGGGAAAAAGAGTGGAGACTCCATGGTTAAGGGGCTCAGCTCCTAGGAGTCAGATCAATGAGTCCAAGCCTTGACAGTATGGACTCCATTGTCTTCAATCTCGCTGCCTTAGTAAACACATCTGCAAGCTGATCTTCACTTCTTGTATAACATGGCAGAATCACTCCTAAGATGATCATCTGCCTCACCTTATGACAATCCACCTCTATGTGCTTTGTTCTCTCATGAAACACTGAATTGGAGGCAATGTGGATAGCTGCTTGATTGTCACAATGCATTGTCATAGGTGTGGCCTGCTCGATCTCCAAGTGCTTCAAGATCCCCTTGATCCACACCAACTCATTTGTAAGCTTCAACATAGCTCTATACTCAGCTTCAGCACTTGAACAGGAGATGACCTTCTGCTTCTTACTCTTCCAAGTAACCAGATTCCCTCCAATGAATGTACAATACCCAGTAGTTGATCTCCTGTCCACTCTATCTCCTGCCCAATCAGCATCACAATACCCAACCACTTCTGTACTGCCATTGCAACCCATCCAAACTCCTTGTCCATGTGAGCCACTCAAATACCTCAGTATCCTATCAACCATCTTCCAGTGATGTACCTTTGGCGCCTGCATATGTTGGCTCACTTGATTCACAGCAAAGCATATATCAGGTCTGGTGATAGTCAAGTAGATCAGCTTACCCACCATCCTCCTATACAGCTTAGCATCCTCAAACAACTGGTTCTCTTCAACCTCCCCCTCACGCAAGACCTTATACCCTTCCTCAAGAGGTGTCTTAGCTATCTTCCCTCCAAGCACATCAGTCTCCTTCAGCATATCCATAGTATACTTCCTTTGAGACATAAACAAACCCTCCTTAGATCTGCATATCTCAATCCCCAAAAAATACTTCATCTCTCCCAAGTCTTTAATATCAAACACAGACTTGAGAAACTCTTTGGTGGCTTTAATCCCAGCCTTATCACTCCCTGTGATAATCAAATCATCCACATACACCAAAATCACTATGATCCCTGATGGTCCAACCAGTGTGAAGAGTGTATGATCTAGTTCAGACTTCCTGAACCCTCTCCCATTGAGAGTTGTACTAAGCTTTCTGTACCAAGCTCTAGGAGACTGCTTCAGCCCATATATAGCCTTCTTCAATCTCAAAACATTCCCTGGCTTTACTAGATGCTCAAGACCAGGAGGTGGATGCATGTATACTTCATCTTCAAGTTCACCTTGCAAGAAAGCATTCTTCACATCCATTTGCCACAAATCCCACTCCAAGTTTGTTGCAATAGATAACACAATTCGAATTGTGTGAAGCTTGGCCACTGGTGCAAAAGTATCAATGTAATCTTCCCCATAAGTCTGTGTAAATCCTCTTGCAACCAGCCTAGTCTTGCGCCTATCTATCTCCCCATTTGCAAGGTACTTGATGGTGAAGATCCATCTGCTTGAAACTGCCTTCTTCCCTTTAGGTAACTCACTCTCATACCAAGTATCATTCCTGATCATTGCATCCCTTTCATCTCCTACTGAATCTCTCCAAACCTTGTGCTTCATAGCTTCTTCATAAGATCTTGGTATCTCATTCTCATCCAAGTTACACATAAACACCATGTGCTCTTCTGGAAACTCTGCAAAGGAACACACGGCTTGAGAGGGATGCTCCACAGCCTGGGCATTGTAGTACACTCTCGTGTTTACCCAGTTGGAAGGATCCCTCCTTATCCTTGTGCTCCTCCGCAAGGTCTCAACCTGTTCTTCAGCCTGAACATTCTCTTGTGCTTCCTCTCTTAAACCAGTAGGTTCTCCCTGCTCATTTCCACCTGACTGAGCTTCACTCTCTACTTCCTGTGTCTCCTCCTGATCATGCTGACCTGAATCCTCTTGGTTATGCTCCTGCTCCCCTGATTCAGATCCATTCCCCCTCTCATGATCAAGAGGGGTTGTTCCTCCAGCTTCTCCAGTTTGATTAGAAGGTCCGGTTCTTCCTGGTTCCTGATCTTGGGATAATCCTATCCCTAGCCTCTCCAACAACACTCTCAATGTTGTTGCCTTCTCTGATGGAGCTCGGGACAGATCCTCTAGGTCTTCCCATTTCTTCTCCTCATAATACCCTTTAGACTCAACAAACTTCACTTCTCTAGATACCATAACCCTCCTAGTTATTGGATCATAACATTTGTAGCCTTTCTGAGTGATTGAGTACCCAATGAACATAGCTTTAGTACTCTTTGCTTCTAGCTTGTTCCTTCTTTCTCCGGGAATCATCACATAACATAAGCACCCAAAGACTCTCAAATGATCAATGTGTGGCTTGGCCTTGTTCAATACTTCAAAGGGAGACAGTTTCTTCAAGACACGGGTTGGCACTCTATTGATGAGATAGCAAGCAGTCTGAACAGCATCACTCCAAAACCTCTTAGGGACATTCATGTGGAACATGATTGATCTCGCAACCTCCATCAAATGTCTGTTCTTCCTCTCAGCCACCCCATTTTGTTGTGGTGTGTAAGGACAGCTAGTTTGTTGCACAATCCCATGCTTTGCAAGATGACTCTTGAAAGCATTGCTAGTGTATTCTCCTCCATTATCAGACCTCAGAATCCTCACAGTGGCATTGTACTGATTAGTAACATATGCTTGGAAGTTCATGAAGGCTTCTAGGACTCTGTCTTTGGAGGGAATCATGGTGATCCATGTGTACTTGGACTTCTCATCAATGAAAGTCACAAAGTACTTATGGCTGTCTCTAGACATACAGGGAGCTGTCCACACGTCTGAATGCACCAGATCAAAGCAATTCTCATATCTGGTTTCTGATGTTGGGAAGACAGTCCTACAGTGCTTTCCAAGTATACAAGCTTCACACTCCAAGTGATTGAACGCCATACTTGGTAGAATCAGTTCAATTGCCTTGGCATGAGGATGTCCCAGCCTTGCATGCCATGTGAGATTATCACACCTATCCGTTGTGCTGCTTAAACACACAGACTCCACAGGACTAGGCGCGTCAGTTGTTTGGAGATGATAGAGCTGATGCTTGCTGTCTCCTCTGCCAATAACCCTTCCAGTCTTCAAATCCTGGAACTCAACTTCATTTGGTCTGAAAACCACTTGACAATCCAGATCAACTGTAGCCTTCTTAACTGAGATTAGATTGGATGTAAACTGAGGTAGGTAGAAGGCAGTGGAGTTCTTCTTATGATTTTTAAAGAGATCTCTACTCTGGTAGTATGTGTGTGTGTATAAGCTTCAATGAAGAATGATTAGAGCTTGTTCTAGGTGATTTAGGAAGAGAGATTTGTGAGAGTGTATAAGAGACTTAAGAACAGAGAGATTAAGAGACTTAAGAGACTAGAGAGACTGAGAGAATAAGAGACTGAAGATTAGTGTTTTAGATTAGAGAAGGAGAGGGGAAACCCCCTAACTCCCTTAATCTCTTACAATCGCCAATCCTTGGCTTATATATGTCTCTACACTTTGCAATATCATAAACCTATATCCTAGGGCTGATATTAACTTGAATGATGGACGGCCTGGATGAGATAAGGCTGGTCTTTGGTCTTGGCAGCTTGTCTTGTAATTGGTTGATTCAAACTGAGGCAACAGGAGACTGAAGGCGCCAATGTATCTTGCTCCTTATGTGACCAGATACATGCTTCTCCTTTTGCCTTTACCTTTTGCTTTTGCTTTCACTTTACAGCTTGCTCCTTATCTATACAAGATGCTCAGCATATTCCTTCCCTCCATAAGCCTTCAACGGCCTTGGTAATTCAAACCTGCCGCGCCCACACATTGCACAACTTGATCAAGACTGATCCGAGTGATGGCTGGACCGGATGGGATGTACGGACGCTGTACGGCCTTGAGGTCCGTACACTCGTCCTATGCCTTCATCCAACTTCCTTCTATGGTTAACCCTTACACCTTCTTGGATCACCTTAGGCCGTACCATGGCCGTACCGAACGCCCTATCTTTGCACCATACTTCCATCTTCTCTTTAACTCCTCCAAAGCCTCCACATGATCAGTCTAAGTCTTTCCTAGACTTAACTTCACAAGATAACTCCTTCAGAACACTTCTGAAGCTTGGTTGAACTCTTCTAGACATCTTCTAGAGCTTGCCCTATTCTTGTACAAGCTCCATCTTCTCTTCAGTTCAACACTCCCCCTCAAGCTTGACTTTAGGAGATCCTAAGCCAAGCTTGGAACTCTGAAGAGTCTCCCTCATTAAAAACCTTACAAGGAAAACCCATTGGGACAAAACCTTGCAAGGGAAAAAGAGTAGAGCTCTCCAAAGCCTAGGGATTGGCCAGTGAACTCTTGTGCCTTAGAACCAGTGAGGTTGGACACAAGAAGTTCTGGATCACGGCCTAAACTGGTGCGGCAACTCCACAAGACTTTGCGCACTCAACAACTCAGCTTCACCTCTTCATGGAACTGGTTTGAGGTCTCCCCCTCTCAACTGACTTCACAGCCTTCTTAGAGAAGCTAGGACACGACCAGATCATCTTCACAACACTAGTGAGGCTGATCAAGATTTCACACACGGCTTGCCCTCTTCATAGAACTGGTTTGGATCTCCCCCTCTCAACAGACTTCTCAGCCATCTTAGAGAAGCTAGGAACTGACCAGGAACATCTTTAGTGAGGCTCAAGCAATGGTACCTGATACATTATCCCAAAGGTGCATCAGTACCTATCAAAAACAAGAAAATGAATATCCTGCATCACACTTGATGCACACAATCTCACAATTCAATCATGATCATCTTAAGTATCTTTTCAAGCACAAGCAATGAATAAGATGAATGAAAAAGATTGAAAAGAGTTTTAAAAGTCTAAGGGAACTTCCCTTGTGTTTTTGTGAGTTTCCAAACTCTCTCAATGCACCATCTTCATGGCATCATCAACTTCTTGGAAAGGCAGAATGGATTCATCAGCTTCTCCTCAATCACCTCTTATTGAAGCTGCATTGATGGAGAGCCTTCTTCCTCACTTGCCAAGGCTGCTCTGAACAGCCTCTTGCCTAGACACGCCACTGACTTGGTCCGGTTGATGATCCTTGTAGAAGCCTTTGCACCGACTTGTTACTGACCATGGATCATATGCATTAAGACTCCCCCTCAAGCTTAGAACCTAGACTAGAAGGAGCTAAGCTTGTGATGATCCTAAGCATCTCCATGGTCTAATAACTATCATCTTTTTATGATAGCTTTCTTCTTGTGAGTTTACTCTCTTCCTTAACCAGGAACTAGGGTGTTTGAATCACCATAGAGAGTCTCACAAGACACACCTCTCATTGCATAATGACCCATGCTACACTTCCTGTAGACTAAGGACTAGATATGTCCAATGGTATTATGCAATGGCTATTAAAGTGAAGCAAGACAAGGAGATGTGAAGGCCAAACAAAGGAAGTGAAGGCCAAGCATCTCCACACCAAACTAAAGAAGAAGAAGCTATCCAAGCCATGAACAAGCCTCAAGAGAGTGATGACACGGCCAAGACAATGAAAAGATGATCAAGGCGTGCGTGCAAGAAGAGAAGGAGGCTGTAGAGTCATGAAGTGTGTTGCAAGTATTCAATACTTGTGCAACAAGGAAAGGAGCCAACAAATGAAACAAGAAGCAAGCCATTATGGATTCAAGGCAAGTAGAAGAAAAGATGCTGCATTGACTTGAAATGGAAGTTGGTCCATTCAGACTTGATCCACAAGCTACCATCTTAACCTAACTTACCTTGCAAGGCAAGAATGGAGTTGTGTAGACTTAATATGGACGTGAGGAAGGTCTGAGAAGTCAAGGAAACATGTTTGAATTTAAATAAAAGAGGCTGGTTTGAATTAGACAAGAAGAAGTCACATGGGTGGCTTTGGAGAAGCAACTGGCCTGTCACTTTCACTCAAGCAAGCTGTGCCAACCTCTCTCCTGTCCCTTTCTCCTCATCTGGTCGTGCCTCTCCTTGTCCTATTCCTCCTTGGCAGATTCCTAATGAGTTGTTTATTAGTTTCCTAGATATGCATTGTTTATTCCCTTTGTTGTCTTGTAGTCTTGCTGTGTCTAAAGCAATTCCTCTATAAATAGAGAGGCTCCCCATTGTAAACAAAATACAAGAAATAAGAGACAAGCTTATATAAAATTCGTGTATCACTCATCTCTTTACTAAGTGTTCTTCAAATTCTTCACAATGTAGAGAGTTAAGTGCTACACGATTTTGGGACTGCCTAAGGGCAGATCCTTGCTTGCCCATTCACTCTAAAATTAACTCTAAACTCTTCTTTTATTTATCTTAAACTCTAGCTTACTGATTCTAATTCCTATTCTCCTTAAGTGAACAAACTGAAAGTGTTGTGTCACTTCTCAAGGAATAGATTCAAACTAGAGTCTTTAATCTGTTCTTAGTTTAATTCTAATTATTGTATCAATCTCACAGCCACTTAATCTCTCTAGATTCAGATGGTTGTGTAGATTATTTTGCTGAGAGGATTCAATCACAAGTTGATTGTCTCTTCCATTCTTAAAGAGTGAGTTCATGTTCTTAGCTATTCATAGCTTTTCCAACATGGTATCAGAGCTTTGTTGCTCTTCTTGGGCTGAACTCACTTCTTTTGTCAATTTCTTCATCTGAATCTCTCTCTCTTTCTCCTTTAAATTCGTTTTTGATGAGCTGTGTGGCTGGGATTCAAAACTTGGACAGTAGAGAGTGTAGATGAAGTATGTATTCAAAATCTGTGAGTTTCTTTAAGATGCAAGGCTTTAATGTTTTTTTTTAATCAATGACTCTCGCCTTTATCTCCTCATTGTTTAATCCTTTGGATGAAAGATTAAAAATCTGTTCATGTCAGCTTGAGGGAGGGAGAAAAGATTAAACTTGTATCTTGAAGAACTCTTGAAAAAAAAAAAAAAAAATCGATTTCAAAAATATTTTGTGTTCTTCATCTTGTCTAATGATTTCTTTAAAGAAGACAAGATGGAGTTCTGTTTTGGTTTCTTCTCTCCCATGTGTAAGCTGTGGTTCTGATCTTGAGTTGGGATCCTAATCCAAGGCTAAGGGAGGGAAATGAAACAAAAGACTTCATCTGTTTTGTGCTTTAAAAACAGTTTTAAAAGATGAAGTTCTTGCTGGTTTTGTCTCAAACATAATCATCCTTTTCTACCCTTTGTCTCTTAATATTTTCAAACTTGGTAAAAGACTTTATGTCTAATGAAACCAATGCTTGAGGGAGGGAGAAAGATTGATGATGATTTGAAGAAAATTGATTTGTAAGAGCATTTGAATTTCAGATTTAAAGAAATGCTCTTTGAAAGGATTTAAAAAAAAAAAAAAATCTTAAAATGTTTTGAACAGATTCTTGAGTAATCTGATTTCGAAAATGCTTTAAAAATGTGTTAACTGGTGGGATGTTCATGCCTCACCAGCATTGTGATCAGCCATGAAGCTTGAAGGCCATGGACTGCAATCTGCTTCCGCAAAACTCTCATTCTCCACCATACTCTTACTCTCCATTATTCTCTAATATTCTCTCATACTTCTGTTACTTATTCTCAAATATATGAGATTAAGAGATCCTTAGAGTAAACAGAATAAAGAGAGTGTTTAGGAAGTGATTAAGAGAAGTTTGTGAAAGATTAGGAGACTAGATAGAGCCGTTTAGTGTCTAAGAGAAAAGCATAGTGTCTAAGAGATTAGAGAGACTCAAACTGCATAATCTTCATTAGGGTTGATGAGTTACAATATATATAGAGAGCATACAAGGGTTTTCGAAATCAAGAGAAGACTAAAGCATGTGAGGTCAATCAGGAGAGGATAAGCTCATTTGGACTAGCCAATTAGCTTCTCCACATGCGCGGAGTATCTGGCATCTTGGACCGAGATGCTCTTGCCTTTCCAGCTGTTCCAGCCTGTCAAGGCGCGCTCTACCTTATCCCTAAACGGTCTGATGCCTCAAGGTAAGTTCCTTCCCTTTACCTTAGTTACCGTGTTACTTGGCTGATGCAAGGTAAGTCTTGGTCGATGCTGGATGGTACGGACTGTACGGCTTGTACGGCCTTGTACGGACGTCCGTACCATGCTCTCCCTAAACTCTCTCAAGCTTCCTCATCTCCTTTCCTCTTCAACTCCTTAGCTCTTCATACATATATATTCAGCTCAACTCAACACTCCCCCTCAAGCTTAGCTTTGTATAAGTCTAAGCTTGGACAGCCACAAGATCTTCCTCATTAAAAACCTCACCAAAGAAAACCCAATGGGATAAAACTTTGATGAGGGAAAAAGAGTAAAGACCTTGCAGCTAAGGGGATTAGCTCCTTCTCTTCCCAAGATCAATGAGGCCCAACCTGATGTGAATGGACTCCATTGTCTTCTGTCTTGCAGCCTTGGTGAACACATCCGCTAGCTGATCTTCACTCCTTGTGTAACATGGCAAGATCACCCCTAGCACAATCATCTGCCTCACCTTGTGACAATCAACTTCAATGTGCTTGGTCCTCTCATGAAACACCGAGTTGGATGCAATGTGGATGGCAGCTTGATTGTCACAATGCATTGTCATTGGAGTTGCTTGATCGATCTCCAAGTGCTTCAAGATGCCTTTGATCCATACCAACTCGTTGGTGAGCTTCAGCATGGCTCTATACTCGGCTTCTGCACTTGAACATGACACTACCTTCTGCTTCTTGCTCTTCCAAGTCACCAAGTTGCCTCCAATGAATGTGCAATAGCCTGTGGTTGATCTCCTGTCTGCTCTATCACCAGCCCAATCCGCATCACAATATCCCACCACTTCAGTGCTTCCATTGCAGCCCATCCATACTCCTTGATCAGGTGAGCCGTTGAGATACATCAAGATCCTCTCCACCATGTGCCAGTGATGTTCCTTAGGCACTTGCATGTGTTGACTCACCTGATTCACAGCAAAGCAGATGTCAGGTCTAGTTATAGTAAGATAAATCAATTTGCCAACTAGTTTTCTATAGAGTTTAGGATCCTGATAAGGTTTGCTGTCTTCAATCTCCCCCTCTCGTGGGACTTTGTAGCCATCCTCCATAGGCATCCTTGCTGTCTTGCCTCCATAAGCACCTGCACCTTTCAAAAGATCAAGTGTATATTTCCTTTGGGACATGAACAAACCTTCCTTGGATCTACATATCTCAATTCCAAGGAAGTATTTCATTTCTCCCAAGTCTTTAATCTCAAACATGGATTTAAGAAACTCCTTGGTTGCTATGATACCTTCCTTATCACTCCCTGTGATAATGATATCATCAACATACACAAGGAGAGCAATCATACCTGAGGGAGTCGTGAGAGTGAAGAGAGTGTGATCTAGTTCAGACTTCTTGAAGCCTCGGCCATTCAGAGTAGTGCTCAACTTGTTGTACCAAGCCCTTGGTGATTGCTTCAGTCCATAGATGGCTTTCTTCAATCTCAGTACATTCCCACTCTTTACTAAGTGTTCAAGGCCTGGAGGTGGATGCATATACACTTCATCCTCAAGTTCACCTTGTAGAAACGCATTCTTCACATCCATTTGCCATAACCCCCATCCAAGATTCACAGCCAAGCTTAGTACAATCCGGATTGTGTGGAGTTTAGCTACTGGTGCAAAGGTTTCTATGTAATCTTCTCCATAAGTTTGAGTGAACCCTCTTGCAACTAGTCTTGACTTCTTCCTCTCAATCTTTCCATCCGCTTTGTACTTGATTGTGAATATCCATCTACTAGTCACAGCCTTCTTCCCTTTTGGTAACTCACTCTCATACCATGTATCATTCTTGATCATCGCTCCTGCCTCATCTCCAACTGATTCCTTCCATTCTTTATCTTTCATTGCTTCTTCATAGCTTCTTGGGATGTGATTCTCATCCAAGTTTACCATGAACGCGCAATGTGCTTCTGGATATTGAGCAAAGGAGCACACGGCTTGAGAAGGATGCTCCACAGCTTGGGCATTGTAGTACACTCTCGTGTTTACCCAACTGGAAGGATCCTTCCTTATCCTTGTACTCCTTCTTAGTGGCTGCACAACTGGTTCTTCTTCCTGTTGTTCTTCTACCACTTCATCTTGAGAAGGTGTTTGTGTCACACCATGATCATGTCCATGACCATCCGAGCCTATGCTCTCTTCTCCTTCATTCTCTACTCCTCCTTCATCTTGGTTGGCCTCTTGCATAGGCTCCTCATGCTCCTCTCCTCCCTCATGATCAAGGTGGGATGGTGAACCAACTTCAGGAGGTGTAGTTGCGTGATTCCTCGGATCCTGGGATGTACTGATTCCAAGACCTTCAAGAATGATCCGCAAGGTGGTGGCCTTGTCTGATGTTAAGTCCTTCAGGTCTTCTTGATTCTTTTCTTCATAGTATCCTCTATCTTCCAAGAACTTCACATCTCTAGATACAAGAACTCTCCTTGCTATAGGATCATAGCATTTGTATCCTTTCTGTGTAGCTGAGTATCCTATGAACACAGCCTTAGTGCTTCTTGCTTCTAGCTTGTTGATCATCTCTCCTGGTTTGAGGACAAAGCATAGGCATCCAAAGACTCGCAAGTAATCAAGAGCTGGCTTGTACCTGTTCAGAACTTCAAATGGAGCCTTCTCATTCAGAACTTTGGTTGGAGTTCTGTTTATCAGGTAACAAGCAGTGGCAACCGCATCACTCCAAAATCTCTTTGGAACATTACTCTGAAACATAAGTGACCTTGCCACTTCCATGAGATGCCTATTCTTCCTCTCAGCCACTCCATTTTGCTGTGGAGTATAAGGACAGCTTGTTTGATGTAGAATCCCATGTTGTGATAGGTGTTGCTTGAATGCATGACTCGTGTACTCTCCTCCATTATCTGATCTCAAAATTTTAATCTTAGCATGATAATGGTTAGTTACATAAGTTTGAAAATTCCTAAATGCATCAAGTACCCTATCTTTGGTCTGAATTAAGGTTAACCAGGTGTATTTGGATTTTTCATCAATGAATGTGACAAAATACTTATAACTATCTATGAGATTAAGAGATCCTTAGAGTAAACAGAATAAAGAGAGTGTTTAGGAAGTGATTAAGAGAAGTTTGTGAAAGATTAGGAGACTAGATAGAGCCGTTTAGTGTCTAAGAGAAAAGCATAGTGTCTAAGAGATTAGAGAGACTCAAACTGCATAAATCTTCATTAGGGTTGATGAGTTACAATATATAGAGAGAGCATACAAGGGTTTTCGAAATCAAGAGAAGACTAAAGCATGTGAGGTCAATCAGGAGAGGATAAGCTCATTTGGACTAGCCAATTAGCTTCTCCACATGCGCGGAGTATCTGGCATCTTGGACCGAGATGCTCTTGCCTTTCCAGCTGTTCCAGCCTGTCAAGGCGCGCTCTACCTTATCCCTAAACGGTCTGATGCCTCAAGGTAAGTTCCTTCCCTTTACCTTAGTTACCGTGTTACTTGGCTGATGCAAGGTAAGTCTTGGTCGATGCTGGATGGTACGGACTGTACGGCTTGTACGGCCTTGTACGGACGTCCGTACCATGCTCTCCCTAAACTCTCTCAAGCTTCCTC
This sequence comes from Brassica napus, assembly GCF_020379485.1. NCBI lineage: Eukaryota > Viridiplantae > Streptophyta > Magnoliopsida > Brassicales > Brassicaceae > Brassica > Brassica napus. Next base: position 499,326 of record NW_026014699.1, read on the forward strand.
ATCTCCTTTCCTCTTCAACTCCTTAGCTCTTCATACATATATATTCAGCTCAACTCAACACTCCCCCTCAAGCTTAGCTTTGTATAAGTCTAAGCTTGGACAGCCACAAGATCTTCCTCATTAAAAACCTCACCAAAGAAAACCCAATGGGATAAAACTTTGATGAGGGAAAAAGAGTAAAGACCTTGCAGCTAAGGGGATTAGCTCCTTCTCTTCCCAAGATCAATGAGGCCCAACCTGATGTGAATGGACTCCATTGTCTTCTGTCTTGCAGCCTTGGTGAACACATCCGCTAGCTGATCTTCACTCCTTGTGTAACATGGCAAGATCACCCCTAGCACAATCATCTGCCTCACCTTGTGACAATCAACTTCAATGTGCTTGGTCCTCTCATGAAACACCGAGTTGGATGCAATGTGGATGGCAGCTTGATTGTCACAATGCATTGTCATTGGAGTTGCTTGATCGATCTCCAAGTGCTTCAAGATGCCTTTGATCCATACCAACTCGTTGGTGAGCTTCAGCATGGCTCTATACTCGGCTTCTGCACTTGAACATGACACTACCTTCTGCTTCTTGCTCTTCCAAGTCACCAAGTTGCCTCCAATGAATGTGCAATAGCCTGTGGTTGATCTCCTGTCTGCTCTATCACCAGCCCAATCCGCATCACAATATCCCACCACTTCAGTGCTTCCATTGCAGCCCATCCATACTCCTTGATCAGGTGAGCCGTTGAGATACATCAAGATCCTCTCCACCATGTGCCAGTGATGTTCCTTAGGCACTTGCATGTGTTGACTCACCTGATTCACAGCAAAGCAGATGTCAGGTCTAGTTATAGTAAGATAAATCAATTTGCCAACTAGTTTTCTATAGAGTTTAGGATCCTGATAAGGTTTGCTGTCTTCAATCTCCCCCTCTCGTGGGACTTTGTAGCCATCCTCCATAGGCATCCTTGCTGTCTTGCCTCCATAAGCACCTGCACCTTTCAAAAGATCAAGTGTATATTTCCTTTGGGACATGAACAAACCTTCCTTGGATCTACATATCTCAATTCCAAGGAAGTATTTCATTTCTCCCAAGTCTTTAATCTCAAACATGGATTTAAGAAACTCCTTGGTTGCTATGATACCTTCCTTATCACTCCCTGTGATAATGATATCATCAACATACACAAGGAGAGCAATCATACCTGAGGGAGTCGTGAGAGTGAAGAGAGTGTGATCTAGTTCAGACTTCTTGAAGCCTCGGCCATTCAGAGTAGTGCTCAACTTGTTGTACCAAGCCCTTGGTGATTGCTTCAGTCCATAGATGGCTTTCTTCAATCTCAGTACATTCCCACTCTTTACTAAGTGTTCAAGGCCTGGAGGTGGATGCATATACACTTCATCCTCAAGTTCACCTTGTAGAAACGCATTCTTCACATCCATTTGCCATAACCCCCATCCAAGATTCACAGCCAAGCTTAGTACAATCCGGATTGTGTGGAGTTTAGCTACTGGTGCAAAGGTTTCTATGTAATCTTCTCCATAAGTTTGAGTGAACCCTCTTGCAACTAGTCTTGACTTCTTCCTCTCAACCTTTCCATCCGCTTTGTACTTGATTGTGAATATCCATCTACTAGTCACAGCCTTCTTCCCTTTTGGTAACTCACTCTCATACCATGTATCATTCTTGATCATCGCTCCTGCCTCATCTCCAACTGATTCCTTCCATTCTTTATCTTTCATTGCTTCTTCATAGCTTCTTGGGATGTGATTCTCATCCAAGTTTACCATGAACGCGCAATGTGCTTCTGGATATTGAGCAAAGGAGCACACGGCTTGAGAAGGATGCTCCACAGCTTGGGCATTGTAGTACACTCTCGTGTTTACCCAACTGGAAGGATCCTTCCTTATCCTTGTACTCCTTCTTAGTGGCTGCACAACTGGTTCTTCTTCCTGTTGTTCTTCTACCACTTCATCTTGAGAAGGTGTTTGTGTCACACCATGATCATGTCCATGACCATCCGAGCCTATGCTCTCTTCTCCTTCATTCTCTACTCCTCCTTCATCTTGGTTGGCCTCTTGCATAGGCTCCTCATGCTCCTCTCCTCCCTCATGATCAAGGTGGGATGGTGAACCAACTTCAGGAGGTGTAGTTGCGTGATTCCTCGGATCCTGGGATGTACTGATTCCAAGACCTTCAAGAATGATCCGCAAGGTGGTGGCCTTGTCTGATGTTAAGTCCTTCAGGTCTTCTTGATTCTTTTCTTCATAGTATCCTCTATCTTCCAAGAACTTCACATCTCTAGATACAAGAACTCTCCTTGCTATAGGATCATAGCATTTGTATCCTTTCTGTGTAGCTGAGTATCCTATGAACACAGCCTTAGTGCTTCTTGCTTCTAGCTTGTTGATCATCTCTCCTGGTTTGAGGACAAAGCATAGGCATCCAAAGACTCGCAAGTAATCAAGAGCTGGCTTGTACCTGTTCAGAACTTCAAATGGAGCCTTCTCATTCAGAACTTTGGTTGGAGTTCTGTTTATCAGGTAACAAGCAGTGGCAACCGCATCACTCCAAAATCTCTTTGGAACATTACTCTGAAACATAAGTGACCTTGCCACTTCCATGAGATGCCTATTCTTCCTCTCAGCCACTCCATTTTGCTGTGGAGTATAAGGACAGCTTGTTTGATGTAGAATCCCATGTTGTGATAGGTGTTGCTTGAATGCATGACTCGTGTACTCTCCTCCATTATCTGATCTCAAAATTTTAATCTTAGCATGATAATGGTTAGTTACATAAGTTTGAAAATTCCTAAATGCATCAAGTACCCTATCTTTGGTCTGAATTAAGGTTAACCAGGTGTATTTGGATTTTTCATCAATGAATGTGACAAAATACTTATAACTATCTCTAGATAAGCAAGGGGCAGTCCATACATCTGAATGAATTAGATCAAAGCAATTATCATAAACAGTAGTAGACTTTTGAAACACAGTTCTACAATGCTTGCCTAAAATGCAAGCTTCACAATCCTTATTCTCAAACACAACACCTGGTACCATTAAGTTCAAAGCTTTAACATGAGGGTGTCCTACTCTAGCATGCCACAATGCATTTTTATTCAACAAAGAAGCAGAAGTAAACGAGCAACTATAATCAGGAACAGAAGTGAGTTCTTCAAGCATATAGAGATCTCCCTTAGTCACCCCTTTCCCAATCAACCTGCTGCTCTCAATATCCTGAAACTTCACATCATTAGGACTAAAGATAACATTGCATTGTAAATCATTAGTACATTTCTTCACTGATAATAGGTTTGATGTGAATTCAGGCATGTAAAAAGCTCTAGATTCTTTGTTAAACAGCTTAAGCTTTCCTATTCCTCTAATGGGTATCTTATCCCCATTTGCTATCATCACATGCCCATGTGTAGGTTCTATATCCTTAATCAAGTTTTCATCACTTATCATATGATGTGATGCACCAGAATCAACAATCAATGGTTTACCTACTCGTTTAGCATTATGGCATAGATTACTAAGTGATGAATGCATCTTATCAGTTCTAGCAATGTAAGCATGCCTATACTCATTCCTAGCTTCTAACCGTTCTACTAGTTCTCTAATCAAGTGATCATCCTTATATGCAATCATAGAAGCTCCAAAGGAATAACCGTAAGTGTTACCGTTTTCCTTTAGCATTTTGAAGAGGGCATCAAGGTCTGATCTCTTGATGTAGTCATCATTGCTGCGGGAGCTTGAGGCGCCTGTGTAAGCCACCAGAGACTTCCCATTCCCATCATTGCCTCCAAGCCCATCCACTTCACTGATCTTGCTGGTGCCAGCTCCGCTTGAACCTTCAGTCACATTTGCCCTTCCCTCACGCTCCTTCATGAACTTGGCCGGCTTGAGGTGTGGGTGCAGTATCCAGCATTGGCTCTTCTTATGACCATGCTTCTTGCAATGATCACAGTTGCCATTGAACTTCCTGTCCTCGTACTTCCCGTGAGATGCCTTGTTTGCTTGTGGAGCCTCGGTTGAATCCTCATGAGCTGCTTGATTGGCAAGAGAGAGCTCCCCCTTTCCTCCAAACAAACCCATGGATCCCTGCTCCCTTTGGATTTGTGCACACACCTCCTCAAGGTCCGGAAGCTTGTCTGACCTTAACATGTGCTGGATGAGCTGGGTGTAGGCCGGGTTCAGTGTGAGAAGCAGCCCAAAGACCTTGTCTTGCTCGCGCCTCTCATTCAGCTGATCTGGATCAGTTGTGCTCGGCCTCAGCATCTCCAGCTCTGACCATAAGGACCTGAACCTCCCCAAGTGCTTAGTGAACTCCATGTCCTCTTGTGCAAGACGGTTGATCGCTAGCTTCACTTCAAACACACGGCTGAGGTTGGAAGTGTTCCCATACACCTTCTTCAGCGTGTCCCACAGCTCCTTGGCTGATTCACAGTAGCTGTAGGCATCCAAGATAGCTGGGTCCAAGGATGCGTGTAGAACCGTCATCACCAGCATGTCTTCTTGTTGCCATTTCTCCACAGCCGCTTCATTGGAGACCTCTTCTTGATCTCCTCCCTGAGTAATGAGTTTCGGAGCCTCCCCTGTTGTGATGTGCCCCCACAAACCCTTACTTCCCACAGCAGTCTTCACCATCCGAGACCACACAAGGTAGTTGCTACCTTTGAAAGTAACCGCTACCTTCATCCTCATGTTCATCCCATGTTCCATCTTTGCTTGACTTGAAAACTTGGATCTTGGATTTCGTACACACCAACCTTGAGTCTAGAATCACGCAAACCAACAGAACGTAGCACAGCTTCAACTAGAACGGACCACAGCTTCAACACCTTCAAGACTACTCGCGTGTAGCTTCAAAGACGTTTAGCTTGTAACTCTCTAAAGATCAAACCCCAGATTCAAATGAACCTGGCTCTGATACCATATGAGATTAAGAGATCCTTAGAGTAAACAGAATAAAGAGAGTGTTTAGGAAGTGATTAAGAGAAGTTTGTGAAAGATTAGGAGACTAGATAGAGCCGTTTAGTGTCTAAGAGAAAAGCATAGTGTCTAAGAGATTAGAGAGACTCAAACTGCATAATCTTCATTAGGGTTGATGAGTTACAATATATAGAGAGAGCATACAAGGGTTTTCGAAATCAAGAGAAGACTAAAGCATGTGAGGTCAATCAGGAGAGGATAAGCTCATTTGGACTAGCCAATTAGCTTCTCCACATGCGCGGAGTATCTGGCATCTTGGACCGAGATGCTCTTGCCTTTCCAGCTGTTCCAGCCTGTCAAGGCGCGCTCTACCTTATCCCTAAACGGTCTGATGCCTCAAGGTAAGTTCCTTCCCTTTACCTTAGTTACCGTGTTACTTGGCTGATGCAAGGTAAGTCTTGGTCGATGCTGGATGGTACGGACTGTACGGCTTGTACGGCCTTGTACGGACGTCCGTACCATGCTCTCCCTAAACTCTCTCAAGCTTCCTCATCTCCTTTCCTCTTCAACTCCTTAGCTCTTCATACATATATATTCAGCTCAACTCAACACTATCTCTAGATAAGCAAGGGGCAGTCCATACATCTGAATGAATTAGATCAAAGCAATTATCATAAACAGTAGTAGACTTTTGAAACACAGTTCTACAATGCTTGCCTAAAATGCAAGCTTCACAATCCTTATTCTCAAACACAACACCTGGTACCATTAAGTTCAAAGCTTTAACATGAGGGTGTCCTACTCTAGCATGCCACAATGCATTTTTATTCAACAAAGAAGCAGAAGTAAACGAGCAACTATAATCAGGAACAGAAGTGAGTTCTTCAAGCATATAGAGATCTCCCTTAGTCACCCCTTTCCCAATCAACCTGCTGCTCTCAATATCCTGAAACTTCACATCATTAGGACTAAAGATAACATTGCATTGTAAATCATTAGTACATTTCTTCACTGATAATAGGTTTGATGTGAATTCAGGCATGTAAAAAGCTCTAGATTCTTTGTTAAACAGCTTAAGCTTTCCTATTCCTCTAATGGGTATCTTATCCCCATTTGCTATCATCACATGCCCATGTGTAGGTTCTATATCCTTAATCAAGTTTTCATCACTTATCATATGATGTGATGCACCAGAATCAACAATCAATGGTTTACCTACTCGTTTAGCATTATGGCATAGATTACTAAGTGATGAATGCATCTTATCAGTTCTAGCAATGTAAGCATGCCTATACTCATTTCTAGCTTCTAACCGTTCTACTAGTTCTCTAATCAAGTGATCATCCTTATATGCAATCATAGAAGCTCCAAAGGAATAACCGTAAGTGTTACCGTTTTCCTTTAGCATTTTGAAGAGGGCATCAAGGTCTGATCTCTTGATGTAGTCATCATTGCTGCGGGAGCTTGAGGCGCCTGTGTAAGCCACCAGAGACTTCCCATTCCCATCATTGCCTCCAAGCCCATCCACTTCACTGATCTTGCTGGTGCCAGCTCCACTTGAACCTTCAGTCACATTTGCCCTTCCCTCACGCTCCTTCATGAACTTGGCCGGCTTGAGGTGTGGGTGCAGTATCCAGCATTGGCTCTTCTTATGACCATGCTTCTTGCAATGATCACAGTTGCCATTGAACTTCCTGTCCTCGTACTTCCCGTGAGATGCCTTGTTTGCTTGTGGAGCCTCGGTTGAATCCTCATGAGCTGCTTGATTGGCAAGAGAGAGCTCCCCCTTTCCTCCAAACAAACCCATGGATCCCTGCTCCCTTTGGATTTGTGCACACACCTCCTCAAGGTCCGGAAGCTTGTCTGACCTTAACATGTGCTGGATGAGCTGGGTGTAGGCCGGGTTCAGTGTGAGTAGCAGCCCAAAGACCTTGTCTTGCTCGCGCCTCTCATTCAGCTGATCTGGATCAGTTGTGCTCGGCCTCAGCATCTCCAGCTCTGACCATAAGGACCTGAACCTCCCCAAGTGCTTAGTGAACTCCATGTCCTCTTGTGCAAGACGGTTGATCGCTAGCTTCACTTCAAACACACGGCTGAGGTTGGAAGTGTTCCCATACACCTTCTTCAGCGTGTCCCACAGCTCCTTGGCTGATTCACAGTAGCTGTAGGCATCCAAGATAGCTGGGTCCAAGGATGCGTGTAGAACCGTCATCACCAGCATGTCTTCTTGTTGCCATTTCTCCACAGCCGCTTCATTGGAGACCTCTTCTTGATCTCCTCCCTGAGTAATGAGTTTCGGAGCCTCCCCTGTTGTGATGTGCCCCCACAAACCCTTACTTCCCACAGCAGTCTTCACCATCCGAGACCACACAAGGTAGTTGCTACCTTTGAAAGTAACCGCTACCTTCATCCTCATGTTCATCCCATGTTCCATCTTTGCTTGACTTGAAAACTTGGATCTTGGATTTCGTACACACCAACCTTGAGTCTAGAATCACGCAAACCAACAGAACGTAGCACAGCTTCAACTAGAACGGACCACAGCTTCAACACCTTCAAGACTACTCGCGTGTAGCTTCAAAGACGTTTAGCTTGTAACTCTCTAAAGATCAAACCCCAGATTCAAATGAACCTGGCTCTGATACCATATGAGATTAAGAGATCCTTAGAGTAAACAGAATAAAGAGAGTGTTTAGGAAGTGATTAAGAGAAGTTTGTGAAAGATTAGGAGACTAGATAGAGCCGTTTAGTGTCTAAGAGAAAAGCATAGTGTCTAAGAGATTAGAGAGACTCAAACTGCATAATCTTCATTAGGGTTGATGAGTTACAATATATATAGAGAGCATACAAGGGTTTTCGAAATCAAGAGAAGACTAAAGCATGTGAGGTCAATCAGGAGAGGATAAGCTCATTTGGACTAGCCAATTAGCTTCTCCACATGCGCGGAGTATCTGGCATCTTGGACCGAGATGCTCTTGCCTTTCCAGCTGTTCCAGCCTGTCAAGGCGCGCTCTACCTTATCCCTAAACGGTCTGATGCCTCAAGGTAAGTTCCTTCCCTTTACCTTAGTTACCGTGTTACTTGGCTGATGCAAGGTAAGTCTTGGTCGATGCTGGATGGTACGGACTGTACGGCTTGTACGGCCTTGTACGGACGTCCGTACCATGCTCTCCCTAAACTCTCTCAAGCTTCCTCATCTCCTTTCCTCTTCAACTCCTTAGCTCTTCATACATATATATTCAGCTCAACTCAACAAAATACTCTGGTTACTTATTCTCTGGTACTTTATTCTCTCCATCACTCACTAATTTTGTGCTTTGAATCTGTCCATACTCAACAGGTTCTAATTTTAAGAATGGTGATTGGTGTTTGTGCTTGGTTGTCTCAAGAAGACAATGCAAGTTCGGTTGATCTAGAGCAGCATCAGAAGCAAGCTTTGGGGGTTAGAACCAATGGCCTCAGATTCATGGACCCAAGACAAGAAGATCTTGAGGAGAAGTGGCTGTAGGAAAGTGATGAATCAACTCACCAGCAAGATGTTAGCTAAGGGTCAGTAGGCTTCATGTGAAGCATCAAGAAGAAAGAGGTGTTGCACAAGTTCAAATCATGGCGTCAACACCCTAAGCAATCAGTTCAGATCATGGCTCAAGCCATGAGTCCTTTTGGCGGTTCAAAGACAAGTTCAAGCCGCATTCAGATCATAGATCAAAGAAGCTTCAAGCTCACTTCAAATAAAGCCAAGGTCATAGCTATCCATTGCACCGTGAAGGCTATACTCTTTTTGTCCTCATCATGGTTTTATCCCAAGTGGTTTTACATGGTGAGGTTTTTAATGAGGTAGTCATTTGCGTGTTGCAAGCTTGGCCTTTGGAACCAATGGTTTCCAAAGCCCAACCTTGAGGGAGGGTATTAAAGTGAAGCAAGACAAGGAGATGTGAAGGCCAAACAAAGGAAGTGAAGGCCAAGCATCTCCACACCAAACTAAAGAAGAAGAAGCTATCCAAGCCATGAACAAGCCTCAAGAGAGTGATGACACGGCCAAGACAATGAAAAGATGATCAAGGCGTGCGTGCAAGAAGAGAAGGAGGCTGTAGAGTCATGAAGTGTGTTGCAAGTATTCAATACTTGTGCAACAAGGAAAGGAGCCAACAAATGAAACAAGAAGCAAGCCATTATGGATTCAAGGCAAGTAGAAGAAAAGATGCTGCATTGACTTGAAATGGAAGTTGGTCCATTCAGACTTGATCCACAAGCTACCATCTTAACCTAACTTACCTTGCAAGGCAAGAATGGAGTTGTGTAGACTTAATATGGACGTGAGGAAGGTCTGAGAAGTCAAGGAAACATGTTTGAATTTAAATAAAAGAGGCTGGTTTGAATTAGACAAGAAGAAGTCACATGGGTGGCTTTGGAGAAGCAACTGGCCTGTCACTTTCACTCAAGCAAGCTGTGCCAACCTCTCTCCTGTCCCTTTCTCCTCATCTGGTCGTGCCTCTCCTTGTCCTATTCCTCCTTGGCAGATTCCTAATGAGTTGTTTATTAGTTTCCTAGATATGCATTGTTTATTCCCTTTGTTGTCTTGTAGTCTTGCTGTGTCTAAAGCAATTCCTCTATAAATAGAGAGGCTCCCCATTGTAAACAAAATACAAGAAATAAGAGACAAGCTTATATAAAATTCGTGTATCACTCATCTCTTTACTAAGTGTTCTTCAAATTCTTCACAATGTAGAGAGTTAAGTGCTACACGATTTTGGGACTGCCTAAGGGCAGATCCTTGCTTGCCCATTCACTCTAAAATTAACTCTAAACTCTTCTTTTATTTATCTTAAACTCTAGCTTACTGATTCTAATTCCTATTCTCCTTAAGTGAACAAACTGAAAGTGTTGTGTCACTTCTCAAGGAATAGATTCAAACTAGAGTCTTTAATCTGTTCTTAGTTTAATTCTAATTATTGTATCAATCTCACAGCCACTTAATCTCTCTAGATTCAGATGGTTGTGTAGATTATTTTGCTGAGAGGATTCAATCACAAGTTGATTGTCTCTTCCATTCTTAAAGAGTGAGTTCATGTTCTTAGCTATTCATAGCTTTTCCAACAATGGCTATCTCTCATTGCATACTCAATCACACTACACTTCCTGTAGATTATGGACTAACATGTCCTAGTGATGATATGCAATGGCACAAGACCTTTGTCTCTACATTCTTGGTTGATGGCGAGTTACATGTATCACTTCCCTTGTGTACCTAACACCACCAAAACTCAATGCAAGATCAGATCATCCCATTGGGATCAAACCAAGATCATCCATCCTGTTTGATCACCAATGCCACAATAATATATGATACTTGAAACAAGCTAGACAATCAAGACAATCTAGCAAAGACAATCAATTCAGTTTTTTTTTTTTAAATGCAACAATAGATGAATGCATTAGGTTACACTAACTATATGAATGAAACAGATTCAATTCAAAATGGAACACAAGTCTAGATGATACTTCTGCAATTAAGGCGACAAGAGTGACACAATTCATGCATATGCTCACTAGTTTTATCAAGGCCAATGATTCAAGTAGCTTAGACATACTTCTAAATGCTTATAAGACATCACTGATGTATTTAACTATGGCATAGCAACAATCAGAACTGGATTGAGTCGAGACAAGCAGATTTAAATTTCTAACAATGACAATGCAAGTTCTATACAGTTCTCTAAATGCAAAGCTTATATCAGGTCATTTGCAATTTAGGCTCATTTTTAAATGCATTACTACATGAATGCACAATCTTAAAGCATTAGCTATATGAATGCAACGGGTTCAATCCATGAGTAATATTAAAGCTCTGCACAACAGTTTCAATCAGAACCAATGATGCAAGCAACTTAGACAATTTCTAATTGATGCAAGACTTTCATTGGTGGATTAAACATAGGCAATAGCATCAGATAACACTAGGATTGAACTTAGACAGTATGAGATATGCTTATGTATGCAAAAGAACTTATCAATCATGATGTAAGCAGCAGAGACATTCTACTCAATTCTACAACACATCCATGATGATTCAAGCTATGACAACACTCAAGACAATGCAATAAACAAAACATGAGATTCTGGGACTCTAGACACCACTCACAGCACAATAAATAAAGACACAAGCTCTTATTAAGGGTTAAGAGGTTTGCTTACAAACAAGAGATCCGAGCTGATCTCTTGAACTTCCATGGGCACGGTTCACTTGAACTTGGCATGAACTTGATACTTGGATTCAGTATCCAACACCTTTCCTTGGTGTGCCCATCCCTCTTGCAATGCTCACTCTCCAATGCTTCACTCTTCGGCTGGATCACTCCATGATCAGCTTGCAATGGTCTTGGTTTACATTGCATCACCCTCCTGGTGATGCTCTTTCTTTGCATGTCGACTGTCCTCTCTACACTCATCTGATGCGTAGGCTATGGTGACTAAACCACCATGGACAGAACCATAAGTCATCTCTCCATTGTCACAACATCCTCTCTACCCTCTTTGGAGCAGGCTGTGGACTTCCCACAGAATGTTGGCAACAGGCTTCATTTTACCATTCTATTGTAATGATAAGGAGGAACTTCAAGACCAGGAGCACATCACCCTAACAGCTGCGCTTAAATCACTGATCCATCCTTTTGCTTTAAGCTTCAAGTGCTCTCAGATCACCGGCCTTCCTCATGGCATAGGTGGTGACCTTCTTCTTCTTGTGTGCCTTGAACCAGGAGCTCAACAACCTCGTGGCCTGCGCTTCTTAAACCGGCTTCTACACACAAGAACCTTCCCATTGCTCCACACAATGGTTGGTCTTCCGCTTGTATGTCTTGAACCAGGAGCTCAACAACCTCGTGGCCTGCGCTTCTTAAACCAGCTTCTACACACAAGTATCTTCCCATTGCTCCACACAATGGTTCAAGTCTTCCTCTTTTCTTGGATAGGTGGTGAGCAGAGGACACTTCTTGTGAACCTGAAACACCACTCAAACTCCAGAGAGGATAAGACACAAGAGTATTGGGATCAATCCTTGATTAATCATCAGGTTTGATTCCCAATCTCACAAGCAATGCAACAGATAGACACAAGGCATTATCAAGTTCTATTCTTTGCAAGCTAGCTCTCTAAGAACAAGCAAGATCCTAACAGATTCAAGACAGGTTACTTAGGCACTTTTAAAAGCTTCTTTACTCAGCACTTTAGACATGAATCTAATGCTTCAATGTAAGATAGCCACAAGACTATATGCAACAGCTTTAAAATTCAGTTTCAATCCATGTATGCAAGCAGATTCAGTTAATCACTCTAAGCATCACTATGAAACGAAGCTAAGCATATTAATCACATTCAGTCACCAAACAAAGCTCTTAAAGTATCCTGGGACAGATTCTAAACATTTTAATTTATCAATCTTTAACAGTCCTCAGGTTTTCAATCACATCACACATTACAACCAGTCAACAACACAAGCTCATTATCAAGAGGGTTTTAAAATCGCTTACACAAGGAACCAGGTTGGTTCCTTAAACCTCCAAGGGGACTGGCCATGGCTTTTGTTGAATCTGAGAGTCTGGATAGTCACCCACCTCCTACTCCTTCAGTTCATGACCACCTTCTTGTTTCTCCAGCTCAAAGACTCCTCCTTTCTCCAAGTCTTCTAGGCGCCATCACCTTGACAGCTTTCATGATGAACCGGGTGAAGAAAGCTCTTGGAGGAGGCGCCTTGGATGAGGTTCGTGAGTCCTCTCCATACACTTCTGCTTCCAATGAGTCTCTCCATCAGTATAGACAGGAGAAAGGATGAGAGACACGCCCTTCAGTCTTCTTCTCATGGAGAAACTGAACTCGGATGGGAATGTCTTCAAGGATTGGATTTGAGCTGAGGGTAGAGCTTGTGTTGTGCGGAAGCTACAGCTCAGGTTCTGATGAACCTGGCTCTGATACCATATGATTTTTAAAGAGATCTCTACTCTGGTAGTATGTGTGTGTGTATAAGCTTCAATGAAGAATGATTAGAGCTTGTTCTAGGTGATTTAGGAAGAGAGATTTGTGAGAGTGTATAAGAGACTTAAGAACAGAGAGATTAAGAGACTTAAGAGACTAGAGAGACTGAGAGAATAAGAGACTGAAGATTAGTGTTTTAGATTAGAGAAGGAGAGGGGAAACCCCCTAACTCCCTTAATCTCTTACAATCGCCAATCCTTGGCTTATATATGTCTCTACACTTTGCAATATCATAAACCTATATCCTAGGGCTGATATTAACTTGAATGATGGACGGCCTGGATGAGATAAGGCTGGTCTTTGGTCTTGGCAGCTTGTCTTGTAATTGGTTGATTCAAACTGAGGCAACAGGAGACTGAAGGCGCCAATGTATCTTGCTCCTTATGTGACCAGATACATGCTTCTCCTTTTGCCTTTACCTTTTGCTTTTGCTTTCACTTTACAGCTTGCTCCTTATCTATACAAGATGCTCAGCATATTCCTTCCCTCCATAAGCCTTCAACGGCCTTGGTAATTCAAACCTGCCGCGCCCACACATTGCACAACTTGATCAAGACTGATCCGAGTGATGGCTGGACCGGATGGGATGTACGGACGCTGTACGGCCTTGAGGTCCGTACACTCGTCCTATGCCTTCATCCAACTTCCTTCTATGGTTAACCCTTACACCTTCTTGGATCACCTTAGGCCGTACCATGGCCGTACCGAACGCCCTATCTTTGCACCATACTTCCATCTTCTCTTTAACTCCTCCAAAGCCTCCACATGATCAGTCTAAGTCTTTCCTAGACTTAACTTCACAAGATAACTCCTTCAGAACACTTCTGAAGCTTGGTTGAACTCTTCTAGACATCTTCTAGAGCTTGCCCTATTCTTGTACAAGCTCCATCTTCTCTTCAGTTCAACACTTCTCAAACAGCTTGAGGTTTCCCACTCCTTCTATTGGGATCCTGGTACCATTGGCTATCATGACACTCCCTGTTGCTGCTTTAACCTCACTGATTAGTCTCTTGTCACTGATCATGTGGTGTGTTGCTCCAGAGTCAATGATGATGGGTTTAGATGTGGATGCTTTGGCAGGAGCACCCAGACTCCGGGTCGTAGCCAAAGCATACACATGCTTAACCAACTCATCCCATTCCTTCTTTGTCACACACTCATCTGCCCTCTTGGTATCCATTCCTCTCATATCCGCACTGTCTCCTACTGTCTCTCCCATGTAAGCTGAGTATGAACACTCTCCTATAACCATCTGCTGAAGTACATCCTTGATTCTCTTCAAGATTACACTCATCCTGTCACTTAAGTGCTCAGACTCGCCATCCTTTCTCCATGCCCTTCTCTTCATTAACCACTCCTTAGAAAGTTTTCTCAACCTTCCCCTCTTACAGCTTGTACCTCCCTTCCATCTTTCTGGCTTCCTGTTCATTTCCCACACATCACAAGTATATTTAACAAGCTCACATACCTCTTCCATAAGGAAGCTGAAGATCACATCTTGCTTCCTCCTTTCTTGACAACATCTCGGATTTGATGTGTGTGTCTTCACCACATCTAGCTCCGACCATACTTCTCTCAGCCTTCCCACAAGCTGATAACACTCATCCTCTCCTTGTCTCAAGCCGCGGATCACCCCTCTGTCCTCAACGACTCTCACAAGCTTGGACTTGCCTAAAGTTGCTTCAATCTCACTCTTTGTAGTGTCTCCTTGAACAACTTCATTTCCCAGCTTCAGACCTCTTGTCTGACCTTCTTCAGTAGCCATTTCCATGAAAGGTTTCCCCTTTCCATGACTACTCCATAACCCACAGCTTTCCAAAGCTCTCTTTGCCCATCTTGACCAATCGCCATCCCTCTCTTCTTCAAGCTCCATGGTTGTACTAGATCTGTGCTTCATTTCCATGTTGAGATAGTTTGAATCCATCAGAATATCTCACACCACTCAGATAATAAAGACCAGAACTCAAGAACACCAAGAACACTCAAGAACCCTCAAGAACACTCAAGAACACCCAGATTTTATGAAAAACGAAATCACACTCTCCCCTTTTTAGCAACCTGGCTCTGATACCATATACACTTTTGTGTATTAGAGCATTATTCAACCAATCAGGGATAATCAGATGAAAAGATTAAAGAGATTAAGAGATTCTAGTGAGAGAATAAAGAGAGAGAGACTCAAAACTCCATTAATTAATAACTGATGAGGTTTACAAGTATTAATAGAGAGAGCAACAAGGAAATTCGAAATGGTTAAGCATGTGTAGTCAAAGGACAGGCTGGAACTCCTTTTGAATCACTTGGCTGTGCTTTCTCACATGCTTGCACTAGTATAAAGGTAACTTCTCCTTTCCAGCATCATACAGGCTGTCAAAGTGATCCCTTATCCTTCCTTAACCTCACTTATCCTCTTTGGTCGAGTTTCCTCTCTTCTCTTCACTAAGTTACCTTCTCATCCCATCAGATAACTTCCCCAAGTAGTTACTGTGGTTAAAATAAAGTTACCACAGTAAAACTCTAAAGTTACTGTCTCAGCCTCCTTGGTCTTCATCTCAATACTTTAGGCAAGTCCAAGCTTGTAAGAGTCGTTGAGGACAGAGGGGTGATCCGCGGCTTGAGACAAGGAAAGGATGAGTGTTATCAGCTTGTGGGAAGGCTGAGAGAAGTATGGTCAGAGCTAGATGTGGTGAAGACACACACATCAAATCCGAGATGTTGTCAAGAAAGGAGGAAGCAAGATGTGATCTTCAGCTTCCTTATGGAAGAGGTATGTGAACTTGTTAAATATACTTGTGATGTGTGGGAAATGAACAGGAAGCCAGAAAGATGGAAGGGAGGTACAAGCTGTAAGAGGGGAAGGTTGAGAAAACTTTCTAAGAAGTGGTTAATGAAGAGAAGGGCATGGAGAAAGGATAGCGAGTCTGAGCTCTTAAGTGACAGGATGAGTGTGATCTTGAAGAGAATCAAGGATGTACTTCAGCAGATGGTTATAGGAGAGTGTTCATACTCAGCTTACATGGGAGAAACAGTAGGAGACAGTGCGGACATGAGAGGAATGGATACCAAGAGGGCAGATGAGTGTGTGACAAAGAAGGAATGGGATGAGTTGGTTAAGCATGTGTATGCTTTGGCTACGACCCGGAGTCTGGGTGCTCCTGCCAAAGCATCCACATCTAAACCCATCATCATTGACTCTGGAGCAACACACCACATGATCAGTGACAAGAGACTAATCAGTGAGGTTAAAGCAGCAACAGGGAGTGTCATGATAGCCAATGGTACCAGGATCCCAATAGAAGGAGTGGGAAACCTCAAGCTGTTTGAGAAGAACTCCACTGCCTTCTACCTACCTCAGTTTACATCCAATCTAATCTCAGTTAAGAAGGCTACAGTTGATCTGGATTGTCAAGTGGTTTTCAGACCAAATGAAGTTGAGTTCCAGGATTTGAAGACTGGAAGGGTTATTGGCAGAGGAGACAGCAAGCATCAGCTCTATCATCTCCAAACAACTGAGGCGCCTAGTCCTGTGGAGTCTGTGTGTTTAAGCAGCACAACGGATAGGTGTGATAATCTCACATGGCATGCAAGGCTGGGACATCCTCATGCCAAGGCAATTGAACTGATTCTACCAAGTATGGCGTTCAATCACTTGGAGTGTGAAGCTTGTATACTTGGAAAGCACTGTAGGACTGTCTTCCCAACATCAGAAACCAGATATGAGAATTGCTTTGATCTGGTGCATTCAGACGTGTGGACAGCTCCCTGTATGTCTAGAGACAGCCATAAGTACTTTGTGACTTTCATTGATGAGAAGTCCAAGTATACATGGATCACCATGATTCCCTCCAAAGACAGAGTCCTAGAAGCCTTCATGAACTTCCAAGCATATGTTACTAATCAGTACAATGCCACTGTGAGGATTCTGAGGTCTGATAATGGAGGAGAATACACTAGCAATGCTTTCAAGAGTCATCTTGCAAAGCATGGGATTGTGCAACAAACTAGCTGTCCTTACACACCACAACAAAATGGGGTGGCTGAGAGGAAGAACAGACATTTGATGGAGGTTGCGAGATCAATCATGTTCTACATGAATGTCCCTAAGAGGTTTTGGAGTGATGCTGTTCAGACTGCTTGCTATCTCATCAATAGAGTGCCAACCCGTGTCTTGAAGAAAATGTCTCCCTTTGAAGTATTGAACAAGGCCAAGCCACATTGATCATTTGAGAGTCTTTGGGTGCTTATGTTATGTGATGATTCCCAGAGAAAGAAGGAACAAGCTAGAAGCAAAGAGTACTAAAGCTATGTTCATTGGGTACTCAATCACTCAGAAAGGCTACAAATGTTATGATCCAATAACTAGGAGGGTTATGGTATCTAGAGAAGTGAAGTTTGTTGAGTCTAAAGGGTATTATGAGGAGAAGAAATGGGAAGACCTAGAGGATCTGTCCCGAGCTCCATCAGAGAAGGCAACAACATTGAGAGTGTTGTTGGAGAGGCTAGGGATAGGATTATCCCAAGATCAGGAACCAGGAAGAACCGGACCTTCTAATCAAGCTGGAGAAGCTGGAGGAACAACCCCTCTTGATCATGAGAGGGGGAATGGATCTGAATCAGGGGAGCAGGAGCATAACCAAGAGGATTCAGGTCAGCATGATCAGGAGGAGACACAGGAAGTAGAGAGTGAAGCTCAGTCAGGTGGAAATGAGCAGGGAGAACCTACTGGTTTAAGAGAGGAAGCACAAGAGAATGTTCAGGCTGAAGAACAGGTTGAGACCTTGCGGAGGAGCACAAGGATAAGGAGGGATCCTTCCAACTGGGTAAACACGAGAGTGTACTACAATGCCCAGGCTGTGGAGCATCCCTCTCAAGCCGTGTGTTCCTTTGCAGAGTTTCCAGAAGAGCACATGGTGTTTATGTGTAACTTGGATGAGAATGAGATACCAAGATCTTATGAAGAAGCTATGAAGCACAAGGTTTGGAGAGATTCAGTAGGAGATGAAAGGGATGCAATGATCAGGAATGATACTTGGTATGAGAGTGAGTTACCTAAAGGGAAGAAGGCAGTTTCAAGCAGATGGATCTTCACCATCAAGTACCTTGCAAATGGGGAGATAGATAGGCGCAAGACTAGGCTGGTTGCAAGAGGATTTACACAGACTTATGGGGAAGATTACATTGATACTTTTGCACCAGTGGCCAAGCTTCACACAATTCGAATTGTGTTATCTATTGCAACAAACTTGGAGTGGGATTTGTGGCAAATGGATGTGAAGAATGCTTTCTTGCAAGGTGAACTTGAAGATGAAGTATACATGCATCCACCTCCTGGTCTTGAGCATCTAGTAAAGCCAGGGAATGTTTTGAGATTGAAGAAGGCTATATATGGGCTGAAGCAGTCTCCTAGAGCTTGGTACAGAAAGCTTAGTACAACTCTCAATGGGAGAGGGTTCAGGAAGTCTGAACTAGATCATACACTCTTCACACTGGTTGGACCATCAGGGATCATAGTGATTTTGGTGTATGTGGATGATTTGATTATCACAGGGAGTGATAAGGCTGGGATTAAAGCCACCAAAGAGTTTCTCAAGTCTGTGTTTGATATTAAAGACTTGGGAGAGATGAAGTATTTTTTGGGGATTGAGATATGCAGATCTAAGGAGGGTTTGTTTATGTCTCAAAGGAAGTATACTATGGATATGCTGAAGGAGACTGATGTGCTTGGAGGGAAGATAGCTAAGACACCTCTTGTTGAGATGAGGAGTTAATCTATGAAGGCTTGTGAACCTTGGGAAGAAGGAATGAGGAGAAGAAGGCATGAAGAGGAGTTAGGCCGAGGCAAGACCGTACAGGCCGTACTGTCCGTACACTGGCCGTACTGTCCGTACAAGTAGGGCGCGGCAAAATGAGAAGTTACTCTACCTTGAGGTGAAAGGTAACTTAGAAGGAGTTAACCTTTGGGAGTAACTGAGCAGACCGTTGAAGATAGGATAAGGGACGCGGCTTGACAGGCTGGATCAAAGCTGTAAAGGGAAAGCAAACCTTATCCATCCGGTCACACATGTGAAGCTTCTTATTGGCTTAGTTTGAATTAGGCGCTCCTCTTCTCCTTGACTACACATGCTTGGTCTACTTAATCCTTATGAAAGCCCTAGGATCTAAAGGCTATATATTGTAAACTCTCTCATTAATAAAAGATTAGACAGTTCTGATTATCTTTGCCTCCATGGCTTATTCTTAGTCTCGATCTCTTACTCTCTACACTCAGTTCTTCTCTAATCTCTCTTAAACACTCAGATTACTCTTCATTAGTCTAAAAGTCATATGGTATCAGAGCCAGGTTCGTGAGAATCTGAGTTCTTGTTGAGGTTTGTATCAAGACAGGATAAAAGCTAGGAGCTGGGCGTTGAAGATTCAAGCTTCAAGTCTTCTCCGGTTGTGTCTTTGGTCTTGTTGGTGTGATTACTACTCTCAGTCCAAGATTTAGCAAGCTGTTTACGTCTAGCTGCTTCAAGATGGATAGTGGGATGAAGATGAAGGTCGCGGTGGTGTTCAAGGGGAACAACTACCTAGTGTGGTCACGGATGGTGAAGACCGCAGTTGGAAGCAAAGGCTTGTGGGGACACATTACCTCTGGAACGGCCCCAAAGCCGGTTGCTCAAGAAGAAGACAAGGATGAGACAACAAAGGATCCATTCGAGAGGTGGGAGCAGGAAGACATGATGGTGATGTCAGTTCTTCATGCTTCCTTAGAGCCGGCGATTCTGGATGCATACTGCTACTGTGAGACAGCAAAGGAGTTGTGGGATACCTTAAAGAGGGTGTATGGAAACACATCCAACCTGAGTAGAGTCTTTGAGGTGAAGCAAGAAATCAACAACTTGACTCAAGAAGACATGGAGTTTACCAAGCACCTAGGAAGGTTTAGGTCACTCTGGTCCGAGCTAGAGATGTTGAGGCCAAGCACGGTTGATCCCAGTGAGCTAATCAAGAGGCGTGAGCAGGACAAGGTCTTTGGACTGCTTTTGACACTGAATCCGGCATACAGTGGGCTGATACAACACATGCTGAGAGATGATACTCTACCTGACTTGGAGGAAGTGTGTTCTCGGATTCAGAAAGAGCAAGGGTCAATTGGGTTGTTTGGGAAGAAGGGGGAGTTGTCTTTAGCTAACCAAGCCTCGCAAGCTGAGCAAGGAGAGACTCCACAAGCTAACAGAGCTACGAATGGGAAGTTTGAGGATAGGAGGTTCAATGGGAGCTGTGATCATTGCAAGAAGCAAGGCCACAAGAAGAGCCAGTGTTGGATACTCCACCCACACCTCAAACCGGCAAAGTTCATGAAGGAAAGGGAAGCTAGAGCTCACATGTCTGACGGGTCAAGTGATGTGGGTACTAGCAAGGCTCAAGAAGGTGGTACAAGTGATGGCAAGTCTCTGGTGGCGTACATGGGAGCTCCTAGCAGCCGCAACAATGATCAGGACTTCATAAGGAAGGCTGACATTGATGCACTCATCAAGATGTTCAAGGATAACGGTAACATCAATGGTTATTCTTATGGTGCTTCCATGATTGCTAGGACTGTAGGAGACTTAGATTGCATCACTAGAACTGATAGTATAGCTAGGTTGCTAAGAAATGCAAATAACTACAATGCATATAAGCCATCTAGTATACTCGCTCACCTTGCTAGTAATCAATCAACTAGACCTCTTATTGTAGATTCAGGTGCATCACATCACATGATTAGTGATACTAAGTTAATTAAGAACATTGTGCCTACTAAGGGTCATGTGATGATTGCAAATGGTGATAAGGTTCCAATTAAAGGAATAGGAACACTTAAACTGTTTAGTAAAGACTCAAAAGCTTTCTATATGCCTGACTTTACTTCAAACCTATTATCTGTCAAGAAATGTGCAACTGACTTGCAATGCAATGTCATATTTAGTCCTAATGATGTGAAGTTTCAGGATATTGAAAGCAGCAAAGTGATTGGAAAAGGAGTAACAAAAGGAGACTTATATTTGCTTGAAGATCTTGCTCCTGTTTCTGACATTAGCTGCTCGTTTACTACTGCTTCTGTTCCTAGTTTAAATAAGAATGCATTGTGGCATGCTAGACTAGGACACCCTCATAATAAGGCTTTAAAACTGATGTTGCCAGGTGTTTCTTTTGAAAACAATGATTGTGAAGCTTGCATTTTAGGCAAGCATTGTAGAACTGTATTTCCAAACTCTTCTACCGTTTATGAGAATTGCTTTGATCTTATTCACTCTGATGTATGGACTGCTCCTTGTTTATCTAGAGAGAATCATAAGTATTATGTCTCATTCATTGATGAAAAATCTAAATACACCTGGTTAACCTTAATTCCAACTAAAGATAGGGTACTTGATGCATTTAAAAATTTTCAATCCTATGTAACTAACCATTATCAAGCCAAGATTAAGATTTTCAGGTCAGATAATGGAGGAGAATACATTGGACAAGCTTTCAAGCAACACTTATCTCAGTATGGAATTCTTCATCAAACAAGCTGTCCCTACACTCCACAACAGAATGGTGTGGCTGAGAGGAAGAATAGGCACCTTATGGAAGTTGCAAGATCAATGATGTTCCAAGCTAATGTACCTAAGAAGTTTTGGAGTGATGCAGTAGCTACGGCCTGCTATCTAATCAACAGGACTCCCACACTGATCCTGAAAGGGCAATCACCATTTGAGGTTCTCAACAAACATAAACCCTCATTAGAACATATTAGGATCTTTGGGTGTTTATGTTATGTTTTGATACCCGGGGAGTTGAGAAACAAGCTTGAAGCTAGGAGTACTAAGGCAATGTTTATTGGCTACTCTACAACTCAAAAGGGATACAAGTGTTATAATCCAGACACTAGAAGGGTGCTGGTATCAAGGGATGTGAAGTTTGTTGAAGAGAGAGGATATTATGAGGAGCAAAACAAAGAAGACTTGAAGGATCTTACCTCGGAGAGAGCCACTACCTTGCGGATCATCTTAGAAAGTATTGGAGTCAAGGTGAGACAAGATCAGCAAGGATCTGGCAGTAACCCAGGATCTCAACCACCAAATGGTGGAAGTTCAGCAACTCCCACTTCTGATCATGGGGGGGAAAGGAGTGAACCAGAGACAACTCAAGAGAGTAGTGGAGCATCTGGTACACATGATCAAGATGTGGAAGTAAGTGAACAGCAAGATGGAGCTGAAGCAAGTCAGCTAGGAGAAGAAGAGGCAGTTGAAATGTCTACTTCTGTACCACAAGAAAGTGGAGAAGAATCACAAGTGGAAGTGGAACAACCGGAACCAGCATTGAGAAGAAGCACACGGATTAGGAGAGATGCTTCCAACTGGGTAAGCACGAGAGTGTACTACAATGCCCAGGCTGTGGAGCATCCTTCTCAAGCTGTGTGTTCCTTTGCTCAATACCCTGAAGAACATTGTGCTTTTATGGTAAACTTGGATGAGAACTACATACCAAGAAGCTATGAAGAGGCAATGATGGATAAAGAATGGAAGGAATCAGTTGGAGCTGAGGCAGGAGCTATGATCAAGAATGATACATGGTATGAGAGTGAGTTACCAAAAGGGAAGAAGGCGGTGACTAGTAGATGGATCTTCACAATCAAGTATAAGGCTGATGGAAAGGTGGAGAGGAAGAAGTCAAGATTGGTTGCAAGAGGCTTTACTCAAACTTATGGAGAAGATTACATTGAGACCTTTGCACCAGTAGCTAAACTTCACACAATCCGGATTGTCTTAAGCTTAGCTGTGAACCTTGGATGGGGCTTATGGCAAATGGATGTGAAGAATGCATTTCTACAAGGAGAGCTGGAGGATGAAGTGTATATGCATCCACCTCCAGGCTTGGAACACTTAGTGAAGAGAGGGAATGTGTTGAGACTGAAGAAAGCTATCTATGGACTGAAGCAATCACCAAGAGCTTGGTACAACAAGCTGAGTACTACTCTGAATGGCCGAGGCTTCAAGAAGTCTGAACTAGACCACACCCTCTTCACTCTCACTACTTCCTCAGGTATGATTGCACTCCTTGTGTATGTTGATGATATCATTATCACAGGAAGTGATAAGGAAGGTATCATAGCAACCAAGGAGTTCCTTAAGTCCATGTTTGAGATTAAAGACTTGGGAGAAATGAAATACTTTCTTGGAATTGAGATATGTAGATCCAAGGAAGGTTTGTTCATGTCCCAAAGGAAGTATACACTTGATCTTTTGAAAGGTGCAGGTGCTTATGGAGGCAAGACAGCAAGGATGCCTATGGAGGATGGCTACAAAGTCCCACGAGAGGGGGAGATTGAAGACAGCAAGCCTTATCAGGATCCTAAACTCTATAGAAAGCTAGTTGGTAAATTGATTTACCTGACAATAACTAGGCCTGACATTTGCTTTGCTGTGAATCAGGTGAGTCAACACATGCAAGTGCCTAAGGAACATCATTGGCGCATGGTGGAGAGGATCTTGATGTATCTCAACGGCTCACCTGATCAAGGAGTATGGATGGGTTGCAATGGGAGCACTGAAGTGGTTGGATACTGTGATGCGGATTGGGCTGGTGATAGAGCAGACAGGAGATCAACCACAGGCTATTGCACATTCATTGGAGGCAACTTGGTTACTTGGAAGAGCAAGAAGCAGAAGGTGGTGTCTTGTTCAAGTGCAGAAGCTGAGTATAGAGCTATGCTGAAGCTGACCAACGAGCTGGTGTGGATCAAGGGCATCTTGAAGCATTTGGAGATTGATCAAGCCACGCCAATGACAATGCATTGTGATAACCAAGCTGCCATCCACATTGCCTCCAACTCGGTGTTCCATGAGAGAACCAAGCACATTGAAGTGGATTGCCACAAGGTGAGACAGATGATCATCTTAGGAGTTATCTTGCCATGCTACACAAGAAGTGAAGATCAGTTAGCGGATGTGTTCACCAAGGCTGCAAGACAGAAGACAATGGAGTCCATTCACATCAGGTTGGGCCTCATTGATCTTGGGAAGAGAAGGAGCTGATCCCCTTTGGCTGTGAGGTCTTTACTCTTTTTCCCTTATCAAGGTTTTATCCCAATGGGTTTTCCTTGGTAAGGTTTTTAATGAGGAAGATCTCATGGCTGTCCAAGCTTAGGCTTTCACAAAGCTAAGCTTGAGGGGGAGTGTTGAGATGAGGAGTTAATCTATGAAGGCTTGTGAACCTTGGGAAGAAGGAATGAGGAGAAGAAGGCATGAAGAGGAGTTAGGCCGAGGCAAGACCGTACAGGCCGTACTGTCCGTACACTGGCCGTACTGTCCGTACAAGTAGGGCGCGGCAAAATGAGAAGTTACTCTACCTTGAGGTGAAAGGTAACTTAGAAGGAGTTAACCTTTGGGAGTAACTGAGCAGACCGTTGAAGATAGGATAAGGGACGCGGCTTGACAGGCTGGATCAAAGCTGTAAAGGGAAAGCAAACCTTATCCATCCGGTCACACATGTGAAGCTTCTTATTGGCTTAGTTTGAATTAGGCGCTCCTCTTCTCCTTGACTACACATGCTTGGTCTACTTAATCCTTATGAAAGCCCTAGGATCTAAAGGCTATATATTGTAAACTCTCTCATTAATAAAAGATTAGACAGTTCTGATTATCTTTGCCTCCATGGCTTATTCTTAGTCTCGATCTCTTACTCTCTACACTCAGTTCTTCTCTAATCTCTCTTAAACACTCAGATTACTCTTCATTAGTCTCAAAGTCATACCTCTTGAGGAAGGGTATAAAGTCTTGCGTGAGGGGGAGGTTGAAGAGAACCAGTTGTTTGAGGATGCTAAGCTGTATAGGAGGATGGTGGGTAAGCTGATCTACTTGACTATCACCAGACCTGATATATGCTTTGCTGTGAATCAAGTGAGCCAACATATGCAGGCGCCAAAGGTACATCACTGGAAGATGGTTGATAGGATACTGAGGTATTTGAGTGGCTCACATGGACAAGGAGTTTGGATGGGTTGCAATGGCAGTACAGAAGTGGTTGGGTATTGTGATGCTGATTGGGCAGGAGATAGAGTGGACAGGAGATCAACTACTGGGTATTGTACATTCATTGGAGGGAATCTGGTTACTTGGAAGAGTAAGAAGCAGAAGGTCATCTCCTGTTCAAGTGCTGAAGCTGAGTATAGAGCTATGTTGAAGCTTACAAATGAGTTGGTGTGGATCAAGGGGATCTTGAAGCACTTGGAGATCGAGCAGGCCACACCTATGACAATGCATTGTGACAATCAAGCAGCTATCCACATTGCCTCCAATTCAGTGTTTCATGAGAGAACAAAGCACATAGAGGTGGATTGTCATAAGGTGAGGCAGATGATCATCTTAGGAGTGATTCTGCCATGTTATACAAGAAGTGAAGATCAGCTTGCAGATGTGTTTACTAAGGCAGCGAGATTGAAGACAATGGAGTCCATACTGTCAAGGCTTGGACTCATTGATCTGACTCCTAGGAGCTGAGCCCCTTAACCATGGAGTCTCCACTCTTTTTCCCTCATCAAGGTTTTATCCCAATGGGTTTTACTTGGTGAGGTTTTTAACGAGGGAGGTCTTCATGGTTTCCAAGCTTGACTTGTTCTACATGGTCAAGCTTGAGGGGGAGTATTGAGATGAAGACCAAGGAGGCTGAGATAGTGACTTTAGAGTTTTACTGTGGTAACTTTATTTTAACCACATTAACTACTTGGGGAAGTTATCTGATGGGATGAGAAGGTAACTTAGTGAAGAGAAGAGAGGAAACTCGACCAAAGAGGATAAGGGAGGTTAAGGAAGGATAAGGGATCACTTTGACAGCCTGTATGATGCTGGAAAGGAGAAGTTACCTTTATACTAGTGCAAGCATGTGAGAAAGCACAGCCAAGTGATTCAAAAGGAGTTCCAGCCTGTCCTTTGACTACACATGCTTACCCATTTCGAATTTCCTTGTTGCTCTCTCTATTAATACTTGTAAACCTCATCAGTTATTAATTAATGGAGTTTTGTGTCTCTCTCTCTTTATTCTCTCACTAGAATCTCTTAATCTCTTTAATCTTTTCATCTGATTATCCCTGATTGGTTGAATCATGCTCTAATACACAAAAGTGTATACAGCAACACTTCACAGCTTTGCGCACACTTCACACTTCACACTTCAGCTTCACCTCTTCATGGAACCGGTTTGAAGTCTCCCCCTCTCAACTGACTTCACAGCCATCTTAGAGAAGCTAGGACACGACCAGATCATCTTCAAAACACTAGTGAGGCTGAAGCAATGGTACCTGATACATTATCCCAAAGGTGCATCAGTACCTATCAAAAACAAGAAAATGAATATCCTGCATCACACTTGATGCACACAATCTCACAATCATAATCATCTTAAGTATCTTTTCAAGCACAAGCAATGAATAAGATGAATGAAAAAGATTGAAAAGAGTTTTAAAAGTCTAAGGGAACTTCCCTTGTGTTTTTGTGAGTTTCCAAACTCTCTCAATGCACCATCTTCATGGCATCATCAACTTCTTGGAAAGGCAGAATGGATTCATCAGCTTCTCCTCAATCACCTCTCATTGAAGCTGCATTGATGGAGAGCCTTCTTCCTCACTTGCCAAGGCTGCTCTGAACAGCCTCTTGCCTAGACACGCCACTGACTTGGTCCGGTTGATGATCCTTGTAGAAGCCTTTGCAACGACTTGTTACTGACCATGGATCATATGCATTAAGACTCCCCCTCAAGCTTAGAACCTAGACTAGAAGGAGCTAAGCTTGTGATGATCCTAAGCATCTCCATGGTCTAATAACTATCATCTTTTTTTTTTTTTTTTTTATGATAGCTTTCTTCTTGTGAGTTTTCTCTCTTCCTTAACCAGGAATTAGGGTGTTTGAATCACCATAGAGAGTCTCACAAGACACATCTCTCATTGCATAATAACCCATGCTACACTTCCTGTAGACTAAGGACTGGATATGTCCAATGGTATTATGCAATGGCTATCTCTCATTGCATACTCAATCACACTACACTTCCTGTAGATTATGGACTAACATGTCCTAGTGATGATATGCAATGGCACAAGACCTTTGTCTCTACATTCTTGGTTGATGGCGAGTTACATACTTCCCTTGTGTACCTAACACCACCAAAACTCAATGCAAGATCAGATCATCTGATATGATCATGGACCAGCTAGTTGATAAAGATGAAGAAGGAGAGACTGAAGATACACTAGCTGAAGAGGAAGCTGTCCTAGCCATTCCCACAGGTCCTATCACTCGTGCAATGACAAGGAGACTCAAAGAAGCCGTTGGAAACATACTGAAGATCTCTAAGAAGCAAGAAGACTTTCTTGGTAGAAGCTTGAGCTACCAAGACACACTCATCACCATTCATGTGATCTTACCATCAAGCTGATCATCATCTAGGCAAGTGGCTTGGTATACTCTTTTTCCCTTGATTAGTTTTGTCCCACTGGGTTTTCTAATCAAGGTTTTTAATGAGGTATCAAGTTCACTTACACATTCCTAGTTGATGTATCTTGGATGCAACTCGGCCTAAGGCATCTTGGACCGACTTCATCATCTATCTTATATTATGTTTTAGTCTAAGTGTTGTGTTATTACTTTGAAACCGTGTGGAGCCTTTTCCTTTAAGTTTTCTTATGTTTTCGAGACCTTGTGCATGTACAAGGATCTCTCTATTTAAGTGTATCACAAACCCTCATTCTAATCTAAGTTATCTTTTGTTTAAACCTTGTGTTTTCTTCTCCCTTGCTTTCACGAGTTAAGAGAGTGTCTGGTGTGTAGTATCCAGTCTGTTGGTGTGTAATATCCAACGCCCAAGGGCTTTAGAAAGGTGTGTCATATCCGATCTAAGCCTAGGAGTATCAAGGAGCCTTTCCGCAGCCTCTTGTGTCACCATTCGATCCACAGCCTTGATAAACTTGAGTCTTTGATTCGTTTATGCAAGGATCTATCCAAACCATCCAGAGAAGGGTCCTAGGATCTCATTAAGTGGTATCAGAGCACTCTGGAAGGGGAGTTTCGATTTCTCTTTTGCGATTTCTTAAGATCTACTCTTTGTCGATTCATATTTTTGATCAATCGGTTCTTGTGTGTTTATTCTCATTTGATCTGCTTGTTTCATTATCAGGATTGCTAGATCTGATTGTTTCGTATCTCATATTGATAGATCTAAGAATTTCGATCAAGTTTTGAACAAAAACCTTTTCACATTCTTGTCGATTACGTTATCGTTTTACTTGATCCGAAAGTTTCTTGTGATTGTGTGACTCGATCTGTTGTTAGAATCATAGATCAGGATTTGATTATCTCATTTCATCATCCGTTGAATCTGATCTGTTATTGTTTCAATTTCGAAAAGATAGAATTCAAATCGTCGCGTGTTGATCAAGTATCTTCATTTGCCGCTTTGTTTGAATACTTTGTTTCTTTATTTGAATCTTGAGTTCTGAATTTCTTTTGAACTACTTACTGGTTCAAGTTTTTCGTGTATCAGAAAGCAATGGGGTCTGAGGAGGATGATGAAACCTTTGTGCGGAGGAATAGATTGCTGCAAGAAGCAATCACCAAACAAGTGATGGAAGCGATGGTGAAGTTACTGGAAGAGAAGTATGATCAGAGACCGCATGATGGGCAAGGACAAGCATCTGGTTCAAGACATGAGCCAAGAAGAAACAGACAAGGTCAGCGTGAGCATGCTGGATCAGAAGAGACTGATAACTTCTATGAGAGAAGTAGCCATAGCTCCGGTTCAAGACGTAGCAGTAGAAGATCTCGACGTGATCATGAGGGCCGGAGGCATAGACGCAATGAGCTATCAGGATTAAAGCTTAAGATCCCTCCTTTCCATGGTAAAGCTGATCCAGATGCCTATCTTGAGTGGGAGAAGAAGATCGAACTCGTTTTCAACTGTCAGCATTACTCAGAGACTAAGAAGATTCAAGTAGCTGCTACCGAGTTCAATGATTATGCATTGAGCTGGTGGGATCAGTTGGTTACAAACAAGAGGCGCAATGGTGAATTTCCCATTGAAACATGGGCAGAGATGAAAGCTGTGATGCGCAAGAGGTTTGTACCAAGCCATTATCACCGTGATCTTCATCAAAAGCTGAGACTGCTCACACAAGGATCAAAGTCTGTAGAGGAATACTTTCAAGAGATGGAGTTGCTTATGCTAAGAGCTTGTGTATCTGAGGACAGTGAAGCTACCATGGCACGGTTCCTTGGTGGACTCAACCGTGAGATACAAGATAGAGTGGAGATGCAACACTACTTGGAGATAGAGGAAATGCTACACAAAGCTATCTTGGTGGAGCAGCAAGTTAAGAGAAGAAGTCATGCGCGTGGCAGCTATGGTTCCAATAGATACCAGACCTCTAAGGAAGATAAACCGAGCTATCAAAAGGAAAGCAAGCCACAGCCAAAAGAAGAAGCCAAGCCTAGTAGCATCTACAACAAAGATAAGGGTAAAGTGGAAGCTACAAGCTCGCGTGCAAGAGATGTGAAGTGTTTTAAGTGCCAAGGGCGTGGGCACTATGCTAATGAATGTACCAACAAACGTGTGATGATCCTTCATGCCAATGGAGAATATGAATCTGCTGATGATGAGACAGAGGCCGAGGAAGATCACAGTTCAGAAGAGGAGTATGTTGCCAACCCGGTTGCTGGAAGGTTGCTAGTTGCTAGAAGAACCTTGAGTCTTCAAAGCAAGACCGAGGAGATGGAGCAAAGAGAGAATCTCTTCTATACTAGATGTCTAGTGCAAGGAAAGGTCTGTAGTCTTATTGTGGATGGAGGCAGTTGTGTCAACGTTGCGAGTGAGACAATGGTTAAAAAGTTGGGTTTGAGGGTCCAGAAGCATCCTAAACCATATAGGCTCCAATGGCTCAATGAAGAGGGCGAGATGAGAGTATCTACTCAGGTTATGGTTCCCTTAGCCATTGGTAAATATGAAGATGAGATTCTTTGTGATGTGTTGCCTATGGAAGCTGGACACATTCTCCTTGGAAGGCCGTGGCAATCAGATAGACGTGTGATACATGATGGGTATGCCAACAAGCACACCTTTGAGTTTAAAGGGAGAAAGACAGTTCTTGTGCCTATGACCCCTAAGGAAGTTCAGGTTGATCAGCTCCAGCTACAAAAGAAGAAAGAGATAGATCTTCCCGCTGAATCAACCAAGCAACTAAACTTCTATGCCAAGTCTGGTGATGTTAAAAGATCTCTCTGCTCTAACCTTCCTATTCTTTTGTTTATCTATAAGGAATCCCTCTTGACTACTACTAACATTGCACCGGAGTATCCGAGTGAACTTGTCAATCTTTTACAGGAATATCAAGATGTTTTTCCAGAAGATAGTCCCAATGGACTACCACCAGTGCGAGGGATTGAGCACCAAATTGATTTTGTGCCCGGTTCTACACTTCCCAATAGGCCAGCATACAGAACCAATCCGGTGGAGACCAAAGAACTACAAAGGCAAGTGGAGGAACTGATGGAGAAAGGGCATATCCGAGAGAGCATGAGCCCTTGTGCTGTTCCAGTGCTACTTGTGCCCAAGAAAGATGGGAGCTGGCGCATGTGTGTTGATTGCAGAGCCATCAACAATATCACTGTAAAGTATCGCCATCCTATTCCTAGATTAGATGATATGCTTGATGAATTGCATGGTTCTTGCATATTTTCTAAGATTGATTTGAAAAGTGGATACCATCAGATTAGGATGAAAGAAGGAGATGAATGGAAAACTGCATTTAAGACTAAGCATGGGTTGTATGAGTGGTTAGTCATGCCTTTTGGATTAACCAATGCTCCTAGCACTTTTATGAGATTGATGAATCATGTGCTTAGATCTTTCATAGGTTTGTTTGTGGTAGTATACTTTGATGATATCCTTGTTTACAGTAAGAACCTAGGAGAGCATATAGATCATCTTAAGTCTGTTCTTGATGTGTTGAGAAAAGAAAAACTGTTTGCTAACCTTAAGAAATGCACTTTTTGTACGGATAACTTGGTCTTCCTAGGCTTTGTTGTGAGTGCAGATGGAGTAAAGGTGGATCAGGAGAAGGTGAGAGCAATTCAAGAATGGCCAATTCCAAAGACTATAAGTGAAGTAAGGAGCTTTCACGGCCTTGCTGGCTTCTACCGACGGTTTGTGAAAGACTTTAGCACCATAGCAGCCCCATTGACTGAGGTGATCAAGAAAGAAGTTGGATTCAAGTGGGGAGAAGCACAAGAACTTGCCTTTCAATGCCTAAAAGAGAAGCTTACTAATGCCCCTCTTCTTATACTTCCTGATTTTAATAAAACTTTTGAAATAGAATGTGATGCTTCAGGAATTGGAATTGGTGCTGTATTGATGCAGGAGAAGAGACCCATTGCATACTTCAGTGAGAAGCTTGGAGGAGCTACCCTCAACTATGCAACTTATGATAAAGAACTATATGCCTTGGTGAGAGCCTTGCAGACTTGGCAACACTACCTCTGGCCTAAAGAGTTCGTCATTCACACCGATCATGAGTCTCTCAAATACCTCAAAGGACAGCACAAACTCAGCAAAAGACACGCAAGGTGGGTTGAGTTCATTGAGACATTTCCTTATGTCATTAAGTATAAACAAGGTAAGGAAAACATAGTTGCTGATGCACTATCCAGAAGGTATGTTCTCTTGAACACTCTTGATGCTAAGCTATTAGGATTTGAGCAGATTAAAGGAATGTATGAGAATGATCCTGATTTTAAAGAGGCTTACAACTCTTGTGAGAAATTTGCTGTGGGACACTACTTTAGACATGATGGTTTTCTTTTCTATGATAATCGATTGTGTGTGCCTAACTGTTCTTTGAGAGACTTGTTTGTTAGGGAATCTCATGGAGGAAGTCTCATGGGTCACTTTGGTATTGCAAAGACTCTTAAAACTTTGCAGGATCACTTCTTTTGGCCTCGGATGAAAAGAGATGTGGAGAAACTATGTGAGAGATGTGCAACTTGCAAGCAAGCCAAGTCTAAGGTTCAGTCTCACGGTTTGTATACTCCTCTCCCTATACCTTATCATCCTTGGAATGACATATCTATGGATTTCATTGTTGGATTTCCTAGAACTAGGACTGGAAAGGATTCTATCTTTGTGGTTGTGGATAGGTTCTCAAAGATGGCACATTTCATAGCTTGTCACAAAACTGATGATGCATTGCATATTGCCAACTTGTTCTTTAAAGAGATTGTGCGCATACATGGCATGCCTAAGACTATTGTTTCTGATAGAGATACTAAGTTTCTTAGTTATTTTTGGAAGACTCTTTGGTCTAAGCTAGGTACTAAACTCTTGTTTTCTACTACTTGTCATCCACAAACTGATGGACAAACTGAAGTAGTTAATAGGACTCTAGGAACACTCTTGCGTGCATTCATAAAGAAAAACTTGAAATCATGGGAAGACTATTTGCCTCATTGTGAATTTGCATACAATCATGCTGTGCATTCTACTTCTAAGTTTTCTCCTTTTGAGATTGTTTATGGGTTCAATCCCAACTCTCCTTTGGATTTAATCCCTTTACCTGAGTGTGAAAGGGTCAGCATTGATGGCAAAAAGAAGGCAGAGATGGTGAAACAACTCCACGAGCAAGCTAGGCTCAACATTGAGGCAACAACCAAACAGTATGTTAAGCATGCTAACAAAGGAAGGCGTGAGATGGTCTTTGAAGTGGGTGATCAGGTCTGGATTCACCTAAGGAAAGAGAGGTTTCCCAATGAAAGGAAATCCAAGCTGATGCCGCGGATTGATGGACCTTTTAAGGTCATAAGGAAGATCAGCAACAATGCCTACAAACTGGATTTGCAAGGTAAGTATGATGTGAGTAATAGCTTCAATGTTACTGACTTGATCCCTTTTATTGCAGATGAGCCAGATTTGAGGACAAATCCTTTTCAAGTGGGAGGGGATGATATGATCATGGACCAGCTAGTTGATAAAGATGAAGAAGGAGAGACTGAAGATACACTAGCTGAAGAGGAAGCTGTCCTAGCCATTCCCACAGGTCCTATCACTCGTGCAATGACAAGGAGACTCAAAGAAGCCGTTGGAAACATACTGAAGATCTCTAAGAAGGAAGAAGACTTTCTTGGTAGAAGCTTGAGCTACCAAGACACACTCATCACCATTCATGTGATCTTACCATCAAGCTGATCATCATCTAGGCAAGTGGCTTGGTATACTCTTTTTCCCTTGATTAGTTTTGTCCCACTGGGTTTTCTAATCAAGGTTTTTAATGAGGTATCAAGTTCACTTACACATTCCTAGTTGATGTATCTTGGATGCAACTCGGCCTAAGGCATCTTGGACCGACTTCATCATCTATCTTATATTATGTTTTAGTCTAAGTGTTGTGTTATTACTTTGAAACCGTGTGGAGCCTTTTCCTTTAAGTTTTCTTATGTTTTCGAGACCTTGTGCATGTACAAGGATCTCTCTATTTAAGTGTATCACAAACCCTCATTCTAATCTAAGTTATCTTTTGTTTAAACCTTGTGTTTTCTTCTCCCTTGCTTTCACGAGTTAAGAGAGTGTCTGGTGTGTAGTATCCAGTCTGTTGGTGTGTAATATCCAACGCCCAAGGGCTTTAGAAAGGTGTGTCATATCCGATCTAAGCCTAGGAGTATCAAGGAGCCTTTCCGCAGCCTCTTGTGTCACCATTCGATCCACAGCCTTGATAAACTTGAGTCTTTGATTCGTTTATGCAAGGATCTATCCAAACTATCCAGAGTGTTGACTTGAAGAGTGAAATGGAGCCAAAGGAGAAGTATGGAGGAGTTTGGGTCTGGTGCAAAGATAGGGACAAGATCTTAAGAGATTGTCCATCAAGGCTTCATGAGGGTTTAGAGAAGTCTAGAAGAGTCATGAAGGCTGTACAAAGATAGTGTTTAAGTCCAGGAGGGACTTAGACACCATTTGGAGATAGTTGGGTGATGGTGCAAAGATAGGGCGTCCCGAGGTTCAGACGGTATGAACCGACCGTGCAAAGTTAGGGCGACCCAAAACATGATCTGGTTCATCTATTGAAGAAGCTTGGTGAAGTTGTGCAAATATAGGGCGAGGTACGGACATCAGGTCCGTACCATCAACTGTACGGATGAGCAGGCCGTACCACTTTACCCGGATTGACCCGAAATGGAGATGTGCAAACTTAGGGAGCAAGGAGGAGTTATCTGAGCTTGTGACTGTTGGGAATGGATAAGAGAGGAGCTGGGCGTGACCTGTTGCTAGCTGGAAAGTAGCTAGTCAAAAGGTAAAGCACCTTTTGACCATGGAACACACAAGACTCCATCTTATCCATCCATTTCAAACATGGGCAATCTGAACCATCCAAGCTTCTCTTACCAGATTCCTTTAGCCAATCAGAGACCATCACCAAGATTGTGAAGACCAGATCCAAGACTACATCCTAGCCATTCATTCTCAAGTCATTTTTAGCCATTAGATTAAGGGTTTATGATTGCAAACTTGTAAAGCCTATATAAAGCCTATGTGTGGACGTTTTTGTAACCCTTAAGTGAGTAAGGGGGTTTCCCTTCTCCTTCTCTAATCTGAAACACTTTCTTAGTCTCTCTAGTCTCTCATCCTGAATCTCTATACACGTTCTCAGTCTTGTTACTAATCTCTTAAACACTTAGACACACAAACACTCATCAAACTTCCTTTCTCTCAAATCGCTTCCAAGCTCTCTCTCTTTACCCATTTGGGTTTCATACACACATACAACCTGAGTACTCTTAAATCTCATATGGTATCAGAGCCAGGTTCATTAGAACTTGGTTCCAGCTTCCGCTAAGCTCAAAGCTCACTCCCATGCCTTTTCCAAACCAAGAAGAAGCTTCATGGTCATTTGGCTGTTCAACCTCTTCAAGAAGAAGGTATGCTCATCAATGGCGTCCAGAAGCTGTTCTTGGTCGTTCTCCACTCTCTCATGGTCGTCCTGAAGAAAGAAGGCCATTGGAAGCATGTCCAAGCCATTCCCATTCACTGTCCAAGAAGAAAGGTGAAAGCTTTCAACTTGTACCTGGTATGGCGACTCAAAAATGAAGAGAGGAGGTGTCTTAGGCATGGTGGGTTCAAGAGAAAGGTCCATGAAAGAAGGAGATGTAGGAGTTGACACCAACAGCTCGGATCTTCCCATGTACTAAGGAGTTTCAAGGAACTAACACTAGTTCCTTGGCTGTAAGGAAATCTCTTTCTCTTGTATAAAGCTTGAGTGTATGAACAGGTTGTGATGTTGTGATGTGATTGGAAACCTGAGGATTGTTTAAAAGATTGCTAAAATGAAGTTGCTTTAGAATCTGTCCCAGGATACTTTAAGAGTCTTGTTTGGGTATTGAAATTGTTTAGTATGCTTAGCTCCGTTCATAGTGATGCTTGTTGTGATTAATTAAATCTGCTTGCATACATGGAGTGAAACCGAATTTAAAGTTGTTGCATATAGTCTTGTGGCTGTCTTACATTGAAGTATTAGATTCATGTCTAAGTACTGAGTAAAGAAGCTCTTAAGAGTGCCTAAGTAACTTGTCTTGAATCTGTTAGGATCTTACTTGTACTTAGAGATTTAGCTTGCAAAGAATAGAACTTGATAATGCCTTGTGTCTATCTGTTGCATTGCTTGTGATATTGGGAATCAAACTTGATAATTTATTAATCAAGATTTGACATCAATACTATTGAAAATGGTTAAATGCTTAATGTCTGTTCTAAATTAACTTGTCTTGTTAAGATAATAGATTATATTATCTAATCATGCTTGCTTTCATGAGTTAGAAACTGATTAAGATTAATGCATACTGCCTTGTATTGTTGCATTTAGATTAAAATCTAAGTTGCATAAAATTGCCTAAATACTTTGACTTGAATCTGATAAGGTCTTGCTTAGTATTTAGAGAATGGTTGCTTGCATAGATAAGAACTTGACATTGTCTTGATTCTATCTAATGTTATAAAGCTTGAGACATTGGTGATCAAACTTGATGAAGTCAAGGATTGATCCCAATGCAATTGTGACTTATCTTTGCTAGAGTTTGAGTGATGTTTCAGGTTCACAAAAGGTGTTCCTAGTTCATCATCAAATCCGAGTTGAAAGAGAAAGAATGATGCCCATTGTGTGTACAATGGAGAAGTGTTACAAAAAGGGAGAAGCACAGATGGTTGTAAAACTCACTGGTGTTCTTCTCCTTAACATTGCAAGTACCTGAAGAAGAAGCTAACCGGGTCTAGGCAGTGGCGTGCCTATTCAAGAGGGTGCTCAAACTAAGACAGAGCACTCTTGGCTGTGTGAAGAAGAAGGCTACTCTATCAAGGCGGCTTCTATTGTGAGGTGATTGAAGAAGTAGCTGAAGCATCCACAAGCATTCCATCATGGTGGCAAATTCAGAAGGGTGATTGCAATAAGAGAAGAAGAAGAAGTGAGGATTCAAGTGGCAACGACCACTCCTCATCACCTTAAACAAGGGAGTAAACCTAGTCTCATTGATGCTATTGCCTATGTTTAATCCATCAATGAAAGTCTTGCATCAATTAGAAATTGTCTAAGTTGCTTGCATCATTGGTTCTGATTGAAACTGTTGTGCAGAGCTTTAATATTACTCATGGATTGAACCTGTTGCATTCATATAGCTAATGCTTTAAGATTGTGCATTCATGTAGTAATGCATTTAAAAATGAGCCTAAATTGCAAATGTACTGATATAAGCTTTGCATTTAGAGAACTGTATAGAACTTGCATTGTCATTGTTAGAAATTGAAATCTGCTTGTCTTGACTCAGTCCAGTTCTGATTGTTGCTATGCCATAGTTATATCCATCAGTAATGTTTTATAAGCATTTAGAAGTATGTCTAAGCTACTTGAATCATTGGCTTTGATAAAACTAGTGAGCATAAGTATGAATTGAGTCACTCTTGTCGCCTTAATTGCATAAGTATCATCTAGACTTGTGTTCCATTTGGATTGAATCTGTTTCATTCATATAGTTAGTGTAACCTAATGCATTCATCTATTGTTGCATTTAAAAAAAAAAACTGAATTGATTGTCTTTGCTTGATTGTCTTGATTGTCTAGCTTGTTTCAAGCATCATATATTATTGTGGCATTGGTGATCAAACAGGATGGATGATCTTGGTTTGATCCCAATGGGATGATCTGATCTTGCATTGAGTTGTGGTGGTGTTAGGTACACAAGGAATGTGATACATGAAACTCGCCAACAACCAAGAATGTAAAGACAAAGATCTTGTGCCATTGCATATCATCACTAGGACATGTTAGTCCATAATCTACAGGAAGTGTAGTGTGATTGAGTATGCAATGAGAGATGGCCATTGCATAATACCATTGGACATATCTAGTCCTTAGTCTACAGGAAGTGTAGCATGGGTCATTATGCAATGAGAGGCGTGTCTTGTGAGACTCTCTATGGTGATTCAAACACCCTAATTCCTGGTTAAGAAAGAGAGAAAACTCACAAGAAGAAAGCTATCATAAAAGATGATAGTTATTAGACCATGGAGATGCATAGGATCATCACAAGCTTAGCTCCTTCTAGTCTTGGTTCTAAGCTTGAGGGGGAGTCTTAATGCATATGATCCATGGTCAGTAACAAGTCTTTGCAAAGGCTTCTACAAGGATCATCAACCGGACCAAGATAGTGGCGTGTCTAGGCAAGAGGCTGTTCAGAGCAGTCTTGGCGAGTGAAGAAGAACGCTCTCCATCAATGCGGCTTCAATGAGAGGTGATTGAGGAGAAGCTGATGAATCCATTCTGCCTTTCCAAGAAGTTGGTGATGCCATGAAGATGGTGCATTGGCCGAGTTAGGAAACTCACAAAAACACAAGGGAAGTTCCCCTAGACTTTTAAAACCTTTTTATTCATCTTATTCATTGCTTGTGCTTGAAAAGATACTTAAGATGATTATGATTGAATTGTGAGATTGTGTGCATCAATTGGGATGCAGGATATTCATTTTCTTGGTATTGATAAGTACTGATGCACCTTTGGGATAATGTATCAGGTACCATTGCTTGATGCCTCATTAAACAGTTCCGGGTCATCTCTTAGCTTCTCTAAAGAGGCTGTGAAGTCTGTTGAGAGGGGGAGATTCCAAACCTGGTCGATGAAGAAGGCAAGCCGTGTGTGAAGTGATTGATCAGCCTCACGGGTGTTTTGAAGATGATCTGGTCGTGTCCTAGCTTCTCTAAGATGGCTGTGAAGTCAGTTGAGAGGGGGAGACTTCAAACCGGTTCCATGAAGAGGTGAAGCTGAAGTGTGAAGTGTAGGCAAAGCTGTGAAGAGTTTCTGCACCTATTAGGCCGTGATCCAGAGCTTCTTGTGTCCAACCACATTGGTTCTAAGGCACAAGAGCTCACTGGCCAATCCCTAGGCTTTGGAGAGCTCTACTCTTTTTCCCTTGCAAGGTTTTGTCCCAATGGGTTTTCCTTGTAAGGTTTTTAATGAGGGAGACTCTTCAGAGTTCCAAGCTTGGCTTAGGATCTCCTAAAGTCAAGCTTGAGGGGGAGTGTTGACTTGAAGAGTGAAATGGAGCCAAAGGAGAAGTATGGAGGAGTTTGGGTCTGGTGCAAAGATAGGGACAAGATCTTAAGAGATTGTCCATCAAGGCTTCATGAGGGTTTAGAGAAGTCTAGAAGAGTCATGAAGGCTGTACAAAGATAGTGTTTAAGTCCAGGAGGGACTTAGACACCATTTGGAGATAGTTGGGTGATGGTGCAAAGATAGGGCGTCCCGAGGTTCAGACGGTATGAACCGACCGTGCAAAGTTAGGGCGACCCAAAACATGATCTGGTTCATCTATTGAAGAAGCTTGGTGAAGTTGTGCAAATATAGGGCGAGGTACGGACATCAGGTCCGTACCATCAACTGTACGGATGAGCAGGCCGTACCACTTTACCCGGATTGACCCGAAATGGAGATGTGCAAACTTAGGGAGCAAGGAGGAGTTATCTGAGCTTGTGACTGTTGGGAATGGATAAGAGAGGAGCTGGGCGTGACCTGTTGCTAGCTGGAAAGTAGCTAGTCAAAAGGTAAAGCACCTTTTGACCATGGAACACACAAGACTCCATCTTATCCATCCATTTCAAACATGGGCAATCTGAACCATCCAAGCTTCTCTTACCAGATTCCTTTAGCCAATCAGAGACCATCACCAAGATTGTGAAGACCAGATCCAAGACTACATCCTAGCCATTCATTCTCAAGTCATTTTTAGCCATTAGATTAAGGGTTTATGATTGCAAACTTGTAAAGCCTATATAAAGCCTATGTGTGGACGTTTTTGTAACCCTTAAGTGAGTAAGGGGGTTTCCCTTCTCCTTCTCTAATCTGAAACACTTTCTTAGTCTCTCTAGTCTCTCATCCTGAATCTCTATACACGTTCTCAGTCTTGTTACTAATCTCTTAAACACTTAGACACACAAACACTCATCAAACTTCCTTTCTCTCAAATCGCTTCCAAGCTCTCTCTCTTTACCCATTTGGGTTTCATACACACATACAACCTGAGTACTCTTAAATCTCATACAGAGAAGGGTCCTAGGATCTCATTAGATAGCTTCTTCATCCTAACTCCTATGAGATTTATTCTACTTCCTAGTGATTCTCCATTACTTTATATAACAAAATCAAGCTTCTTACATCGCGATTCATCCTGGTTTGATTAGAATGACAAAGAAGCTGTCATATTCCCAAACAGGAAAATTGGGATCACCTGATTTGAAAGTGGGACAGCTTCTTCATCCTAACTCCTATGAGATTTATTCAACTTCCTAATGATTCTCCATTACTTTATGTATCAAAATCAAGCTTCTTACGTCGCGATTCATCCTGGTTTGACTAGAATGACAAGGAAGCTGTCATATTCCCAAACAGGAAAACTGGGATCACCTAATTTGAAAGTGGGATAGCTTCTTCATCCTAACTCCTATGAGATTTATTCAACTTCCTAATGGTTCTCCACTACTTTATGTATCCAATTCAAGCTTCTTAGATCACGATTCATCCTGGTTTGATTAGAATGACAAAGAAGCTGTCATATTCCCAAACAGGAAAACTGGGATCACCTGATTTTGAAAGTGGGATAGCTTCTTCATCCTAACTCCTATGAGATTTATTCAACTTCCTAGTGATTCTCCATTACTTTTTGTATCAAAATCAAGCTTCTTACATCGCGATTCATCCTGGTTCGATTAGAATGACAAGGAAGCTGTTATATTCCCAAACAGGAAAACTAGGATCACATGATTTGAAAGTGGGATAGCTTCTTCATCCTAACTCCTATGAGATTTATTCAACTTCCTAGTGATTCTCCATTATTTTATGTATCAAAATCAAGATTCTTACATCGCGATTCATCCTGGTTTGATTAGAATAACAAGGAAGCTGTCATATTCCCAAACAGGAAAACTGGGATCACCTGATTTGAAAGTGGGATAGCTTCTTCATCCTAACTCCTATGAAATTTATTCAACTTTCTAATGGTTCTCCACTACTTTATGTATCCATTTAAAGCTTCTTACATCACGATTCATCCTGGTTTGATTAGAATGACAAAGAAGCTGTCATATTCCCAAACAAAAAAACTGGGATCACCTGATTTGAAAGTGGGATAGCTTCTTCATCCTAACTCCTATGAGATTAATTCAACTTCCTAATGGTTCTCCACTACTTTATGTAACAAAATCAAGCATCTTACATCAAGATTCATCCTTGTTTGATTAGAATGACAAAGAAGCAATCATATTCCCAAACAGGAAAACTGGGATCACCTGATTTGAAAGTGGGATAGCTTCTTCATCCTAACTCCTATGAGATTAATTCAACTTCCTAATGGTTCTCCACTACTTTATGTAACAAAATCAAGCTTCTTACATCAAGATTCATCCTTGTTTGATTAGAATGACAAAGAAGCTATCATATTCCCAAACAGGAAAAGTGGGATCACCTGATTTGAAAGTGGGATAGCTTCTTCATCCTAACTCCTATGAAATTTATTCAACTTCCTAGTGATTCTCCATTACTATATGTATCAAAATCAAGCTTCTTACATCGCGATTCATCCTGTTTTGATTAGAATGACAAGGAAGCTGTCATATTCCCAAACAGGAAAACTGGGATCACCTGATTTGAAAGTGGGATAGCTTCTTCATCCTATCTCCTATGAGATTTATTCAACTTCCTAGTGATTCTCCATTACTTTATGTGTCAAAATCAAACTTCTTACATCGTGATTCATCTTGGTCTGATTAGAATGACAAGGAAGCTGTCATATTCCCAAACAGGAAAACTGGGATCACCTGATTTGAAACTGGGATAGCTTCTTCATCCTAACTCCTATGAGATTTATTCAACTTCCTAATGGTTCTCCACTACTTTATGTATCCAATTCAAGCTTCTTACATCATGATTCATCCTGGTTTGATTAGAATGACAAAGAAGCTGTCATATTTCCAAACAGGAAAATTGGGATCACCTGATTTGAAAGTGGGACAGCTTCTTCATCCTAACTCCTATGAGATTTATTCAACTTTCTAATGATTCTCCATTACTTTATGTATCAAAATCAAGCTTCTTACGTCGCGATTCATCCTGGTTTGATTAGAATGACAAGGAAGCTGTCATATTTCCAAACAGGAAAACTGGGATCACCTAATTTGAAAGTGGGATAGCTTCTTCATCCTAACTCCTATGAGATTTATTCAACTTCGTAATGGTTCTCCACTACTTTATGTATCCAATTCAAGCTTCTTAGATCACGATTCATCCTGGTTTGATTAGAATGACAAAGAAGCTGTCATATTCCCAAACAGGAAAACTGGGATCACCTGATTTTGAAAGTGGGATAGCTTCTTCATCCTAACTCCTATGAGATTTATTCAACTTCCTAGTGATTCTCCATTACTTTATGTATCAAAATCAAGCTTCTTACATCACGCGTCATCCTGGTTCGATTAAAATGACAAGGAAGCTGTTATATTCCCAAACAGGAAAACTAGGATCACATGATTTGAAAGTGGGATAGCTTCTTCATCCTAACTCCTATGAGATTTATTCAACTTCCTAGTTATTCTCCATTACTTTATGTATCAAAATCAAGCTTCTTACATCGCGATTCATCCTGGTTTGATTAGAATAACAAGGAAGCTGTCATATTCCCAAACAGGAAAACTGGGATCACCTGATTTGAAAGTGGGATAGCTTCTTCATCCTAACTCCTATGAGATTTATTCAACTTTCTAATGGTTCTCCACTACTTTATGTATCCATTTAAAGCTTCTTACATCACGATTCATCCTGGTTTGATTAGAATGACAAAGAAGCTGTCATATTCCCAAACAGGAAAATTGGGATCACCTGATTTGAAAGTGGGACAGCTTCTTCATCCTAACTCCTATGAAATTTATTCAACTTCCTAATGATTCTCCATTACTTTATGTATCAAAATCAAGCTTCTTACGTCGCGATTCATCCTGGTTTGATTAGAATGACAAGGAAGCTGTCATATTCCCAAACAGGAAAACTGGGATCACCTGATTTGAAAGTGGGATAGCTTCTTCATCCTAACTCCTATGAGATTTATTCAACTTCCTAGTGATTCTCCATTACTTTATATATCAAAATCAAGCTTCTTCCATCGTGATTCATCCTGGTTTGATTAGAATGACAAAGAAGCTGTCATATTCCCAAACAGGAAAAATGGGATCACCTGATTTGAAAGTGGGATAGCTTCTTCATCCTAACTCCTATGAAATTTATTCAACTTCCTAGTGATTCTCCATTACTATATGTATCAAAATCAAGCTTCTTACATCGCGATTCATCCTGTTTTGATTAGAATGACAAGGAAGCTGTCATATTCCCAAACAGGAAAACTGGGATCACCTGATTTGAAAGTGGGATAGCTTCTTCATCCTAACTCCTATGAGATTTATTCAACTTCCAAATGGTTCTCCACTACTTTATGTATCCAATTCAAGCTTCTTACTATACACTTTTGTGTTTTAGAGTGTGTTTAATAATAATCAGAGAAGATTAGAGTAAAGTTTAGAGAGAATAGAGAGATTCTAGAGAGAGAGAGACTCAAAACTCCATTAATTAATTTTTAAATGTCTCAGATACAAGTTATAAATGAAGAGATAAGGCTGATACAAAGGGGATTTCGAAATGAGACTCAAAGCATGTGAAGTCAAGGCTAGCTGGCTGCTGAGAGGCTTCACATGCTTGGACAGGCTGTAAAGTGGCTTCACCTTTCCAGCTATGACCAAACCTTATCCACACCACTCCTTGCTCCCCTTTGGACGTGATCCCTTCTCCAAATAGGTTCAAGGTAACTTCCCATGCTTTTATCTTACCACTCCAAAGTTACTGTGGTAAAATAAAAGTTACCATGGTAAACTCTAAAGTTACTGTCTCAGCCTCAACACTCTATTAACCCCAAAGCTCCATCTCTTCACTTCTTGATCTTCATCTCAACACTCCCCCTCAAGCTAGACTAAGAGAACTTGTCTAGCTTGGAAACCATGAAGACCTCCCTCATTAAAAACTTCACCAAGGAAAACCCAATGGGATAAAACCTTGATGAGGGAAAAAGAGTGGAGACTCCATGGTTAAGGGGCTCAGCTCCTTGGAGTAAGATCAATGAGTCCAAGCCTTGATAGTATGGACTCCATTGTCTTTAATCTCGCTGCCTTAGTAAACACATCTGCAAGCTGATCTTCACTTCTTGTATAACATGGCAGTATCACTCCAAGTATAATCATCTGCCTCACCTTGTGGCAATCAACTTCTATATGCTTTGTCCTCTCATGAAAGACTGAGTTAGAAGCAATGTGGATAGCTGCTTGATTGTCACAGTGCATTGTCATAGGAGTACTCTGCTCAATCTCCAAATGCTTCAAGATACCCTTGATCCATACCAATTCGTTTGTTAGCTTCAGCATAGCCCTATACTCAGCCTCAGCACTTGAACAGGAGATGACCTTCTGCTTCTTACTTTTCCAAGTAACCAGGTTCCCTCCAATGAATGTACAATACCCAGTAGTTGATCTCCTGTCCACTCTATCTCCTGCCCAATCAGCATCACAATACCCAACCACTTCTGTACTGCCATTACAACCCATCCAAACTCCTTGACCAGGCGTGCCACTCAAATACCTCAGTATCCTATCAACCATCTTCCAGTGATGTACCTTTGGTGCCTGCATATGCTGACTTACTTGATTCACAGCAAAACATATATCAGGTCTGGTGATAGTCAAGTAGATCAGCTTGCCAACCATCTTCCTATACAGCTTAGCATCATCAAACAACTGCTTCTCTTCAACCTCCCCCTCACGCAGAACCTTATACCCCTCCTCAAGAGGTGTCTTAGCTATCTTTCCTCCAAGCACATCAGTCTCCTTCAACATATCCATAGTATACTTCCTTTGAGACATAAACAAACCCTCCTTTGATCTACATATCTCAATGCCCAGAAAATACTTCATCTCTCCCAAATCCTTGATGTCAAACACAGATTTGAGAAACTCCTTAGTGGCATGAATCCCTGCCTTATCACTTCCTGTGATAATCAAATCATCCACATACACTAGAATCACAATGATCCCTGAAGGTCCTGTCAAGGTGAAGAGAGTGTGATCTAGTTCAGACTTCCTAAAGCCTCTCCCATTGAGTGTTGTACTCAACTTCCTGTACCAAGCTCTAGGTGACTGTTTCAGCCCATATATTGCCTTCTTCAATCTCAAAACATTCCCTGGCTTTACTAGATGCTCAAGACCAGGAGGCGGATGCATGTATA
Organism: Brassica napus; assembly: GCF_020379485.1. Taxonomy (NCBI): domain Eukaryota; kingdom Viridiplantae; phylum Streptophyta; class Magnoliopsida; order Brassicales; family Brassicaceae; genus Brassica; species Brassica napus. Next base: position 544,171 of record NW_026014699.1, read on the forward strand.
CTTCATCTTCAAGTTCACCTTGCAAGAAAGCATTCTTCACATCCATTTGCCACAAATCCCACTCCAAGTTTGTTGCAATGGATAACACAATTCGAATTGTGTGAAGCTTGGCTACTGGTGCAAAAGTATCAATGTAATCCTCCCCATAAGTCTGTGTAAATCCTCTTGCAACCAGCCTGGTCTTGCACCTATCTATCTTCCCATTTGCAAGATACTTGATGGTGAAGATCCATCTGCTTGAAACTGCCTTCTTCCCTTTAGGTAACTCACTCTCATACCAAGTGTCATTCCTGATCATTGCATCCCTTTCATCTCCTACTGAATCTCTCCAAACCTTGTGCTTCATAGCTTCTTCATAAGATCTTGGTATCTCATTCTCATCCAAGTTACACATAAACACCATGTGCTCTTCTGGATATTCTGCAAAGGAACACACGGCTTGAGAAGGATGCTCCACAGCCTGGGCATTGTAGTACACTCTCGTGTTTACCCAGTTGGAAGCATCCCTCTTTATCCTTGTGCTCCTCCGCAAAGCCTGAACCTGATCCTCAGCTTGAACCTCTGTTTCTGTCTCACTCACCTCCTCTTGATCATGAACCTCTCCCTGCTCATCCACCTGAGGAAAATTCTCTACTTCTTGTGTCACCTCTTGATCATGATGACCTGAATTCCCTTGGTGCTGCTCTTGCACTCCTGATTCAGACTCATTTCCCCCGTCATGATCAAGTGGGGTAGTTCTTTCAGCTTCTCTAACCTTCTCTTGGGACATGTTTACCCCAAGCCTTTCCAAGATGTTCCTCAGATTCTCTGCCATGTTTCTTGGTTCTTGAGACAGATCTTCCAAGTCTTCCCAATTCTTTTCTTCATAATAACCCTTTGCCTCTATAAACTTAACATCTCTAGATACCAACACTCTCCTAGTTGCTGGATCATAGCACTTGTACCCCTTCTGAGTTACTGAGTACCCAATGAGCATTGCTTTAGTGCTCTTTGCCTCCAACTTGTTTCTCTGTTCTCCTGGAATCCAGACATAACATAGGCATCCAAAGACACGCAGATGATCTATGTATGGCTTGCTCTTGTTCAGCACCTCAAAAGGAGACAGATTCTTCAATACCTTAGTTGGAATCCGATTGATAAGATAGCATGCAGTCTGAACAGCATCACCCCAAAACCTCTTTGGAACATTAGCATGATACATCATGGATCTATCCACCTCCATCAGATGCCTATTCTTCCTCTCAGCTACCCCATTCTGCTGTGGTGTGTAAGGAAACTGGTCTGATGCACTATCCCATGTTTAGCCAAGTGATTCTTGAAGGCATGACTGGTGTATTCTCCTCCATTATCAGACCTTAGTACCTTCACAGTAGCATTGTAATGGTTAGTTACATATGCTTGGAAGTTGACAAAAGCCTCAAAAACTCTATCCTTAGATGGCAGCAATGTGATCCATGTATACTTAGACTTCTCATCTATGAATGTCACAAAGTACTTCTGGTTTTCTCTAGACATACAAGGGGCTGTCCACACATCAGAATGAACAAGATCAAAGCAATTTGCATATATGGTCTCTGATGTGGGAAAAACAGTTCTACAATGCTTCCCTAAGATGCAAGCTTCACATTCCAAGTGATTGAATGACATATTAGGCATAATCAATTCAATTGCACGAGCATGAGGATGTCCTAATCTAGCATGCCAAGTAATACTATCACACCTATCAGCAGTACTACTCAAGCATACAGAATCAATAGGGTTAGAGGTCTTAGCTGTTTGGAGATGATATAACTGATTCTTGCTGTCCCCTCTACCAATAACTCTCCCAGTCTTCAAATCTTGAAACTCAACTTCATTTGGCCTGAATACTACTTGACAATCAAGATCAACTGTGGCCTTCTTCACTGATATCAGATTTGAAGTGAACTGAGGCAGGTAGAATGCAGGTGAGTTCTTCTCAAACAGCTTGAGGTTTCCCACTCCTTCTATTGGGATCCTAGCACCATTAGCTATCATGACACTCCCTGTTGCAACCTTGACTTCACTTATCAGACTTCTATCACTGATCATATGATGTGTTGCTCCAGAATCAATGATGATGGGTTTGGATGTGGATGCTAAGGCAGGAGCACCTTGTCTCCGGGTCGTAGCCAAAGCATACACATACTTGACAAACCCATCCCATTCTTTCTTTGTGATAGGATCATCTGCTCCTTTGGTTCCTTGCCCCTTCATAACCACACTTTCTTCTACTGAACTACCCATATAGGCTGAGTAGGAACACTCTCCTCTAACCACATGCTGCGCAAACTCTTTAATCAGTCTTGTCTCCATATCATTCCCAAAGTATCCACACTGTCTACTCTTCCTCTGAGTCTTTCTCACCATGACCCAAGTCCTGGACAGTCTCCTCAATCTTCCCTTCTTACACCTTGTACCATCTCTGATCCTGATCAGTCTCTTGCTCTTCTCATATACTTTATATGAAGACTGAACAAGCTCACACAACCCATCCACATCTACTCGCTCATCATCTTTGGCTACTTGCATAATCAGCTGACCATATGATGAGTTTAAGCTCACTAGAAGGCTCAAGACTACATCTTGCTCCAGCCTTTCTTGAATCACCTCCGGATCTGATGTTCTTGATCTCAACAAATCCAACTCTCTCCACAAGTATTTCAGCTTGCCCACAAGCTGATGGAGTTCTTCCTTTCCTCTTCTCAGGTCTGTGTTAGCTCTCTTGACTCCACAAACCTTCTTCAGATCGGATCTACTCCCATGAGCTGCTTCAATCCCACATCTTGTATGGTTTTCTTGAACAACTCTATCTTCATACCTCAGACTCCACGCCTGACCTGCTTCTGTAGCCATTCTTCTCAAAGGCTTCCCCTTTTTATGACTACTCCACAACACACAGCTCCTCAACACTGCCTTCGCCCATCTTGACCAACTTCCACCAGTTTCCTCTTCAAGCTTCAATGGAATACTAGAACTATGCTTCATCTCCATGCCTAGGTTGTTTGTTTCCATCAGAAAGATCCAAACGAGCCTAGTGACTGAAGAGCATAACCCAGACTCACCAAGAACACTCAAGAACACCAAGAACACTAAGAACACTCAAGAAAGAACCCAGATTTGCGAAAAAGAAATCACACACTCACCCCCTTTTGAGCAACCTGGCTCTGATACCATATACACTTTTGTGTTTTAGAGTGTGTTTAATAATAATCAGAGAAGATTAGAGTAAAGTTTAGAGAGAATAGAGAGATTCTAGAGAGAGAGAGACTCAAAACTCCATTAATTAATTTTTAAATGTCTCAGATACAAGTTATAAATGAAGAGATAAGGCTGATACAAAGGGGATTTCGAAATGAGACTCAAAGCATGTGAAGTCAAGGCTAGCTGGCTGCTGAGAGGCTTCACATGCTTGGACAGGCTGTAAAGTGGCTTCACCTTTCCAGCTATGACCAAACCTTATCCACACCACTCCTTGCTCCCCTTTGGACGTGATCCCTTCTCCAAATAGGTTCAAGGTAACTTCCCATGCTTTTATCTTACCACTCCAAAGTTACTGTGGTAAAATAAAAGTTACCATGGTAAACTCTAAAGTTACCATGGTAAACTCTAAAGTTACTGTCTCAGCCTCAACACTCTATTAACCCCAAAGCTCCATCTCTTCACTTCTTGATCTTCATCTCAACACTTACATCATGATTCATCCTGGTTTGATTAGAATGACAAAGAAGCTGTCATATTCCCAAACAGGAAAATTGGGATCACCTGATTTGAAAGTGGGACAGCTTCTTCATCCTAACTCCTATGAGATTTATTCAACTTCCTAATGATTCTCCATTACTTTATGTATCAAAATTAAGCTTCTTACGTCGCGATTCATCCTGGTTTGATTAGAATGACAAGGAAGCAGTCATATTCCCAAACAGGAAAAATGGGATCACCTGATTTGAAAGTGGGATAGCTTCTTCATCCTAACTCCTATGAAATTTATTCAACTTCCTAGTGATTCTCCATTACTATATGTATAAAAATCAAGCTTCTTACATCGCGATTCATCCTGTTTTGATTAGAATGACAAGGAAGCTGTCATATTCCCAAACAGGAAAACTGGGATCACCTGATTTGAAAGTGGGATAGCTTCTTCATCCTAACTCCTATGAGATTTATTCTACTTCCTAGTGATTCTCCATTACTTTATATAACAAAATCAAGCTTCTTACATCGCGATTCATCCTGGTTTGATTAGAATGACAAAGAAGCTGTCATATTCCCAAACAGGAAAATTGGGATCACCTGATTTGAAAGTGGGACAGCTTCTTCATCCTAACTCCTATGAGATTTATTCAACTTCCTAATGATTCTCCATTACTTTATGTATCAAAATCAAGCTTCTTACGTCGCGATTCATCCTGGTTTGATTAGAATGACAAGGAAGCTGTCATATTCCCAAACAGGAAAACTGGGATCACCTAATTTGAAAGTGGGATAGCTTCTTCATCCTAACTCCTATGAGATTTATTCAACTTCCTAATGGTTCTCCACTACTTTATGTATCCAATTCAAGCTTCTTAGATCACGATTCATCCTGGTTTCATTAGAATGACAAAGAAGCTGTCATATTCCCAAACAGGAAAACTGGGATCACCTGATTTTGAAAGTGGGATAGCTTCTTCATCCTAACTCCTATGAGATTTATTCAACTTCCTAGTGATTCTCCATTACTTTATGTATCAAAATCAAGATTCTTACATCGCGATTCATCCTGGTTTGATTAGAATAACAAGGAAGCTGTCATATTCCCAAACAGGAAAACTGGGATCACCTGATTTGAAAGTGGGATAGCTTCTTCATCCTAACTCCTATGAGATTTATTCAACTTTCTAATGGTTCTCCACTACTTTATGTATCCATTTAAAGCTTCTTACATCACGATTCATCCTGGTTTGATTAGAATGACAAAGAAGCTGTCATATTCCCAAACAAAAAAACTGGGATCACCTGATTTGAAAGTGGGATAGCTTCTTTATCCTAACTCCTATGAGATTAATTCAACTTCCTAATGGTTCTCCACTACTTTATGTAACAAAATCAAGCTTCTTACATCAAGATTCATCCTTGTTTGATTAGAATGACAAAGAAGCAATCATATTCCCAAACAGGAAAAGTGGGATCACCTGATTCGAAAGTGGGATAGCTTCTTCATCCTAACTCCTATGAGATTAATTCAACTTCCTAATGGTTCTCCACTACTTTATGTAACAAAATCAAGCTTCTTACATCAAGATTCATCCTTGTTTGATTAGAATGACAAAGAAGCTATCATATTCCCAAACAGGAAAAGTGGGATCACCTGATTTGAAAGTGGGATAGCTTCTTCATCCTAACTCCTATGAAATTTATTCAACTTCCTAGTGATTCTCCATTACTATATGTATCAAAATCAAGCTTCTTACATCGCGATTCATCCTGTTTTGATTAGAATGACAAGGAAGCTGTCATATTCCCAAACAGGAAAACTGGGATTACCTGATTTGAAAGTGGGATAGCTTCTTCATCCTAACTCCTATGAGATTTATTCAACTTCCTAGTGATTCTCCATTACTTTATGTGTCAAAATCAAACTTCTTACATCGTGATTCATCTTGGTCTGATTAGAATGACAAGGAAGCTGTCATATTCCCAAACAGGAAAACTGGGATCACCTGATTTGAAAGTGGGATAGCTTCTTCATCCTAACTCCTATGAGATTTATTCAACTTCCTAATGGTTCTCCACTACTTTATGTATCCAATTCAAGCTTCTTACATCATGATTCATCCTGGTTTGATTAGAATGACAAAGAAGCTGTCATATTCCCAAACAGGAAAATTGGGATCACCTGATTTGAAAGTGGGACAGCTTCTTCATCCTAACTCCTATGAGATTTATTCAACTTTCTAATGATTCTCCATTACTTTATGTATCAAAATCAAGCTTCTTACGTCGCGATTCATCCTGGTTTGATTAGAATGACAAGGAAGCTGTCATATTTCCAAACAGGAAAACTGGGATCACCTAATTTGAAAGTGGGATAGGTTCTTCATCCTAACTCCTATGAGATTTATTCAACTTCCTAATGGTTCTCCACTACTTTATGTATCCAATTCAAGCTTCTTAGATCACGATTCATCCTGGTTTGATTAGAATGACAAAGAAGCTGTCATATTCCCAAACAGGAAAACTGGAATCACCTGATTTTGAAAGTGGGATAGCTTCTTCATCCTAACTCCTATGAGATTTATTCAACTTCCTAGTGATTCTCCATTACTTTATGTATCAAAATCAAGCTTCTTACATCACGATTCATCCTGGTTCGATTAAAATGACAAGGAAGCTGTTATATTCCCAAACAGGAAAACTAGGATCACATGATTTGAAAGTGGGATAGCTTCTTCATCCTAACTCCTATGAGATTTATTCAACTTCCTAGTTATTCTCCATTACTTTATGTATCAAAATCAAGCTTCTTACATCGCGATTCATCCTGGTTTGATTAGAATAACAAGGAAGCTGTCATATTCCCAAACAGGAAAACTGGGATCACCTGATTTGAAAGTGGGATAGCTTCTTCATCCTAACTCCTATGAGATTTATTCAACTTTCTAATGGTTCTCCACTACTTTATGTATCCATTTAAAGCTTCTTACATCACGATTCATCCTGGTTTGATTAGAATGACAAAGAAGCTGTCATATTCCCAAACAGAAAAATTGGGATCACCTGATTTGAAAGTGGGATAGCTTCTTCATCCTAACTCCTATGAGATTATTTCAACTTCCTAATGGTTCTCCACTACTTTATGTATCAAAATCATGCTTCTTACATCAAGATTCATCCTTGTTTGATTAGAATGACAAAGAAGCTATCATATTCCCAAACAGGAAAACTGGGATCACCTGATTTGAAACTGGGATAGCTTCTTCATCCAAACTCCTATGAGATTTATTCAACTTCCTAATGGTTCTCCACTACTTTATGTATCCAATTCAAGCTTCTTACATCGCGATTCATCCTGGTTTGATTAGAATGACAAAGAAGATGTCATATTCCCAAACAGGAAAACTGAGATCACCTGATTTCAAAGTGGGATAGCTTCTTCATCATAACTCCTATGAGATTTATTCAACTTCCTAGTGATTCTCCATTACTTTATATATCAAAATCAAGCTTATTACATCGCGATTCATCTTGGTTTTATTAGAATGACAAAGAAGCTGTCATATTCCCAAACAGGAAAATTGGGATCACCTGATTTGAAAATGGGACAGCTTCTTCATCCTAACTCCTATGCGATTTATTCAACTTCCTAGTTATTCTCCATTACTTTATGTATCAAAATCAAGCTTCTTTGATCGCGATTCATCCTGGTTTGATTAGAATGACAAGGAAGCTGTCATATTCCCAAACAGGAAAACTGGCATCACCTGATTTAAAAGTGGGATTGCTTTTTCATCCTAACTCCTATGAGATTTATTCAACTTCCTAGTGATTCTCCATTACTTTATGTATCAAAATCAAGCTTCTTACATCGCGATTCATCATGGTTCGATTAGAATGACAAGGAAGCTGTTATATTCCCAAACAGGAAATCTGGGATCACCTGATTTGAAAGTGGGATAGCTTCTTCATCCTAACTCCTATGAGATTTATTCAACTTCCTAGTGATTCTCCATTACTTTATGTGTCAAAATCAAGCTTCTTACATCGTGATTCATCTTGGTTTGATTAGAATGACAAGGAACCTGTTATATTCCCAAACAGGAAAACTGGGATCACCTGATTTAAAAGTGGGATAGCTTCTTCATCCTAACTCCTATGAGATTTATTCAACTTCCAAATGGTTCTCCACTACTTTATGTATCCAATTCAAGCTTCTTACATCATGATTCATCCTGGTTTGATTAGAATGACAAAGAAGCTGTCATATTCCCAAACAGGAAAATTGGGATCACCTGATTTGAAAGTGGGACAGCTTCTTCATCCTAACTCCTATGAGATTTATTCAACTTCCTAATGATTCTCCATTACTTTATGTATCAAAATTAAGCTTCTTACGTCGCGATTCATCCTGGTTTGATTAGAATGACAAGGAAGCTGTCATATTCCCAAACAGGAAAAATGGGATCACCTGATTTGAAAGTGGGATAGCTTCTTCATCCTAACTCCTATGAAATTTATTCAACTTCCTAGTGATTCTCCATTACTATATGTATCAAAATCAAGCTTCTTACATCGCGATTCATCCTGTTTTGATTAGAATGACAAGGAAGGTGTCATATTCCCAAACAGGAAAACTGGGATCACCTGATTTGAAAGTGGGATAGCTTCTTCATCCTAACTCCTATGAGATTTATTCAACTTCCTAGTGATTCTCCATTACTTTATATAACAAAATCAAGCTTCTTACATCGCGATTCATCCTGGTTTGATTAGAATGACAAAGAAGCTGTCATATTCCCAAACAGGAAAAGTGGGATCACCTGATTTGAAAGTGGGATTGCTTCTTCATCCTAACTCCTATCAAATTTATTCAACTTCCTAGTGATTCTCCATTACTTTATGTATCAAAATCAAGCTTCTTACATCGCGATTCATCCTGGTTCGATTAGAATGACAAGGAAGCTGTTATATTCCCAAACAGGAAAACTAGGATCACATGATTTGAAAGTGGGATAGCTTCTTCATCCTAACTCCTATGAGATTTATTCAACTTCCTAGTGATTCTCCATTATTTTATGTATCAAAATCAAGATTCTTACATCGCGATTCATCCTGGTTTGATTAGAATAACAAGGAAGCTGTCATATTCCCAAACAGGAAAACTGGGATCACCTGATTTGAAAGTGGGATAGCTTCTTCATCCTAACTCCTATGAGATTTATTTAACTTTCTAATGGTTCTCCACTACTTTATGTATCCATTTAAAGCTTCTTACATCACGATTCATCCTGGTTTGAATAGAATGACAAAGAAGCTGTCATATTCCCAAACAAAAAAACTGGGATCACCTGATTTGAAAGTGGGATAGCTTCTTCATCCTATCACTTTTAGTGATGTTTAGAGTGATCTGAGTATTTAGGAAAGATTAGAAGAGATTTAGAGAAGATTAAAGTATAAAATGAGATTAAGAGTCTAAAGAAAGAACGAGAGAGAGACTAAGAGAGACTCATAACTTGCTTGATTTATTATTATGGAGAGATTACATATTTATATGGATCAGCATACAAGGGTTTTGTAATAGTGAAAGCAAATCCTAAAGACTAAGCATGTGGAGTCAAACCAAGGAGAGGCGCGCTTCATTTGAATGAACGGAGGTGAGGCTTTACACGCTTGATGCCAAAGGCATCTTTGCCTAGATGCTCCTTTTGCCTTTACAGCTAGCAACAGCTTAAGCCGCGTCCCAACCTTATCCTTCAACGGTCATATCCTAAAGCCTCTTCCTCTTGTAGAGTCATCGGCCACTTTAGGATAGATGTGAGCTTTGCCTTTCTTCCCAAGGTACCTGAGTTGTACGGCCTTTGCCCTATCCGTACACTTCTCCTTAACTTCACACAACTACTCCTTTTCTTCCTTTGATATCTCTTCTCATGTAAACCCTTGATCCTTTCACTTAATCATCTCCATAACTTAACACTCCCCCTCAAGCTTAGCTTTGTGAAAGTCTAAGCTTGGACAGCCATGAGATCTTCCTCATTAAAAACCTCACTAAGGAAAACCCATTGGGACAAAACCTTAATGAGGGAAAAAGAGTAAAGACCTCACAGCTAAGGGGATCAGCTCCTTCTCTTCCCAAGATCTATGAGTCCCAATCTCATGTGAATGGACTCCATAGTCTTTTGTCTTGCCGCCTTGGTGAACACATCAGCCAACTGATCTTCACTTCTCGTATAGCAAGGTAAGATCACTCCAAGCACAATCATCTGTCTCACCTTGTGGCAATCAACCTCAATGTGCTTGGTTCTCTCATGGAACACCGAGTTGGATGCAATGTGAATGGCAGCTTGATTGTCACAATGCATTGTCATTGGAGTTGCTTGATCAATCTCCAAGTGCTTCAAGATGCCTTTGATCCACACCAACTCGTTTGTGAGCTTCAGCATGGCTCTATACTCAGCTTCAGCACTTGAACATGACACCACCTTCTGCTTCTTGCTTTTCCAAGTTACCAAGTTGCCTCCAATGAATGTGCAATAGCCGGTGGTTGATCTTCTGTCAGCTCTATCTCCTGCCCAATCAGCATCACAATAGCCCACCACTTCTGAGCTTCCATTGCATCCCATCCAAACCCCTTGATCTGGCGAGCCATTTAGATACATCAGCAGCCTCTCCACCATACGCCAATGATGTTCCTTGGGAAGCTGCATGTGTTGACTCACCTGATTCACAGCAAAGCATATATCAGGTCTTGTGATGGTAAGATAGATCAATTTTCCAACAAGTGTTCTATAGAGTTTAGGATCATGAAATGGCTTGCTGTCTTCAATCTCCCCCTCTCTTGGTACTTTGTAGCCATCCTCCAGTGGCATCCTTGCTGTCTTGCCTCCATAAGCACCTGCACCTTTCAAAAGATCAAGTGTATACTTCCTTTGGGACATGAACAAACCTTCCTTGGATCTACAAATCTCAATTCCAAGGAAGTATTTCATTTCTCCCAAGTCTTTGATTTCAAACATGGACTTTAGAAACTCCTTGGTTGCTTTGATACCTTCCTTATCACTCCCAGTGATAATGATATCATCCACATACACAAGGAGAGCAACCATACCTGAGGGTGTCGTGAGTGTAAAGAGAGTGTGATCCAATTCTGACTTCTTGAAGCCTCGGCCATTCAGAGTTGTGCTCAACTTGTTATACCAAGCTCTTGGTGATTGCTTCAACCCATAAATGGCTTTCTTTAGCCTCAGTACATTCCCTCTCTTCACTAGATGTTCCAGACCTGGTGGAGGATACATATAGACTTCATCCTCAAGCTCTCCTTGTAGAAATGCATTCTTTACATCCATTTGCCACAATCCCCATCCTAGGTTCACAGCCAAGCTTAAAACAATCCTAATGGTGTGTAGCTTGGCTACTGGTGCAAATGTCTCAATGTAATCCTCTCCATATGTCTGAGTGAACCCTCTTGCTACTAGTCTAGTCTTCTTCCTCTCAATCGACCCATCAGCCTTGTACTTGATTGTAAAGATCCATCTACTAGACACAGCTTTCTTCCCTTTTGGTAGTTCACTCTCATACCATGTATCATTCTTTATCATAGCTCCTGCCTCAGCTCCTACTGATTCCTTCCATTCCTTATCCTCCATTGCCTCTTCATAGCTTCTTGGAATGTGATTCTCATCCAAGTTTACCATGAATGCGCAATGTGCTTCTGGATATTGAGCAAAAGAACACACGGCCTGAGTAGGATGCTTCACAGCTTGGGCATTGTAGTACACTCTTGTGTTTACCCAACTGGAAGGATCCTTTCTCAGCCTTGTACTTCTTCTCAATACTGGCCCTTCTTGCGCCATCTCTTGTTCTTCTTCTTGTGGCAGCACACTTGTTTCAGATCTTTCTTCTCCTAGCTGACTTGCTTCAGCTCCTTCTTCCCTTAGCTGACTCTCTTCAGCTCCTTCTTCCTGATCATTTGATTCCACAGCTTGATCATGAGAGCCAGAACTCTCTTCTCTACTTGTTTCTTCACGGTTTGGAGTTCTTGTTTCATTCCCCCCCTCATGCTCAAGGTTGGAAGTCTGATGATCCGGGACTGGGGTAGTGCTTCTCCCCCCTTGATGTCCTTGATTCATGTTGATTCCAAGGCCTTCTAGGATAATCCTCAAGGTTTCAGCTCTATCAGAGGTAAGATCCTTCAAGTCTTCTTGAATCTGTTCCTCATAATATCCTTTCTCTTCAACAAACTTCACTTCTCTAGATACCAACACTCTCCTTGTGTTAGGATCATAGCACTTGTATCCTTTCTGACTTGATGAGTATCCAATGAACATTGCCTTTGAACTCTTAGCTTCTAGCTTGTTTCTTATCTCTCCAGGCACCATCACAAAACACAAACACCCAAAGACCTTCATATGCTCGAGAGAAGGCTTATACTGATTCAGTACCTCAAATGGTGATTGTCCTTGAAGGATCAGAGTTGGTGTCCTGTTGATGAGATAACACGCCGTAGCAACAGCATCACTCCAAAACTTCTTAGGCACATTGGATTGAAACATCATGGACCTGGCTACTTCCATCAAATGCCTGTTCTTCCTCTCAGCCACACCATTCTGTTGTGGTGTATAGGGACAGCTTGTTTGATGAAGAATTCCATGCTGAGCTAGTGTAGCTTGAATGCTTGTCCCGTGTACTCTCCTCCATTATCTGACCTGAAAATCTTTATCTTGGCATTGTAATGGTTAGTCACATAGGATTGAAAATTTTTAAATGCATCAAGTACCCTATCTTTGGTTGGAATTAAAGTTAACCAGGTGTATTTGGATTTTTCATCAATGAAAGTTACATAATATTTATGGTTTTCTCTAGACAGGCAAGGTGCGGTCCAAACATCAGAATGAATAAGATCAAAACACTTTTCATAAACAGTAGTAGACTTGGTAAAGACAGTTCTACAATGCTTGCCTAAAATGCAAGCTTCACAATCATTATTCTCAAAGGAAACACCTGGCAACATCAGTTTTAAAGCCTTATTATGAGGGTGTCCTAATCTAGCATGCCACAATGCATTTTTACTTAAACCAGAACTAGAAACAGAAGTAAACGAGCAGCTATATCTAGAAACAGGAGTGAGATCTTCAAGTAAATATAGCTCTCCTTTAGTCACTCCCTTTCCAATCATCTTGCTGCTTTTAATATCCTGAAACTTTACATCATTAGGACTGAATATAACATTGCATTGCAAATCAGTAGCACATTTCTTAACAGATAACAAGTTTGATGTAAATTCAGGCATATAAAAAGCTTTAGTTTCCTTATCAAATAGTTTAAGACTTCCTATTCCTCTAATAGGAATCTTATCTCCATTAGCAATCAGTACATTTCCATTCATTGGCACAATGTTTTTAATTAAGCTAGTGTCACTTATCATATGATGAGATGCACCTGAATCAATCACTAATGGCTTAATGTCATGAGAACTAGCAATATGTGCAAGTATACTAGATGGTTTGAATGCATGATCATTTCTAGCAAAGTTTGCAATTCTAGATTGATTTACCATTTCTATCAAGCTCTCATGCATCCTATCAGTTCTAGTTAGATTCTCATAGTTCTCTACCACCCTAGCACCAAAAGAATACCCAAAGATGTTACCATTCTCCTTGAACATCTTAATGAGAGCATCAAGGTCGGATCTCCTTAGATACTCTTGATCATTGTTCCCACGGTTGCTTGATGCTCCAGTGTAGGCTACAAGAGACTTTCCATCACCTGCCTCACGCCCATCTATCTCCTTTCCTTTGCTTGTACCAGCTCCACTTGTACCATCCGAGACATTAGCCCTTGCCTCACGATCCTTCATGAACTTAGCCGGCTTGAGGTGAGGATGGAGTATCCAGCATTGGCTCTTCTTGTGGCCATGCTTCTTGCAGTGATCACAACTCCCATTGAACCTCCTCTCCTCAAACTTCCCATGCGCAGCCGCAGCCTTGTTTGCTTGTGGAGCTTCACTACCTTCCTCTTGAGTTGCCTGGCTTGCAAGGGAAAGGTCTCCTTTCTTTGCAAACTGTTGAGATGAGGAGTTAATCTATGAAGGCTTGTGAACCTTGGGAAGAAGGAATGAGGAGAAGAAGGCATGAAGAGGAGTTAGGCCGAGGCAAGACCGTACAGGCCGTACTGTCCGTACACTGGCCGTACTGTCCGTACAAGTAGGGCGCGGCAGAATGAGAAGTTACTCTACCTTGAGGTGAAAGGTAACTTAGAAGGAGTTAACCTTTGGGAGTAACTGAGCAGACCGTTGAAGATAGGATAAGGGACGCGGCTTGACAGGCTGGATCAAAGCTGTAAAGGGAAAGCAAACCTTATCCATCCGGTCACACATGTGAAGCTTCTTATTGGCTTAGTTTGAATTAGGCGCTCCTCTTCTCCTTGACTACACATGCTTGGTCTACTTAATCCTTATGAAAGCCCTAGGATCTAAAGGCTATATATTGTAAACTCTCTCATTAATAAAAGTTTAGACAGTTCTGATTATCTTTGCCTCCATGGCTTATTCTTAGTCTCGATCTCTTACTCTCTACACTCAGTTCTTCTCTAATCTCTCTTAAACACTCAGATTACTCTTCATTAGTCTAAAAGTCATATGGTATCAGAGCCAGGTTCGTGAGAATCTGAGTTCTTGTTGAGGTTTGTATCAAGACAAAGGATAAAAGCTAGGAGCTGGGCGTTGAAGATTCAAGCTTCAAGTCTTCTCCGGTTGTGTCTTTGGTCTTGTTGGTGTGATTACTACTCTCAGTCCAAGATTTAGCAAGCTGTTTACGTCTAGCTGCTTCAAGATGGATAGTGGGATGAAGATGAAGGTCGCGGTGGTGTTCAAGGGGAACAACTACCTAGTGTGGTCACGGATGGTGAAGACCGCAGTTGGAAGCAAAGGCTTGTGGGGACACATTACCTCTGGAACGGCCCCAAAGCCGGTTGCTCAAGAAGAAGACAAGGATGAGACAACAAAGGATCCATTCGAGAGGTGGGAGCAGGAAGACATGATGGTGATGTCAGTTCTTCATGCTTCCTTAGAGCCGGCGATTCTGGATGCATACTGCTACTGTGAGACAGCAAAGGAGTTGTGGGATACCTTAAAGAGGGTGTATGGAAACACATCCAACCTGAGTAGAGTCTTTGAGGTGAAGCAAGAAATCAACAACTTGACTCAAGAAGACATGGAGTTTACCAAGCACCTAGGAAGGTTTAGGTCACTCTGGTCCGAGCTAGAGATGTTGAGGCCAAGCACGGTTGATCCCAGTGAGCTAATCAAGAGGCGTGAGCAGGACAAGGTCTTTGGACTGCTTTTGACACTGAATCCGGCATACAGTGGGCTGATACAACACATGCTGAGAGATGATACTCTACCTGACTTGGAGGAAGTGTGTTCTCGGATTCAGAAAGAGCAAGGGTCAATTGGGTTGTTTGGGAAGAAGGGGGAGTTGTCTTTAGCTAACCAAGCCTCGCAAGCTGAGCAAGGAGAGACTCCACAAGCTAACAGAGCTACGAATGGGAAGTTTGAGGATAGGAGGTTCAATGGGAGCTGTGATCATTGCAAGAAGCAAGGCCACAAGAAGAGCCAGTGTTGGATACTCCACCCACACCTCAAACCGGCAAAGTTCATGAAGGAAAGGGAAGCTAGAGCTCACATGTCTGACGGGTCAAGTGATGTGGGTACTAGCAAGGCTCAAGAAGGTGGTACAAGTGATGGCAAGTCTCTGGTGGCGTACATGGGAGCTCCTAGCAGCCGCAACAATGATCAGGACTTCATAAGGAAGGCTGACATTGATGCACTCATCAAGATGTTCAAGGATAACGGTAACATCAATGGTTATTCTTATGGTGCTTCCATGATTGCTAGGACTGTAGGAGACTTAGATTGCATCACTAGAACTGATAGTATAGCTAGGTTGCTAAGAAATGCAAATAACTACAATGCATATAAGCCATCTAGTATACTCGCTCACCTTGCTAGTAATCAATCAACTAGACCGCTTATTGTAGATTCAGGTGCATCACATCACATGATTAGTGATACTAAGTTAATTAAGAACATTGTGCCTACTAAGGGTCATGTGATGATTGCAAATGGTGATAAGGTTCCAATTAAAGGAATAGGAACACTTAAACTGTTTAGTAAAGACTCAAAAGCTTTCTATATGCCTGACTTTACTTCAAACCTATTATCTGTCAAGAAATGTGCAACTGACTTGCAATGCAATGTCATATTTAGTCCTAATGATGTGAAGTTTCAGGATATTGAAAGCAGCAAAGTGATTGGAAAAGGAGTAACAAAAGGAGACTTATATTTGCTTGAAGATCTTGCTCCTGTTTCTGACATTAGCTGCTCGTTTACTACTGCTTCTGTTCCTAGTTTAAATAAGAATGCATTGTGGCATGCTAGACTAGGACACCCTCATAATAAGGCTTTAAAACTGATGTTGCCAGGTGTTTCTTTTGAAAACAATGATTGTGAAGCTTGCATTTTAGGCAAGCATTGTAGAACTGTATTTCCAAACTCTTCTACCGTTTATGAGAATTGCTTTGATCTTATTCACTCTGATGTATGGACTGCTCCTTGTTTATCTAGAGAGAATCATAAGTATTATGTCTCATTCATTGATGAAAAATCTAAATACACCTGGTTAACCTTAATTCCAACTAAAGATAGGGTACTTGATGCATTTAAAAATTTTCAATCCTATGTAACTAACCATTATCAAGCCAAGATTAAGATTTTCAGGTCAGATAATGGAGGAGAATACATTGGACAAGCTTTCAAGCAACACTTATCTCAGTATGGAATTCTTCATCAAACAAGCTGTCCCTACACTCCACAACAGAATGGTGTGGCTGAGAGGAAGAATAGGCACCTTATGGAAGTTGCAAGATCAATGATGTTCCAAGCCAATGTACCTAAGAAGTTTTGGAGTGATGCAGTAGCTACGGCCTGCTATCTAATCAACAGGACTCCCACACTGATCCTGAAAGGGCAATCACCATTTGAGGTTCTCAACAAACATAAACCCTCATTAGAACATATTAGGATCTTTGGGTGTTTATGTTATGTTTTGATACCCGGGGAGTTGAGAAACAAGCTTGAAGCTAGGAGTACTAAGGCAATGTTTATTGGCTACTCTACAACTCAAAAGGGATACAAGTGTTATAATCCAGACACTAGAAGGGTGCTGGTATCAAGGGATGTGAAGTTTGTTGAAGAGAGAGGATATTATGAGGAGCAAAACAAAGAAGACTTGAAGGATCTTACCTCGGAGAGAGCCACTACCTTGCGGATCATCTTAGAAAGTATTGGAGTCAAGGTGAGACAAGATCAGCAAGGATCTGGCAGTAACCCAGGATCTCAACCACCAAATGGTGGAAGTTCAGCAACTCCCACTTCTGATCATGGGGGGGAAAGGAGTGAACCAGAGACAACTCAAGAGAGTAGTGGAGCATCTGGTACACATGATCAAGATGTGGAAGTAAGTGAACAGCAAGATGGAGCTGAAGCAAGTCAGCTAGGAGAAGAAGAGGCAGTTGAAATGTCTACTTCTGTACCACAAGAAAGTGGAGAAGAATCACAAGTGGAAGTGGAACAACCGGAACCAGCATTGAGAAGAAGCACACGGATTAGGAGAGATGCTTCCAACTGGGTAAGCACGAGAGTGTACTACAATGCCCAGGCTGTGGAGCATCCTTCTCAAGCTGTGTGTTCCTTTGCTCAATACCCTGAAGAACATTGTGCTTTTATGGTAAACTTGGATGAGAACTACATACCAAGAAGCTATGAAGAGGCAATGATGGATAAAGAATGGAAGGAATCAGTTGGAGCTGAGGCAGGAGCTATGATCAAGAATGATACATGGTATGAGAGTGAGTTACCAAAAGGGAAGAAGGCGGTGACTAGTAGATGGATCTTCACAATCAAGTATAAGGCTGATGGAAAGGTGGAGAGGAAGAAGTCAAGATTGGTTGCAAGAGGCTTTACTCAAACTTATGGAGAAGATTACATTGAGACCTTTGCACCAGTAGCTAAACTTCACACAATCCGGATTGTCTTAAGCTTAGCTGTGAACCTTGGATGGGGCTTATGGCAAATGGTGTTGAGATGAGCTGAGGAATATGAGGAGAGTTGTTCAGGGTTGAAGAGGTTGTGATGTGGAGAAGAGGAGAAGGATTGGCCTTAGGGAAAACCGTCCGTACCGGTCCGTACAGGTCCGTACCATGGCCGTACGGCCGTACAGACGGTATCGACCAAGCGGTAAAGAAATGTTACCGCGAGAAGAAGTTCACGGTCTGATCATGTTTTGCCTTGACCAAAGAAGGCATATGACCGTTTATGGATAGAGGAAGAGCGTCTCTACAGGCTGGCACAGGCTGGAAGGATAAGGTTCACTTTTAGCATAGTGACCACGCGTGTGGAGAGGCTCATTGGTCCGGTTCAAATTAAAGGCTCCCTTAGACTTGACCTCACATGCTTAGTCTCTTCTTAAACCCTAGTATCACCTCCTATATATTGTAAACACTCTCTCATTAATGAAATTATGCGAGTTATGTTACTCTCTTTCTAGTCTCTCTCTCTTGTTCATCATGGATCATACTTAATCTCCCCATTTCTCTCACAATCTCTTCTAAACTTCTCTTAATCTCTTACCAAATCTCTCTTAATCTCTCAATACCTATTCTACTCTCTAATCTCATATGGTATCAGAGCCAGGTTGGCTTTGGTATTGAGAGATCCTTGTTCCTTTCTTTACATTTGCGAGTTTGTTCTTGTGTGTTAAAGAAGAGGAGATGGAGACGACCAACTTTAGCAAACTGGTGACGGTTCCGGTTGCACTGAAGGGAGGCTCGAACTACTTGATGTGGTCCCAGTTGGTGAGGACTACCATTGGAAGGCTAGGGTTGTGGAACCACATCACAGATGATGGTCCGGAGCCAGTGGCCAAAGAAGATGAAGAAGAAGGCGACGGGAAGACTCTTGCGGTAGCTGAAGCAAAGAGATGGGTCCAAGAGGATTTGATGGTGCTGTCTGTGCTCCATGCCTCCCTGGAGCTCCCCATACTTGAAGCTTACGTGCACTTTGAGACTCCTAAGCGCCTTTGGGACATGCTCCATAAGAGGTATGGAAACAAGTCCAACATAAGCCGGGTGTTTGATCTGAAGCAAACCATCAGTGTCTTGAGGCAAGATGGAGAAGATCTCACCAAGCACATGGGGAAGTTTGGAGCTTTGTGGTCCGAACTTGAGAGTCTTAGACCCAACACAACTGATGAGGAATCGCTCATTGAGAGGAGAGAGCAAGATCAGGTGTTTGGGCTATTGATGACTCTAGATGAAAGCTACCAGGATGTGATCAAGCATATCCTGAGATCACCTACTCTCCCATCCATGGAGGAGGTATGCGCTCAACTTCAGAAGGAGGAAGGCTCTCTTGGGTTGTTTGGAGGCAAGAAGGGAATGTCCACGGCTCATAAAGCAGAAGAGGCGCAAGCAAACAAGGCAGCGTACCGTGGAGATGGAAGGAAGTATGAGAAGTATGAGGGAAGCTGTGAGCATTGCAAGCGGCAGGGGCATAAGAAGAGTCAGTGCTGGATCCTACATCCACACCTCAGGCCTAGCAAGTTCAACAAGGATAGAGAAGCTAAGGCTCACCTTTCTGCTGAAGCAAGTGGTGCCGGCTCATCAGGGGCTAGTCCAAATGTCAAGGCGGGTGAAAGTGAAGGCAGAGCTCTAACTTCTCAGGAGGTGATCACCAAGGCTGACTTTGAGGCTTTCATCCGAGCCCTCAAGGAGTCTGGTAAAATGCTAGGCAACACTCTTGGATACTCATACTCTGCTCATACATTACCTAGTATCTCTGATAAACTGTTAGACATTTTTAAAATCTCATGTACTGCCACTGCTCATACTAGCATAACTGATAGATTGTTAGGAGTAGTTAAGAGCCTGAAAGCTGAAAATGAAACATCTAGAACCAAGACTGCTAGGAGCTTGCATAAACCATTGATAATTGACTCTGGTGCATCTCATCACATGATTAGTGATAACAATCTGATAAAAGACATAGAACCTGCCCTTGGACATGTTATGATTGCAAATGGAGATAGAATTCCCATTAGGGGCATTGGTAAACTGAACTTGTTTAATAAGGATTCAAAAGCTTTTTACATGCCTGAGTTCACCTCTAATCTTTTATCAGTTAAGAAATGCACTACTGATCTTCAATGCAATGTTATTTTCAGTCCTAATGATGTTAAGTTTCAGGATATTAAGAGCAGTAAGTTGATTGGGCAAGGAGCAACCAAGGGGGATCTTTACATGATTGAAGACCTTGCACCTATTTCTAGTTCTTGTTTCTCGTTTAGTTCTGTTTCTTCCTTAAGTACTGATGCTCTGTGGCATGCTAGGCTAGGACATCCACATGTTAGGGCCTTAAGCATTATGTTACCAGGTGTCATGTTTAAAAATAATGATTGTGAGGCATGTATTTTGGGCAAACATTGTAAGACTGTTTTTCAGAAATCATCTACTCTTTATGCAAACTGCTTTGATTTAATTCACTCTGATGTTTGGACGGCACCTTGCTTATCTAGGGATGATTACAAGTATTATGTCACATTCATTGATGAAAAATCCAAATACACCTGGTTAACATTGATTAAAACTAAAGATAGGGTCCTTGATGCATTTAAAAATTTTCAAGCCTATGTGACTAACCAATATCATGCCAAGATTAAGATTTTCAGGTCTGATAATGGTGGGGAGTATACTGGGCATGCATTTCGTGATCACCTTGCTCAACATGGGATTCTTCACCAGACTAGCTGCCCATACACTCCACAGCAGAATGGAGTTGCGGAAAGGAAGAACAGACATCTCATGGAGGTGTCCCGGTCCATGATGTTCCACAAAGGGGTTCCCAAGAGGTATTGGAGTGATGCTGTGATGACTGCGTGCTACCTGATCAACAGGATACCAACCAGGATCTTGGCAGATCAATCTCCATTTGAGGTACTCAACAAGAGCAGGCCAGTCTTGGATCACCTGAGGACCTTTGGATGCGTGTGTTATGTTCTTGTACCAGGCGAGCAGAGAAACAAACTAGAAGCAAAGAGCACCAAGGCTATGATGATTGGGTATTCCACTTCACAGAAGGGATACAAATGCTATGATCCTACAGCTAGGAGAGTCCTAGTGTCAAGGGATGTCAGATTCATGGAAGACAAAGGATACTATGATGAGCAGACATGGGAAGACTTGGAGGATCTCTCCCAGCCATCAGAAAGAGCTGCTTGCTTGAGAAACATCCTAGAGGGGCTCGGAATTGGAGTGTCCCAGGATCAGAGTAGGCGTCCAGAACCTACTCCAGCTGCAGCAGAAGAACCATCCCACTTTGCACATGAGGGGGGAAGTGAATCAGTATCTGAACTAGAGGACCAAGGCTTAGAAGAGGCCGGTGAGCTAGGAAACAGAGGAACTGATTCTCCTGTCCAAAGTGGAGAAGGATCAGCAAGGGGAGAACTGAATGAAGAAGATCAGAGACAAGGAGAGGCTAGAGCTGAAGCTGAAGAACAGACTGAAGCAGTGACTCCACAAGTAGAAGAAGAACAAGAGATGGCACAAGAAGGGCCAGTGTTGAGAAGGAGTACAAGGCTGAGGAAGGATCCTTCCAGTTGGGTAAACACGAGAGTGTACTACAATGCCCAAGCTGTGAAGCATCCTACTCAGGCTGTGTGTTCCTTTGCTCAATATCCAGAAGCACATTGTGCATTTATGGTAAACTTAGATGAGAATCACATTCCAAGAAGCTATGAAGAGGCAATGGAAGATAAGGAATGGAAGGAATCAGTAGGAGCTGAGGCAGGAGCTATGATAAAGAATGACACATGGTATGAGAGTGAACTACCAAAAGGGAAGAAGGCTGTGTCTAGTAGATGGATCTTTACAGTCAAGTACAAGGCTGATGGGTCGATTGAGAGGAAAAAGACTAGACTGGTAGCAAGAGGGTTCACTCAGACTTATGGAGAAGACTACATTGATACATTTGCTCCAGTTGCAAAGCTACACACCATTCGAATAGTCCTATCAGTGGCTACTAACCTTGGGTGGGATCTTTGGCAGATGGATGTTAAGAATGCATTTCTCCAAGGAGAGTTAGAAGATGAAGTCTACATGCTACCACCTCCGGGCCTAGAAGGGATGGTGAAACCAGGGAATGTGCTAAGACTGAAGAAGGCCATCTATGGGTTGAAGCAATCACCAAGGGCATGGTATCACAAGCTGAGCACAACTCTAAATGGAAGAGGTTTCAGGAAATCAGAGCTTGATCACACTCTCTTCACTCTTACGACACCTGCTGGTATTGTTGTGCTTCTTGTATATGTGGATGACATAGTTATCACAGGCAGTGATAAGGTTGAAATCAAGGAGACCAAGGAGTTTCTGAAATCTGTGTTTGACATCAAAGACTTGGGAAAAATGAAGTACTTCCTTGGAATTGAGCTGTGCAGATCAGAAGAAGGGTTGTTCATCTCACAAAGGAAGTATATCTTGGATCTATTGAAGGAGGCTGGTGCGTATGGTGGAAAGACAGCCAAGATGCCCATGGAGGATGGGTATAAAGCTCCACGTGAGGGGGAGCTAGAAGATAGTAAGCTATTTCATGATCCAAAGCTATACAGGAAGCTTGTGGGGAAGCTGATCTATCTAACCATCACTAGGCCAGACATCTGTTTTGCTGTGAACCAAGTGAGTCAGCATATGCAAGCTCCAAGAGAGCATCACTGGCGCATGGTAGAAAGAGTTCTCATGTATCTGAATGGAACTCAAGGGCTTGGTATATGGATGGGTTGTAACGGGAGTACTGAAGCAGTGGGATATTGTGATGCAGATTGGGCTGGAGACAGAACAGATAGAAGATCTACAACCGGCTATTGCACATTCATTGGTGGAAACATGGTTACTTGGAAGAGTAAGAAGCAGAAGGTGGTGTCATGCTCAAGTGCCGAGGCTGAGTATAGAGCAATGCTAAAGCTCACAAATGAGTTGGTATGGATTAAAGGAATACTGAAGCACTTGGAGATTGAGCAAGCAACACCAATGACCATGCACTGTGACAATCAAGCAGCCATTCACATAGCCACAAACTCGGTGTTCCATGAAAGAACTAAGCACATTGAAGTGGACTGTCATAAAGTGAGGCAGATGATAGTCTTGGGAGTAATACTGCCGTGCTACACAAGGAGTGAGGATCAGTTGGCAGATGTATTCACTAAGGCGGCTAGGCAAAAGACAATGGAGTCAATTCACATAAGGTTGGGACTCCTTGATCTTTCGCCTAAGGGCTGATCTATACACTCTCCTTATGATTTTTAAAGAGATCTCTACTCTGGTTGTGTGTATGTGTGTATAAACTCCAATGGAGACAGATGAGAGCTTAGTTCTAGGTGATTTAAGAACAGAGATGGGTGAGAGTGTTTAAGTGTTTAAGAGACTAAAGAGAATGAGATTAAGAGACTGAGAGACTAGAGAGAGACTGAGAGAATAAGAGACTGAAGATTAGGGAAGGAGAAGGGAAACCCCCTTACTCTCTTAAGAGTTACAAAACGTCCAAGACACATCCTTATATAGGCTTTACATCATTGCAACTCATAAACCTATATCTAATGGATAGAAATAACTTAAGGAGAATGGATGGTGAGGATGAGTTGGTCTTGTTGTGATCTGAGTGATGTGTGCTGATTGGATGAGCTAAGCTGGCTCACTTTAATTCAAACAAGGCTGTGCTGTGATTGGCTCTCCTTAGGCTCCTTTGTATCTGTCTACAGATCAGTCTAGGTGCATGGTCGTGGCTGCTCTTCCTTTACAGCAACAGCCAGCCTGTCCATGCCCCAAAGTAACCAATCAGCTCCACACAGCATCTTCTTGATTCCCTTTGACTAGATTCAAACCTTGGTGCCTCACATCCTGAATAGTAATCCAAATAGTGAATAGTCAACCTGAATAGTGACTAGTGATTCACTATTCACTTTTACACCAACTTGCCCAACCTTCTCCAATCTTACTGTGGTAACTCTCCAAAGTTACTGTGGTAACTTTGGAGTTACTGTCTGACCCAAATCTTCTCTAAATGGTGTCTAAGTCTCTCCTGGACTTATCCCTATCTTTGCACACTCATCAGACCACTTCTGAAGCCTTAAGACTCTCCCAAAGCCTTCACATGATCAGTCTAAGTCTTTCCTAGACTTAACTCCCCAAGATAACTACTTCAGAACTCTTCTGAAGCTTGATTGAACTCTTCTTGACATCTTCTAGAGCTTTCCCTATTGTTGTACAAGCTCTATCTTCTCTTCAGTTCAACACTCCCCCTCAAGCTTGACTTTAGGAGATCCTAAGCCAAGCTTGGAACTCTGAAGAGTCTCCCTCATTAAAAACCTTACAAGGAAAACCCATTGGGACAAAACCTTGCAAGGGAAAAAGAGTAGAGCTCTCCAAAGCCTAGGGATTGGCCAGTGAGCTCTTGTGCCTTAGAACCAGTGTGGTTGGACACAAGAAGCTCTGGATCACGGCCTAACAGGTGCAGCAACTCTTCACAGCTTTGCGCACACTTCACACTTCACACTTCAGCTTCACCTCTTTATGGAACCGGTTTGAAGTCTCCCCCTCTCAACTGACTTCACAGCCATCTTAGAGAAGCTAGGACACGACCAGATCATCTTCAAAAACACTAGTGAGGCTGATCAACACTTCACACACGGCTTGCCCTCTTCATAGAACTGGTTTGGATCTCCCCCTCTCAACAGACTTCTCAGCCATCTTAGAGAAGCTAGGAACTGACCAGGAACATCTTTAGTGAGGCTCAAGCAATGGTACCTGATACATTATCCCAAAGGTGCATCAGTACCTATCAAAAACAAGAAAATGAATATCCTGCATCACACTTGATGCACACAATCTCACAATTCAATCACAATCATCTTAATTATCTTTTCAAGCACAAGCAATTAGTAAGATGAATGAAAAAGATTGAAAAGAGTTTCAAAAGTCTAAGGGAACTTCCCTTGTGTTTTTTGTGAGTTTCCAAACTCTCTCAATGCACCATCTTCATGGCATCATCAACTCCTTGGAAAGGCAGAATGGATTCATCAGCTTCTCCTCAATCACCTCTCATTGAAGCCACATTGATGGAGAGCCTTCTTCCTCACTCGCCAAGGCTGCTCTGAACAGCCTCTTGCCTAGACACGCCACTGACTTGGTCCGGTTGATGATCCTTGTAGAAGCTTTTGCAAAAGACTTGTTACTGACCATGGATCATATGCATTCAGACTCCCCCTCAAGCTTAGAACCGAGACTAGAAGGAGCTAAGCTTGTGATCCTATGCATCCCCATGGTCTAATAACTATCATCTTTCATGATAGCTTTCTTCTTGTGAGTTTACTCTCTTCCTTAACCAGGAACTAGGGTGTTTGAATCACCATAGAGAGTCTCACAAGACACACCTCTCATTGCATAATGACCCATGCTACACTTCCTGTAGACTAAGGACTAGATATGTCCAATGGTATTATGCAATGGCTATCTCTCATTGCATACTCAATCACACTACACTTCCTGTAGATTATGGACTAACATGTCCTAGTGATGATATGCAATGGCACAAGACCTTTGTCTTTACATTCTTGGTTGTTGGTGAGTTACATGTATCCCATTCCTTGTGTACCTAACACCACCACAACTCAATGCAAAATCAGATCATCCCATTGGGATCAAACCAAGATTATCCATCCTGTTTGATCACCAATGCCACAATAGTATATGATACTTGAAACAAGCTAGACAATCAAGACAATCAAGCAAAGACAATCAATTTAGTTTTTTTTTTTTTTAAATGCAACAATAACTGAATGCATTAGGTTACATACTCACTATATGAATGAAATAGATTTAACCCGAATGAAACACAAGCCTAGATGATACTTATGCAATCAAGGGGACAAGAGTGACACAATTCATGCTTATGCTCACTAGTTTTTATCAATGCCAATGATCCAAATAGCTTAGACAAACTTCTAAATGCTTATAAGACATCACTGATGGATTTAACTATGGCATAGCAACAATCAGACCTTTAGGCTCATTTTTAAATGCATTACTACATGAATGCACAATCTTAAAGCTTTAGCTATATGAATGCAACAGGTTCAATCCATGAGCAATATTAAGGCTATGCACAACAGTTTCAATCAAAACCAATGATGCAAGCAACTTAGACAATTTCTAATTGATGCAAGACTTTCATTGATGGATTAAACATAGGCAAAGCATCAGATAACAATAGGATTGAACTTAGACAGTATGAGATATGATTATGTATGCAAAATAACTTACCAATCATGATGCAAGCAGCAGAGACATTCTACTCAATTCTACAACACATTCATGATGATTCAAGCTATGACAACACTCAAGACAATGCAATAAACAAAACATGAGATTCTGGGACTCTAGACATTACTTACTATCAATATGACAATGCAACAGCAAAACAATTTCAGTGCAATTAGTCTAGACATACTACTAGAAGCTATAAACACTTAATGGAATTAGGGAAAGCACATAGTATAATCAGGAGTTAAACCTATCAAGACATATTAAGATAGATGAGATTAGGTTTACTCCCTTGGTTAAGATGATGAGGAGTGGTTCTCAGAGTTACCACTTGAATCCTTACTTCTTCTTCTTCTCTTATTGCAATCACCCTTCTGAAGTCACCACCATGATGGAATGCTTGTGGATGCTTCAGCTACTTCTTCAATCACCTCACAATAGAAGCCGCCTTGATAGAGTAGCCTTCTTCTTCACACAGCCAAGAGTGCTCTGTCTTAGTTTGAGCACCCTCTTGAATAGGCACGCCACTGCCTAGACCCGGTTGGCTTCTTCTTCTGATACTTGCAATGTTAAGAAGAAGAGCACGAGTGAGTTCTACAACCATCTGTGCTTCTCCCTTTCTTGTAACACCTCTCCATTGTACACACAATGGGCATCATTCTTTCTCTTTCAACTCGGATTTGATGATGAACTAGGAGCACCTTTTGTGAACCTGAAACATCACTCAAACTCTAGCCAAGATAAGACACAATTGCATTGGGATCAATCCTTGACTTCATCAAGTTTGATCACCAATGTCTCAAGCTTTATAACATTAGATAGAATCAAGACAATGTCAAGTTCTTATCTATGCAAGCAACCATTCTCTAAATACTAAGCAAGACCTTATCAGATTCAAGTCAGAGTATTTAGGCAATTTTAATCACTCCTTAATATGCAACTTAGACTTTAATCTAAATGCAACAATCCAAAGCAGCAACAAGGCAGTATGCATTAATCTTAACAGTTTCTAACACATGAAAGCAAGAATGATTAGATATAATCTATCATCTTAACAGGACAAGTTAATTTAGAGCTGTCATTAAGCATTTACCATTTTCAATAGTATTGATGTCAAAACTTGATTAATAAATCATCAAGTTTGATTCCCAATAACACAAGCAATGCAACAGATAGACACAAGGCATTATCAAGTTCTATTCTTTGCAAGCTAGCTCTCTAAGAACAATCAAGATCCTAACAGATTCAAGACAAGTTACTTAGGCACATTTAAAAACTTCTTTACTCAGCAATTTAGACATGAATCTAATGCTTCAATGTAAGACAGCCACAAGACTATATGCAACAGCTTTCAATTCCGTTTCAATCCATGTATGCAAGCAGATTCAATTAATCACAACAAGCATCACTATGATTCGGAGCTAAGCATATTAACAATCTTAATCACCAAACCAGGCACTTTAAGCATACTGAGACAGATTCTAAAAGTATTCATTTAGCAATCTTTAAACAATTCTCAGGTTTTCAATCACATCACAACCAGTCAATATACTCAAGCTTTATACAAGAGAAAGAGGTTTCTTACAGCCAAGGAACTAGTGTTAGTTCCTTGAAACTCCATAGAACATGGCAAGACAGTGAGCTGTTGGTGTCGATTCCAACTTCTCCTTCTCCCATGGACCTTTCTCTTGAACTCTCCATGTCAAAGACCCCACCTTTCTTCATGTTAAGTTCGCCACATCAGTACCAGCTGAAAGCTATCACCTTTCTTCTTGGACAGTGGATAAGACCTAGCTTGGACATAGCTTTGAAGCTTGGTTGATGAGATCGCCTCACACACCATTGCTTCCAAGGTTCTTTCTTCTTCATGGGCTTCATGAGAGAGGGTAGGTCGGCCAGAGACAGCTTCTGGACACCATGGATGAGCACACCTTCTTCTTGAAGAGTAGAACAACCGGCTGGACCATGGAGCTTCTTCTTGGCTTCAAGCGACATGGAGGAGAGCTATGAGCTTCAGCAGAAGCAAGAACCAAGTTCTAATGAACCTGGCTCTGATACCATATGATTTTTAAAGAGATCTCTACTCTGGTTGTGTGTATGTGTGTATAAACTCCAATGGAGACAGATGAGAGCTTAGTTCTAGGTGATTTAAGAACAGAGATGGGTGAGAGTGTTTAAGTGTTTAAGAGACTAAAGAGAATGAGATTAAGAGACTGAGAGACTAGAGAGAGACTGAGAGAATAAGAGACTGAAGATTAGGGAAGGAGAAGGGAAACCCCCTTACTCTCTTAAGAGTTACAAAACGTCCAAGACACATCCTTATATAGGCTTTACATCATTGCAACTCATAAACCTATATCTAATGGATAGAAATAACTTAAGGAGAATGGATGGTGAGGATGAGTTGGTCTTGTTGTGATCTGAGTGATGTGTGCTGATTGGATGAGCTAAGCTGGCTCACTTTAATTCAAACAAGGCTGTGCTGTGATTGGCTCTCCTTAGGCTCCTTTGTATCTGTCTACAGATCAGTCTAGGTGCATGGTCGTGGCTGCTCTTCCTTTACAGCAACAGCCAGCCTGTCCATGCCCCAAAGTAACCAATCAGCTCCACACAGCATCTTCTTGATTCCCTTTGACTAGATTCAAACCTTGGTGCCTCACATCCTGAATAGTAATCCAAATAGTGAATAGTCAACCTGAATAGTGACTAGTGATTCACTATTCACTTTTACACCAACTTGCCCAACCTTCTCCAATCTTACTGTGGTAACTCTCCAAAGTTACTGTGGTAACTTTGGAGTTACTGTCTGACCCAAATCTTCTCTAAATGGTGTCTAAGTCTCTCCTGGACTTATCCCTATCTTTGCACACTCATCAGACCACTTCTGAAGCCTTAAGACTCTCCCAAAGCCTTCACATGATCAGTCTAAGTCTTTCCTAGACTTAACTCCCCAAGATAACTACTTCAGAACTCTTCTGAAGCTTGATTGAACTCTTCTTGACATCTTCTAGAGCTTTCCCTATTGTTGTACAAGCTCTATCTTCTCTTCAGTTCAACACTCCTGATCATGAGGTCCTTACTCTTTTTCCCTCATCAGAGTTTTGTCCCAATGGGTTTTCTTTGATGAGGTTTTTAATGAGGAGGAGCTCATGATCCTTCCAAGCTTGACTTGTTCCACATGGTCAAGCTTGAGGGGGAGTGTTGAGATGAGCTGAGGAATATGAGGAGAGTTGTTCAGGGTTGAAGAGGTTGTGATGTGGAGAAGAGGAGAAGGATTGGCCTTAGGGAAAACCGTCCGTACCGGTCCGTACAGGTCCGTACCATGGCCGTACGGCCGTACAGACGGTATCGACCAAGCGGTAAAGAAATGTTACCGCGAGAAGAAGTTCACGGTCTGATCATGTTTTGCCTTGACCAAAGAAGGCATATGACCGTTTATGGATAGAGGAAGAGCGTCTCTACAGGCTGGCACAGGCTGGAAGGATAAGGTTCACTTTTAGCATAGTGACCACGCGTGTGGAGAGGCTCATTGGTCCGGTTCAAATTAAAGGCTCCCTTAGACTTGACCTCACATGCTTAGTCTCTTCTTAAACCCTAGTATCACCTCCTATATATTGTAAACACTCTCTCATTAATGAAATTATGCGAGTTATGTTACTCTCTTTCTAGTCTCTCTCTCTTGTTCATCATGGATCATACTTAATCTCCCCATTTCTCTCACAATCTCTTCTAAACTTCTCTTAATCTCTTACCAAATCTCTCTTAATCTCTCAATACCTATTCTACTCTCTAATCTCATAAATGGATGTGAAGAATGCATTTCTACAAGTCACCGCCTTCTTCCCTTTTGGTAACTCACTCTCATACCATGTATCATTCTTGATCATAGCTCCTGCCTCAGCTCCAACTGATTCCTTCCATTCTTTATCCATCATTGCCTCTTCATAGCTTCTTGGTATGTAGTTCTCATCCAAGTTTACCATAAAAGCACAATGTTCTTCAGGGTATTGAGCAAAGGAACACACAGCTTGAGAAGGATGCTCCACAGCCTGGGCATTGTAGTACACTCTCGTGCTTACCCAGTTGGAAGCATCTCTCCTAATCCGTGTGCTTCTTCTCAATGCTGGTTCCGGTTGTTCCACTTCCACTTGTGATTCTTCTCCACTTTCTTGTGGTACAGAAGTAGACATTTCAACTGCCTCTTCTTCTCCTAGCTGACTTGCTTCAGCTCCATCTTGCTGTTCACTTACTTCCACATCTTGATCATGTGTACCAGATGCTCCACTACTCTCTTGAGTTGTCTCTGGTTCACTCCTTTACAAGGAGAGCTGGAGGATGAAGTGTATATGCATCCACCTCCAGGCTTGGAACACTTAGTGAAGAGAGGGAATGTGTTGAGACTGAAGAAAGCTATCTATGGACTGAAGCAATCACCAAGAGCTTGGTACAACAAGCTGAGTACTACTCTGAATGGCCGAGGCTTCAAGAAGTCTGAACTAGACCACACCCTCTTCACTCTCACTACTTCCTCAGGTATGATTGCACTCCTTGTGTATGTTGATGATATCATTATCACAGGAAGTGATAAGGAAGGTATCATAGCAACCAAGGAGTTCCTTAAGTCCATGTTTGAGATTAAAGACTTGGGAGAAATGAAATACTTTCTTGGAATTGAGATATGTAGATCCAAGGAAGGTTTGTTCATGTCCCAAAGGAAGTATACACTTGATCTTTTGAAAGGTGCAGGTGCTTATGGAGGCAAGACAGCAAGGATGCCTATGGAGGATGGCTACAAAGTCCCACGAGAGGGGGAGATTGAAGACAGCAAGCCTTATCAGGATCCTAAACTCTATAGAAAGCTAGTTGGTAAATTGATTTACCTGACAATAACTAGGCCTGACATTTGCTTTGCTGTGAATCAGGTGAGTCAACACATGCAAGTGCCTAAGGAACATCATTGGCGCATGGTGGAGAGGATCTTGATGTATCTCAACGGCTCACCTGATCAAGGAGTATGGATGGGTTGCAATGGGAGCACTGAAGTGGTTGGATACTGTGATGCGGATTGGGCTGGTGATAGAGCAGACAGGAGATCAACCACAGGCTATTGCACATTCATTGGAGGCAACTTGGTTACTTGGAAGAGCAAGAAGCAGAAGGTGGTGTCTTGTTCAAGTGCAGAAGCTGAGTATAGAGCTATGCTGAAGCTGACCAACGAGCTGGTGTGGATCAAGGGCATCTTGAAGCATTTGGAGATTGATCAAGCCACGCCAATGACAATGCATTGTGATAACCAAGCTGCCATCCACATTGCCTCCAACTCGGTGTTCCATGAGAGAACCAAGCACATTGAAGTGGATTGCCACAAGGTGAGACAGATGATCATCTTAGGAGTTATCTTGCCATGCTACACAAGAAGTGAAGATCAGTTAGCGGATGTGTTCACCAAGGCTGCAAGACAGAAGACAATGGAGTCCATTCACATCAGGTTGGGCCTCATTGATCTTGGGAAGAGAAGGAGCTGATCCCCTTTGGCTGTGAGGTCTTTACTCTTTTTCCCTTATCAAGGTTTTATCCCAATGGGTTTTCCTTGGTAAGGTTTTTAATGAGGAAGATCTCATGGCTGTCCAAGCTTAGGCTTTCACAAAGCTAAGCTTGAGGGGGAGTGTTGAGATGAGGAGTTAATCTATGAAGGCTTGTGAACCTTGGGAAGAAGGAATGAGGAGAAGAAGGCATGAAGAGGAGTTAGGCCGAGGCAAGACCGTACAGGCCGTACTGTCCGTACACTGGCCGTACTGTCCGTACAAGTAGGGCGCGGCAGAATGAGAAGTTACTCTACCTTGAGGTGAAAGGTAACTTAGAAGGAGTTAACCTTTGGGAGTAACTGAGCAGACCGTTGAAGATAGGATAAGGGACGCGGCTTGACAGGCTGGATCAAAGCTGTAAAGGGAAAGCAAACCTTATCCATCCGGTCACACATGTGAAGCTTCTTATTGGCTTAGTTTGAATTAGGCGCTCCTCTTCTCCTTGACTACACATGCTTGGTCTACTTAATCCTTATGAAAGCCCTAGGATCTAAAGGCTATATATTGTAAACTCTCTCATTAATAAAAGTTTAGACAGTTCTGATTATCTTTGCCTCCATGGCTTATTCTTAGTCTCGATCTCTTACTCTCTACACTCAGTTCTTCTCTAATCTCTCTTAAACACTCAGATTACTCTTCATTAGTCTAAAAGTCATACAAACAACCCAATGGAACCTTGCTCCTTCTGAATCCGCGCACACACATCCTCAAGATCAGGTAGAGTGTCTTCTCTAAGCAGGTGCTGGATGAGACCGTTGTAAGCTGGGTTCAGCGTGAGGAGTAGCCCAAAGACCTTGTCTTGCTCTCTCCTCTTGTTGAGCTCATCAGCATCCGTTGTGCTTGGCCTAAGCATCTCCATCTCGGACCAGAGACTCCTGAATCTCCCTAGATGCTTGGTGAACTCCATGTCTGCTTGTACAAGGTTGTTGATGGCTTGCTTCACTTCAAACACTCGGCTTAGGTTTGATGTGTTGCCATACACCTTCTTCAAAGTATCCCACAGCTCCTTAGCAGACTCACAGTAGCTGTATGCATCCAGAATAGCCGGCTCAAGTGACGCATGAAGCACAGACATCACCAGCATGTCCTCTTGATGCCACTTCTCTTCCGCCTTGCTTGCAGCCTCACCATCATCCTCTCCTTGAGTGATGAGTTTTGGAGCTTCTCCGGGGGTGATATGCTTCCACAACCCCTTGCTTCCCACCGTGGTTCTCACCATCCGAGACCACACCAAGTAGTTGGTTCCCTTGAAACACACAGCTACCTTCATGTTCATGTTCATCCCACTCTCCATGTTGAATGATGAACTCTCTAAGCTTCAGAAACTTTATCTTGAGTTGAGTGACTTGTAGAAACCTTCACAGCCTCGATCTTCAACCCACACAGCTTCAGATGATACACCACAACCAGTCTTGAACTTGAAAAGTACCCAGAAACTCTCAAACACACAAGAACACACAAGAGTTTCTTCAAAGCTTCAACCTTGAGGCTTCAAAGAATCTCACACGACCTCAGGTTCTCACGAACCTGGCTCTGATACCATATCACTTTTAGTGATGTTTAGAGTGATCTGAGTATTTAGGAAAGATTAGAAGAGATTTAGAGAAGATTAAAGTATAAAATGAGATTAAGAGTCTAAAGAAAGAACGAGAGAGAGACTAAGAGAGACTCATAACTTGCTTGATTTATTATTATGGAGAGATTACATATTTATATGGATCAGCATACAAGGGTTTTGTAATAGTGAAAGCAAATCCTAAAGACTAAGCATGTGGAGTCAAACCAAGGAGAGGCGCGCTTCATTTGAATGAACGGAGGTGAGGCTTTACACGCTTGATGCCAAAGGCATCTTTGCCTAGATGCTCCTTTTGCCTTTACAGCTAGCAACAGCTTAAGCCGCGTCCCAACCTTATCCTTCAACGGTCATATCCTAAAGCCTCTTCCTCTTGTAGAGTCATCGGCCACTTTAGGATAGATGTGAGCTTTGCCTTTCTTCCCAAGGTACCTGAGTTGTACGGCCTTTGCCCTATCCGTACACTTCTCCTTAACTTCACACAACTACTCCTTTTCTTCCTTTGATATCTCTTCTCATGTAAACCCTTGATCCTTTCACTTAATCATCTCCATAACTTAACACATCCTAACTCCTATGAGATTAATTCAACTTCCTAATGGTTCTCCACTACTTTATGTAACAAAATCAAGCTTCTTACATCAAGATTCATCCTTGTTTGATTAGAATGACAAAGAAGCTATCATATTCCCAAATGTTGAGATGAAGATCAAGAAGTGGATGTTGAAATGAGTTGAGTACAATGTATGAGAAGGCATAAGGAGTTAAGAGACTGAAAGGGATGAGACTTTGGGAGAGTTTGTGATCAGCCATAGCCGTACAATCCGTACAGAAGGAACTGGCCGTACACATCAAGGATGATCACAAACATTAACCAAAGGTGAAAGTTAAAATGAGGAGTTAGAGTGGTAAAAGGTGAATGCCTTTAGTCTTGGAGAAGAATCAGCCCATTGGAGAAGGATAAGGCTCGCGGTGACAGCCTGTCTCATGCTGGAAAGGTAAAGCAAAAGCAAAGATACCTTACACATGTGAGAACAGCCATTGGATCAATTCAAAATCGAGTCTAGCTTCTGTATTGACTTCACATGCTTTACCTTATCCTTAGAGTCTTGGAAACCCTTGTATCCTGAACTATAAATTGTAACCTCTCTGATTAATAAAGACTAATCTGAGTTTTGAGTCTATCTCTCTCTAATCTTTCTACTCTCTCTCATTACTCTAATCTCTTAATTCTCTTAATCTACTTACTCAAATCAATCTTATTCTCTCTTAATCCACGTTCTACACTCACTAAATCAAAATCAAATATGGTATCAGAGCCAGGTTGCCCTAAAACCTGAGTTCATTCCGCAAATTTGTGTTCTTGGAGATTCTGGGTTTGTGAGTGTGCTTGAAGATTTGGTATTCTGGGTTATTGGTGTGTTGAGGTTCTCTTCTTGTAGATGGAAACAGACGACACCATGGTGGAGCTATGTACAACAGTTACTCCTGATGAGTGGAATCGTGGGGGTGAAGTGATTACAAAGCAGATGGGTGAAGGCAAGTGGATTCAAGAGAATCATGGAACACTTGGGATCATCCAGAGGTCACTCTCAAGTTCAACCCTGGAAGCTGATGGTCATGAAGGGACAGCTAAGGAGTTGTGGGAGAGTATGGAAGCTGTGTATGAGGACAGATCGCATCTATGCAAGGTTTTTGTGGTTAAGCGGGCCATTGAGAATCTGAGGCAAGATGGAGAAGAGCTCAGTAAGCATCTTGAACGCTTTAAGAGCTTATGGGCAGAGTTGAAGGCACTCAGACCGAGTACCTCAGATAAAGACATACTGAAGAGAAGACTAGAGCAAGATGAAGTGTTTAGTCTTCTGCTGAGTTTAGATAAGTCTTATGATAAACTGGTCAGGAAGATCCTCACGGAAGAAGTCCTACCTGATGTGGAGAGTGTGTGTGGTTTGGTTAAGCATGAGCAAGCAAAGATGCAGCCGGATAAGAGGAGAAAGATTACTGAGCTAGAACAAGTAATCACCGGCAAGAGCTTGTATTCAGCATACATAGGAGACATAAAAGATGGGGATAGCTTAACAAACAGACACGAGAAGGGTGGAGCTGATGAGGTGATTACCAGAAGAGAATGGGATGCATTTGTAGCCAAAGCGAAAGCACTCACTGCATCAAAGAAGCAAGGAAGTCATTCAGTAAGGTCTAAACCTATTATTGTGGATTCTGGAGCCAGTCATCACATGATCAGTGATAGGAGTCTGATGGATGAAGTGAGAGCAGCTACTGGAAATGTTCAGATAGCAAATGGAGATAAAATTCCTATAGAAGGGATAGGAAGCTTGAAGCTATTTGACAGGGAGTCAACAGCCTTGTACCTGCCTCAGTTTACCTCCAATTTGATATCTGTAAAGAGAGCTACTATTGACTTGCAATGTCAAGTAGTATTCAGGCCACAGGAGGTTGAGTTTCAAGATCTTGTTACGGGTCAAGTGATTGGAAAGGGGAGCAGTACCAACAATCTATACCAGCTACAATCAACTAAGCTCTCTAAACCCTCTATCTCTATATGCATGAGTAGTACTGCTGATGGCTGTGATAGTATTACTTGGCATGCTAGATTAGGACATCCTCATACTCGCGCCCTTGAGCTAATGATACCTAATCTATCAGTTAATCACCTTGAATGTGAAGCATGCATACTAGGGAAGCATTGCAAAACTGTCTTTCCCACATCTGAAACTGTCTATGAGAAATGCTTTGACTTAATACACTCTGATGTGTGGACATCTCCATGTATATCTAGGGATAAGCATAAGTATTTTGTGACTTTCATAGATGAAAAATCTAAGTACACATGGGTCACATTGCTTCCCTCCAAGGATAGAGTGTTAGAGGCATTTATAAACTTCCAAGCTTATGTCACTAATCACTATAATGCTACTGTGAAGGTACTAAGGTCAGACAATGGAGGTGAATACACTAGCCATGCATTCAAGAATCATCTGATGAAGCATGGGATAGTTCATCAAACCAGCTGTCCCTACACTCCACAACAGAATGGTGTGGCTGAGAGGAAGAACAGACACCTGATGGAAGTAGCAAGATCAATGATGTTTCATTCTAATGTTCCCAAGAGATTTTGGAGTGATGCAGTTGTCTCAGCATGTTATCTCATCAACAGGACACCGACGA
The DNA here is from genome assembly GCF_020379485.1 of Brassica napus. Classification (NCBI taxonomy): domain Eukaryota; kingdom Viridiplantae; phylum Streptophyta; class Magnoliopsida; order Brassicales; family Brassicaceae; genus Brassica; species Brassica napus. The sequence continues at coordinate 580,654 of NW_026014699.1, forward strand.
AAGTTCTGAGGGATCTATCTCCATTTGAGGTACTGAACAAGGCTAGGCCGCAGATTCAACATCTGAGAGTATTTGGGTGTACCTGCTATGTATTGGTTCCAGGAGAACTGAGGAAGAAGCTTGATGCAAAGAGCACTAAGGCTATGTTTATTGGATACTCCATTACTCAGAAAGGGTATAAGTGCTATGATCCAGTAACAGGGAGGGTGTTGGTGTCTAGAGATGTCAAATTCATTGAAGGAAAAGGGTATTATGAAGAAAAGATATGGGAAGATTTGAAGGATCTTCCACAAACGCCATCAGATAAGGCAACAAATCTGAGGAAAATATTGGAGAATCTTGGGATTAGCATGACCCAGGATCAAGGAACAAGAAGAGAACCACCAAGAAGCACAAGTACTCATGAGGAGGAAAGTGAAAGGAGGTCCCCTCTTGATCATGAGGGGGGAAGTGAAGCTGAATCAGGAGTGCAACAACAACAGAAAAGTGATTCAGGAAGTCATGATCAAGGAGAGACACAAGGAGAAGAGAATCCAAGATCAGATGGAGATGTGCAGGCTGATAGAGAGAGTCCAAGATCAGATGGAGATGCGCAGACTGATAGAGATGAGCAGGCAGCTATGCAAAATCCAGTCGAGTCAGTTGGGATTCAGGAACCAGAAACAGAGGTTCAACCACTGAGGAGAAGTACCAGGGTAAAGAAAGATCCATCAAATTGGGTGAACACAAGGATATACTACAATGCGGAGGCCGTAGCACATCCGACTCAAGCAGTATGTTCGTTTGCAACATATCCAGAGGAGCATGTGGTCTTCATGGGTAATCTGGATGAGAATGAGATCCCAAGGTCTTATGAGGAAGCCATGAAGCATAAGGTCTGGAGAAATTCAGTGGGTGATGAAAGGGATGCATATGAGATTAGAGAGTAGAATAGGTATTGAGAGATTAAGAGAGATTTGGTAAGAGATTAAGAGAGGTTTAGAAGAGATTGTGAGAGAAATGGGGAGATTAAGTATGATCCATGATGAACAAGAGAGAGAGACTAGAGAGAGAGTAACATAACTCGCATACTTCATTAATGAGAGAGTGTTTACAATATATAGGAGGTGATACTAGGGTTTAAGAAGAGACTAAGCATGTGAGGTCAAGTCTAAGGGAGCCTTTAATTTGAACCGGACCAATGAGCCTCTCCACACGCGTGGTCACTATGCTAAAAGTGAACCTTATCCTTCCAGCCTGTGCCAGCCTGTAGAGACGCTCTTCCTCTATCCATAAACGGTCATATGCCTTCTTTGGTCAAGGCAAAACATGATCAGACCGTGAACTTCTTCTCGCGGTAACATTTCTTTACCGCTTGGTCGATACCGTCTGTACGGCCGTACGGCCATGGTACGGACCTGTACGGACCGGTACGGACGGTTCTCCCTAAGGCCAATCCTTCTCCTCTTCTCCACATCACAACCTCTTCAACCCTGAACAACTCTCCTCATATTCCTCAGCTCATCTCAACACTCCCCCTCAAGCTTGACCATGTGGAACAAGTCAAGCTTGGAAGGATCATGAGCTCCTCCTCATTAAAAACCTCATCAAAGAAAACCCATTGGGACAAAACTCTGATGAGGGAAAAAGAGTAAGGACCTCATGATCAGGAGAGTGTATAGATCAGCCCTTAGGCGAAAGATCAAGGAGTCCCAACCTTATGTGAATTGACTCCATTGTCTTTTGCCTAGCCGCCTTAGTGAATACATCTGCCAACTGATCCTCACTCCTTGTGTAGCACGGCAGTATTACTCCCAAGACTATCATCTGCCTCACTTTATGACAGTCCACTTCAATGTGCTTAGTTCTTTCATGGAACACCGAGTTTGTGGCTATGTGAATGGCTGCTTGATTGTCACAGTGCATGGTCATTGGTGTTGCTTGCTCAATCTCCAAGTGCTTCAGTATTCCTTTAATCCATACCAACTCATTTGTGAGCTTTAGCATTGCTCTATACTCAGCCTCGGCACTTGAGCATGACACCACCTTCTGCTTCTTACTCTTCCAAGTAACCATGTTTCCACCAATGAATGTGCAATAGCCGGTTGTAGATCTTCTATCTGTTCTGTCTCCAGCCCAATCTGCATCACAATATCCCACTGCTTCAGTACTCCCGTTACAACCCATCCATATACCAAGCCCTTGAGTTCCATTCAGATACATGAGAACTCTTTCTACCATGCGCCAGTGATGCTCTCTTGGAGCTTGCATATGCTGACTCACTTGGTTCACAGCAAAACAGATGTCTGGCCTAGTGATGGTTAGATAGATCAGCTTCCCCACAAGCTTCCTGTATAGCTTTGGATCATGAAATAGCTTACTATCTTCTAGCTCCCCCTCACGTGGAGCTTTATACCCATCCTCCATGGGCATCTTGGCTGTCTTTCCACCATACGCACCAGCCTCCTTCAATAGATCCAAGATATACTTCCTTTGTGAGATGAACAACCCTTCTTCTGATCTGCACAGCTCAATTCCAAGGAAGTACTTCATTTCTCCCAAGTCTTTGATGTCAAACACAGATTTCAGAAACTCCTTGGTCTCCTTGATTTCAACCTTATCACTGCCTGTGATAACTATGTCATCCACATATACAAGAAGCACAACAATGCCAGCAGGTGTCGTAAGAGTGAAGAGAGTGTGATCAAGCTCTGATTTCCTGAAACCTCTTCCATTTAGAGTTGTGCTCAGCTTGTGATACCATGCCCTTGGTGATTGCTTCAACCCATAGATGGCCTTCTTCAGTCTCAGCACATTCCCTGGTTTCACCATCCCTTCTAGGCCCGGAGGTGGTAGCATGTAAACTTCATCTTCTAACTCTCCTTGGAGAAATGCATTCTTAACATCCATCTGCCAAAGATCCCACCCAAGGTTAGTAGCCACTGATAGGACTATTCGAATGGTGTGTAGCTTTGCAACTGGAGCAAATGTATCAATGTAGTCTTCTCCATAAGTCTGAGTGAACCCTCTTGCTACCAGTCTAGTCTTCTTCCTCTCAATCGACCCATCAGCCTTGTACTTGACTGTAAAGATCCATCTACTAGACACAGCCTTCTTCCCTTTTGGTAGTTCACTCTCATACCATGTGTCATTCTTTATCATAGCTCCTGCCTCAGCTCCTACTGATTCCTTCCATTCCTTATCTTCCATTGCCTCTTCATAGCTTCTTGGAATGTGATTCTTATCTAAGTTTACCATAAATGCACAATGTGCTTCTGGATATTGAGCAAAAGAACACACGGCCTGAGTAGGATGCTTCACAGCTTGGGCATTGTAGTACACTCTCGTGTTTACCCAACTAGAAGGATCCTTCCTCAGCCTTGTACTCCTTCTCAACACTGGCCCTTCTTGTGCCATCTCTTGTTCTTCTTCTACTTGTGGAGTCACTGCTTCAGTCTGTTCTTCAGCTTCAGCTCTAGCCTCTCCTTGTCTCTGATCTTCTTCATTCAGTTCTCCCCTTGCTGATCCTTCTCCACTTTGGACAGGAGAATCAGTTCCTCTGTTTCCTAGCTCACCGGCCTCTTCTAAGCCTTGGTCCTCTAGTTCAGATACTGATTCACTTCCCCCCTCATGTGCAAAGTGGGATGGTTCTTCTGCTGCAGCTGGAGTAGGTTCTGGACGCCTACTCTGATCCTGGGACACTCCAATTCCGAGCCCCTCTAGGATGTTTCTCAAGCAAGCAGCTCTTTCTGATGGCTGGGAGAGATCCTCCAAGTCTTCCCATGTCTGCTCATCATAGTATCCTTTGTCTTCCATGAATCTGACATCCCTTGACACTAGGACTCTCCTAGCTGTAGGATCATAGCATTTGTATCCCTTCTGTGAAGTGGAATACCCAATCATCATAGCCTTGGTGCTCTTTGCTTCTAGTTTGTTTCTCTGCTCGCCTGGTACAAGAACATAACACACGCATCCAAAGGTCCTCAGGTGATCCAAGACTGGCCTGCTCTTGTTGAGTACCTCAAATGGAGATTGATCTGCCAAGATCCTGGTTGGTATCCTGTTGATCAGGTAGCACGCAGTCATCACAGCATCACTCCAATACCTCTTGGGAACCCCTTTGTGGAACATCATGGACCGGGACACCTCCATGAGATGTCTGTTCTTCCTTTCCGCAACTCCATTCTGCTGTGGAGTGTATGGGCAGCTAGTCTGGTGAAGAATCCCATGTTGAGCAAGGTGATCACGAAATGCATGCCCAGTATACTCCCCACCATTATCAGACCTGAAAATCTTAATCTTGGCATGATATTGGTTAGTCACATAGGCTTGAAAATTTTTAAATGCATCAAGGACCCTATCTTTAGTTTTAATCAATGTTAACCAGGTGTATTTGGATTTTTCATCAATGAATGTGACATAATACTTGTAATCATCCCTAGATAAGCAAGGTGCCGTCCAAACATCAGAGTGAATTAAATCAAAGCAGTTTGCATAAAGAGTAGATGATCTCTGAAAAACAGTCTTACAATGTTTGCCCAAAATACATGCCTCACAATCATTATTTTTAAACATGACACCTGGTAACATAATGCTTAAGGCCCTAACATGTGGATGTCCTAGCCTAGCATGCCACAGAGCATCAGTACTTAAGGAAGAAACAGAACTAAACGAGAAACAAGAACTAGAAATAGGTGCAAGGTCTTCAATCATGTAAAGATCCCCCTTGGTTGCTCCTTGCCCAATCAACTTACTGCTCTTAATATCCTGAAACTTAACATCATTAGGACTGAAAATAACATTGCATTGAAGATCAGTAGTGCATTTCTTAACTGATAAAAGATTAGAGGTGAACTCAGGCATGTAAAAAGCTTTTGAATCCTTATTAAACAAGTTCAGTTTACCAATGCCCCTAATGGGAATTCTATCTCCATTTGCAATCATAACATGTCCAAGGGCAGGTTCTATGTCTTTTATCAGATTGTTATCACTAATCATGTGATGAGATGCACCAGAGTCAATTATCAATGGTTTATGCAAGCTCCTTCTAGATGTTTCATTTTCAGCTTTCAGGCTCTTAACTACTCCTAACAATCTATCAGTTATGCTAGTATGAGCAGTGGCAGTACATGAGATTTTAAAAATGTCTAACAGTTTATCAGAGATACTAGGTAATGTATGAGCAGAGTATGAGTATCCAAGAGTGTTGCCTAGCATTTTACCAGACTCCTTGAGGGCTCGGATGAAAGCCTCAAAGTCAGCCTTGGTGATCACCTCCTGAGAAGTTAGAGCTCTGCCTTCACTTTCACCCGCCTTGACATTTGGACTAGCCCCTGATGAGCCGGCACCACTTGCTTCAGCAGAAAGGTGAGCCTTAGCTTCTCTATCCTTGTTGAACTTGCTAGGCCTGAGGTGTGGATGTAGGATCCAGCACTGACTCTTCTTATGCCCCTGCCGCTTGCAATGCTCACAGCTTCCCTCATACTTCTCATACTTCCTTCCATCTCCACGGTACGCTGCCTTGTTTGCTTGCGCCTCTTCTGCTTTATGAGCCGTGGACATTCCCTTCTTGCCTCCAAACAACCCAAGAGAGCCTTCCTCCTTCTGAAGTTGAGCGCATACCTCCTCCATGGATGGGAGAGTAGGTGATCTCAGGATATGCTTGATCACATCCTGGTAGCTTTCATCTAGAGTCATCAATAGCCCAAACACCTGATCTTGCTCTCTCCTCTCAATGAGCGATTCCTCATCAGTTGTGTTGGGTCTAAGACTCTCAAGTTCGGACCACAAAGCTCCAAACTTCCCCATGTGCTTGGTGAGATCTTCTCCATCTTGCCTCAAGACACTGATGGTTTGCTTCAGATCAAACACCCGGCTTATGTTGGACTTGTTTCCATACCTCTTATGGAGCATGTCCCAAAGGCGCTTAGGAGTCTCAAAGTGCACGTAAGCTTCAAGTATGGGGAGCTCCAGGGAGGCATGGAGCACAGACAGCACCATCAAATCCTCTTGGACCCATCTCTTTGCTTCAGCTACCGCAAGAGTCTTCCCGTCGCCTTCTTCTTCATCTTCTTTGGCCACTGGCTCCGGACCATCATCTGTGATGTGGTTCCACAACCCTAGCCTTCCAATGGTAGTCCTCACCAACTGGGACCACATCAAGTAGTTCGAGCCTCCCTTCAGTGCAACCGGAACCGTCACCAGTTTGCTAAAGTTGGTCGTCTCCATCTCCTCTTCTTTAACACACAAGAACAAACTCGCAAATGTAAAGAAAGGAACAAGGATCTCTCAATACCAAAGCCAACCTGGCTCTGATACCATATGAGATTAGAGAGTAGAATAGGTATTGAGAGATTAAGAGAGATTTGGTAAGAGATTAAGAGAGGTTTAGAAGAGATTGTGAGAGAAATGGGGAGATTAAGTATGATCCATGATGAACAAGAGAGAGAGACTAGAGAGAGAGTAACATAACTCGCATACTTCATTAATGAGAGAGTGTTTACAATATATAGGAGGTGATACTAGGGTTTAAGAAGAGACTAAGCATGTGAGGTCAAGTCTAAGGGAGCCTTTAATTTGAACCGGACCAATGAGCCTCTCCACACGCGTGGTCACTATGCTAAAAGTGAACCTTATCCTTCCAGCCTGTGCCAGCCTGTAGAGACGCTCTTCCTCTATCCATAAACGGTCATATGCCTTCTTTGGTCAAGGCAAAACATGATCAGACCGTGAACTTCTTCTCGCGGTAACATTTCTTTACCGCTTGGTCGATACCGTCTGTACGGCCGTACGGCCATGGTACGGACCTGTACGGACCGGTACGGACGGTTCTCCCTAAGGCCGATCCTTCTCCTCTTCTCCACATCACAACCTCTTCAACCCTGAACAACTCTCCTCATATTCCTCAGCTCATCTCAACAATGCAATGATCAGGAATGACACTTGGTATGAGAGTGAATTACCAAGAGGGAAGAAGGCTGTGTCTAGCAGATGGATCTTCACAATCAAGTACCGGGCAGATGGAACTATTGAGAGACGCAAAACCAGGCTGGTAGCAAGAGGGTTTACACAGACTTATGGGGAAGACTACATTGATACTTTTGCACCAGTGGCTAAGCTTCACACAATTCGAATTGTGTTATCCATTGCAACAAACTTGGAGTGGGATCTGTGGCAAATGGATGTGAAGAATGCTTTCCTGCAAGGTGAACTAGAAGATGAAGTGTACATGCATCCACCTCCTGGTCTTGAGCATCTAGTAAAGCCAGGGAATGTTTTAAGATTGAAGAAGGCAATATATGGGCTAAAACAGTCACCTAGAGCTTGGTACAGGAAGTTGAGTACCACACTCAATGGGAGAGGCTTTAGGAAGTCTGAACTGGATCACACTCTCTTCACCTTGACAGGACCTTCAGGGATCATTGTGATTCTAGTGTATGTGGATGATTTGATTATCACAGGAAGTGATAAGGCAGGGATTCAGGCTACTAAGGAGTTTCTCAAATCAGTGTTTGACATCAAGGATTTGGGAGAGATGAAGTATTTTCTGGGTATTGAGATATGCAGATCAAAGGAGGGCTTGTTCATGTCTCAAAGGAAGTACACTCAGGATCTGTTGAAGGGCGCTGGTAGGCTTGGAGGAAAGACAGCTAAGACACCTCTTGAGGATGGGTATAAGGTTTTGCTTGAGGGGGAGATTGAAAACAATCAGCCATTTGAAGATGCTAAGCTGTATAGGAAGATGGTTGGGAAGCTGATCTACTTGACAATCACCAGACCAGACATATGTTTTGCTGTGAATCAAGTTAGTCAGCATATGCAAGCTCCAAAGATGCACCATTGGAACATGGTGGACAGAATCTTGAGGTATTTGAATGGCTCTAGCGGCCAAGGAGTCTGGATGGGATGCAATAGGAGTACAGAAGTGGTTGGTTATTGTGATGCTGACTGGGCCGGAGATAGAGTTGATAGGAGATCAACTACTGGGTATTGTACCTTCATTGGAGGGAACTTGGTTACATGGAAGAGTAAGAAGCAGAAGGTTGTCTCCTGTTCTAGTGCTGAGGCTGAATATAGAGCCATGTTGAAGCTGACTAATGAGCTAGTGTGGATCAAAGGGATATTGAAGCATTTGAGTATTGAGCAGACCACTCCTATGACAATGCATTGTGACAATCAGGCTGCTATTCACATTGCCTCTAATTCTGTGTTTCATGAGAGAACAAAGCACATAGAAGTTGATTGTCACAAAGTGAGGCAGATGATTGTCCTAGGAGTAATACTGCCATGCTACACGAGGAGTGAGGATCAACTGGCTGATGTGTTTACTAAGGCAGCAAGGCAGAAGACAATAGAGTCCATACTATCAAGGCTTGGACTCATTGATCTTACTCCCAGGAGCTGATCCCCTTAACCATGGAGTCTCTACTCTTTTTCCCTCATCAAGGTTTTATCCCAATGGGTTTTCCTTGGTGAGGTTTTTAATGAGGGAGATCTTCATGGTTTCCAAGCTAGACAAGTTCATTTAGTCTAGCTTGAGGGGGAGTGTTGAGATGAAGATCAAGAAGTGGATGTTGAAATGAGTTGAGTACAATGTATGAGAAGGCATAAGGAGTTAAGAGACTGAAAGGGATGAGACTTTGGGAGAGTTTGTGATCAGCCATAGCCGTACAATCCGTACAGAAGGAACTGGCCGTACACATCAAGGATGATCACAAACATTAACCAAAGGTGAAAGTTAAAATGAGGAGTTAGAGTGGTAAAAGGTGAATGCCTTTAGTCTTGGAGAAGAATCAGCCCATTGGAGAAGGATAAGGCTCGCGGTGACAGCCTGTCTCATGCTGGAAAGGTAAAGCAAAAGCAAAGATACCTTACACATGTGAGAACAGCCATTGGATCAATTCAAAATCGAGTCTAGCTTCTGTATTGACTTCACATGCTTTACCTTATCCTTAGAGTCTTGGAAACCCTTGTATCCTGAACTATAAATTGTAACCTCTCTGATTAATAAAGACTAATCTGAGTTTTGAGTCTATCTCTCTCTAATCTTTCTACTCTCTCTCATTACTCTAATCTCTTAATTCTCTTAATCTACTTACTCAAATCAATCTTATTCTCTCTTAATCCACGTTCTACACTCACTAAATCAAAATCAAATACCAAACAGGAAAAGTGGGATCACCTGATTCGAAAGTGGGATAGCTTCTTCATCCTAACTCCTATGAGATTAATTCAACTTCCTAATGGTTCTCCACTACTTTATGTAACAAAATCAAGCTTCTTACATCAAGATTCATCCTTGTTTGATTAGAATGACAAAGAAGCTATCATATTCCCAAACAGAAAAAGTGGGATCACCTGATTTGAAAGTGGGATAGCTTCTTCATCCTAACTCCTATGAAATTTATTCAACTTCCTAGTGATTCTCCATTACTATATGTATCAAAATCAAGCTTCTTACATCGCGATTCATCCTGTTTTGATTAGAATGACAAGGAAGCTGTCATATTCCCAAACAGGAAAACTGGGATCACCTGATTTGAAAGTGGGATAGCTTCTTCATCCTAACTCCTATGAGATTTATTCAACTTCCTAGTGATTCTCCATTACTCTATGTGTCAAAATCAAACTTCTTACATCGTGATTCATCTTGGTCTGATTAGAATGACAAGGAAGCTGTCATATTCCCAAACAGGAAAACTGGGATCACCTGATTTGAAAGTGGGATAGCTTCTTCATCCTAACTCCTATGAGATTTATTCAACTTCCTAATGGTTCTCCACTACTTTATGTATCCAATTCAAGCTTCTTACATCATGATTCATCCTGGTTTGATTAGAATGACAAAGAAGCTGTCATATTCCCAAACAGGAAAATTGGGATCACCTGATTTGAAAGTGGGACAGCTTCTTCATCCTAACTCCTATGAGATTTATTCAACTTTCTAATGATTCTCCATTACTTTATGTATCAAAATCAAGCTTCTTACGTCGCGATTCATCCTGGTTTGATTAGAATGACAAGGAAGCTGTCATATTTCCAAACAGGAAAACTGGGATCACCTAATTTGAAAGTGGGATAGCTTCTTCATCCTAACTCCTATGAGATTTATTCAACTTCCTAATGGTTCTCCACTACTTTATGTATCCAATTCAAGCTTCTTAGTGTTAAATAAAAGGAGAAAAGAGACATCAAGGTGAAGGCATGAAGGGATGAGAGGATTCTGAATAAGGAATCAGTACATGAGGGATGTCCGTACAAGCCAAGGCCGTACAAGTGAGGCCGTACACTTAGGGAAAGAGAATCATCCTAAAGTTACCCAAGTGGAGTTACCGTGAGAGATTAACCTTGTTACAGCCTTATCCTGATCAGTCCGTTAAGGGAAGAAGACCAGCGCGTCTCTAGCTGTTCCAGGCTGTAAAGCAAACAGCATCTTGGTCTTAGATGCCAAGATACCAAAGCGTGTAAGCTCTCCCATTGGATCCTTTCAAATGGACGCTCCTCTTCCCCTTTGACTCCACATGCTTATGCTTTCCCTAATGTTTAACCTAGTGTCTCTCTCCCTTACTATATAACTTGTAATCTGCTTGATTAATGATATACATGAGTTTATGAGTCTCTCTCTCTCTAGTTCATCATGATAATCTCATACACTTTCTCTTAAACACTCTAATCTCTCTTAAATCTCTCTTAGACTTCTCAATACCTTTCATATTCTCTAAAGTCATATGGTATCAGAGCCAGGTTGGCTGTGGTATTGAGATCGTGTGTTCTTCAGCTTCAGATAAAAGTTCTTTCTTGTGAGATTCTAAACCAAGTTCAAGCAAATCAAGATGGGAGGAAACAAGGTGATTACGGTTCCGATTTCTCTCAAGGGTGGGGGAAACTACCTGTTGTGGTCTAGGCTTGTGAAGACAGCCATTGGGAGGCTAGGGTTATGGGGTCACATCACAGATGAAGCTCCAGCACCAGTGGCCAGTGAGGAAGAAGGTGGAAGAGAGCTCGCGGTTGCTGATGGAAAGAAGTGGATTCAAGATGACTTGATGGTGCTATCTGTGCTGCAAGGATCTCTTGAAGAACATCTCTTGGAAGCCTACAGCTACTGTGAGACTCCAAAACACCTGTGGGAGGTACTCCAAAAGACTTTTGGGAACGTTACCAATCTGAACCGTGTGTATGAGATCAAGAAAGCTATCAACACACTGGTACAAGATGGAGAGGAGTTCACCAAGCATTTGGGCAAGTATAGATCCTTGTGGTCTGAGCTTGAATCATTGAGGCCAAGCACGGCTGATCAAGAGCTACTCATGGAGAGGAGGGAGCAGGATCAGGTGTTTGGATTGCTGTTGACTTTGGATCCTCCGTTCAATGATGTGATCAAACACATGTTGAGGATGCCAAGTCTTCCATCCATGGAGGAAGTGTGTGCGCAGCTCCAGAAGGAGGAAGGATCTCTTGGTCTCTTCGGAAGCAAGGGAGACTTAGCTCTAGCCAACAAGGCTGAGGAAGGAGCGCAAGCTAACCGTGCAGCATACAAGACTGATGAGAGGAGGTATGGTGATGAGAGGAGGTTTGGAGGCAACTGTGATCACTGCAAGAAGCCAGGACACAAGAGGAGCCAGTGCTGGATCCTTCATCCCCATCTCAAGCCGGCCAAGTTCAACAAGGATCGAGAAGCCAGAGCTAACCTGTCTACTGAAGCAAGTGAAGCCGGTCCATCAGGAGCAGGCTCAAGTGCACAAGTGGGTGAAAGCGCAGGCAAGGCTATGGCAACTCACTACACGGCCGCAAAGAGTTTGGAGCATGAAGTGATCCGCAAATCTGACATTGATGCCCTCATCAAAGCTCTTAAGGAGTCTGGTACATTCGGAAACACTCTTGGTTACTCTTATACTGCTCATATGATGCCTAGGAATGAGAATAGGTTGATAGATATCATTGAGAAATTAAAACTGAGAAATGAATCACCTAGAACTCATCTTGCTAGAGGCATAAAACCATTGATTGTTGACTCTGGTGCATCTCATCACATGATTAGTGATGATAGCTTGATCAAAAACATAGAACCTGCTCATGGTCATGTAATGATTGCAAATGGAGATAGAATTCCCATTAAAGGTGTAGGAGACTTAAAGCTATTTGATAAGAACTCTAAAGCATTTTACATGCCTGATTTTACTTCTAATCTCTTATCTGTTAAAAGATGTACCAATGATCTACAATGCAATGTTATCTTTAGTCCTAACAATGTGACATTTCAGGATATTGAGAGCAATAAGTTGATCGGACAAGGAGTAACCAAGGGGGATCTTTATGTACTTGAAGACATTAACCCCATTTCTAGTTGTTTGCTGAGTTCTGTTTTAAGTAAAGGTGCATTATGGCATTCTAGGCTAGGACATCCACATGTTAGAGCCTTAAGCTTAATGTTTCCAGGTGTCATGTTTAAAAATAATGATTGTGAGGCTTGTATTTTGGGAAAACATTGTAAGACTGTCTTTAAAAGATCTACTACTATCTATGATAAGTGTTTTGATCTTGTTCACTCTGATGTATGGACTGCTCCCTGCTTATCTAGAGATAATTACAAGTACTTTGTCACATTTATAGATGAGAAATCTAAATACACCTGGATAACACTCATTAAAACAAAGGATAGGGTTCTTGATGCATTTAAAAACTTCCAATCTTATGTATCTAACCAGTATAATGCCAAGATTAAGATTTTCAGGTCTGATAATGGTGGAGAATATACTGGCAATGCATTCAAGAGTCACCTAGCTCAACATGGGATTCTACATCAGACAAGTTGTCCATACACTCCTCAACAGAACGGTGTAGCTGAGAGAAAGAATAGACACCTAATGGAGGTGGCAAGGTCTATGATGTTTCATACAAGTGTGCCTAAGAGATTCTGGAGTGATGCTGTGATCTCGGCTTGTTATCTAATCAATAGGATACCAACCAAGATCCTGGAAGATCAAGCTCCTTATGAAGTTTTAAACAGAAGCAAACCTGTGCTGGATCACTTAAGAGTCTTTGGATGCGTGTGCTTTGTACTTGTACCCGGGGAGCTAAGGAATAAGCTAGAAGCAAAGAGCACAAGAGCCATGTTCATTGGCTACTCAACGTCACAAAAGGGATACAAATGCTATGATTCAGAAGCCAGGAGAGTTCTTGTGTCTAGAGATGTGAAGTTCTTGGAGGATAAGAGCTTTTATGGAGATAGAAAGTGGGAAGATCTTGAAGATTTGTCTCAACCATCTGATCGAGCTACAAGTCTTAGGCGTGTACTGGAAGGACTTGGAATCAACATGTCCCAGGATCAGCAACCATCAAAGGAGAATGAAGCTGAAGAACCATCACACCATGATCATGAGGGGGGAAATGAGGCTGAGCCTGAAGATCATGAGGATCAAGACTCAGATAGTCATGGTCAAGGTGTGATACAAAGAGAGGAAGAATCCATACAAGAAGATCATGTGGAACCAATTGAACCAAATGAAGTAGAAAGAGAAGCAGTTCAGCCTACGGTGGTGCAGCCTACGGTGGTGGAGGTGGAACAAGCCCCATTAAGGAGAAGCACACGGCTGAAGAGAGATGCTTCCAACTGGGTAAACACGAGAGTGTACTACAATGCTCAAGCTGTGAAGCATCCCTCTCAGGCTGTGTGCTCATTTGCGAGCTACCCAAAGGAACATTGTGCATTCATTACAAGCTTAGATGAGAGCAGTGTACCAAGATCATATGAAGAAGCAATGTTACATGAAGATTGGAAAGAATCAGTGGGTGATGAAGCAAATGCTATGATAAAGAATGACACTTGGTTTGAAAGTGAGTTACCAAGAGGGAAGAAGGCAGTAACAAGCAAGTGGATATTCACTATCAAGTATCTACCTGATGGAACTATTGAGAGGAAGAAGACAAGACTGGTGGCTAGAGGATACACTCAAACATATGGGGAAGACTACATTGATACCTTTGCCCCTGTTGCCAAACTCCATACCATAAGAATTGTACTATCTCTTGCTGTGAATCTTGAGTGGGAGCTTTGGCAGATGGATGTGAAGAATGCCTTTCTTCAAGGAGAGCTAGAGGATGAAGTGTATATGTATCCACCACCGGGTCTAGAGCACCTTGTGAAACCTGGAAATGTATTGAGACTCAAGAAGGCTATCTATGGGCTGAAGCAATCTCCTAGAGCATGGTATAACAAGCTGAGCACTACCTTAAATGGGCGTGGGTTCAAGAAGTCTGAATTGGATCACACTCTCTTCACTCTCACTACACCCTCAGGTATCATCTGTCTACTTGTATATGTTGATGACATTATCATAACAGGTAGTGATAAGGCTGGTATAAAAGCCACAAAGGAGTTTTTGAAATCTGTGTTTGAAATCAAAGACTTAGGAGAAATGAAATACTTCCTTGGAATTGAGTTGTGTAGATCTAAGGAAGGATTGTTCATTTCCCAAAGGAAGTACACACTTGATCTTTTGAAAGATGCAGGTATACAAGGAGATAAGACAGCAAAGATGCCTCTTGAAGATGGATACAAGATTCCACGTGAGGGGGAGATTGAAGATAGCAAGGCCTTTCATGATCCAAAGCTATACAGGAAGCTAGTAGGGAAGCTCATCTACCTCACCATCACACGACCAGACATTTGCTTTGCTGTGAACCAAGTGAGCCAGCATATGCAAGTTCCAAAGGATCATCACTGGCGCATGGTGGAGAGACTGCTCTTGTATCTGAACGGGACATCAAGCCTTGGAGTTTGGATGGGATGCAACAAGAGTACTGAAGTAGTGGGATATTGTGATGCGGATTGGGCTGGAGATAGAGCAGACAGAAGATCAACCACTGGCTACTGTACATTCATTGGAGGCAACTTGGTGACTTGGAAGAGCAAGAAGCAGAAAGTGGTGTCTTGTTCAAGTGCTGAAGCTGAGTATAGAGCAATGCTGAAGCTTACCAATGAGTTGGTATGGATCAAAGGGATCTTGAAGCATTTGGAGATAGAGCAAGCAACTCCAATGACTATGCATTGTGACAATCAAGCGGCTATACACATTGCAACCAACTCAGTCTTCCATGAGAGAACCAAGCACATTGAAGTTGATTGTCACAAGGTGAGGCAGATGATTGTCTTGGGAGTAATCTTGCCATGCTATACAAGGAGTGAGGATCAGTTAGCTGATGTCTTTACCAAAGCCGCGAGACAGAAGACCATGGAGTCCATTCACATCAGGCTAGGACTCCTGGATCTCACACCAAGTGGCTGAGTCCCCTTAGCCATGAGTTCTTCACTCTTTTTCCCTCATCAAAGTTTTGTCCCAATGGGTTTTCTTTGGTGAGGTTTTTAATGAGGAAGATCTCATGGCCTTTCCAAGCTTAGCTTTGCAAGAGTCTAAGCTTGAGGGGGAGTGTTAAATAAAAGGAGAGAAGAGACATCAAGGTGAAGGCATGAAGGGATGAGAGGATTCTGAATAAGGAATCAGTACATGAGGGATGTCCGTACAAGCCAAGGCCGTACAAGTGAGGCCGTACACTTAGGGAAAGAGGATCATCCTAAAGTTACCCAAGTGGAGTTACCGTGAGAGATTAACCTTGTTACAGCCTTATCCTGATCAGTCCGTTAAGGGAAGAAGACCAGCGCGTCTCTAGCTGTTCCAGGCTGTAAAGCAAACAGCATCTTGGTCTTAGATGCCAAGATACCAAAGCGTGTAAGCTCTCCCATTGGATCCTTTCAAATGGACGCTCCTCTTCCCCTTTGACTCCACATGCTTATGCTTTCCCTAATGTTTAACCTAGTGTCTCTCTCCCTTACTATATAACTTGTAATCTGCTTGATTAATGATATACATGAGTTTATGAGTCTCTCTCTCTCTAGTTCATCATGATAATCTCATACACTTTCTCTTAAACACTCTAATCTCTCTTAAATCTCTCTTAGACTTCTCAATACCTTTCATATTCTCTAAAGTCATACTTAGATCACGATTCATCCTGGTTTGATTAGAATGACAAAGAAGCTGTCATATTCCCAAACAGGAAAACTGGGATCACCTGATTTTGAAAGTGGGATAGCTTCTTCATCCTAACTCCTATGAGATTTATTCAACTTCCTAGTGATTCTCCATTACTTTATGTATCAAAATCAAGCTTCTTACATCACGATTCATCCTGGTTCGATTAAAATGACAAGGAAGCTGTTATATTCCCAAACAGGAAAACTAGGATCACATGATTTGAAAGTGGGATAGCTTCTTCATCCTAACTCCTATGAGATTTATTCAACTTCCTAGTGATTCTCCATTACTTTATGTATCAAAATCAAGCTTCTTACATCGCGATTCATCCTGGTTTGATTAGAATAACAAGGAAGCTGTCATATTCCCAAACAGGAAAACTGGGATCACGTGATTTGAAAGTGGGATAGCTTCTTCATCCTAACTCCTATGAGATTTATTCAACTTCCTAGTGGTTCTCCACTACTTTATGTATCCAATCAAGCTTCTTACATCATCGATTCATCCTGGTTTGATTAGAATAACAAGGAAGCTGTCATATTCCCAAACAGGAAAACTGGGATCACCTGATTTGAAAGTGGGATAGCTTCTTCATCCTAACTCCTATGAGATTTATTCAACTTTCTAATGGTTCTCCACTACTTTATGTATCCAAATAAAGCTTCTTACATCACGATTCATCCTGGTTTGATTAGAATGACAAAGAAGCTGTCATATTCCCAAACAAAAAAACTGGGATCACCTGATTTGAAAGTGGGATAGCTTCTTCATCCTAACTCCTATGAGATTTATTCAACTTCCTAATGGTTCTCCACTACTTTATGTATCAAAATCAAGCTTCTTACATCGCGATTCATCCTGGTTTGATTAGAATGACAAAGAAGCTGTCATATTCCCAAACAGGAAAACTGGGATCACCTGATTTGAAAGTGGGATAGCTTCTTCATCCTAACTCCTATGAGATTTTTTCAACTTCCTAATGGTTCTCCACTACTTTATGTAACAAAATCAAGCTTCTTACATCGCGATTCATCCTGGTTTGATTAGAATGACAAAGAAGCTGTCATATTCCCAAACAGGAAAAGTGGGATCACCTGATTTGAAAGTGGGATAGCTTCTTCATCCTAACTCCTATGAAATTTATTCAACTTCCTAGTGATTCTCCATTACTATATGTATCAAAATCAAGCTTCTTACATCGCGATTCATCCTGTTTTGATTAGAATGACAAGGAAGCTGTCATATTCCCAAACAGGAAAACTGGGATCACCTGATTTGAAAGTGGGATAGCTTCTTCATCCTAACTCCTATGAGATTTATTCAACTTCCTAGTGATTCTCCATTACTTTATGTATCAAAATCAAGCTTCTTACATCGCGATTCATCCTGGTTTGATTAGAATGACAAGGAAGCTGTCATATTCCCAAACAGGAAAACTGGGATCACCTGATTTGAAAGTGGGATAGCTTCTTCATCCTAACTCCTATGAGATTTATTCAACTTCCTAATGGTTCTCCACTACTTTATGTATCAAATTCAAGCTTCTTACATCGCGATTCATCCTGGTTTGATTAGAATGACAAAGAAGCTGTCATATTCCCAAACAGGAAAACTGGGATCACCTGATTTGAAAGTGGGATAGCTTCTTCATCCTAACTCCTATGAGATTTATTCAACTTCCTAGTGATTCTCCATTACTTTATGTATCAAAATCAAGCTTCTTACATCGCGATTCATCCTGGTTTGATTAGAATGACAAGGAAGCTGTCATATTCCCAAACAGGAAAACTGGGATCACCTGATTTGAAAGTGGGATAGCTTCTTCATCCTAACTCCTATGAGATTTATTCAACTTCCTAGTGATTCTCCACTACTTTATGTATCAAATCAAGCTTCTTACATCACGATTCATCCTGGTTTGATTAGAATGACAAAGAAGCTGTCATATTCCCAAACAGGAAAACTGGGATCACCTGATTTGAAAGTGGGATAGCTTCTTCATCCTAACTCCTATGAGATTTATTCAACTTCCTAGTGATTCTCCATTACTTTATGTATCAAAATCAAGCTTCTTACATCGCGATTCATCCTGGTTTGATTAGAATGACAAGGAAGCTGTCATATTCCCAAACAGGAAAACTGGGATCACCTGATTTGAAAGTGGGATAGCTTCTTCATCCTAACTCCTATGAGATTTATTCAACTTCCTAGTGATTCTCCATTACTTTATGTATCAAAATCAAGCTTCTTACATCGCGATTCATCCTGGTTTGATTAGAATGACAAGGAAGCTGTCATATTCCCAAACAGGAAAACTGGGATCACCTGATTTGAAAGTGGGATAGCTTCTTCATCCTAACTCCTATGAGATTTATTCAACTTCCTAATGATTCTCCACTACTTTATGTATCCAAATCAAGCTTCTTACATCGCGATTCATCCTGGTTTGATTAGAATGACAAAGAAGCTGTCATATTCCCAAACAGAAAAACTGGGATCACCTGATTTGAAAGTGGGATAGCTTCTTCATCCTAACTCCTATGAGATTTATTCAACTTCCTAGTGATTCTCCACTACTTTATGTATCAAAATCAAGCTTCTTACATCGCGATTCATCCTGGTTTGATTAGAATGACAAAGAAGCTGTCATATTCCCAAACAGGAAAACTGGGATCACCTGATTTGAAAGTGGGATAGCTTCTTCATCCTAACTCCTATGAGATTTATTCAACTTCCTAATGATTCTCCACTACTTTATGTATCCAAATCAAGCTTCTTACATCGCGATTCATCCTGGTTTGATTAGAATGACAAAGAAGCTGTCATATTCCCAAACAGGAAAACTGGGATCACCTGATTTGAAAGTGGGATAGCTTCTTCATCCTAACTCCTATGAGATTTATTCAACTTCCTAGTGATTCTCCATTACTTTATGTATCAAAATCAAGCTTCTTACATCGCGATTCATCCTGGTTTGATTAGAATGACAAAGAAGCTGTCATATTCCCAAACAGGAAAACTGGGATCACCTGATTTGAAAGTGGGATAGCTTCTTCATCCTAACTCCTATGAGATTTATTCAACTTCCTAGTGATTCTCCATTACTTTATGTATCAAAATCAAGCTTCTTACATCGCGATTCATCCTGGTTTGATTAGAATGACAAAGAAGCTGTCATATTCCCAAACAGGAAAACTGGGATCACCTGATTTGAAAGTGGGATAGCTTCTTCATCCTAACTCCTATGAGATTTATTCAACTTCCTAGTGATTCTCCATTACTTTATGTATCAAAATCAAGCTTCTTACATCGCGATTCATCCTGGTTTGATTAGAAT